>NW_028168139.1:0-660000 GCF_964237585.1 Gallinula chloropus | reverse complement strand
TTTAGTGTCAGGGTTAGGGTTTAGTGTCAGGGTTAGGGTTAGGGTTTTGTGACAGGGTTAGATTCAGGTTTAGTGTCAGGGTTCGGGTTTAATATCAGGGTTAGTGTTAGTGTTTAGTGTTAGGGTTAGGGTTAGGGTTAGGGTTTAGTGTCAGTTTTAGGCTTAGTGTTGTGGTTAGGATTTAGTGTCACGGTTAGGGTTAGGGTTTAGGTGTAGGGTTTAGTGTTAGGGTTAGGGTTTAGTGTCAGGGTTAGGGTTAAGGTTTAGTGTCAGGGTTAGCGTTAGGGTCAGGCTTTAGGGTTAGTGTTTAGTCTCAGGGTTAGGGTTAGGGCTAGTTTTTATTGTCAGTGTTAGGGTTAGGTTTAGGGTTTAATGTCAGGGTTAGGCTTAGTGTTATGTTTAGGATTTAGTGTCAGGGTTAGTGTTAGGGTTTTGTGTCAGGGTTAGGGTTAGGGTTTAGTGTCAGGGTTTAGTGTCAGAGTTAGGGTTACATTTAGGGTTAGGGTTAGGTATAGGTTTAGCGTTAGGGTTAGTGTTAGGGTTAGGGTTTAGTGTCAGGGCTACGCTTAGGGTTAGGTTTTAATGTCAGGGTTACGTTTAGGGTTAGGGTTTAGTGTCATGGTTATGCTTCGTGTTAGGGTTTAGTGTCAGGTTTATGCTTAGGGTTAGGGTTCGGGTTTAGCTTCGGGGTTATTCTTAGGGTTTGGTTTAGGGTTTAGTGTCAGGGTTATGTTTAGAGTTAGGTATAGTGTTTTGTGTCAGGGTTACGCTTAGGGTTAGGTTTTAATGTCAGGGTTAGGGTTAGGGTTAGGGCTTAGTGTCAGAGTTATGCTTAGGGTTAAGGTATAGTGTCAGGTTTATGCTTAGGGTTAGGGTTAGGGTTTAGCTTCGGGGTTATGCTTAGCGTTTGGTTTAGGGTTTAGTGTCAGGGTTATGTTTAGAGTTAGGGATAGGGTTTTGTGTCAGGGTTATGCTTGGGTTTAGGGTTAGTGTTTAGTGTCAGGGTCGGGATTAAGGTAAGGGTTTATTGTCAGGGTTAGTGTTTGTGTTAGGGTTTAGTGTGAGAGTTAGTGTTAGGCTTTAGTGTCAGCGTTAGTACTAGGGTTAGGGTTTAGTGTCAGGGTTTAGTGTCAGGGTTAGGGTTAGGGTTAGTTTTAGTGTCAGGGTTAGGGTTAGGGTTAGGGTTTAGTGTCAGGGTTAGGGTTATTGTTAGGGGTTATGGTTAGGGTTAGGGTTAGAGTTAGTCTTAGGGTTAGGCTTAGGGTTCAGTGTCAGGATTAGGCTTAGGATTAAGGTTAGGTTTTAGTGTCAGAGTTAGTGTTAGTGTTAGGTTTCAGTGTCAGGGTTAGGGTTAGGGTTCAGTGTCAGTGTTAGATTTAGGTTAGGGTTTAGTGTCAGGGAAGTCTGCTCTGATGGGGAGCACAGCGGGGCAGCTGGAGGAGGGGTGCAGCAGGAGGGGACAGGCCCCGACACAAAACGCTGCCGCCTCCTCTAGCCCGGCACGAGAGCCCCCCCTTCGCTCCTTAGGCAGCCTCCCCCCTGAAATCCCGCCCTCCCTCCCAGAGCGCCTCCTTGCAGGGAAGCCTACCCGGCAGCAGGGTGAGCACCACGGCCGGACACAGTTCGGGCGGGACCCAGCTCACACCCCACACCCCCACCGGGCACGCTGTGCCACTCACCCCAACCGCTCCAGCCCCCAGCCCCGGCGCTCCGCCCGCCCCCGCCCCTCCCGAGGCCGCACCTCCGGAACGCGGCCACCGCCCCAAAAACACAGGGTTGGGTACCGCTATCCCCCCCTCGCGCTCCCGGGGGGGCCTGGGGACACTCACACGCCGGAGCGCGGCCACCAGCCGGGCTGCTGCCGCTGGCAATGAAGCACCGGACACACACGTTCCCGTGGCAACGGCGGGACGCGAGCGAGGCCCGTGCGGCAGCGCCCGGACAGCCCCGGGCAGAGCTGACCAAGCGCCGCACCTCGCCGGGGAGTTACTACCCGCTCACTCCTGCCCCGGGACCGGGGAAACCGGCGGCACGGGCGCGGGGGAGATGCTTTGGGCCGGGGACTCGGCTGGCACAGCAAGCGTGTGGTGAAGCGGCCCCTGCCCACCCTCCCAGATTACGTGGGTGCAGCGGGGGAAGGGGCACCCGCGGCAGACAGTCCTGCACCGGCTCTGGAACCTGAGTCCTTTCCCACAGCGCTTCAGCCCTTCCCCAGCTGTACAGTGAACTCTTTCTGCAAAGCTGGTTAGGAATGACATCCTTAAAAACATGGAATTTAAAAGAGCATTTGGGTTTCAGTGTTCATGTCTCATGGAAACCCAGTTTCCTGAGACAGCAGAGGGATGGTATTGATTCCCTTCCCTAACGCAGCTGCCTCGTGCAAAAGGGTTTGAAGAGCCACTCCTGGGTTACACAGACAGCTCGACAGGAGCACTTCAAAAAGCTCAGCCTTCTCATCAGGTCCCTGGCAAAAGGGGTCTGGCCTCCCCAGCAGGAGGGCTTAGAAGCTGGCCAGGAATGTGCTTTGTCTTATTTGCAGTCTCATCATTTCACTGGGTCAGTTCTAGGGAACCTCTTCTGAGCTGATGGGCTCAGAAACTTCAGCTCCATACATGCAACTCCTGACGTGCAGCAGCCCCGCTGATGATGCCCAGAGCAGTTTCAGTGTGCCAGTGCTGTCAGCAAGTTCAGCCCAGCCCCTGTGCCTCCAAACCAATGGTGTCCTCACACCAGCACACGATACAGCTGTTTCTCAAGGCTTTAGTATTTCCTTCCTCAGCTTCTCTTTTGCTTGTGCTTCCTGCAGGTTTTACAGAGGGGATTTTAAAAGGGTGGGTGAACTGATACTGTATGAATTGTGCTCACTCTGTGTAAGGATATTTTTAGCAGAATCCATCTCTCAATCCAATTCTTTGCCATGTACACACTGAGGAAAATTAGATGCCTTTAAGGTATCATTATTAACTTCATTTGATTTCTGGTTCCTTTAGCAGAGATTTAAGTATGCTAAGCCTCTTTTAAGAACATTTTAAAAGATCAACAATTGCAATAATTATTTTTATTAGTAGAGTGACAAAGAAGCAGCAGTTCAGTTTGCTTTATTTGGTACTAGCCAAATGCTAAATTGTGCCTAGTATCATTACTTGTCCTTTAATCAGGAGTCTTCTGGTTTTTTTAATAGATCTGACTAAAAGACTTGATCCTGCTGCCAGAAAAACTTAGTCTACCCTTCTTTTTATTTAATAAATTCACTGTTATTTTATTGAATAGAAATGATGATATATTTTTCAAGGTATTGCATATGTTCAAAAACACTGTTATGATGATAATACAGGATTTCAGAAGTCAATTGCTGTGTTCCAATAGCACAGGTATTATTAATTATTTAAAGATGAATTCAGTTTTATAAGAAAGCCAAAACCAAATATCGATTCAATTTCAACTTTCAACATGCAAACACCTTAGAAGTAAAAAATGTCCTTTTGAAGAACTGGTCAGTTGTAACATATAAAGTAAAATCTATTTTTAGCTGCTTATTTTAATTTTTCAAAGTAAAAACTTATTTTATACTCTCTATATTTTTAAAAGTCATTTAAGTAACTTTGATCAGATCAAACTGTCCATTTTCCAAGATTCAAGAGGTGAACTGAAATAGCTCTGTCCTGCTAACGTTGCAGGAAATAAAACTTCAGACCAAGAGACACCCTTAATTCTGGTTTCTCACGGGAAGAGTTTTCACTCCTAAGCAATTAAAAGGTACACACAATCTTCCTGGTTTCAGTTTCAATCATCTACCACTTTGATTGAACTCAGGACAATTTTACATCTGTAAAATGTTTTACAAGTCACTTGTTAAATGCACCTGAGGAATTCCAGGACCCAAATAGGGTTCATGTTAGAGAAATCTATGGACTTGCTCAAGATGGAGGAGTTTCATACCTGCAAAGAAGCAGGACTCCAAGTATTGGCCGTAATCACCATAGTCCTGCTTTGGATAATTTCCCTATGCAAACACAGAGATTTGAAGACGTGGTATCTTAACACAAAAGATTGCACTCTTTCCCTTTGAACAAGACAATATGCTTACTTGATATAAAGAACACAAACAATATGGCTCAGACCATAAAAGAGAGTGACAGCTGTGCAATTAGTAGCCATAGAACCATAAATGCCTGTGAGAAGCTGGGGAACACGCGCACGCGGCTGGTGCCAATCTGCATATATCACAGTAATTAACAAAAGTCCCTTGTTTGAGTAATAAAGGAAACTTAATTTTAAACCAGGAAAGTGAAAATTTAGGAATCCTTGAGTGTCATTTGTTTTGAAATGTAACCACTTCCAATACATCAGTTGAGTATGTTCAGATTTCCAGGGGTCATTCTGCTGCAGTTCTGTTCATAGCGCATGTGTAAAAAATACGGTATTTGATATCATTGTGCTCACGCTGTCAGAAGACCCAGAAGTTGCCTTTTCTGCTGGCTTGTATTGCCACAAAACATTGCAAAGGACTACCTAGGTTTTGCTTTCATAAACACTAAACCTTCGAAATTGCACAGGAATCAGTCATGATAGGTGTCTGATGGCTGAAAATGGATCAAATGCAGAAAATGCAAATGCTTTATGATAAATTCATACAGATGAAAGAAATTTATAATGGAGGGAAGTCTCTTTTAGTGGTAGGTTATACTTTAGTATGCCAAGAGTGATTCAGTGTTCCTCAGAAGGTAATTTGTGAAATAGTGTTATTCCATATTTGATGCCTAAAAAAGTGAGATACTATACTTGCAGGGCACCACATTACCAGTGCTCAGGCCCTTTTAAAACATGAAATTTCACTTTTTGTCTTTCTGATAAGGTAAAATTTACTAAGATAACTGCAGTAACAATTCCAGCGGTGACTGGTGTTTACTCTTGTGACACAGGAGTCAGAATAAATGCCAGGGAAAAGATAAAGCTCTGATTTTATCCCACAGGATAAAAAAAAAGGGGAGGGGGAAATTTTCAGAATTAAAGCACTTACAATAACAAATCTAATTTCCAAAAGCAATGATTATCTACATTTCTTACTACTGAAAATATCTTTGTCGGCTGAGATGCTTTGAATATGCCTAGTACTAAAGGAATTAACTGGAGAGAAGCTAAATTTTCTTGAGTTTCTCTACGCAGAGAGCCCTTGCTACTTTGGCCTGCATAGTATGTTAATCTAGAAGTCTGTAAATTCCTTGTATGAACTAGACATGGGTTTATGTTCTTTCACCTGAAAACATTTGTGTTTCTATGTGGGATCTTTTCAAAGAAAAAAACCCGAAATATGGCATTTGTTGAATGAGCACTTGCTTAACTATGGGCTTCCTGTACAGCAAATGAATTAAGTTTGAAGTATTACCTTACTAACACTCTCCTGACAACACAGAAGACCTAAGTTTAGTGTAGGTGCTTCCAAGGGCAGACTGAAACTACAATGAATGTCAGTGCCAGCATCTTTTAAGCACCATTGCTGTTATCAATAAGAAAATACAGCCTGTGTTATACTGTACTTTGAGAATACATTTGGTTTAAATGGACAAATATCCCCTGGAAATCAGTCATGTTTTAATATGGTTTTTAACCTTGGTTTCTCATCATACAGTTGACATCTCTATTTCTCAGCAAGCTTCTACCCTTTCCAATTCACAGGTAGACTTATTAAGTGATGTTCAGATCAGAACAGCTTCTATCAAGGGCTGCATTCATTAACTACCGCATGTCTGAAGATACCTCTGTCAGTAGTCCTGAGTATGCCTTTTCCATTTGACCACACACACAGAGCTGTACTTTTAGGGAAATGCTTTCAAGACAAAATATTTGTAAAGAATATTTGTTTTTCTTCTCCCTGCCCCTGAGCTAAACACTCTCAGAAGCTGTTAAAAAAAATGTGAGCACTCTAACTTCATTCTAATCAACTTCAAATGCAAATGACTGAGGCTGCAGACTTTCTCAAGCAGAAAGCACAGAAAATTGCTACTAAAATCCCCACTGCTCTTTCAGCAATACCACCGAATGGAAAGGAATAAATTGCATGGACGTTAAATACACTTTGCAGAATACTCTGTTTATTTATACACTTCAGTAGTCTCTAGAAGATTTAGAGTTTTTACTTGTGTAATTAACCTATTGACCTCATGCAAAAAAAAAGTACACAAACAATATGTATCTCTTACTAGTTAGCTATTTCAATGAATATGAATATTGATTTCATTGTTTCAAATGCTGCACAAAGAGTTTTCAAATTAAAGGAAAAAAAAAAACCTAAAGAGATGTGACTGGTAGCCAGGAAATCCTTCTTTATGGTCCTCCCATTCACTACCTCCTTCTTCAGTTTTTAATGAAACTGATTTTGCCACATTTTGGCGATCACAAATGCATAAATATATGAGTGAAACAACAATAATTTATTAATAAAGCTAAATCATCAACACAGATTTGGAGCATCTAAAATGTGGGGATGGCAGTCTTCACATCAGCTCCATTCCTTTGAAGCTTTCATGTTAATTGGAGAACTAACCTTCAAGATTACACTAGTAATTTTATAGCTGTAGTCACAATATGCTTAAACATTGATTTTTATAATCCTTCATCAAGAAGGGAGTAAAATAACAGAAATGTTGGCTAATTAGGACACACTTTCCACATATTTTTGTACAGGACAGTTGATATTTTTCGCAGCTTTTACTAAATATTTAGATGTTGGATGATTCTGAAACAGGCCTGTGGATGAACAGAACAATGAAGTTGTTGACAGCTTTGGCTTCTTGTTTGCTATACTGTTGTGTCCTGGTTGCAGGTTAACTCCTTGTTAGCATGGACACCTGCTAATGCTTGTGCAGTTTGCTGGGTGTCTCTTCTGGGGCACAGCTGGGTTTCTACTTTCTGACACGGTAAAAAAATATCTCTCTGCCTCTGTAAGGCCAGAAATCATCATCCAAAACTGTACTGACACATGAAGTTAAGAAAAGACACTCGTGCTCCTATCCTATGAATGGATGTACCATTTCTGGAATGTCTGGTTATCTTGGATTGAGATAAATTTAGTATTTCTGATATATATGTACTCTCATATAGCCCTAGTGCAAAAAAAGTTCAAGTACGTTATGTGATGACAGATGCACCCTCATTGTCAATTGACTACTTCACAGGTATTTGTGGCTCTAGGTTTGAAAAAATTGTCCTGGCCCTTAACTAATATAACAGTTTAGCATAATAGTTCCCAAGGATTTTTTTTTTCCATGTGGACTGCAATTACCTAAAAAGTACTATCTCAGGGATCCCCTGTTCTCTTGTTAAAAACATTTCTCTAAATTACTTGCAAAACCTGCTTACATAGGAGAAAAAAAAAAGGGAAACAATTTTATTCTCCTTTTTTTTTTCGCTCCTGCTTAATCCCATGTAGAATCAAATACTAAGGCATTGGAGAAATTAACCTTTTAGCCCAACTTTGCAGCAGAATTTTGCACCTAAAGAAACAGAAGCATGCTTATGTGACTGGTCATGGTAGTTTGAAGATGGTGATACCAATGATATGGATATTTTTAAAAAGTCTTTAATAGTATTTTTTTTCATACATTAAAAAATAATGCTTGAACAATCTTGAAAATTAAGTATGAACCAATCACTAGCAATAGTTTTGTGTGATGATGCTCCTTTGTTTTTTTTCCCCCATGGTTTGAAATCTTTGCAATAAATCTGAGCAGCTTCTTGAAATCCCTATGCCTGCCTTGTAACAGTGAAGCTGCAGTTGGCCCATTAGTCATCCTGAGTGGGGTAAAAGCTGAATTATACTTCCCTGAAATATCTATGAGGGAAACATCATGGTTCAGGGATGCTTGTGGGATTGGTGTATTAACAGATTCCTTTAATGATAATTCTCTTTCTGGGAAGAGTGGGAATTCCTATGGCTGTAAAGGCAACAAAGCTATTCTTAGCCCTTGGCAATCTCTCATTAGCTACAGGTATCTACTGCCTAAAGTGATGGACAGGAGGAGGTGGCTAACACCCCCCTGCCCCTTTGCCATCACTCCCATATTAATAGGGCTCAGATTGAACTGTACCATATAGCATATCTGACCTGTGGAACAGCCCTGGTAAGTGCTGGTTTTGGAGAAAATTGTGACATGCTTCAGCTACCAGAAGTAAAACTGCAAAATTTGATTCCTAGCTCATTTAGAAACTTTTCCTGGCTTTGGCAAGTTTGTTGTTGTTCTCTTAACTGGGAAATGAGACTAGTGTGGTACTAAGAATATGATTTTTTTTTTTTTAATATTCTGTAATGAAAAATCTACTCAAAATATATGGATTAATATTAATTCATGCATCTTTATGTATGTATCAACATATTTCAAATAAATAAAATTATGAAAAAACCCACTGGACTGGTTGCAGCAGCTTTTCAGGATGTGTATTTGCTTTAAATATGGCAGGCATTGTTTTCTCCTGTGAATTTTAAACAGAGTTGAAATAACTAGACCTCTGGAAATTATCTTTCAGAGTATATGTGGGAGGGGAGATGATCATTTAAGTAACGGAAGAAAATGGCCAATATTTTGTAATGAAAGCTTTGACCCACCCTCTGGGGAAGACAGGTTGCCTTGTGGGTGAGTGACTTTACCTGCCAGTCATACAGATGATTCAATAAGTGATGCCTCTCCCTGAACCCCAAGCCATGTGCTGATCTTAATGTGGTGCCTGGTCAAATCAGAAACATAAAACTCAATCTGTCTCTAAAAAGAGCTGACTGTAGAGAGGAAGGAATGACTAAAATGTAAGGGAGGAGGAAAAGTTTGTGCTTGAAAGGGCCTCAACATTTAAATGTTAACAAGCAGATAACAAAACCAGGAGAAAAACCTATAGGAAACAATCCAATAGCTATAAAATGACAGGTCCCAACTCCCCAACAATCAGATGCTACCAGGTAATTAAATATTTTATATATAGAAATAAAACATATTTTTATTTTATAGGTATATACTGTGTAGGGCTCTGTAACATGTCCCTCTGATCTAAAGTTTAGTCAGATATAAGGCAGTGAAATGAAAGTCACAGCAAAGCTGATACATTAAACTGAAAAGGTCAGAGGGCTGATTTATAATGTTAGGAGATTTCTTGCTGGTTTTGGTCTTCAGAATTTAACTAAGAACTTCTGTCTGAAGAGTCAGAATAGATTTTAAAAAGTATTTTGAAAACCCCTGGAGGTTTTGGAGTGTTTATTTTGGGGGGGGGGGGTGAGCAGGGAAGGGGTCTGTTTGTTTTGGGTTCTGTTTTGGTTTGGGCTGTTTGTTTGCTGGGATATTTTTGTTGTGCTTGTTTTTCCACAAAAGAGAGAAAGGAAACAATCTAGGATTGTTTTACACTAAAAATATGCTATTAATTTGGAAAATGGCAATAGATTAATATGCTTTTGAGTATTACAATGAGATGAATAAAGGTGGCTTATGAGGGAAGTGAAGTCTGTTATAGACTGTGAGTAACAGAGAGCTCATTTGGGTGGTCTGAGTTATTCTGCTTGAAAGCTCAAGGTAGCTTCCAGAGGATTTGGGAGTGCAGCAGTAATGTACCCCAATATACATTTTTGAAATGCTCTTTATCTGATGGGCTAGTCAATCCTAATACCTGGGCAATTAAAGAGGAATGAAACTGGTCTACTCTCTGGTTCACTTCTTGAAATAACAGCAAATGAAGGATTCTTTGTCTCCATCTCTCTCCAAGAGTACAGTCCAAACTGGACTCTAATCCAGTCTATTGGAACACTATTTTACAGGACTGGGTCAGCACACCTTAAGACCTTCCTTGACTTTTTTTTTCCATTGATGGAAACTGTAGTGGCTTTAAATATTTCAAGCCTGTTGAGGTTCATGGGACTATGGTAGTTCAGGACAAAGGAAGCCTCTCTATGGATATGGATTTGTCTGAACTCAACTGTCCTGAACATTTCAGTAAAATTGTATATACGAGGACTGGAGCTAGTGCAAGTGTGAGAACTGAATTTGTAATGGAACATGCAAATCATCTGATTTTATTTTGCACTGGATTGAGAACTCTACCAAGGTAAGCAGGATGGTATGATAATGCCTTGACATGTTGTACCAGGTTTATGTGAGATCTGGTACAGCATCACTCTGCCAAGTCATGCATCTCCTTTATGTGATGATGCCTCCTTGTAGGCTACAGATGGGAACCAAAGTTCAGTTGCCTTCTTATGTATTCACAATCAAGTTCATCTATACATGTATTAAATTTCACAACATTTTAAGATCCAAAGTACAGATACTCCACCTTCTCAGACATCGAGCTATATCAGTTTTCTATAAACAAGTAAGATATCAATACAACAAAGCTGAAAGGAAGCAAAAGCAACACATTGCACCTCAAAATAGAAATAATAGAACTCATTGAGTATATGATATTAAAATTGGGATATATGAAATAAATTTACCATTGTTCTTTAATGTCGTTAACCTATAATAATAAATGCCACTTTACTAAAATAGTAACAGTTACCTAATACACAAACTTATACCATTGTTCAAAGTAGAGATGCACAAATGGCATTAGCATATGCTATGAAGGAAGCCTCTATATTAAGCTTCAGGGACGCTTTGCTTTTCCGGAGCTAAAACCAGGATTACACATGGACATGAACTTAAAATGTAATATAATGAAGGAGACTTGGATAAATCATCCCAAGCATTTGGCCCCCTCCACTACAGCAATGTTCTTGGTTTTTAGCAACAAATATCCTTTACCTAAATGTGGCAACACTGCAATTTTATAGCAGTTCATTTTTGGCAATTAGTACTCTTTTTTGGCTTTAATGTTTCCTAAGGTCCTGTTGATTTCTTTTCAGAGAGAGGCAAATCCATGTTTTCTCTATATTAAAAAATGTGGAAAGGAACAAGTTGGGAAAAAAGAAATCTCCCAAAAGCACAATGTCCAGTCAATGATTATAGTTCATATTTAAAGAAAACATCATATGGAAAAACCTCATTTAAGAGAATGAAAGATAATTGTGAAGATGAATAACACATTAGACAAGAGGAGGAATCACAAAGGATGACAGATTCAAAAGGACTGATGTCTTCATAGCCTTCTCCAAGGATGCAGAGCAAGACCGGTTGTAATTTGCTGACTCTCACGGTGGCAGAGGAGCATCTTTTAAAGTTGAAGAAGAGCTTAACAAGAAAGTATTAAGACAGAACTCTAATTTAACAGGATCTTCCTTTCTCACACACAGGATTCATGTTCCTAATTAATGCAAATTAGAGTTGAACTCAGTACTATACAGCAATTACTTTTTTTGGCATTACAAAGAGAGTTCTATCTAAGTGCACACAAGGACATGCCTACTGTTTATGCATAATACTATGCTGAAAGGCAATTTTTTAATGTCAGTGTCAGCCCTGCCCTAAAAGTGATTTCAGAAGCTACACATCAGATTCCTTCTACAATCATATTGGTATAGATCTTACATAAGAGTATTAGTACATGAGAACACCCCAAACTGCTTTTTCTTTAACATGATTTGCATGTTCACGTAAATAAGATTTTAAGATTTCTGAGACTTGAAAAATCTGACAATCTGCTAGTGAAAATCACTCATCCATGGGTGAAAGTTGAGGTTCCTTCCTGTCAGTGCTGCGCTGATCCAGAGCTTAGATATCATACTTTAGCTTGATGGACCTTTCATTCTCAGGAAAGTACTTAACAGGTGACTGAAAATAGGATGCAGGCTCTCTCTTCACAAGCAGTCACATGGAGGTGGAAGTTACACCAAGAGATGTTTTAGTTCAATGCAAGAAATACGTTTTTTTACAGTGATTTACTTGACCAACCTTCCCAGGGACGTGTCAGAGTCCTCATAACTGGAGGCTTTCAAGATGCAAAAGGAACATCCATCTCCATGCCAATCCGGTTATGATGATGAGATACTTGGTAGATAGAGGTGAGAGGCTCCCTGAATCAGCCACAAATCAGTAGGCTCAAGCTGGTAAGTACTACTGGGGTGCTGTCACACAGCTTGTGTTTGAGACTGATCAATCATGCCAGTCTGCAAAAGAGCACACAGACACGTCCTCTGAGCCCTTACAATATGCTTGAGTGGAAGAGAACTGTATGCTTCAAGGTTGTAGAAGACACAGGCAAGGCATGTTACATGGGATCGTTAAGGATGGGCCTAGGAGAGCTTCATGGAATTACAGAGATAAAACTAGGGAGAAATAGGAAGACCTGTCAGAATTTAATCTATTATTTAGTATTATTTCTGCCTTTATTCTAAATGAAGTAAAAGAACAGCACAAAGCACAAGGAATAAAGTAAAAGCAACAAGGTTTCCACAGCTAGTTTAAGACAGAGTGCGTTATGAGTTCTGCTCCCTGCCAAGAAACCAAAATTATATATTGATGTACACATCCTTGCTTTTGCAGGAGTAGGATTCTGATGAGCATAAAACATCAGTAGCAGTGAACTGTGTAGGCAGGATGACAGTGTGTCATTTTTGAATTCTTGGTAAACAACTACATATGCTGCCCTCTTGTATACATGAAAATAAATCCCCGTGTCTAAGGTATAGAGGAATCCTTCCTGTGGAAGCAGAACTGGTCTCATCACGTAGTAACATCAATATTTTGAAAAAGTTAAATTACTTTTTGATTTACAAGATGAGAGGGCAAAAAGGAATCTCACAAACCGTTACTTTTTCAGAAGCTATAGCTCAGAAATAGTCAAGTGGAATGTTCTTTTAATTTGTATTAATTCCACATTGAATCCTGTACATCCAATTTTAGCCTAGCACATTTTTACAGCTGAATGTACAGCTGGGACCTCTGGAAATAAGAGCTTTTATTATGGAAATGCTGGCATAGTTTTAGCTAGGGTCGGCACACGTAGCCTACTGTAATGTGCTTTAAAACTTGAGATGGAGACCAGAAGTCTGAGGCTTAACAGTAGCAAACCCTGTATGCCTGAAACACAAGCCTCCCCAAAAATGTCATGCAAGACTGCTGCTCCTGGCATAACTCTCATTGAGTTAAAAGGTCAAAATGAACCTCATTGTGCTTGTTTAAAAAGTAGACAGTAACAGGAAATGTATTGATTTGCAGATACAAATAAAAATTTTCAGAATGAGAAGATGTTGAAGAGCATAACAAGTCACACCTGGGTACATATGAAACTATGTGATTGGTTAAAGAAAATTTAGGTGTGTTAAAATGGGTAAATGCTAATATTTTGAAACTGCTGATTTGGTTACTGACCAAAGATTCCTCAGCCAAAAAAAAAAAAAAAAAAAAGAAAAAGAGTAGTGGAATGTCAAAGCACTTTAATTTCTATGTCTGCGTAATTTTATACTAACAGGTGAGACAGTCTGGTCAGGATGAGACGATGGACTGATACTGCAGCAAATGATCTGAGAAAATGAGTTCTCTTTGGCAAGGTTCATAAGGCAGTTGTAAAAATGCCTGATCATCTCATTAATGTGGGTTTAAAATGAGAGTTCAGGATTACGAGTATAAAAAGTGTTGATTATCAGATAAATGGAGTCAGATGGACAATGACGTCCCTTCTCATTTTTACTGTGTTTAATGGCAAGTGACTTTGCACACATTTTCTACATATGAATACAGTCCTTTCATTTTCTGTCCTTTCTTATTTCTCACTTTATTCCTTATCTTCCTATTTTTCATTCACCTTCTCCTACGCTTCTCAGCTCAATGCAGCTGTTCATTATGTCTCCCTCCCCCGGTCATTTCACACAGGATAAATTGACACTCTGAGCTCTGCGTTAGTCTGCCATCTCCAGATGCACAAACGCTTGCCTAGCTGGGGCTGTGTAACTAGTAACACACTAGTGCTGGTGTGGACATGGTCTAAATCTAGGAGGATAATCCTTGATCTCTCCCACAGCTGTTACTGAAGGAGAAATGCATTTTCTTGCAATTCTGACGATGGTGGTTGCAAGTGATTACTGCACAGAGCTGTGGAGTGTCTGTTTCCAACTCAGGCATTTGAATAAAGGAATAATGAGAATAAATGCAGAATAGATTTTGGGGAATGCTTTCATGTATACTAAGCGAGGTGTTTGGTCTGAGAAACCTGTCACCCATCCTAAATGTCCACATGGACATCACCTAAACTTCATTAATTTATCTTTACCTTTTTTCTATCCAAGTTTTACCCAATTCTTTAAGACATTTATGATTTCCATGCAGGGAAATTCAGGTCCTTTGGATTGTCCCAATGCTTCCTGGTACAATCTGTGATATAAAAATTCTACAGTTTTGTAGTTAAAATTTCCCATTTTTCAAATCCCTGTCCTGGTTTCAGTCAGGATGGAGTTCACTTCATTTGTAGCAGCGGATGGAATGCTGTGTTTGAGAGTTAAAATGAAAACAGTGCTGATAACACCCTGATGTTTTTAGTTGCGGTCAAGCAGTCAAGGACTTTCTCAGCTCTTCATATTTCTCTATTAATGAGGAAGGAGGGGACAAAGCCAGGACAGGTGCCCCAAATTGGCCAAAGAGAGTATTCCATGACAATTACGTCCTGCTCTGTATAAAGGGGGGCTGATGGGAGGAGGAGCGGGGCGGCTCCAGGATGTGCGGTTTTGGGGGGATGATCAGGTTCCGGGACGGCTCTGGGTGGCACGGCCTGAGCTGTGGGTTGGGTGAGACACTGCATTGGGTATCAACAGCTTCATATAATTTTGCTCTAAAGTCCTGTTAGCTTTGTTATATTTTACCTTTCTGCTATTCTAGTAAACTCTCCTTATCCCAACCCACGGGCTTTTGGTTTCTTGGTTTTGGGTTGTTATTTGCCCCTTCCTTCTCCCTTCCCTTTCCTCACCCCCACCACACACCTCTCCCCCTCCTCTTTTCCTTTAAAGAGCAGGCAGCTGCGTGGATCTCAGCTCTCAGCCAGAGTGAAACCACGACAATCCCTTCATCAGAACCACAGTTTCTGCTCTGAATTGATCAGTTTTGATTGGTTATCATCAACAATGTAGAGATTTCTGCTTGCTCAAAATAGTTTACACCAACACATATAAGTATATATATGTTCTTCAGGCCTTGTTAACATGTCATTTAGAACTCACAAATATGCGTAATGTATTGCAGACATCATTTATGTTCAAATCTTAATCTTAAAGAAGTATAGATTTGCTTAATATTTTAAAATATCATGTATTATACACTGAATTTTACCTATGTTTTCCCAGTTTCAAAGTGTAGCACCTGTTGTAGGTACACTGTGGACTTGGAGGAGATACTGTTTTGAAAGGCTGTAGCAGATGAGCCTTTCTATGGGAGCATTTACACTCCCTTTTTGATCACTGCTTCCCAGAATCTTCTAGAAACTACAAAATGTATTTTAAAAATTAATCATTAGAAAATACTGATGTAAAACTGAAGGTCATAGTTGTGTACAAATTAGTGATAATGAAATCATCAAGTGTGCAGATTAGATGTTCAACAGTGGTAGTTGAACCCCAGTGAGCTCTAGAAGTAAAATAATGCACATTAAAGTGTTTGAATCAGCATGAACAAAAAATGGATGGTCACTCTGGTACCCCTTAGCATAGATTCTCACTAGGCAATAGGTCAGCAGTAAAACAATTCCCAAGAAACCTCAACTTTCTAAATCAGAACTTTTTAGCTAAGTGTATAAGATCAGTACAAGTTATACAGGTTTGCAAATAATGGATATGGGAAATTTATCATGTTTATATTATATCTGAGGAGAGGTGGACAAGCATAAATGTCATGAAGAATATATTCTGAAGTGAGAAATATTTTTAAATAGTGGATTTTTATACACACAGCATGAAAAGAAGTAAAATGGTATGAAACCAAATTTTATATATCTTGTTGTACAATGAGCCAGTAAAATCAATGGTATTTGGCAAATATGTGTGTATGTGTGCATGTGATTGGCTTAAATATATGTTCAGGTATTTGGGTGAGAAGCCTCGTTTGTGCTTGCCAAAAGCTACATAAATCCCAGCTCAGGTACAAGATGAAGATGGTGGAGCCAGTTTTTCCAAGCCAGAGAAGTTGGGTGCTTATTTTAGCCTGGAATGATTTAAAAAGTGACACTACATCAGTACTAAAAGAATGCTAAAGCAATATAGCTAGAGTCAGCATCTCGTCGTGGTTATTCCCAGTTGAAAAGTGCACTGATAACAAAGAAAGGGAAAGTTACTTACCAATAACCAATTTCTTTTGAGCTATCTTGTACGCATATCTTGCTTTGCAAGTGATCATTTACTAAGGCTCTTGAAGTCAAGGACTTTTTTTCCCCCCCTTCTTTTGCACTATCTAGAGAGATTACATATTTTCCAGTCTCTGTACTCATTTCATTCTCAGACATGAAAGACATGCCTGCAGTAAGACCTTCCCTTAGCTATCAACTACATATTTCTCCAACATAAAGAGACTTCCAGAGAAAACACAGGGAGATCTGGAAGTGAATGCATGAATCTCAGAAGAATCTCAAGCACTGTTAAATATCCCTTTCTTATTTGAGTGTTTGCTTCATGAACATTCATGCGCTCTTGTGTGTTTGTAGGAAGATGTTTAGACTCTCCGGTGAAGACTGGCTTAACTTCTGGACATTCATTCATAGAATTAGTCTGAGGTTTAGAAACTACTCTATATTCATTCATTTCCTTTTGAAGGTAGTGAGCAAGATACTTCACTGGATATATGCAGGTCTATAGATTTTGAATGATTGCACTTCCTTGTTGAATCAATAATGCACAATTAATGTTTCATTTTCCTCAAGAATTCAGGAAATCAGATAGAAGTTTAAACCCAGTTCTTATTTATTTAGAATCTAATTTATCATATATGAACTCAGTTCCAATATTTTCTTTCATAGCCATTAAGAAAAACAAATACCCACATAGGTAAGAACTGAGACGGAATCAAATCTTTTAACCATTTTAATGTATCCAGTTTGGTATCTTTAAATGTAAATATATTTACATATATATTTGTTGCACAAATGATATGGACTTGTTCTTTTAGTTAATTGAGAAGTATTTATCACTCATTTTGTCTTATATGAATTGTGTTCAGTAATTCCATAGAAATGTTTCCTACAATTTCAAGCTTCTGAGCAGTTTTTAAATAATTATAATTTGATTAAGCCATCACCTTGGCATATTCCTTCCCTAACTGGAATCCTCTGCTCTCAATGACATTGGGCAGGGATACAAGAGAGAACATTTACTCATAGGTTAATAAAAAACCTCAAGATCTGACATTTTGTGAACTATCAACTTAAAAAATTGTTTTATGACATTGGGAATGTAGTAGTTACACTTGGCTTCAGACTAGTTCAAATATTAGACCTTAATATGACAGTATTGCTAACTTTTTTTAGGTTTCTCAAGATGTTCCTAAAATTCATACTTACACGTATGGTCTTCACACAATACACATAAAATTTTATTTTGTTTAAATTCAGACTCCCTGTAGCCTGGTTCCAAAGACCCAATGCCTGTTTGCAGCTGGAGTGCATTACGTGATTCCATCTTCTACTTCAGTTTAATATAAAAAACCCCTGTTACAAAAATCCAGTTTAAACTTTCTAGGAAGTCTTCACAATGCAAAACAAAACACAGTAAATGGGAAACTTCCTTAAATTACATTGATACTTCTGTCTCAAAGACTGTTTAGGTACACACAATGTAACTCTGCAGAATGAATTCACATGAATTTTAGTCCATTATGCATATATTAGTCTGATTCATGCATTTCTGTAGCTTCTAGGGTAAGAAGCTATTTAAAGCTTAGTTTTCTGGAAAAGGGTTTGTCTTTTCTCAGCTAGCCACATTTCTCTGTATCTCTGTGTTTCACTACGCTGTGGTACAGTATAGGGTGAAGGTTAAGCCCTAAAAGTTACTGAAATGCATTGTGTCAGTGAGAGAATACTCTCTTTACTAGAAACTAGGCACTTTATTTTGTTGCCTTTATTTCAGGCAGTGTGAAACTTGGGGTTTTGAGTTGCTGTTAAAAGCTACACAAATTCTTTTAATTAAATAATTATTTTGCTGATAGTATCCAATCTGATGTATGGCTGAAAGTTCAGCCGCTATTCAGGGTTGAAGCCATTTTGTCCTTAGTGTTAACCTAGTTTTCATAACTTTTTCACTGTGGTAGAGTTAGCTCAATGAGAGGAGAATATCTGTAACAAGTAGACAGTATTCCAGATTACAGATCAAATCTGATTAGCTCAGAGTAATTACTTTGAAATATTTTTTGGGTTTTATCCATTTTTTTATCCCCAGATAAAAAATGTATTTCTTTGTCCCTGAATCTAGCAATGGCAAGGACAAAAATTACACAAACCCCAGTGATGCTTGCAGTAGGCAGCAATGAAGGAAATGTTTTCACTAATTTGAAAAAAAAATAATGAGCAAGACCTTATTTGATGTTTTGGTTAGAAGACCACATAGTATTTAGGGTTTTATTAACCATATAATTCCGCTAATATCCAATATTCAACTCAGGCCTCAATATTATATAAATGACTTTGAACTTCATGCCTCAAATTTATAAGATAAAATATACAAACAACCATGAGACCTCCAAAAAGTTAACTCAAATTATATTGGAGTCAAGATTTCTTTACTGTTTCATAATCTGTCTTTGCCATGTTGCTTCTGACTGTGGCCACCTGACTTGACCTGCTGTCACTCAGATAGTCTTCAGACTGTCTGGGGGTGTTTTTTATCATTTTAATCACAGGGCATTATCGAAAATATTTGAGTGTAGATGAAAATGAAATGTTTTGTGGATTGTATCAGCTGATCATATTGTAATTGTAAGAGGTTCTAGGAAATTTTAGTTTTTCCTAAAATATCATAGTTTTTCTGATAGTAATGTTTATTTTAATTGTACTTGTAATTCTTTCTTCATCAGTTGAAAGACTTCAAGATAAAATCACCATGCACCCACAGTTACAGATTTTTTGTTTTTACAGGATTGTAAAGAAAAGATATATGGGGGTTTTTTGGTAAAGGTCCTAAAACGTATTTTCTATAAGTCAAGAACACTGACTAGTACTTAGTGGTTTTTTAAGATATTAGAGATCTTAGTCCCTCCATACAGTTGTCATGCCTCAAAAGTCATGCATCTCCTCTAATTCCCCAGCACCTGTCTCTCCTGACTAATCATCACCCGTGAATGGGCAATTACTGTATTTTAAAAAACAAAAGCCTTCTTTATACAATTACTGGGTGCTCCTTAGTCATACCTGTGCAACTTGTTTTTCAGGGGGGGTATTTCTGAAGCTTCCCTCTGCCTGTAAAAATCTGAAAATATAGTAGGAGGATCTCTAACAGGAGGACTGTGACTGTTTCTGTGCTCAAAATCTATTTCATGGAAGCAATTTATTTTTTTTTTCCATTTAAACTAATTGAGGCCTTTGTGAGAATTTCACGACACAATATCATGAAAAAATTGACTAAGGGAGGGAAAACAAAACCTGTGATAAATGGTAAATTTCTGTATATGTTAAAGGTCATAATATGGTTCTGGGGGATGGTTCTCATCTTGATAAACAATTCGGAAACATGAAGAACTTGTGTAAGAGCAGAGTAACTTCAGACAGACAGAATTGAAAGAGAACTGTAATAAGTAATTGTTCTCAAACCTTCTATGACTGTAAATAAGCAACTAGGGCAAAGGGGAACCATTGTTCCATCACTAGTAACACCCTGAAAGAACTTCAGATCTTGCTGAGTTGGTGCCTGTGGTAGACTATGGCTGTGAATAGGTAACCAGGTCAAAAGGGGAACCATTGTTTTATCACTAGCAACATCCTGATAGGATTAAATGAGTTAACCAAATAAGATACTGAACACAACGTAGAGGAGGACTACGGGGGACCAGGACGACCCCCACTACCAGCTTACACAGCTACAGAAAAACACTGGAATATGCCACGTGTACCCGGAACTACAGGACTATAAAAAGGGGACTCCAGAAGGGTGAGGTGCGTGCCGTTTGCAGGAGCAAGGGTCTCCTCCGGACGCCCAGCGCTGATATTTGCCTATATCTTGCGGGCTTGCTTAATTAATAAATTGTTGTTTGGCTTTATCAACTGGACTATGTCTCAAATTTATAACAATTTGGTGCCGTGACTCGGATGCAACTCACGAGATGGGACTCTTGGTCTTATCAGGGAGGCGCCCCGCCTGTTGTTTGGCGGCCTTGGTAGCCCATTTCCCATCTCGATTGCACCGACGAACCCAAATTCCAAGATATTAGGCAAAGGAGGCCGGCAGACCCTATAAACTTTGTGCACAAAGGTCCGGACGAAGACGCAGGACGCGTGAGTATCTGGGGGGGAAATCCGTTCGGTCTGGGTCGGGGATCCTGGAAGCGCGGCGAGTGTGTGTGTGCATGAGAGGGGGACCGGCAGCTCGCATTCCCCAAGCGAGTGCGGACCCTCAGTAGTGCGGTTCTCATTGCCCGCGAGGGCGTGAGCCACGAACCAGGGGAAGCGAGTGAATATATTGTTGACTGAGTGCGCTCCAGACGATGGGACAGAAGAAGAGCAAGCTGTCTGATCCCATGGGTAGCCCAAGGACGGTGCTACACGGTAAGCCGCCAGACAGTCCTTTGGGGTTAATGATTGCCCACTGAGGGGACTAGCTGTCTAGGCGATGAAAGAATAAAGAGTGTATGATATGGGTAACGTAAACTGTGTAACTACAGTGTGACCTCCTGAGAGTGAACAGGGGAAATTTGGATACTACAGTGTGGCCCTCTCAGGATGTATTGCCCCTGTGAAGTTTGTACGTAATTATAGGATGGCCGCCTCTAAGGCAGTCAGTATCTCTAATGATGCTTCTTCCCTGGCCTGGGGGATAGATAAGTTTTGCAATCTTGAGATGCACTGATCTTGTCCCTTACCCCAGGGACAGGATTGGGTGAAAAACTGCTGGCTCCATTAAATTATCTGGGCTGGCAGAATCAGTGCAAAAAGGCTGTGTGTATTCAAGCATGTATGAGCCATGGGGGCAGGGCATTCCCCTTGCTGCTCCGGTATATCCGGTCCACCTTAAAACACTGATTAGGGGTCTTCCTGATAGCTTGAAAATCTATGTGCAAAGCCTAAAGGAAAAGATTCTGCGAGCAATTGATCACAATACTTGCTACCCCAACTAGCAGAAACAGCCTGTTTTAACATGGGAGATTTAAGAAACCTAATCATAGAAGGTATAAAGGAGGCTGCTCCTAAACTTTACTAAAGCCTTTGAGATTGAGCAGGAAAAAGATGAGACACCCTCAGTGTTTTTACAGCGACTGAGAGATCAAATGAGAAAATATTCGGGTATGAATCCTGAAGATCCTGTAGCACAAGGTCTTCTGAAAGTTTATTTTGTGACTAAAGCATGACCTGATATTAGGCGAAAGGTACAGAAGATAGATGGTTGGAGTGAAAGATCTTTGGAAGATTTACTAAGAGAGACTCAGAAAGTGTTTGTGAAAAGAGAGTAAGAAAAGAGGAAGCAGAAAACAAAAATGATGGTATCTGCTGTTGATGAGGTAGTAAAGAAAAGAACAGAGCCAGTCTCACCTAGAGATAGAGGGAAAAGCTGGACAAAAGGAAGTGGGAGGGGTGTGAGAAACATGAATGAAGGAGGAATTGGTGGAGGTAGGGGAAAACTTTGGCAATCCCTATGGGCTGGTTTTCTCTCAGCAGGATGTTACGGGTGTAGCAAACAGGGACATCTTAAGTGAGAATGTCCTGAGCTAAGAAAAGAAGAAAGGGTCATTCCCTTCATGTCCTTTGAACATGAATAGGGAAGTCAGGGGTTTATTAATTTAAGGTCCTACCAAGAACCCTTGATAAAATTGAAGGTGGGACCCCAGGAGGAGGACGTTGTCTCCCTGGTTGAGCTTCTAGGACTTCCTTAAATTTTATACAGACCAAAGTATAACTGTATCGGGGTAAAAGGGAAAGGATTCCCAGTCCCCATGTTTGAAAATACCACTTTAAGATTAGGTGATGAGAAAATTTGTGGGCAATTTATATATCCCTGATTCCGGAACTAATTTATTGGGAAGAGATTCGATAATACAATTAGGATTGGAATTGAAAACCCAGGATGACCAAATCGTGGTATCCATGGCTTTACTAACAGAGGAAGATGAAAACCAAATTGATCCAATAGCGTGGGTGCGAGAGGGTAATCGAGGTGGATTAAACATTACCACTTTAAAGATTAAACTTAAAAGGGACAATGACATTATTTGCCAAAAACAGTATGCTATTTCATTGGAAGGCTGTAAAAGTCTCCAACCATTTATAGAGAGTTTAATTAAGGATAAGCTTCTGAAACCATGTATGTCTCCTTTTAATACCCCAATCTTATCAGTAAAAAAAAAAAAAAAAAACCCACCCAAAACCAAACAAACAAACAAAAACCCCGATGGGTCATATCCTTTGGTACAGGATTTAAGACAGTTAAACCAAATAGTTCAAGTGCGTCACCCAGTAGTTCCTAAACCTTACACTCTATTGAGTAAAACACCAGATGACCACAGATGGTTTAGTATGATTGATTTAAAGGATGCTTTCTGGACCTGTCCACTGGACCCTGATAGTAGAGACATGTTTGCTTTTGAATGGGAAGATCCTTTCACAGGACAAAAGCAACAATTTATTTAGATGGACAGTTTTACCTCAGGGATTCACTGAATCACCAAATTTATTTGGACAAGCATTGAAACAAGTATTAGAAAAGTTTAAAGTCCCAACTGAAGTCACCCTTCTACAATATGTAGATGATCTTTTAATCTCAGGGAAAAATAAGAGAATCGTAAAGGAAACAACAAATGCTTTGCTAAATTTCCTAGGGAAACAGGGACTAAAAGTATCAAAAAAACCAAACTGCAGTACATGGAAAAGAAAGCTAAATATTTAGGACATCTAATCAGTGAAGGGAGACAGAAAATAAACCCTGAGAAGATGAGTAGTTGAGTTACTTCTCCCGAAAACTAAGAAAGAGCTGTGAAAATTTTTGGGATTGACAGACTATTGTCGTCTATGGATTGAATCATTTGTACTAAAAACAAAGGGATTATATTTTAATTGTTAGAAGAGCCTAATGACTTGGTATGGAGTAATGAAGAAAAAGAATTAATACAAGGATTAAAACAAAACTTGATCACTACTCCTGTGTTGGCACTGCCCTCCCTTAACAGACCATTCCACTTGTTTGCTACCATAGATAAGGAAACAGCCCTGGAGCGCCGGGGGGGAGTTACTCAAAAGTGGGGAGGCAAACGACAGCTAATTGCCTATTTATCTAAACTGCTGGACCCAATATCCCGAGGGTGGCCTGAATGTGTACAGGCAGTAGCAGCCACAGCCCTCTTGGTGGTAGAAAGCAGAAGGCTAACTTTTGGAAGAGCACTTATAGTAAGCACTCCACATCAAGTAAGGACAATTCTGACTCAGAAGGCAGGAAGAGGTCTCACTGATTCTAGGATTTTGAAGTATGAGGCAATTTTAATGGAAAAAGATGATTTAGTTATAACTGCTGAATCATGCCTCAATCCTGCCACCTTTTTATCAAAAGGGGAGACTAATAACCAAAAACTTGAGCATAACTGCTTAGACATAATAGAATATCATATTAAAGTGTGACCTGACTTGAGGGACATACCCTTGCCAACAGGTCGCTGTTTATTTATCCACTGGGTAGTACAGGCACTAGTGGACCACTTTGGAACCAAGTATATGTGTATTGGAATTTATAAAATCGCCAAAAGGATGGTGGGAAAGTGCCTGACATGCCAGAAGGTCAATAAACAACAACTCAGAAAAAAAGATACCGGGGGGGAGGGACCCTCTCTTGTGTTGCTTACCACAGATACTGCGGTTTGAACGGCCGAAAGAGGTTGGACACACACTAGCAGAATAAAGACCGGTTCGAGAATCTCGGTGGGAAACTACAAACAATCCTGACAACTTAAACGCCACCTTTCGAAGAACCAGCGAGTAAAACTGTCTATGAATGACAATTTATTTTGTTCAAATGTTGGATGTATATGTTATACTTTCTTTTGTCTTGAGTGTTGAGTGTGTAAAGACAATTGGTGGGTACATTATAGAGAAGAATATACCCCAGACATTTGTGAAAAATGTTATTGGGCAGAAAGAAAACTAACCGAATTAACCCTTAAATTAGCAGTAAAAATTGGAGAGATTATCCAAGGGTCTGAAGAGTGGTGGAGGATATATACAAAAGGGATAAATCCCAAATTAGGTTGTACATATCCTAATGAATATAAACAAGGTAGCCCAAAAATAATTCGGGTAGTGTGCCGGTCCCAGGTGAAACATTTGGATTGTTCAGCCCTGGAAGTGAAACATAAAAATTGGGAAGCCTATAACACTTGTAAGCTGAGGACAGGAAGAACCCCTGAAGACTATGACTGCTGCCGAGAAGATGGAACACCTTGCTGCTCCAAGCAACGGAGTAGGCAAAGGAGGCAGAGGCATAAGGAAATCGTGGGGTATTAAGCCCTCCAGTCCTATCACGAGGTGGCTCCATACACCAAGGCTGAAAAAGGCACCAGATACCCAAGAACCAGAAAATACCAAACAAAAACGATTGAGTCCAAGCGTCACCACTCTAGAATAGTTATTATGAACCCACTAATTGCCTTAAATAAAGGGGGGCTAATAATTGTATTTTTATAGATTTATTTAAATTTTGTATTGTTATTTGGGGACTGGGACCGCATTAGATCCAAGGCAAAACGTATTGGGTTACATTATCTCAAGCTTTGAATGCTACTACTTTTTGTGCTAGTCTTGCCACACCAAGTACTCCATTTATCACATGCTTGGTAGGAGTGCCACTGAATAGTTCCACCTGGAAAGTTTTTGAGGTTGCAATGAGTAAAATAGCAAGATGTCCAGTGAGGGCATGACAAGGTATGATTCTTGGGATGATAGAGTCCCAATTGGTCCAGAACCACAGGAACTGGAATTAATGGATTCTTTGAATACCAGCTATTGTATATACATAGATGCTGCCAAGTACCCATGTAACGAAGGTGATCACGTTAATGTTTCTTGAATGATGACCTAAAACCGATTTAGAAAAAGAAGAGGCATCGATGCTATTATCTCAAAAAGCTGTTAGTCGGTTTGAGAAACAAATTGGTCAAAATTGAAAGGGGGGATTGTAATAAGTAATTGTTCTCAAACCTTCTATGACTGTAAATAAGCAACTAGGGCAAAGGGGAACCATTGTTCCATCACTAGTAACACCCTGAAAGAACTTCAGATCTTGCTGAGTTGGTGCCTGTGGTAGACTATGGCTGTGAATAGGTAACCAGGTCAAAAGGGGAACCATTGTTTTATCACTAGCAACATCCTGATAGGATTAAATGAGTTAACCAAATAAGATACTGAACACAACGTAGAGGAGGACTACGGGGGACCAGGACGACCCCCACTACCAGCTTACACAGCTACAGAAAAACACTGGAATATGCCACGTGTACCCGGAACTACAGGACTATAAAAAGGGGACTCCAGAAGGGTGAGGTGCGTGCCGTTTGCAGGAGCAAGGGTCTCCTCCGGACGCCCAGCGCTGATATTTGCCTATATCTTGCGGGCTTGCTTAATTAATAAATTGTTGTTTGGCTTTATCAACTGGACTATGTCTCAAATTTATAACAAGAACCATGATAAGATTCAACATCAGCAATTTCAAAGCCTAATGAAAATATTTTCCTATTTGTCAGATAAAGTGACGTTATCCTTTTACTCAAAGCACCTTGTTGTACCAAGGTACCATGATCTAACTCTACTGGAGTCTAGAATGCCTAGTCACAGACACCAAGCCTCTACTCAGCCAGATGTATGCAAGATCCCTTTTGGAAGCCACGTGCATATAGTAATGCCCTGTACTCAAGATGTCTTACTAAGAACTGCAGTGGCTGTTAGTTTCCAGGATAAAAGCTGACTTGTGTTGCTAAACTCGGGATGCTTTTACCAGAGACCAAAACCATTGAAAGGGGAAATGTCAATCATCTGGATGATCCAAATTTAATTCATGGCACCTGCAAGTCTCTTTCAAACCACATAACATCACTTCCCATTGACAAATATTAACAGCTGAATAAGAATTGAAATGGGAAAACATGGGAAAATTATGATCTTGGGAAGTCAGAAACATTTGGCAATTAACTAATTTAGGACTTTTGAGAACATAGGTCCTCCCACCACCAAATGATCATGATGAAATTTTTTGTCTGTCAGACAGGAAAAATGTCTACTGTACCAATATCTTCCTCAATCCATTATTGAGATATTGGTACTGTTGGGTTTGGGTTTTTTTCCCACTATTTATTGTTTAAAATTGTGGACTTTGGGGTATTTTATTTCAATTTTTTTGCCATTTTGATCCTTGAATAACAGAACTGAAAACAGAAATGCTGACTCAATGTCTTTAACAGTGACTGAAAAAAAGAGATGTGTAAAAATATTAAAGTTGCATAATCTTCTAAATTAATGTCACATTGAACTAACAAACCAAATAAAATAAGGAGGGTAACACTTTGAGTATTAGTAGACTAAGCTACAGTTCTCTTTTATTATCCCTACTGCATTATAATTCCAAAAGACAGCATTTTTTTGTTTCTTATATGAAAACCAAAAGAAATCAGTAATATTCTCAGAAAAGATTTTTTTCTTTTTAGAGTGTTTCCATTAGGTCAATTAGAAATTCTAAGTAAGTATCTGAAGTATGGGACACAGGGGGAAATGGACAGCCCCTTTTCAGTTGTCTGTGGAGGCAGAACCAAGGGCAATGGCCTCAAGTAGGAACGTGGGAAGTTCTGCACCAATATGCAGAAGAACTTCTTCCCGTTGAGGGTGACAGAGCCCTGGGACAGGCTGCCCAGAGGGGTTGTGGAATCTCCATGTCTGGGGATATTCAAGACCCATCTGGATGCCTCCCTGTGCAACCTGTCCTAAAGAACCTGCTTTGGTATGGGGGGTTGGACTCGATGATCTCTCGAGATCCCTTCCAACCCCTGTGATTCTGTGATTCTGTGAAGTTTATGTAGTTTTAGGGACAATCTGTGTATTATTTCCTGTATTGTAGGAAAGAAGTACACAAGATTTGTCCAGGCTTTCACAGGTAAAATCCTGAAACGATATACAAAATTAGTTTATTCATCAAGATAATATGGAAGGACTCACTGAAAGAAGAGTTAAAATATTTTTGTTTCTAAATATGTTAAAGTTCAATTCTGTCCGTGACCAATCCTATATTGCCTAACAATATTGAAGCAATATTAAACTGCTGGAGATTGCTATAGAAGTCATAAAGTACCTGCCTTCCAGAGATTATATGTTAGTATGTCTTCCAAAATAAGGTTTCAGTTCTTTTACCACTCTATCCACCTTTGAATGGAATAATATGTTAGATACTTACAAGGGAACGTGGGGTCAACAAATGACAGTTTTACAAAAATATCATAGAAATACAGTATGGGATTTAAAAAAACAAAAGCCAAATCTAATTCCATGTTCTGACTACACTAGCCACACCACTTTCAACAGTAACACTACTTCAAATAGGAGATTCTGTCTGCTGGGGACAAGAATGGCCAATGTGATGATGCAAGGAGTCAGAATAAGCCTAATATTTCTTTCAGAAATAATTATTAGCTTTTGATTTCTGATTTGTTCAGAGACTTGATGTTGCAGTTCAGGAAAGCATTCACCAGAGTTTTGGAAAAGACAAGCATGGTGGAACACAAAAATCTTTTCATCTTTGGCCTGATTCAGTATCCCAATCCCTGTGAAGGTAGCCAGTTTCATATTCATGGGCATGAGAAAGAAGGAATTTGCAGCAAGGCTTGAGTCAGATGGAAAAATCACTTTGTGAAATTAGACCTACTGAATATTGTAGGATTCCTATAGATGAGTCAAGTAGTTAACTCATACATAAATGCTTACCACTGTGTTATCTCGGTTAACCTAATGGTTTTTCTCCTTTTTGTTTTGAATTGTGGATTCATAATAATTTACACACATCTTTTGAGATCTGTATTGCAGCATCTTACATTAGCTCTCTCCTTCTGAAATTCCCCATTCTGGGCTTTATCTATATAGTGTAAATGTAAAGTTAAAATGTTATACTTAAAGGAAAAAGTCTGAAACCATTTTCATGTTAGTCCTATATAACTATGTCATCATGTAGCTTAAAATATCCTCTCTGAAATTAACTGATGTGTTGCAGCAAATTGTTCTCTGGGTGGGCAGAAAGAAATTCTATTAAAGCTAATGAAAAATGCACATCTGTGGCACAAGACCATATCTCCAGAAGATAGAAGCAGTATGTGGAATAACTTTCTTTCAAATTTAAGCCTGATCACTGAGCTCTTCCTATGAGAGAGGCAAGCTCATCAGACTTTGGAGAACTCTGGGAAAGTTTGATACTCTGAAAAATTTTGAAGCAGAAACCTTGTCAAAATAGTGAGCAAATCAAATTAAGTAAAGAATTAGGTTGTTTTTTTTTTTTTTTAATATGGCTTGATTCTGACACATAATTTTAATTATTTCTTTTTAATTTCAAATATTCTGAACAAGTTGCACCCAGTCCTCACAAAGCAGAATGACTTTGTTAAGCCTAAATCTCAGGTTTCACCATGTTAAGAAGTACTTTAGATACATTACATACACATAAAATCATTGTTTGTCATTTACAAAGGACAGAGAATCCATTAGTAATATTAGGATCTGTGCTTTCATGAAGGAGGTGTAGTGTTGGTACATCAGAAGATGGATTTACTAGTGGAGCAGAGCCAAACATCTGTGTTTCACTGCATACATTAGTTTTGGTCCCAGAAAACCAGGAACCAACAGAACTGAGCAGAGAACATCAAACTCTACCAGTCAAATATTGCTAGGTTTTTCTTTACAGAGCTTTTTTTAACATGTCAAGGAATAAAAAGTCAATGATGCCTTTAGTATAACCATTATTTTTGTGATGGTTTTAATACAAAAGGATTCTTGTCATTCTGTGGAACCTCTTCATGGCAAGTATGTTTTTATCAGAAAAATATGCTTCTCCCCATCCCTCCCATGATATACACAGTGCTCAAATCTTCTTCGTTTGCTTTCTCATACTCAAAGGTTAACTCAGGGGTCTTTGGAATAGCTGAAGCGCTGTTTTAGCCAGATAGAGGTTGAGCTTAGTCCTTACGACTGGACCCTGAATTAACTTCTGGACTTCTGAGGAATAAATTTGCAACTCTTAGAGATTCATTTTGGCCTAAGATAGCTTGCAAAATTAATGAAAGCCAGGACATTATTTCAGAATGAGATAAATGTTCCTCTTCAAATGGATGTTGCGGATGTCCATGGCAGTGTTCAAGGCCAGGGTGGATAGGCCTTTGGACAACCTGATCTAGTGGAGGGTGTCCCTGTCCATGGCAGTGGGGGCTGGAACTAGATGATCTTTGAGGTCCCTTCAAACGCAAACCATTCTGTGATTCTGAGATTCTAAATAGAGTGCTTATGACTAATAACCAAGAATATTCATTGCTACAGACACTAGAGACAGCTTTCTGAATATGGCCTTTCTTCATTACTGTGTCTCTGTATCTATGATTACCTTATCTGTAATTCTCCTGTAATTGTTGATAATCTCTTAGAGACCAGCCCTCTAACTTTGGCACAGACTGTAAGCAGGAGTCACCACTGCATATTTCTGTCATTAAGATTTCCTCTGCCAAGGCTCACACACACTGTATTTTCAGAAAAAAAAAAAAAAGTATAGTGCCTTTTCTTGAATGCAAGATGGGAACTTGGGGGACAAAGTCCATCACACTGTAAGTGAAGACAAGGTTCGTGACCTTGAAACTTGAGTATCCCCAAGTGCATAGGACATGATGAGATGCACCCAAGAATCCCAAAGGAATTGGCTGATGTAGTTGCCAAGCCACTCTCTATGATACTTGAAAAGTCATGGCAGTCAGCTGAAGTCCCTCATGACTGGAAGAAGGGAATAATTACAGCCAGTTTTTTTAAAAGGGTACAAAGGACAATCCTGGGAACTATTGCCCTGTCAGCCTCACCTCTGTGCCTGGGAAGATTATGGAATAGGTTCTTCTAGAAGCTATGCTAAGGCACATGGAGGACAGGGAGGCAATTCAAGACAGCCAGGGTGGCTTCACCAAGGACAAGCCCTGCTTGACCAACCTAGTGGGTTTCTACAATGGAGAAAAGAAAGCTCTGGGAAGACCTTATAGCAGCCGTCCAGTACCTGAAGGGGACCTGCAGGAAAGCTGGGGATGAACTGTTTATAAGGGCATGTAGCAACAGGGGCAATGGTTTTAAACTAGAGCAGGGTAGGTTTAGGTTGTTCATTATAAGTTCTTTATTAGGAGGGTGATGAGACACTAAAACAGGTTTCCCAGAGAGTTAGGGGAGGCCTCATCCCTGGAGACTTCAAGGTCAGGCTTGATGAAGCTCTGAGCAATCCAATCTAGTTAAAGGTGTCTCTGCCTACTGCAGGGGGATTGGACTAGATGACCTTTAAATGACCCTTCCAACCTCACACATTCTATGATTCCGATGGAAGTGAAGTACTTGAAAGCTGTTTCTTCTTCCTTCTGACTCTGTTCCAGCTGTTTGATGCCATGTCTGTAAGTTATATATCATTAACTACAAACCAGCAGAAACAGTGTTTGAGGTCAATCTGTATGTCACTTATTTTTAGCTTTTTTTGGCACCATAATATAACTACCCAGCTCAAAATAAGTGCAATGACCTATGTTTCTTCAAATCACAAGGTCTCACTTCACCATAATTTGCATGAAAAATAGTATATACTCTTTTTTTTTTTTTAAGAAAAGAAGACAGGATTACAAGGAAAAAAGAACAGATGCATAACATAAGCAACATAAACTTTTTTTTTCCATAGTGGCTTTTTATCTTGCCTTTCTCTTATGTCTTGCCTTTTCTATTCATATAACAAGACAAATATGATGACAATTTATTTGTTTTCATAGTCAGTAATTCTGGGATTACTTTTTAACTTTGGGATTTTTTTTTTTAACTGTGGGAGAACAGGGGTAAAACCAAGAAGTATATTTCATCTGGCAAAGTAGGGTTTTTTTTATTGTTTGTCTTTTTTATTATTCAATTCTTAGACATTTCAAGAGTAGACATGAAGTTTATGAGTCTAAATGTTGAAAGTAAACAGAATTCAAGCTTCTACATTTTAAAAACACTTTTAAAACCAGAACTTCAACTCCAAAGTCCTATAAAAGTTTTGTGTATTTTACCATTCTCTCTTCTGCAGTATTAATTGAGTTTAACCAAAATATTTAAATACTGCATTTATTAGCAATTTAGGAAAAACATTTTCAGATATTTAAAAATAAAATGTCCATTCAGTTTTCTAGTAACATATTGACTGAAATCAGAATTGTCATTAAACTAGTATTTGGGATTTCCAGTAACTCATCCTTTGATATATGAATGTAAATACCACTCATTATCAATGTTCATGACAATTAGAAGACTGCTTTGTGTTACCTGCTACAGAAAAAAACAGTAGAGGAAAGAAGCTATGCTTCCAAAGGAAACACCTAGTCCAGAATTAAAATCCTGGACCCTGAATGCTCCAATAAATCAGCTCTGCCTCACATCATGTCCTGACTAAGGCCACTGTTCACCTTTTCCAACAATTTTGTGCTTTATTGCATAGACTGAGGAATCTAGAAAACTTCACAGATGTACTTTATGATATAATGTATAAAATTTAGAATGTATAATAAATAATATAGAATATCAAGTGTGCAATTATACTATATAATCCACAGTGTACATATAGCTATACCGAATATAACATGTATAGAATATATGTGGCACATGAGATATACATAAATATATATAACTTTCAATATATTTATATGCATACATTTACTATATAGGATATCATATGTAACAGTCTCACCCTTTAAAACCATTTAAGTTTATAACTTCTGATAAGGCTCACAAGCTAAACATGGACATCACATAATTGAATATTATACCAGGCAACATAAACCTCAATTGGTGGAAGAAATTTAGCTGCAATAAATGCCTTTAGCTTCACCTTTTACTTTGGTTGAAACTCCTGGAACATCAATGTTAGAACTGATTTCACTGGGGAAAAGACATTATGCACTGGAAAAGATTTATGTCAACACACCAATTTTCTATTCTTTTTTTTTTTTCTGCCCTGAGCTCAAGTGGAAGAAAAAGAATTGTCTGTGGGAAAGTTACAGCACTTCCAAGTTTACATAATGTGCTGTGGCTGCTCTCAGGTTGGCTGCAGATCGTGGAAGCATCAATAAATTTGGTATCTCAGCAAAATAGACAAGTTCTTTATAGTGATCTTTTCATGACCATAATTTGCTGTTTTCCCACTAGAGTATTTCATAATAAAGACTTTGAATTTGTTCCCTTACAGAAGACTACATAGGTGAGGCATATTTTTTTCACTAAGTACCTACAATAAGGTCGGGAAAATTAATTCTCTTTCATGGAGACCAAAGTTCATATTGATTATATGTTCAAATAAACTATAAAGGAATATACAAATAGGCAGTATTTCATAAATTCTCACTTGGGTATCCAAAGAACCTATCTGAAAATGCAAACAATATTGTAATAGCATTCTGATTGATCCCTTACTCATTCTTGGGTGTTCTTCATATCTGCCCCTCATGAAATAGTGTTATGGGGGCCCTAATTATGTTGTTTATACTTGATTATTGTAGTGAATGTATAGTGAATATACATTCAATATACATATGTATAGTGAAATAGTGAATGTAGTGAACCCCCAAGGGTTCACTGAGTCCCCTAATCTGTTTGGACAGGCCCTGGAAGAGCTCTTAAAAGAATACCAGGTACAAACAGGAAACGTGCTGTTACAGTATGTAGATGATCTGCTCATAGCAGGGAATAATAAGGAAGATGTAAGAAAAGAAAGCATTCGGCTCCTAAACTTTCTTGCACAAAAAGGACTACGGGTATCACAAGAAAAGTTACAATTTGTGGAGGAAAAGGTGAAATATTTGGGGCACTATTTGTTTAATGGCAAGAAAATATTGGATCCAGAGCGCATTAAAGGAATTTTAGAATTACCTATGCCTGTCACTAAGAGGCAAATTCGGCAGGCATTAGGGCTATTTGGGTATTGTAGGCAATGGATAGAGAACTACAGCTTTAAAGTTAAATTTTTATATGAACAACTGTCTAAAGACAAAATACCCAAGTGGACCCCTCAGGATCAAGAGCAGTTTGCCAGTCTCAAAAGGGAGCTAAGTCAAGCACCAGTTTTAAGCCTCCCAGATTTAAAGCGGCCATTCCATTTATTCGTTAACATACATGAAGGAACGGCATTTGGAGTATTAACTCAGAAATGGGCTGGACAAAAGAAACCGGTGGCTTACTTATCAAAGCTGTTAGATCCTGTGAGCAGGGGTTGGCCAAGTTGTTTACAAATCATTGTTGCTGCTGCCTTATTACTTGAGGAAACAAATCGTATTACCTTTAATGGAGAAGTTGTCCTATATGCACCTCATAATATAAGGGGGGTGCTTCAACAAAAAGCAGAAAAATGGCTTACAGATAGCCGACTACTAAAGTATGAGGGAATACTCATAGAATCTCCAAAACTGTCCCTAAGGACTATCGGAGCGGTTAACCCCGCAGAATTTTTATACCCGGGGGAAAGTACTGAGCTAGTACATGATTGTTTTCAAACGATTGAACAGCAAACACGAATTCGACCAGATCTAGAAGAAGAGGAATTACAACATGGAGAAATAGTTTTTATAGATGGGTCATCTCGAATAATAGAAGGTAAACGATTGTCTGGATATGCCATCGTTAAGTTGGAAAAAGGTGAATTTAAGATAATAGAATCAGGCCCCCTGAGTGCCAGCTGGTCGGCTCAAGCCTGTGAACTGTATGCATTATGGAAAGCATTAGTGTCACTGAAGGGAAAGGATGGAACTATATATACGGACTCACGCTATGCGTTCGGAGTAGTACAAACCTTTGGGAAAATATGGGAGGAAAGAGGATTTATTAATTCACAGGGAAAAGAACTGATACACCCGGAATTAATTCGGCGAGTTCTGGGGGCGTTGAAAATGCCGAATAAAATAGCAGTTGTACATATAAAGGGACACCAGCGAGGTACAAGTTATCAAGTTAGAGGAAATAATGCAGCCGATATAGAAGCAAAACGAGTGGCAGGCAATTATAATACGATTTTAATTATGCAACAAGTACCTGTTAATAAAAATTTAAGTTTTGAATCTATAGAAAAGGAAAAACTAAAACAAATGGGAGCTAAGGAACAGGATGGTAAGTATATATTACCAGATGGAAGAGAAGTCTTGCCGAAGGGCATAGCACTCGAAATATTTTCAAAAATACACAGTAAAACACACTGGGGAACGCAGGCGTTAGTTGATCATTTCAGTCAACGGTTTGCCTGTATAGGTGTATATAACATAGCAAAAACAGTAACGGCAGCCTGTGAGACCTGTCAAAAGGTTAATCGAAACAACATGAGACAAAAACCTCTTGGAGGACGTTCCCCAGCATATAGACCTTTCTCACACATACAAGTGGATTTTACTGAACTACCCAGGGTAGGGCGTTACAAATATTTATTAGTAATGGTGGATCATTTAACACATTATGTTGAGGCTTTTCCCACCTCCAAAGCAACTGCTAACCAAGTTACTAAGGTATTACTTGAACACATTGTACCTCGATATGGAGTACCTGATGTAATCGACTCGGACAGAGGAACACATTTTGTGTCAAAAATTGTTAGAGATCTAACAGAAAACTTGGGTATTAAGTGGGAATACCATACTCCATGGCATCCACAAAGTTCGGGAAAAGTTGAAAGGATGAATGGAGAAATCAAAACTATTTTGACTAAATTAATGATAGAAACCAGATTATCATGGACTAAGTGCCTACCCATGGCACTATTAATTCTCAGAACCAGGCCCCGAGCAGATATAGGAATATCAGCGTTTGAAATGGTATATGGAATGTCCTATAGAATTGAAAGTCCACAAACAAATGTTTTAATTCGAGATCGTGTGATTAATGAATATGTTTCACAATTAGCAGAACATCGCAACAAACTTTGGGAACGTGGACTGATTGTGCAACGACCCCCGTTGGACTTAAAAATTCACAATTTTAAACCTGGGGACTGGATATTGGTTAAAACGTGGAAAGAAGAAACCCTAAAACCCCATTGGGAGGGACCTTATCTTGTTTTGCTTACAACAGAAACAGCTGTCCGGACTGCTGAGCGTGGATGGACTCATGCCAGTCGCATTAAAGGCCCAGTGACAAGACCCCACTGGAAAATAATCAGTACTCCAGGTGACACCAAGATAACCCTGAAAAGATAACGTGATGATAAAGACTTTATTTGATTATTTTGCTGCACTACCTTTTGGTATAAAGTGCATGTTGTCGTTTATATTTGCTATAATTATTTCTTTTTTGTCTATTACATCTGGAAAAACACAAAGTGTGCAAAAGGAAAACTGTTAGACCCATGCAACCACATAATATTGAATTTAGAGAATATGTTGATATAAGTAATACATGTACCTTTGACGTAAAAAATTAAGTGTAATAATTAAAACTGTAATTGTTATCCATTTGCTTGTTTTAGGTGCAAGGTATGCCAAGATAAATGGTGGGCACACTGTGGATATGGATACCCGCCAATAGGGGTTTGTACACAGTGTTGGAAAATTCAAAGAACACTCACTGAGTGGAAACTAAAACAATTAGAGCTAACACAAGAAATTGTCCGAGAATCTCGTGAGTGGTGGGAAATTTTTACCAAAAGAATAAACCCTCAATACTATTGTTACCATTCCAACGAGCCAGTCCCCTTTGTAGCTGATATCTTGGCTATAAAGTGCAGAAGGGAAGTAATAACGGTGTCTTGTTTTGCCCCATTAGTTAAAGCTGCAAAGTGGGAAGCCTATATAAATAGGAAAAAAAGCCCAGATCAGCTGTTCTCCTGAAGAATTCCCTTGCTGCCGAGAAGATGGTACCCCCCGTGGCTCGAAGCAACCGAGTCGACGGGCGAGGCAGAGGAGGAACAAACTGTGGAGAAAAGAACCAGAACAATGGGACGCAAAAACAGCAATGGCCGAACTTCCCCAGGACTGGTAAAAGTATACTTAAATTAGCCAAATTAACAGACACCCTTTTTCCTGGTATACCGTTAATCTTGTTATTAATAATAACTCAAGCAAATGGAAATCCTCATCAACCATTTAAGTGGGTCCTGCGTCACCTTTCCAGTGACAAGGCACTCCACAAAACTACCACACCGGGTAATCCATTTTTTGAATTTAAACTAAAGGACATATTTCCTTCACAACTAGGATTTCCCAAATTTGGTGATCAATCATTGTATCAAACTTATTGGTGTCCTGGTTCAACTATTCTCCTTGGTTAACTACCCTTTTATCAACTATAGCAGGACCACTCATCCTGCTAATATTAGGTTTGACATTTGGACCATGTATCTTTAACAAACTAATTACCATTGTAAAAGGACGCTTAGAAGCAGCACATTTAATGCTTATTAGAACACAATATGAATCATCACCTGAAGAATCAGGCGACGAGAAATTAGAATGGGCCAAAAAGGAATTAAAAAAGGTTCAATGAACAAGAATAAAGAAAAAGAAAAAGGGGGGATTGTAGTGAATGGGTTAATATTTTGTTCATTGAAACAAAGTATGAATGACAGGAAAACACTTAGCTTCTAATATTAGTTCTAATATCAGGGAGGTTGCTGACTTATATCTCGAAACCCGTCACAACATCTGCTGACACATTTCGAAATCGGTCACCACATCTTAGTTTGTAAAAAAATAACTGTGAGGAATTATGGACCAGGATATTGTTTATTAAGGCTTATGCCAGCAGCTACCAAAAATGTGCAATTGCTTATGCAAGCTACCAGACACTGCTTGTCCAGGATAAGGTAACAATTGCTTACACAAACTAAACCTGCTTGTCCAGGATAAGATAACCACAATTGCTTACACAAACTAAACCAGATACCGCTTGTACAAGATAACCAGATGTCCAGGAGCCACAGATAGGACAAAGGAGGAAGACTTCTTACTCCGGCCTCAAAGACCACCCAGAGGCAGAAAACAACCCCCTAACAACAACTGAAGCATACGCACAGTACCTCCACTACTTCATGAACACGGAAGTAAAAAATATATAAAAGGGGACTGTTTGAACTGATCAGCACGGCAGTTGGCAGAGCGCAGACTCTCCTGCCGTCCAGCGCTGTCTTTGCTCATATTCTACTTGCTATAATTAATAAAATTCTAATTGGATTATGATCCATTGTAGTCTCAATTTATAACAATTATGAAGTTAGAGGAAAAGAAAATAAAACCTTACCTCATAATTTACCATTTTATAGCAGTGGGTTTATTTCCTGGTTTGATAAATACCTGAACAATATCAAACATACTTTAAAAAAAAACAAACTTGACTCATGAGTTCTCATCTTATTTTATATGGATTTTTTTGCCATGTCAAAAGTGCAGACCCATAATTATCATTATACTCTGCTAAAATATTACACATCTGGCTACATGCCTTTGGCCTTTACAGCAGAAGATGTCCCTTTCTCCAAAATAAAGCAAACACCAAACACAGAGACATCCCCATATTAAGCTTCAAAATTGCAGAATTTTGATCTACCTGCATCTCCCGAATCAAAGGCGCTACTGGCAGCCAGCAGAAAGTCACTTCACTCCTCTTAACACGAGTTTAGAAGCCTGATTGTAAAGAAACCTCCGAGTGAAGTGCTCCTCAGGCACATGCTGCAGTTGCAGGCTCAGCCATCTCCCCTTGCAAAGAGTTCTATCCCTCTCAGGAGTTAGGGGGCATTTGCTCAGAATGATCTGTTAACAACTGAGCAAACTGTTATCCCCTCTCCTGGCTGATGCAGCAGCCTCGGGTCAGCTTTCAGAACTTTGAACCACAACATTCCTATCCAAAAGGTTGTCCCACCTTAGGGGTGGCTTTCCTTACCATGACAAAGCACTAAACCAGGAACAAATTCACATCTCTAATGAACAAGAGGCCAGGCACAGAGAGCTGAAACAAAGCATCATCAAGCCCAGTTTCATTTTTCCAAACAACTCCCTAGCAAACCTCTTTAAACCCAACACAAATGGCATTGTGGCCGGGAAGATTTTATTTCCAGCCCATTCGTAACAAATCAAACCAGACTCCACAATGACCTGTGAGCAACCCAGGAAAGAGGCCCACAGTGCACAGAAAAAACCCCACAGCCACAAAGTCATAAGGACGTTATGCAATTAAAAGATTTATAAAGACACCAGGGTGTGCGAGATGTTTCAAGCAAGTTTCCTTGGGCTGCCACTCAGGACCCAGCGGTTTCAAATGAGCCAAAACCAGCCCAAAGGACAGGCAGCCTCACAAGCCCCTCTGGCCATTCCACACACAACACTGAACTCAGTTTCATTTACTTTTTCCTTCTCTAGGGCCCCGATCATTCCAATTTTTAATCAGCATTTCTAATGGACGTTGGGTAAATTGCTCCCTTTTCTTCTGGTCCCGGGGTCTGTCGTCTGACCCACCTCGGAATTTCACTCCAGCAATTCCTACAGCCCTCGGTTACCCGTAAGAGTGTCTTGCAGGGGGCTGGGGACCTGTCACCCCCCCGAGTCCTATAGGACTCGCTTCGGCCCTTCCCTGACGAGTCCCTGGCGGGAGATCGGAGCCGCGGTCAGAAGAACCTCCGCACTCGCTTCGGAACCACGTTCCGTCTCAGTCGCACTCTCACACACACAGGCAACCGAATCCCACCCAACCCAACGCTACACGCAAAATACTTACGACTCTGTCGTCTTCACTCGGCCCCAACCCCATGGGCCGGGCCGACGGACACGGCTCCTGCCGGCCTCGCTCGGGCAGCCGAACGGAACCCGCCTCACGCTGCATGACTGGCGTCTCCTTTGGGTCTCTGCGCGCACAATTCCGGGCACAAAAACCTGCTGCAGCCGGCAAGGGAGCTCGTAAAAATCCGATTCTCAGGTTCAGGATGGCGTTAGTCCCGACCCGAGCAGGAGCCACCGAATGGCGCGGCGCCCCTCCTAGATCACCTCAGCGTTCAGTACTAGAGCCATCCCGGACGAGCCCCCAGTTGTTACAAAGGCGAGCAGACGGCACCGGGCTGCAGGCGCAGCGCCGGGTGCTGCGGGAGGCTCCGCTCCGCCAGGCTCCGCTCCGCCAGGCCGCACCCCGTACAGCCCCAGCCCCTGGCTTAGATCTCTTCCAGGGCCAGCACCGCCCGCAGGCCCCACTGACAGGCTGGAGCGCCCGCCAGGACACCCCCACCAGGCATCCTTTAGGGCAGCTTTAGCTTTTGTCTTGCTAACAAAGTCAGGCAGCTGGTTCTGCAGACTTGAGGCAGATTTCAGGAGCCTTCCTATTCTTCTGTTCCTCTTCATCACCTCCTCCTCAGAGACAAGTTGTTTCTCCTCAGGTATCACAATGCACACAATGTGCTAACACTGTGGTCCTTTAGGCAAAGCTTTGCACATCCTTTATCTAGTTTGTTGCTGCTTCAACATCCTTCATTCAGCACATGCAAGAATCTTAAACTGTCCCTCCCAGGCCCCTGGCCATACAAGGGTAGGTCATGATGCACCCCCAACATGATTCCATATTAACACGAATCAGAAGGACATATATCACACTAGGCAAGCAATTGTACCAGCTGGAGCATCTAAACATGCTGCAGTCCAAGAGCAGAAGTTCACCTCGAGGCTGTTAAATGCAGCAGAGCTTTGAGGCTGCAGATACCTGTCGCTGGCTGCAGCGTAACACGGAGCCAGGAATCTCCAGGGAGGGAAAGTTGCCCTTAAATATTGCTTTGAAGTTTCAGTGAGTGGGGGTGGTGGCACGAAGCCTAATGCGGTCACTGGACTGCTGTCAAGTGCTGGCTCTGCCGGAGACCCCATGGCCAGGGCTGGAGACCCCATGGCCAGGGCCAGAGACCCCATGGCCAGGGCTGGAGTCCCCATGGCCAGGGTCGGAGACCCCATGGCCAGGGCCGGAGACCCCATGGCCAGGGCTGGAGACCCCATGGCCAGGGCCGACTCACCTAAAGCAGTTGGATGGCAGGTTTTCTGGCACCCCCATGGCTGCAGTCATTCAGCATTTCCAACTCACTGTTCCATTTCAATGTGTTAGAAATGCCAATGGTCCTAAAGAAAGGACTTGAGGTAGAAACATTAGTGAAACAGTAATTTATTATACATTCCTGCAAGAGCGTGTGACCTAACTAAGTAGGCACAGCTTTGGTCAGAGTTTGTAGCACGGTGGAAAATGCTGGGAAAAGTTGCTTTTGCAAATTGAAAAGGGTTATTGTATTTTCTGTAGAAGAATTTATATATAGAAACTCTTGATTAACTGAACCAAACTAAACTTTATTGGTGTACAGAGCTGTAACAACAATAGAAACCAGCCACCACCAAAACCAAAACCAAAACCAAAATAGCAACAGCTCCTAACAGTGCATAGAATTCTATCAGACGGCATCTGCAACCCTGCGAGGAGAAGCATGGGGCCTCTGCCTAGAAGGAAAGTGTTATAAATTGAGACTACAATGGATCATAATCCAATTAGAATTTTATTAATTATAGCAAGTAGAATATGAGCAAAGACAGTGCTGGACGGCAGGAGAGTCTGCGCTCCGCCAACTGCCGTGCTGATCAGTTCAAACAGTCCCTTTTTATATATTTTTTACTTCCGTGTTCATGAAGTAGTGGAGGTACTCTGCGCATGCTTCAGTTGTTGTTAGGGGGTCGTTTTCTGCCTCTTGGTGGTCTTTGAGGCCGGAGTAAGAAGTCTTCCTCCTTTGTCCTATCTGTGGTTCCTGGACATCTGGCGGTTATCTTGCACAAGCGGTATCTGGTTTAGTTTGTGTAAGCAATTGTGGTTATCTTATCCTGGACAAGCAGTGTCTGGTAGCTTGCATAAGCAATTGCACATTTTTGGTAGCTGCTGGCATAAGTGATTTCATATTAAGCTTAGCATAAGCCTTAATAAAAAATACTCTGGTCCATAGTTCCTCACAGTTATTTTTACAAAATAAGATGTGGTGACCGATTTCGAAATGTGTCAGCAGATGTTGTGACCGGTTTCGAGATATAAGTCAGCAACCTCCCTGATATTAGAACTAATATTAGAAGCTAAGTGGTTTCCTGTCATTCATACCTTGTTTCAATGAACAAAATATTAACCCATTCACCACAGTATCATTACTTGGTTGAAATACTGATTGCGGGAAAAGACTGAGACGTTGAAAGTTTGATTGATGAGTGAACTGCATTTGAGAAGCAAGGGGTTCCAGGGAAAATTCCAAGGAAGCCAGTGTGAAAATATTTGGATGTTCAAAAGTTGCATGAATTGTTTCATCAGTCTGCTAAGGTGCTTTAGCTACAATACCACTTCTTTGTTTACTGAGGCTAAAGGGGTTGCACAGTCACCTGGACTGTCAGCAATTCCCCAGCGGCCTTGCCCCTGGCCTGAAACCTTGTGGCACAGGCACACGGGAGGTTTTGGACGGCACAAACGCGGGAATCTGGTAACCGTGTCCAATGCCATGTACCCCGTGAAATCAAAATGGACAACAGCCCAGGATATACAGCACAAACAATACAAACCTCTTTCCAATTGTGGGACATTACCTATGTTACAGGGACACCACATTGGCCTGCAGGTCAGGCCATGGTGGAACGTATGAATCAAACTCTCAAGTGTTTTTGCTTCACAAACAAAAAGGGGGAGAGAAGGACATCTCTCCAGCTGATCAATTAAACAAAGCTCTGTATGTTTTGAGTTGTTTATGTCTGCCACAGAACAGCTTGGTACCTCCAATGTGAAATATGCAGGAGGTTTAAAAGGAGGTTTAAAAAAAAAAAAAGAAAAGATGAAAAGAAAAAAAGTCAATGTCAAGTGTTAGTAAAAAATTAAATTACAGGTAGTAATTTGGGGAAAGGAGATCTGGCTGTGTCATTACAGATGCCATGGATCCAGAAAAAAGCAAGCCTGTGTGAACCAGGCGGAGATCCTGTGACACGCGGAAAACACACTTTACAACTTAGAAAGTTATAAAGAAGGTATGTTTAATCGCCGGCGGACGCACGGGGGATAGCTCCTCCAAAGACGTGCGTGCCCAGTACAGTAACGCACTCATATTTATACCGCAAATTGTTACAAAATTCATAAGGTCGCCCAACCCGCCTATACATATGCATGGCCTGTCCCGCTTCGTATTAAAATGAGCATTTCCATAGTCTCCTCCTAGTGGCGCAGGCGCAGTGTCTTTTGAGGGTGGTCGTCGGGGGTCCCAAGATGAAGGCTCAAAGTCTTCCTCAGAAATGAACTTTTCACCTTTCTTCTTGACGCATGCGTACTAGGCAAGCTGGGCTTTTATCTAAGCAGGGGGTAACACCAGGCGCCCGTTATCTAAGCAGGGGGTAACACCAGTCCTTGGGAGTTTCCCGTTATCTAAGCAGGCCATCCATGGAATAAAGGGTGTGACATTCTTACTGGCCAGACCCTCAACCATTTAATTCTATAACAAACATTCCTATAACCTTCCTATAACCTAACATTCCCATATATAACATAACATTCCTATAACATTCCCCGTTTCAATTCCCCCCTTTTCTACAAAGTTAGTAAATTCTTTTACTACATATCCCTCCAATGTCATGAGACTTTAGTTGATATGCGCTCAATGTCATAAAGTATGCAATTGGTTACATGGTGCCACGATTCATTCATTCCCTTGTAGATTGCCCTTTTTCTAAAAGCTCTTTTGTATAATGCATTGGAGACATTGTATGCTGGTCTCAACCACAATACAAAATCCAATAATGATGATAATTATCATAATGAGGTGTCTTACCCATATCCATGGTACTGATATCCAAGATGTCAGTTATCCCCAAACCTCAGCAAACCTCCAAGAAGTATCATCTTTATTTATTCCTATTCCAACTTACAGATAATACTTCATATCCTGCTGATTGGGGTTTGGTAAAAGCACATTGCAAGAGCACTGACTCCCCTTCGGCAACTTCATATTGTTTATGTGAGGCCCATACTTCGAATCCGGCACCAATGTATACCAGGTACATACTTACAAACACAGTCACATGAGTTATCATCGTTGGAGTTGCCTCTGTAGTCGGATCTTCAAGGGTCCAGCAGGCTCACTTCTCCACCTTCCTGGGGCCTTCTTTCTGTTAATACCAATAGATATCTGTACCCCCCTTTTCTTGGAAGTTCCGAGAAATCAATTTGCCAATGTTGTCCCGGCCCCTTTCCTCGTCCAGTTTGACCCATTCTCAATTTTGGTGTTTGATTCAGTACGTCACTTGCAGGTTATTGTTGGATACAATGGGGAATTCACTATTGCAGTTTGGAAGTATGACCACACTGATTACAATCACAAAAGATCCACAAAATACTCTTATTACAATCACTGTGGCTTCCCTAAAACATAGGATCACAGCTCTCAAGCACACAAAATATTACCCATACATTAGTCACTCAGAACGACACACTTAAAACCTTAAAACATATCAAATAGTCACTTATCCCGTCTCTCAGGTAAGGGTTCCCAATACGTTATCTCAGCCAGCCGCCCGGCTAAGGGGGAAGGGTCTCCTCCTAAGGTTGGAGGAACGGCTCCCAATACGAGCTCGAATGCCAGGGCTTTCATTTGGTTCATTTTGCTGATGTGTGACAGGATGCAGGGCTGGGCCTGACACCTCCGGCCCTGTCTCTTGCATATTCCCATTGTCTTGGCCCATCGAAACCAAATGCGGACCCTTAGGGCTTGTCAAACAGTTTGAGTAGTGGTTTGACTGGGACTCAGGACATATGTCTGTGGAAGGAAGCCAAGGCTTAGCAAGGTTCCATGCAGGTTTTTCAGGTTCTGTGAAGTGCTGGCTTCAGTCTGTTTACACACAACTCAAGTCGGAGCCATCTACACAGCTCCCCATGAGGTGTCTCTGCAGATAAAGAGCTTAAAAGCAGCCCAAGACTGAGTTGTGTATTACAACTCCCCGTAGGCCGCATGCTCTGCCTAGGCACTATTGAAACCTGTGTGTGTAGCTCAGCCTTACATTCCACACCGTGATCTGAGTCACAATTCAACCACTTATATATTACTATTGGCAGATGCATGGGTTTCATCTGCATACTTTAGCAGAGCTACATATTCCTTGGTTTTTAAGTGAACCCTTATGTGAGAGATGGATTTTACCATGATTCTTTTGATACAACTGATAGCAATACTTACTATAATAATGCAAATTATAATAACAATTAAGGTCTGCAGCAGGTTAGTAACCCACTCTGAAAATACCCATCCTATTCTACCAAAAATATTTCCCAACCAAGTGTCCTCTATTTGTTCTTGCAGCTCATGCGTGACTTCAGCTATCTTCTTCCGTGACACCCGGTATCCCTGTAGCCCTAAAAAGTTCAGTAAGCTTACAGTCCAAGAAATGCATACCTCCTTTGTTTTGGTAGCGATTAGGATGTCATCCGCATATTGTAGTATTTGACCTTCTCCTGCATTTTGGTGGTATCACAGATTCTAAGGCCTTGCTGATCGGCCGTTCCGATAAATTTATCAGTGTGCGAATAATCTCTGTGGATTGCCCATCTAGCGCCGCCCGCGGTATCCCTAATGCTAGCGCCTTTTTTTCACAGCTCATTGCGCTGAGATTTGAAATGGAGATTGGTTTGTCGAGGAGGGTGGGGATTATTTCTCTCGAAAAACCGTGCTTGGCGGACCCGGCGCTGCAAATTTGGACCCTCTTCTAACCAGCCTATCTCTCTGCCATAAATCACCATTTCTTGTAATAGCTCCCCCCACGTTAAAACAGGCTGTAGCTGGTTTGGGTTGTGAGCATTACAGTCAATTGTCTGTGCAATCTTTTCCTTTAGGGTTTGCATATAGATTTTCAAGGCATGCGGGAGACCCCTAATCAATGGTTTAAGGCGGGTGGGGTCAATTGGAGCAGCAAGGGGAACACCCTGTCTCCCACGCTCATACATGGCTTGTATACACACAGCCTTTTGGCACTGATTCAGCCAGCCCAGATGATTTAAAGGAGCTAGCAGTTGTTCACCCAATCCTGTCCCTGGTGTAAGGGACGAGATCAGTGCATCTCAAGATTGTCTTATCTATCCCCTGGGCCAGGGAAGAGACATCATTAGATATTGACTGCCTTAGGGGCGGCCATCCTATAATTAGGTACAAACTTCACAGGGGCAATACATCCTGAGAGGGCCACACCTTAGTATCCAAATTTCCCCTATTCACTCTCAGGAGGTCACACTGTAGCTACACAGTTATGTTACAAACTTCACAGGGGCAATACATCCTGAGAGGGCCACACCTTAGTATCCAAATTTCCCCTATTCACTCTCAGGAGGTCACACTGTAGTTACACAGTTACGTTACAAACTTCACAGTCAGACCACTTCTCATTCATTCATTCATTCATTCACTCAGGTCACTCACACAATAAACAGTTACACTCAGTTATAGCAAAAGGACGCACGTGCAATAGAACAAGACAAAACAGTACACAGATGACTCGAGTCAACCAGTTACCAGGTACTAGACGCATGGGCCATAAGTCACAGTTCAGTGACCCCCCCACTACTCTAGCACTTCCAGGTCCAGGACAAGGGGACTCCGTCGTGCGCGAGACGTCTCTCCGCGACTTATAGACCGCCCCGATCGCGATCACACTCAGTTAATACAGGTGCACGATACGGGTGCATGATACGGGTGCACGATACGGGTGCACGATACGGGTGCACGATCCCAGAAATATTATTTCACATACCTTGTCCGCAAAGAAGATGGTCCTTGTCTACCCCTGTAGTGACCAGCTGAGAGCGGAGTCCCTCCGAAAAAAGTGTTTCGGGCTGCAGCTAGGGCGTCCGCGCCTCAGGCGGTCCTGCAGCCAGGCAGAGGAGGTCCCATCTGGGTCGCCAAAACTGACACGCGGAAAACACACTTTACAACTTAGAAAGTTATAAAGAAGGTATGTTTAATCGCCGGCGGACGCACGGGGGATAGCTCCTCCAAAGACGTGCGTGCCCAGTACAGTAACGCACTCATATTTATACCGCAAATTGTTACAAAATTCATAAGGTCGCCCAACCCGCCTATACATATGCATGGCCTGCCCCGCTTCGTATTAAAATGAGCATTTCCATAGTCTCCTCCTAGTGGCGCAGGCGCAGTGTCTTTTGAGGGTGGTCGTCGGGGGTCCCAAGATGAAGGCTCAAAGTCTTCCTCAGAAATGAACTTTTCACCTTTCTTCTTGACGCATGCGTACTAGGCAAGCTGGGCTTTTATCTAAGCAGGGGGTAACACCAGGCGCCCGTTATCTAGGCAGGGGGTAACACCAGGTGCCCGTTATCTAAGCAGGGGGTAACACCAGGTGCCCGTTATCTAAGCAGGGGGTAACACCAGGCGCCACCAGTTCTTGGGAGTTTCCCCGCTATCTAAGCAGGCCATCCATGGAATAAAGGGTGTGACATTCTTACTGGCCAGACCCTCAACCATTTAATTCTATAACAAACATTCCTATAACCTTCCTATAACCTAACATTCCTATATAACATAACATTTCTATAACTTTCCCCGTTTCAATTATAACATTCCTATAACTTTCCCCGTTTCACGCTCTTGCAGGAATGTATAATAAATTACTGTTTCACTAATGTTTCTACCTCAAGTCCTTTCTTTAGGACCATTGGCATTTCTAACACATTGAAATGGAACAGTGAGTTGGAAATGCTGAATGACTGCAGCCATGGGGGTGCCAGAAAACCTGCCATCCAACTGCTTTAGGTGAGTCGGCCCTGGCCATGGGGTCTCCAGCCCTGGCCATGGGGTCTCCGGCCCTGGCCATGGGGTCTCCGACCCTGGCCATGGGGACTCCAGCCCTGGCCATGGGGTCTCTGGCCCTGGCCATGGGGTCTCCAGCCCTGGCCATGGGGTCTCCGGCAGAGCCAGCACTTGACAGCAGTCCAGTGACCGCATTAGGCTTCGTGCCACCACCCCCACTCACTGAAACTTCAAAGCAATATTTAAGGGCAACTTTCCCTCCCTGGAGATTCCTGGCTCCGTGTTACGCTGCAGCCAGCGACAGGTATCTGCAGCCTCAAAGCTCTGCTGCATTTAACAGCCTCGAGGTGAACTTCTGCTCTTGGACTGCAGCATGTTTAGATGCTCCAGCTGGTACAATTGCTTGCCTAGTGTGATATATGTCCTTCTGATTCGTGTTAATATGGAATCATGTTGGGGGTGCATCATGACCTACCCTTGTATGGCCAGGGGCCTGGGAGGGACAGTTTAAGATTCTTGCATGTGCTGAATGAAGGATGTTGAAGCAGCAACAAACTAGATAAAGGATGTGCAAAGCTTTGCCTAAAGGACCACAGTGTTAGCACATTGTGTGCATTGTGATACCTGAGGAGAAACAACTTGTCTCTGAGGAGGAGGTGATGAAGAGGAACAGAAGAATAGGAAGGCTCCTGAAATCTGCCTCAAGTCTGCAGAACCAGCTGCCTGACTTTGTTAGCAAGACAAAAGCTAAAGCTGCCCTAAAGGATGCCTGGTGGGGGTGTCCTGGCGGGCGCTCCAGCCTGTCAGTGGGGCCTGCGGGCGGTGCTGGCCCTGGAAGAGATCTAAGCCAGGGGCTGGGGCTGTACGGGGTGCGGCCTGGCGGAGCGGAGCCTGGCGGAGCGGAGCCTCCCGCAGCACCCGGCGCTGCGCCTGCAGCCCGGTGCCGTCTGCTCGCCTTTGTAACAACTGGGGGCTCGTCCGGGATGGCTCTAGTACTGAACGCTGAGGTGATCTAGGAGGGGCGCCGCGCCATTCGGTGGCTCCTGCTCGGGTCGGGACTAACGCCATCCTGAACCTGAGAATCGGATTTTTACGAGCTCCCTTGCCGGCTGCAGCAGGTTTTTGTGCCCGGAATTGTGCGCGCAGAGACCCAAAGGAGACGCCAGTCGTGCAGCGTGAGGCGGGTTCCGTTCGGCTGCCCGAGCGAGGCCGGCAGGAGCCGTGTCCGTCGGCCCGGCCCATGGGGTTGGGGCCGAGTGAAGACGACAGAGTCGTAAGTATTTTGCGTGTAGCGTTGGGTTGGGTGGGATTCGGTTGCCTGTGTGTGTGAGAGTGCGACTGAGACGGAACGTGGTTCCGAAGCGAGTGCGGAGGTTCTTCTGACCGCGGCTCCGATCTCCCGCCAGGGACTCGTCAGGGAAGGGCCGAAGCGAGTCCTATAGGACTCGGGGGGGTGACAGGTCCCCAGCCCCCTGCAAGACACTCTTACGGGTAACCGAGGGCTGTAGGAATTGCTGGAGTGAAATTCCGAGGTGGGTCAGACGACAGACCCCGGGACCAGAAGAAAAGGGAGCAATTTACCCAACGTCCATTAGAAATGCTGATTAAAAATTGGAATGATCGGGGCCCTAGAGAAGGAAAAAGTAAATGAAACTGAGTTCAGTGTTGTGTGTGGAATGGCCAGAGGGGCTTGTGAGGCTGCCTGTCCTTTGGGCTGGTTTTGGCTCATTTGAAACCGCTGGGTCCTGAGTGGCAGCCCAAGGAAACTTGCTTGAAACATCTCGCACACCCTGGTGTCTTTATAAATCTTTTAATTGCATAACGTCCTTATGACTTTGTGGCTGTGGGGTTTTTTCTGTGCACTGTGGGCCTCTTTCCTGGGTTGCTCACAGGTCATTGTGGAGTCTGGTTTGATTTGTTACGAATGGGCTGGAAATAAAATCTTCCCGGCCACAATGCCATTTGTGTTGGGTTTAAAGAGGTTTGCTAGGGAGTTGTTTGGAAAAATGAAACTGGGCTTGATGATGCTTTGTTTCAGCTCTCTGTGCCTGGCCTCTTGTTCATTAGAGATGTGAATTTGTTCCTGGTTTAGTGCTTTGTCATGGTAAGGAAAGCCACCCCTAAGGTGGGACAACCTTTTGGATAGGAATGTTGTGGTTCAAAGTTCTGAAAGCTGACCCGAGGCTGCTGCATCAGCCAGGAGAGGGGATAACAGTTTGCTCAGTTGTTAACAGATCATTCTGAGCAAATGCCCCCTAACTCCTGAGAGGGATAGAACTCTTTGCAAGGGGAGATGGCTGAGCCTGCAACTGCAGCATGTGCCTGAGGAGCACTTCACTCGGAGGTTTCTTTACAATCAGGCTTCTAAACTCGTGTTAAGAGGAGTGAAGTGACTTTCTGCTGGCTGCCAGTAGCGCCTTTGATTCGGGAGATGCAGGTAGATCAAAATTCTGCAATTTTGAAGCTTAATATGGGGATGTCTCTGTGTTTGGTGTTTGCTTTATTTTGGAGAAAGGGACATCTTCTGCTGTAAAGGCCAAAGGCATGTAGCCAGATGTGTAATATTTTAGCAGAGTATAATGATAATTATGGGTCTGCACTTTTGACATGGCAAAAAAATCCATATAAAATAAGATGAGAACTCATGAGTCAAGTTTGTTTTTTTTTAAAGTATGTTTGATATTGTTCAGGTATTTATCAAACCAGGAAATAAACCCACTGCTATAAAATGGTAAATTATGAGGTAAGGTTTTATTTTCTTTTCCTCTAACTTCATAATTGTTATAAATTGAGACTACAATGGATCATAATCCAATTAGAATTTTATTAATTATAGCAAGTAGAATATGAGCAAAGACAGCGCTGGACGGCAGGAGAGTCTGCGCTCTGCCAACTGCCGTGCTGATCAGTTCAAACAGTCCCCTTTTATATATTTTTTACTTCCGTGTTCATGAAGTAGTGGAGGTACTGTGCGTATGCTTCAGTTGTTGTTAGGGGGTTGTTTTCTGCCTCTGGGTGGTCTTTGAGGCCGGAGTAAGAAGTCTTCCTCCTTTGTCCTATCTGTGGCTCCTGGACATCTGGTTATCTTGTACAAGCGGTATCTGGTTTAGTTTGTGTAAGCAATTGTGGTTATCTTATCCTGGACAAGCAGGTTTAGTTTGTGTAAGCAATTGTTACCTTATCCTGGACAAGCAGTGTCTGGTAGCTTGCATAAGCAATTGCACATTTTTGGTAGCTGCTGGCATAAGCCTTAATAAACAATATCCTGGTCCATAATTCCTCACAGTTATTTTTTTACAAACTAAGATGTGGTGACCGATTTCGAAATGTGTCAGCAGATGTTGTGACGGGTTTCGAGATATAAGTCAGCAACCTCCCTGATATTAGAACTAATATTAGAAGCTAAGTGTTTTCCTGTCATTCATACTTTGTTTCAATGAACAAAATATTAACCCATTCACTACAATCCCCCCTTTTTCTTTTTCTTTATTCTTGTTCATTGAACCTTTTTTAATTCCTTTTTGGCCCATTCTAATTTCTCGTCGCCTGATTCTTCAGGTGATGATTCATATTGTGTTCTAATAAGCATTAAATGTGCTGCTTCTAAGCGTCCTTTTACAATGGTAATTAGTTTGTTAAAGATACATGGTCCAAATGTCAAACCTAATATTAGCAGGATGAGTGGTCCTGCTATAGTTGATAAAAGGGTAGTTAACCAAGGAGAATAGTTGAACCAGGACACCAATAAGTTTGATACAATGATTGATCACCAAATTTGGGAAATCCTAGTTGTGAAGGAAATATGTCCTTTAGTTTAAATTCAAAAAATGGATTACCCGGTGTGGTAGTTTTGTGGAGTGCCTTGTCACTGGAAAGGTGACGCAGGACCCACTTAAATGGTTGATGAGGATTTCCATTTGCTTGAGTTATTATTAATAACAAGATTAACGGTATACCAGGAAAAAGGGTGTCTGTTAATTTGGCTAATTTAAGTATACTTTTACCAGTCCTGGGGAAGTTCGGCCATTGCTGTTTTTGCGTCCCATTGTTCTGGTTCTTTTCTCCACAGTTTGTTCCTCCTCTGCCTCGCCCGTCGACTCGGTTGCTTCGAGCCACGGGGGGTACCATCTTCTCGGCAGCAAGGGAATTCTTCAGGAGAACAGCTGATCTGGGCTTTTTTTCCTATTTATATAGGCTTCCCACTTTGCAGCTTTAACTAATGGGGCAAAACAAGACACCGTTATTACTTCCCTTCTGCACTTTATAGCCAAGATATCAGCTACAAAGGGGACTGGCTCGTTGGAATGGTAACAATAGTATTGAGGGTTTATTCTTTTGGTAAAAATTTCCCACCACTCACGAGATTCTCGGACAATTTCTTGTGTTAGCTCTAATTGTTTTAGTTTCCACTCAGTGAGTGTTCTTTGAATTTTCCAACACTGTGTACAAACCCCTATTGGCGGGTATCCATATCCACAGTGTGCCCACCATTTATCTTGGCATACCTTGCACCTAAAACAAGCAAATGGATAACAATTACAGTTTTAATTATTACACTTAATTTTTTACGTCAAAGGTACATGTATTACTTATATCAACATATTCTCTAAATTCAATATTATGTGGTTGCATGGGTCTAACAGTTTTCCTTTTGCACACTTTGTGTTTTTCCAGATGTAATAGACAAAAAAGAAATAATTATAGCAAATATAAACGACAACATGCACTTTATACCAAAAGGTAGTGCAGCAAAATAATCAAATAAAGTCTTTATCATCACGTTATCTTTTCAGGGTTATCTTGGTGTCACCTGGAGTACTGATTATTTTCCAGTGGGGTCTTGTCACTGGGCCTTTAATGCGACTGGCATGAGTCCATCCACGCTCAGCAGTCCGGACAGCTGTTTCTGTTGTAAGCAAAACAAGATAAGGTCCCTCCCAATGGGGTTTTAGGGTTTCTTCTTTCCACGTTTTAACCAATATCCAGTCCCCAGGTTTAAAATTGTGAATTTTTAAGTCCAACGGGGGTCGTTGCACAATCAGTCCACGTTCCCAAAGTTTGTTGCGATGTTCTGCTAATTGTGAAACATATTCATTAATCACACGATCTCGAATTAAAACATTTGTTTGTGGACTTTCAATTCTATAGGACATTCCATATACCATTTCAAACGCTGATATTCCTATATCTGCTCGGGGCCTGGTTCTGAGAATTAATAGTGCCATGGGTAGGCACTTAGTCCATGATAATCTGGTTTCTATCATTAATTTAGTCAAAATAGTTTTGATTTCTCCATTCATCCTTTCAACTTTTCCCGAACTTTGTGGATGCCATGGAGTATGGTATTCCCACTTAATACCCAAGTTTTCTGTTAGATCTCTAACAATTTTTGACACAAAATGTGTTCCTCTGTCCGAGTCGATTACATCAGGTACTCCATATCGAGGTACAATGTGTTCAAGTAATACCTTAGTAACTTGGTTAGCAGTTGCTTTGGAGGTGGGAAAAGCCTCAACATAATGTGTTAAATGATCCACCATTACTAATAAATATTTGTAACGCCCTACCCTGGGTAGTTCAGTAAAATCCACTTGTATGTGTGAGAAAGGTCTATATGCTGGGGAACGTCCTCCAAGAGGTTTTTGTCTCATGTTGTTTCGATTAACCTTTTGACAGGTCTCACAGGCTGCCGTTACTGTTTTTGCTATGTTATATACACCTATACAGGCAAACCGTTGACTGAAATGATCAACTAACGCCTGCGTTCCCCAGTGTGTTTTACTGTGTATTTTTGAAAATATTTCGAGTGCTATGCCCTTCGGCAAGACTTCTCTTCCATCTGGTAATATATACTTACCATCCTGTTCCTTAGCTCCCATTTGTTTTAGTTTTTCCTTTTCTATAGATTCAAAACTTAAATTTTTATTAACAGGTACTTGTTGCATAATTAAAATCGTATTATAATTGCCTGCCACTCGTTTTGCTTCTATATCGGCTGCATTATTTCCTCTAACTTGATAACTTGTACCTCGCTGGTGTCCCTTTATATGTACAACTGCTATTTTATTCGGCATTTTCAACGCCCCCAGAACTCGCCGAATTAATTCCGGGTGTATCAGTTCTTTTCCCTGTGAATTAATAAATCCTCTTTCCTCCCATATTTTCCCAAAGGTTTGTACTACTCCGAACGCATAGCGTGAGTCCGTATATATAGTTCCATCCTTTCCCTTCAGTGACACTAATGCTTTCCATAATGCATACAGTTCACAGGCTTGAGCCGACCAGCTGGCACTCAGGGGGCCTGATTCTATTATCTTAAATTCACCTTTTTCCAACTTAACGATGGCATATCCAGACAATCGTTTACCTTCTATTATTCGAGATGACCCATCTATAAAAACTATTTCTCCATGTTGTAATTCCTCTTCTTCTAGATCTGGTCGAATTCGTGTTTGCTGTTCAATCGTTTGAAAACAATCATGTACTAGCTCAGTACTTTCCCCCGGGTATAAAAATTCTGCGGGGTTAACCGCTCCGATAGTCCTTAGGGACAGTTTTGGAGATTCTATGAGTATTCCCTCATACTTTAGTAGTCGGCTATCTGTAAGCCATTTTTCTGCTTTTTGTTGAAGCACCCCCCTTATATTATGAGGTGCATATAGGACAACTTCTCCATTAAAGGTAATACGATTTGTTTCCTCAAGTAATAAGGCAGCAGCAACAATGATTTGTAAACAACTTGGCCAACCCCTGCTCACAGGATCTAACAGCTTTGATAAGTAAGCCACCGGTTTCTTTTGTCCAGCCCATTTCTGAGTTAATACTCCAAATGCCGTTCCTTCATGTATGTTAATGAATAAATGGAATGGCCGCTTTAAATCTGGGAGGCTTAAAACTGGTGCTTGACTTAGCTCCCTTTTGAGACTGGCAAACTGCTCTTGATCCTGAGGGGTCCACTTGGGTATTTTGTCTTTAGACAGTTGTTCATATAAAAATTTAACTTTAAAGCTGTAGTTCTCTATCCATTGCCTACAATACCCAAATAGCCCTAATGCCTGCCGAATTTGCCTCTTAGTGACAGGCATAGGTAATTCTAAAATTCCTTTAATGCGCTCTGGATCCAATATTTTCTTGCCATTAAACAAATAGTGCCCCAAATATTTCACCTTTTCCTCCACAAATTGTAACTTTTCTTGTGATACCCGTAGTCCTTTTTGTGCAAGAAAGTTTAGGAGCCGAATGCTTTCTTTTCTTACATCTTCCTTATTATTCCCTGCTATGAGCAGATCATCTACATACTGTAACAGCACGTTTCCTGTTTGTACCTGGTATTCTTTTAAGAGCTCTTCCAGGGCCTGTCCAAACAGATTAGGGGACTCAGTGAACCCTTGGGGGAGCACGGTCCATCTCAATTGCTGTCTACGACCTGTCTCTATGTCCTCCCATTCAAAGGCAAAATAATCACGGCATTCTTCTGCCAGTGGACAGGCCCAAAAGGCATCCTTTAAATCAATCACACTATACCAGGAGTTATGGGGTCCTAGCTTGCTTAGCAGTGTGTATGGATTTGCTACTACAGGGAACCGGGTGATAGTTCTTTTGTTTATTTCCCTTAAATCATGTACAAGCCGATATTTTCCATTTGGCTTCCTCACAGGCAAAATGGGGGTATTAAAGGGTGACATACAAGGCTCTAAGATTCCTTGTGCTAACAATCGATCAATTTCTGGTTTTAATCCTCTCCGTCCCTCTAGGGATATGGGATATTGCCTTACCCTCACAGGTACGTGGGGTTCGGAAATTTGAATTTTAATCGGTGGGATTTCCAGTTTGCTTATTGTGTCTGGGGAGTACCAGACATCGGGGTTAATTTGTTTTTGATCGTCCACGGTCAAAGGATAAGCAGACACTGTTAGCTCTTGATTCTTTACTTTAATTTCTAATTGCAATTCAACAATTAAGTCTCGTCCTAACAGATTAAATTCTGTTTCAGGGACGAGCAAGAGTTCACCCATTCCAAATTTATTTTCAGTTTCGAATACTACATTTTTGATTTTGCTTACTATAAAGGGTTCTCCTTTTGCCCCAATTACTTGTACCTTTTCAGGGGAAACTTTACATCCCTCAGGTATTTGCCTAATAGTCGATTTCTCAGCCCCAGTGTCTACTAAAAAGGTGAACTCTTGTTTATGGGGACCTATCTTTAATTTTATCAAGGGCTCATGATGACTCCGGTCCCCTAAGATATAGAGCCCCTGACTCTCCTATTCCGTTTTCAATATTTCCTCATCCCTGATCCTTTCTCTGCAATTCTTCTTTATATGTCCCCTCTTTCCACAGTAAAAACAACATCTCTGTTCCTTCTTCACTACTACGTTCCCTTGTTTTATTCCAGCGGATCTGTGTTCACCAGTCCGCTCTTTGCGATCCTCTCTGACCGCTGCTACCATCATTCTTACTTGTCGCTTGCTACTCTCTTCTTCCCGCCTTACGTAGACTTTCTGAGCTTCCCTCAATAATTCATCCAACCCTCTATTTTGCCAGTCTTCTAACTTTTCAATTTTCTTTCTGATATCTTCCCATGATTTTGCTACAAACTGAGTTTTGAGGAGCGCTTGCCCTAAAGGGTCGTCTGGATTTACCCCAGAGTACAGCTGAAGGGCTTTCCTCAGTCGTTCCAGCCACTCAGTAGGGCTCTCATCTTTCTTTTGCATTTCATTAAATGCTTTATTGATATTCTGGCCACGGGGTACTGCTTCTTTAATCCCCTGAATTACTATAGTTCTCAGGTCCTGCATATGAGTTCTATGCATCGGATCCTGATTATTCCAATTAGGTCTTTGGAGTGGCCATTTAATATCTGCTTGGGGTCCCTGGGCATGCTGAGTATCCCACAGTCTCATTCCTGCTCGTCTAATCATATCTCTTTCCTCGGTAGTAAATAATTGACCAAGGATAGATTGCATCTCATCCCAAGTATAAAGGTTTGGTCCCAAAAATTGATCTAATCTTTCTGCCACTCCGAATGGGTCCTCAATTAAGTTTCCCATCTCGGTTCTTTTAAAATCTCGTAGGTCAGCCGAGCTTAGGGGTACAGAAATATATCCAATCACAGGTTGAGGTCCCCCCATGGGCATTTCCCTTAGAGGGTATATCTGAGCTGCCTCTTTTTGACTTCTAGTCACGCGTCTAGGAGGAGGGGGAGACCCTTGTTGCGACTCTGGTGGGGGAGTGGGCGCTCTGGGGACCTCTGGAGGGGCTGTGGGAGCAGGAGAAGGAATGTAAGGAGGGGGGGTTAGAAGGGTTTCGTCTAACTCTTCTTTCTTTTTTTTTGTTTAATTTTTACTTCATTCAGTGGGTAAAGTCTAGTTCCCGGTTTTTCTAGCCACACTTCCGCATACTGACTCTCCTCCGGGTTAAGGGGTTTTTTATTACCAACCCAGAGGTTTAATTGCTGTCTTACCCAATCCTCTTCTGACCCATAGACTGGCCAAAAGACATTTTTAGAAATCTTCTTCCCTCCCCATATCTTAGTACAATATTCTATCATTTTTTGCTTATCTTTCCCTAGAGTTCCAGGTAAATATCTCCAATTGTCTAAGATATATGCCAGAGGGGTATTCTTAGGTACAGTGGGTACCCTTCCCATGGGAGTCGAAGGCTTGCTGCCCTTCACCCCCATCTTCTGGATTATCCACAAACATACACTCACTCGCTCCCTTTGTTCCTGGCCCAGTCCCTCGCGGGAGATGGGAAACGCAGTACTTAAGAGTCCACACTCACTTGGTTCAGTATATCGAACCTCTCACTCGTTATAATCCAGGAAACCCAATCCCGCCCGAACGGCAAACCCGCGAAAAATTTCGCAATATACTTACGCGTCCTGCGTCTTCGTCCGGACTCCCGTGCACAGAATTTTTATGGGATTTTACCGGTTCCTCCTTTGCTCATTGTCCTAGAATTTAGGTTCGTCGGTAAGGTTGAGGTAGGCTGTCGGTCGCGGGGCCGCGGATTGCCGCGGGGCGCCTCCCCGAGGACAGAAGCCCACCGTTCCTTATCCGAGTCACGGCACCAGATTGTTATAAATTGAGACTACAATGGATCATAATCCAATTAGAATTTTATTAATTATAGCAAGTAGAATATGAGCAAAGACAGCGCTGGACGGCAGGAGAGTCTGCGCTCTGCCAACTGCCGTGCTGATCAGTTCAAACAGTCCCCTTTTATATATTTTTTACTTCCGTGTTCATGAAGTAGTGGAGGTACTGTGCGTATGCTTCAGTTGTTGTTAGGGGGTTGTTTTCTGCCTCTGGGTGGTCTTTGAGGCCGGAGTAAGAAGTCTTCCTCCTTTGTCCTATCTGTGGCTCCTGGACATCTGGTTATCTTGTACAAGCGGTATCTGGTTTAGTTTGTGTAAGCAATTGTGGTTATCTTATCCTGGACAAGCAGGTTTAGTTTGTGTAAGCAATTGTTACCTTATCCTGGACAAGCAGTGTCTGGTAGCTTGCATAAGCAATTGCACATTTTTGGTAGCTGCTGGCATAAGCCTTAATAAACAATATCCTGGTCCATAATTCCTCACAGTTATTTTTTTACAAACTAAGATGTGGTGACCGATTTCGAAATGTGTCAGCAGATGTTGTGACGGGTTTCGAGATATAAGTCAGCAACCTCCCTGATATTAGAACTAATATTAGAAGCTAAGTGTTTTCCTGTCATTCATACTTTGTTTCAATGAACAAAATATTAACCCATTCACTACAATAATCAAGTATAAACAACATAATTAGGGCCCCCATAACACTATTTCATGAGGGGCAGATATGAAGAACACCCAAGAATGAGTAAGGGATCAATCAGAATGCTATTACAATATTGTTTGCATTTTCAGATAGGTTCTTTGGATACCCAAGTGAGAATTTATGAAATACTGCCTATTTGTATATTCCTTTATAGTTTATTTGAACATATAATCAATATGAACTTTGGTCTCCATGAAAGAGAATTAATTTTCCCGACCTTATTGTAGGTACTTAGTGAAAAAAATATGCCTCACCTATGTAGTCTTCTGTAAGGGAACAAATTCAAAGTCTTTATTATGAAATACTCTAGTGGGAAAACAGCAAATTATGGTCATGAAAAGATCACTATAAAGAACTTGTCTATTTTGCTGAGATACCAAATTTATTGATGCTTCCACGATCTGCAGCCAACCTGAGAGCAGCCACAGCACATTATGTAAACTTGGAAGTGCTGTAACTTTCCCACAGACAATTCTTTTTCTTCCACTTGAGCTCAGGGCAGAAAAAAAAAAAAGAATAGAAAATTGGTGTGTTGACATAAATCTTTTCCAGTGCATAATGTCTTTTCCCCAGTGAAATCAGTTCTAACATTGATGTTCCAGGAGTTTCAACCAAAGTAAAAGGTGAAGCTAAAGGCATTTATTGCAGCTAAATTTCTTCCACCAATTGAGGTTTATGTTGCCTGGTATAATATTCAATTATGTGATGTCCATGTTTAGCTTGTGAGCCTTATCAGAAGTTATAAACTTAAATGGTTTTAAAGGGTGAGACTGTTACATATGATATCCTATATAGTAAATGTATGCATATAAATATATTGAAAGTTATATATATTTATGTATATCTCATGTGCCACATATATTCTATACATGTTATATTCGGTATAGCTATATGTACACTGTGGATTATATAGTATAATTGCACACTTGATATTCTATATTATTTATTATACATTCTAAATTTTATACATTATATCATAAAGTACATCTGTGAAGTTTTCTAGATTCCTCAGTCTATGCAATAAAGCACAAAATTGTTGGAAAAGGTGAACAGTGGCCTTAGTCAGGACATGATGTGAGGCAGAGCTGATTTATTGGAGCATTCAGGGTCCAGGATTTTAATTCTGGACTAGGTGTTTCCTTTGGAAGCATAGCTTCTTTCCTCTACTGTTTTTTTCTGTAGCAGGTAACACAAAGCAGTCTTCTAATTGTCATGAACATTGATAATGAGTGGTATTTACATTCATATATCAAAGGATGAGTTACTGGAAATCCCAAATACTAGTTTAATGACAATTCTGATTTCAGTCAATATGTTACTAGAAAACTGAATGGACATTTTATTTTTAAATATCTGAAAATGTTTTTCCTAAATTGCTAATAAATGCAGTATTTAAATATTTTGGTTAAACTCAATTAATACTGCAGAAGAGAGAATGGTAAAATACACAAAACTTTTATAGGACTTTGGAGTTGAAGTTCTGGTTTTAAAAGTGTTTTTAAAATGTAGAAGCTTGAATTCTGTTTACTTTCAACATTTAGACTCATAAACTTCATGTCTACTCTTGAAATGTCTAAGAATTGAATAATAAAAAAGACAAACAATAAAAAAAACCCTACTTTGCCAGATGAAATATACTTCTTGGTTTTACCCCTGTTCTCCCACAGTTAAAAAAAAAAATCCCAAAGTTAAAAAGTAATCCCAGAATTACTGACTATGAAAACAAATAAATTGTCATCATATTTGTCTTGTTATATGAATAGAAAAGGCAAGACATAAGAGAAAGGCAAGATAAAAAGCCACTATGGAAAAAAAAAGTTTATGTTGCTTATGTTATGCATCTGTTCTTTTTTCCTTGTAATCCTGTCTTCTTTTCTTAAAAAAAAAAAAAGAGTATATACTATTTTTCATGCAAATTATGGTGAAGTGAGACCTTGTGATTTGAAGAAACATAGGTCATTGCACTTATTTTGAGCTGGGTAGTTATATTATGGTGCCAAAAAAAGCTAAAAATAAGTGACATACAGATTGACCTCAAACACTGTTTCTGCTGGTTTGTAGTTAATGATATATAACTTACAGACATGGCATCAAACAGCTGGAACAGAGTCAGAAGGAAGAAGAAACAGCTTTCAAGTACTTCACTTCCATCGGAATCATAGAATGTGTGAGGTTGGAAGGGTCATTTAAAGGTCATCTAGTCCAATCCCCCTGCAGTAGGCAGAGACACCTTTAACTAGATTGGATTGCTCAGAGCTTCATCAAGCCTGACCTTGAAGTCTCCAGGGATGAGGCCTCCCCTAACTCTCTGGGAAACCTGTTTTAGTGTCTCATCACCCTCCTAATAAAGAACTTATAATGAACAACCTAAACCTACCCTGCTCTAGTTTAAAACCATTGCCCCTGTTGCTACATGCCCTTATAAACAGTTCATCCCCAGCTTTCCTGCAGGTCCCCTTCAGGTACTGGACGGCTGCTATAAGGTCTTCCCAGAGCTTTCTTTTCTCCATTGTAGAAACCCACTAGGTTGGTCAAGCAGGGCTTGTCCTTGGTGAAGCCACCCTGGCTGTCTTGAATTGCCTCCCTGTCCTCCATGTGCCTTAGCATAGCTTCTAGAAGAACCTATTCCATAATCTTCCCAGGCACAGAGGTGAGGCTGACAGGGCAATAGTTCCCGGGATTGTCCTTTGTACCCTTTTAAAAAACCTGGCTGTAATTATTCCCTTCTTCCAGTCATGAGGGACTTCAGCTGACTGCCATGACTTTTCAAGTATCATAGAGAGTGGCTTGGCAACTACATCAGCCAATTCCTTTGGGATTCTTGGGTGCATCTCATCATGTCCTATGCACTTGGGGATACTCAAGTTTCAAGGTCACGAACCTTGTCTTCACTTACAGTGTGATGGACTTTGTCCCCCAAGTTCCCATCTTGCATTCAAGAAAAGGCACTATACTTTTTTTTTTTTTTCTGAAAATACAGTGTGTGTGAGCCTTGGCAGAGGAAATCTTAATGACAGAAATATGCAGTGGTGACTCCTGCTTACAGTCTGTGCCAAAGTTAGAGGGCTGGTCTCTAAGAGATTATCAACAATTACAGGAGAATTACAGATAAGGTAATCATAGATACAGAGACACAGTAATGAAGAAAGGCCATATTCAGAAAGCTGTCTCTAGTGTCTGTAGCAATGAATATTCTTGGTTATTAGTCATAAGCACTCTATTTAGAATCTCAGAATCACAGAATGGTTTGCGTTTGAAGGGACCTCAAAGATCATCTAGTTCCAGCCCCCACTGCCATGGACAGGGACACCCTCCACTAGATCAGGTTGTCCAAAGGCCTATCCACCCTGGCCTTGAACACTGCCATGGACATCCGCAACATCCATTTGAAGAGGAACATTTATCTCATTCTGAAATAATGTCCTGGCTTTCATTAATTTTGCAAGCTATCTTAGGCCAAAATGAATCTCTAAGAGTTGCAAATTTATTCCTCAGAAGTCCAGAAGTTAATTCAGGGTCCAGTCGTAAGGACTAAGCTCAACCTCTATCTGGCTAAAACAGCGCTTCAGCTATTCCAAAGACCCCTGAGTTAACCTTTGAGTATGAGAAAGCAAACGAAGAAGATTTGAGCACTGTGTATATCATGGGAGGGATGGGGAGAAGCATATTTTTCTGATAAAAACATACTTGCCATGAAGAGGTTCCACAGAATGACAAGAATCCTTTTGTATTAAAACCATCACAAAAATAATGGTTATACTAAAGGCATCATTGACTTTTTATTCCTTGACATGTTAAAAAAAGCTCTGTAAAGAAAAACCTAGCAATATTTGACTGGTAGAGTTTGATGTTCTCTGCTCAGTTCTGTTGGTTCCTGGTTTTCTGGGACCAAAACTAATGTATGCAGTGAAACACAGATGTTTGGCTCTGCTCCACTAGTAAATCCATCTTCTGATGTACCAACACTACACCTCCTTCATGAAAGCACAGATCCTAATATTACTAATGGATTCTCTGTCCTTTGTAAATGACAAACAATGATTTTATGTGTATGTAATGTATCTAAAGTACTTCTTAACATGGTGAAACCTGAGATTTAGGCTTAACAAAGTCATTCTGCTTTGTGAGGACTGGGTGCAACTTGTTCAGAATATTTGAAATTAAAAAGAAATAATTAAAATTATGTGTCAGAATCAAGCCATATTAAAAAAAAAAAAAAACAACCTAATTCTTTACTTAATTTGATTTGCTCACTATTTTGACAAGGTTTCTGCTTCAAAATTTTTCAGAGTATCAAACTTTCCCAGAGTTCTCCAAAGTCTGATGAGCTTGCCTCTCTCATAGGAAGAGCTCAGTGATCAGGCTTAAATTTGAAAGAAAGTTATTCCACATACTGCTTCTATCTTCTGGAGATATGGTCTTGTGCCACAGATGTGCATTTTTCATTAGCTTTAATAGAATTTCTTTCTGCCCACCCAGAGAACAATTTGCTGCAACACATCAGTTAATTTCAGAGAGGATATTTTAAGCTACATGATGACATAGTTATATAGGACTAACATGAAAATGGTTTCAGACTTTTTCCTTTAAGTATAACATTTTAACTTTACATTTACACTATATAGATAAAGCCCAGAATGGGGAATTTCAGAAGGAGAGAGCTAATGTAAGATGCTGCAATACAGATCTCAAAAGATGTGTGTAAATTATTATGAATCCACAATTCAAAACAAAAAGGAGAAAAACCATTAGGTTAACCGAGATAACACAGTGGTAAGCATTTATGTATGAGTTAACTACTTGACTCATCTATAGGAATCCTACAATATTCAGTAGGTCTAATTTCACAAAGTGATTTTTCCATCTGACTCAAGCCTTGCTGCAAATTCCTTCTTTCTCATGCCCATGAATATGAAACTGGCTACCTTCACAGGGATTGGGATACTGAATCAGGCCAAAGATGAAAAGATTTTTGTGTTCCACCATGCTTGTCTTTTCCAAAACTCTGGTGAATGCTTTCCTGAACTGCAACATCAAGTCTCTGAACAAATCAGAAATCAAAAGCTAATAATTATTTCTGAAAGAAATATTAGGCTTATTCTGACTCCTTGCATCATCACATTGGCCATTCTTGTCCCCAGCAGACAGAATCTCCTATTTGAAGTAGTGTTACTGTTGAAAGTGGTGTGGCTAGTGTAGTCAGAACATGGAATTAGATTTGGCTTTTGTTTTTTTAAATCCCATACTGTATTTCTATGATATTTTTGTAAAACTGTCATTTGTTGATCCCACGTTCCCTTGTAAGTATCTAACATATTATTCCATTCAAAGGTGGATAGAGTGGTAAAAGAACTGAAACCTTATTTTGGAAGACATACTAACATATAATCTCTGGAAGGCAGGTACTTTATGACTTCTATAGCAATCTCCAGCAGTTTAATATTGCTTCAATATTGTTAGGCAATATAGGATTGGTCACGGACAGAATTGAACTTTAACATATTTAGAAACAAAAATATTTTAACTCTTCTTTCAGTGAGTCCTTCCATATTATCTTGATGAATAAACTAATTTTGTATATCGTTTCAGGATTTTACCTGTGAAAGCCTGGACAAATCTTGTGTACTTCTTTCCTACAATACAGGAAATAATACACAGATTGTCCCTAAAACTACATAAACTTCACAGAATCACAGAATCACAGGGGTTGGAAGGGATCTCGAGAGATCATCGAGTCCAACCCCCCATACCAAAGCAGGTTCTTTAGGACAGGTTGCACAGGGAGGCATCCAGATGGGTCTTGAATATCCCCAGACATGGAGATTCCACAACCCCTCTGGGCAGCCTGTCCCAGGGCTCTGTCACCCTCAACGGGAAGAAGTTCTTCTGCATATTGGTGCAGAACTTCCCACGTTCCTACTTGAGGCCATTGCCCTTGGTTCTGCCTCCACAGACAACTGAAAAGGGGCTGTCCATTTCCCCCTGTGTCCCATACTTCAGATACTTACTTAGAATTTCTAATTGACCTAATGGAAACACTCTAAAAAGAAAAAAATCTTTTCTGAGAATATTACTGATTTCTTTTGGTTTTCATATAAGAAACAAAAAAATGCTGTCTTTTGGAATTATAATGCAGTAGGGATAATAAAAGAGAACTGTAGCTTAGTCTACTAATACTCAAAGTGTTACCCTCCTTATTTTATTTGGTTTGTTAGTTCAATGTGACATTAATTTAGAAGATTATGCAACTTTAATATTTTTACACATCTCTTTTTTTCAGTCACTGTTAAAGACATTGAGTCAGCATTTCTGTTTTCAGTTCTGTTATTCAAGGATCAAAATGGCAAAAAAATTGAAATAAAATACCCCAAAGTCCACAATTTTAAACAATAAATAGTGGGAAAAAAACCCAAACCCAACAGTACCAATATCTCAATAATGGATTGAGGAAGATATTGGTACAGTAGACATTTTTCCTGTCTGACAGACAAAAAATTTCATCATGATCATTTGGTGGTGGGAGGACCTATGTTCTCAAAAGTCCTAAATTAGTTAATTGCCAAATGTTTCTGACTTCCCAAGATCATAATTTTCCCATGTTTTCCCATTTCAATTCTTATTCAGCTGTTAATATTTGTCAATGGGAAGTGATGTTATGTGGTTTGAAAGAGACTTGCAGGTGCCATGAATTAAATTTGGATCATCCAGATGATTGACATTTCCCCTTTCAATGGTTTTGGTCTCTGGTAAAAGCATCCCGAGTTTAGCAACACAAGTCAGCTTTTATCCTGGAAACTAACAGCCACTGCAGTTCTTAGTAAGACATCTTGAGTACAGGGCATTACTATATGCACGTGGCTTCCAAAAGGGATCTTGCATACATCTGGCTGAGTAGAGGCTTGGTGTCTGTGACTAGGCATTCTAGACTCCAGTAGAGTTAGATCATGGTACCTTGGTACAACAAGGTGCTTTGAGTAAAAGGATAACGTCACTTTATCTGACAAATAGGAAAATATTTTCATTAGGCTTTGAAATTGCTGATGTTGAATCTTATCATGGTTCTCTTTCAATTCTGTCTGTCTGAAGTTACTCTGCTCTTACACAAGTTCTTCATGTTTCCGAATTGTTTATCAAGATGAGAACCATCCCCCAGAACCATATTATGACCTTTAACATATACAGAAATTTACCATTTATCACAGGTTTTGTTTTCCCTCCCTTAGTCAATTTTTTCATGATATTGTGTCGTGAAATTCTCACAAAGGCCTCAATTAGTTTAAATGGAAAAAAAAAATAAATTGCTTCCATGAAATAGATTTTGAGCACAGAAACAGTCACAGTCCTCCTGTTAGAGATCCTCCTACTATATTTTCAGATTTTTACAGGCAGAGGGAAGCTTCAGAAATACCCCCCCTGAAAAACAAGTTGCACAGGTATGACTAAGGAGCACCCAGTAATTGTATAAAGAAGGCTTTTGTTTTTTAAAATACAGTAATTGCCCATTCACGGGTGATGATTAGTCAGGAGAGACAGGTGCTGGGGAATTAGAGGAGATGCATGACTTTTGAGGCATGACAACTGTATGGAGGGACTAAGATCTCTAATATCTTAAAAAACCACTAAGTACTAGTCAGTGTTCTTGACTTATAGAAAATACGTTTTAGGACCTTTACCAAAAAACCCCCATATATCTTTTCTTTACAATCCTGTAAAAACAAAAAATCTGTAACTGTGGGTGCATGGTGATTTTATCTTGAAGTCTTTCAACTGATGAAGAAAGAATTACAAGTACAATTAAAATAAACATTACTATCAGAAAAACTATGATATTTTAGGAAAAACTAAAATTTCCTAGAACCTCTTACAATTACAATATGATCAGCTGATACAATCCACAAAACATTTCATTTTCATCTACACTCAAATATTTTCGATAATGCCCTGTGATTAAAATGATAAAAAACACCCCCAGACAGTCTGAAGACTATCTGAGTGACAGCAGGTCAAGTCAGGTGGCCACAGTCAGAAGCAACATGGCAAAGACAGATTATGAAACAGTAAAGAAATCTTGACTCCAATATAATTTGAGTTAACTTTTTGGAGGTCTCATGGTTGTTTGTATATTTTATCTTATAAATTTGAGGCATGAAGTTCAAAGTCATTTATATAATATTGAGGCCTGAGTTGAATATTGGATATTAGCGGAATTATATGGTTAATAAAACCCTAAATACTATGTGGTCTTCTAACCAAAACATCAAATAAGGTCTTGCTCATTATTTTTTTTTCAAATTAGTGAAAACATTTCCTTCATTGCTGCCTACTGCAAGCATCACTGGGGTTTGTGTAATTTTTGTCCTTGCCATTGCTAGATTCAGGGACAAAGAAATACATTTTTTATCTGGGGATAAAAAAATGGATAAAACCCAAAAAATATTTCAAAGTAATTACTCTGAGCTAATCAGATTTGATCTGTAATCTGGAATACTGTCTACTTGTTACAGATATTCTCCTCTCATTGAGCTAACTCTACCACAGTGAAAAAGTTATGAAAACTAGGTTAACACTAAGGACAAAATGGCTTCAACCCTGAATAGCGGCTGAACTTTCAGCCATACATCAGATTGGATACTATCAGCAAAATAATTATTTAATTAAAAGAATTTGTGTAGCTTTTAACAGCAACTCAAAACCCCAAGTTTCACACTGCCTGAAATAAAGGCAACAAAATAAAGTGCCTAGTTTCTAGTAAAGAGAGTATTCTCTCACTGACACAATGCATTTCAGTAACTTTTAGGGCTTAACCTTCACCCTATACTGTACCACAGCGTAGTGAAACACAGAGATACAGAGAAATGTGGCTAGCTGAGAAAAGACAAACCCTTTTCCAGAAAACTAAGCTTTAAATAGCTTCTTACCCTAGAAGCTACAGAAATGCATGAATCAGACTAATATATGCATAATGGACTAAAATTCATGTGAATTCATTCTGCAGAGTTACATTGTGTGTACCTAAACAGTCTTTGAGACAGAAGTATCAATGTAATTTAAGGAAGTTTCCCATTTACTGTGTTTTGTTTTGCATTGTGAAGACTTCCTAGAAAGTTTAAACTGGATTTTTGTAACAGGGGTTTTTTATATTAAACTGAAGTAGAAGATGGAATCACGTAATGCACTCCAGCTGCAAACAGGCATTGGGTCTTTGGAACCAGGCTACAGGGAGTCTGAATTTAAACAAAATAAAATTTTATGTGTATTGTGTGAAGACCATACGTGTAAGTATGAATTTTAGGAACATCTTGAGAAACCTAAAAAAAGTTAGCAATACTGTCATATTAAGGTCTAATATTTGAACTAGTCTGAAGCCAAGTGTAACTACTACATTCCCAATGTCATAAAACAATTTTTTAAGTTGATAGTTCACAAAATGTCAGATCTTGAGGTTTTTTATTAACCTATGAGTAAATGTTCTCTCTTGTATCCCTGCCCAATGTCATTGAGAGCAGAGGATTCCAGTTAGGGAAGGAATATGCCAAGGTGATGGCTTAATCAAATTATAATTATTTAAAAACTGCTCAGAAGCTTGAAATTGTAGGAAACATTTCTATGGAATTACTGAACACAATTCATATAAGACAAAATGAGTGATAAATACTTCTCAATTAACTAAAAGAACAAGTCCATATCATTTGTGCAACAAATATATATGTAAATATATTTACATTTAAAGATACCAAACTGGATACATTAAAATGGTTAAAAGATTTGATTCCGTCTCAGTTCTTACCTATGTGGGTATTTGTTTTTCTTAATGGCTATGAAAGAAAATATTGGAACTGAGTTCATATATGATAAATTAGATTCTAAATAAATAAGAACTGGGTTTAAACTTCTATCTGATTTCCTGAATTCTTGAGGAAAATGAAACATTAATTGTGCATTATTGATTCAACAAGGAAGTGCAATCATTCAAAATCTATAGACCTGCATATATCCAGTGAAGTATCTTGCTCACTACCTTCAAAAGGAAATGAATGAATATAGAGTAGTTTCTAAACCTCAGACTAATTCTATGAATGAATGTCCAGAAGTTAAGCCAGTCTTCACCGGAGAGTCTAAACATCTTCCTACAAACACACAAGAGCGCATGAATGTTCATGAAGCAAACACTCAAATAAGAAAGGGATATTTAACAGTGCTTGAGATTCTTCTGAGATTCATGCATTCACTTCCAGATCTCCCTGTGTTTTCTCTGGAAGTCTCTTTATGTTGGAGAAATATGTAGTTGATAGCTAAGGGAAGGTCTTACTGCAGGCATGTCTTTCATGTCTGAGAATGAAATGAGTACAGAGACTGGAAAATATGTAATCTCTCTAGATAGTGCAAAAGAAGGGGGGGAAAAAAAGTCCTTGACTTCAAGAGCCTTAGTAAATGATCACTTGCAAAGCAAGATATGCGTACAAGATAGCTCAAAAGAAATTGGTTATTGGTAAGTAACTTTCCCTTTCTTTGTTATCAGTGCACTTTTCAACTGGGAATAACCACGACGAGATGCTGACTCTAGCTATATTGCTTTAGCATTCTTTTAGTACTGATGTAGTGTCACTTTTTAAATCATTCCAGGCTAAAATAAGCACCCAACTTCTCTGGCTTGGAAAAACTGGCTCCACCATCTTCATCTTGTACCTGAGCTGGGATTTATGTAGCTTTTGGCAAGCACAAATGAGGCTTCTCACCCAAATACCTGAACATATATTTAAGCCAATCACATGCACACATACACACATATTTGCCAAATACCATTGATTTTACTGGCTCATTGTACAACAAGATATATAAAATTTGGTTTCATACCATTTTACTTCTTTTCATGCTGTGTGTATAAAAATCCACTATTTAAAAATATTTCTCACTTCAGAATATATTCTTCATGACATTTATGCTTGTCCACCTCTCCTCAGATATAATATAAACATGATAAATTTCCCATATCCATTATTTGCAAACCTGTATAACTTGTACTGATCTTATACACTTAGCTAAAAAGTTCTGATTTAGAAAGTTGAGGTTTCTTGGGAATTGTTTTACTGCTGACCTATTGCCTAGTGAGAATCTATGCTAAGGGGTACCAGAGTGACCATCCATTTTTTGTTCATGCTGATTCAAACACTTTAATGTGCATTATTTTACTTCTAGAGCTCACTGGGGTTCAACTACCACTGTTGAACATCTAATCTGCACACTTGATGATTTCATTATCACTAATTTGTACACAACTATGACCTTCAGTTTTACATCAGTATTTTCTAATGATTAATTTTTAAAATACATTTTGTAGTTTCTAGAAGATTCTGGGAAGCAGTGATCAAAAAGGGAGTGTAAATGCTCCCATAGAAAGGCTCATCTGCTACAGCCTTTCAAAACAGTATCTCCTCCAAGTCCACAGTGTACCTACAACAGGTGCTACACTTTGAAACTGGGAAAACATAGGTAAAATTCAGTGTATAATACATGATATTTTAAAATATTAAGCAAATCTATACTTCTTTAAGATTAAGATTTGAACATAAATGATGTCTGCAATACATTACGCATATTTGTGAGTTCTAAATGACATGTTAACAAGGCCTGAAGAACATATATATACTTATATGTGTTGGTGTAAACTATTTTGAGCAAGCAGAAATCTCTACATTGTTGATGATAACCAATCAAAACTGATCAATTCAGAGCAGAAACTGTGGTTCTGATGAAGGGATTGTCGTGGTTTCACTCTGGCTGAGAGCTGAGATCCACGCAGCTGCCTGCTCTTTAAAGGAAAAGAGGAGGGGGAGAGGTGTGTGGTGGGGGTGAGGAAAGGGAAGGGAGAAGGAAGGGGCAAATAACAACCCAAAACCAAGAAACCAAAAGCCCGTGGGTTGGGATAAGGAGAGTTTACTAGAATAGCAGAAAGGTAAAATATAACAAAGCTAACAGGACTTTAGAGCAAAATTATATGAAGCTGTTGATACCCAATGCAGTGTCTCACCCAACCCACAGCTCAGGCCGTGCCACCCAGAGCCGTCCCGGAACCTGATCATCCCCCCAAAACCGCACATCCTGGAGCCGCCCCGCTCCTCCTCCCATCAGCCCCCCTTTATACAGAGCAGGACGTAATTGTCATGGAATACTCTCTTTGGCCAATTTGGGGCACCTGTCCTGGCTTTGTCCCCTCCTTCCTCATTAATAGAGAAATATGAAGAGCTGAGAAAGTCCTTGACTGCTTGACCGCAACTAAAAACATCAGGGTGTTATCAGCACTGTTTTCATTTTAACTCTCAAACACAGCATTCCATCCGCTGCTACAAATGAAGTGAACTCCATCCTGACTGAAACCAGGACAGGGATTTGAAAAATGGGAAATTTAACTACAGAACTGTAGAATTTTTATATCACAGATTGTACCAGGAAAATGAAGGTTATCAACTGCTGTTCCAATTAATACTGTACTCCCTATGGGATGAACATGTGCAGAGGACCCAAAAGTTCTCTGTGGTACAGCATTAATCTTCTACATGCAGTACAGCTAATGTTGACAGAGCTGTGGCTGTTGTCAGGCCTACTGATGACTTTTGAGTTTTTGACTTCATCTGCCTTCTAGTGATTTGCTCTCTGAAGATAAGTTTGATGAGGAAAAGATAAAAAGTCATCAGCACCTTTAGTTTACAGAGACAGAAACAATGCTGAGTAATTACAGATTATTTTTCTCTAAGAATGTTTTGAGAAATCATATTCCTAAATAATTTCAGAAAATTAGGTAGAAATTTAAAGTTTCTTCAATAATTAGGAATTAGGAGAAGAAAACACTACAAAAGCTGATAGAAAGAAATCCAAAGTAGGATCACAACTGATGAATCATAGAATAGTTCGGGTTGGAAGTGACCTCTGAATATCATCTGGTCTAATCCCTCTGCAATGAGCAGGGACATCTCAAGTCAATCAGGTTGATTAGAGCCCTGTTCAATTATTCAGCCGTGGTTTGTTTCAGATTTAAGGAGAGGAGAATAAACCAGAAGAGATTCACACTGTTAGGCCAAAAACATTGAATAGTGCAGGTCATGAGTTCATTCAAAATGTGTTTTTTAGGAAGACACATATCAGACCACAATAAATACAGAAAATCTTCTATGCCATAAAAAGAACTGCTCAATCATTTTGATATTCTGGACAACTTCTTTTTCCATGGTTCTAATGAACCATGGAATTCTGATTCTATTATTAGCAAGAAATTGGTAACAATCGTTTGTACCCTTACATCTGAAATTTTATTTTGTGGATAAAAGCTGAACTACTTTTTTCTACATAGCTAAAAAAGGAAGGAATGAATAAACAAGCAACTAAAACAAGAAAGAGCAAAGAGAGAGATAAAAGAAGGGAAGCATTGGGACAATCCAAAGGACCTGAATTTCCCTGCATGGAAATCATAAATGTCTTAAAGAATTGGATAAAACTTGGATAGAAAAAAGGTAAAGATAAATTAATGAAGTTTAGGTGATGTCCATGTGGACATTTAGGATGGGTGACAGGTTTCTCAGACCAAACACCTCGCTTAGTATACATGAAAGCATTCCCCAAAATCTATTCTGCATTTATTCTCATTATTCCTTTATTCAAATGCCTCAGTTGGAAACAGACACTCCACAGCTCTGTGCAGTAATCACTTGAAACCACCATCGTCAGAATTGCAAGAAAATGCATTTCTCCTCCAGTAACAGCTGTGGGAGAGATCAAGGATTATCCTCCTAGATTTAGACCATGTCCACACCAGCACTAGTGTGTTACTAGTTACACAGCCCCAGCTAGGCAAGCGTTTGTGCATCTGGAGATGGCAGACTAACGCAGAGCTCAGAGTGTCAATTTATCCTGTGTGAAATGACCGGGGGAGGGAGACATAATGAACAGCTGCATTGAGCTGAGAAGCGTAGGAGAAGGTGAATGAAAAATAGGAAGATAAGGAATAAAGTGAGAAATAAGAAAGGATAGAAAATGAAAGGACTGTATTCATATGTAGAAAATGTGTGCAAAGTCACTTGCCATTAAACACAGTAAAAATGAGAAGGGACGTCATTGTCCATCTGACTCCATTTATCTGATAATCAACACTTTTTATACTCGTAATCCTGAACTCTCGTTTTAAACCCACATTAATGAGATGATCAGGCATTTCTACAACTGCCTTATGAACCTTGCCAAAGAGAACTCATTTTCTCAGATCATTTGCTGCAGTATCAGTCCATCGTCTCATCCTGACCAGACTGTCTCACCTGTTAGTATAAAATTATGCAGACAAATAAATTAAAGTGCTTTGACATTCCACTACTCTTTTTTTTTTTTTTTTTTTTTTTTGGCTGAGGAATCTTTGGTCAGTAACCAAATCAGCAGTTTCAAAATATTAGCATTTACCCATTTTAACACAACTAAATTTTCTTTCACCAATCACATAGTTTCATATGTACCCAGGTGTGACTTATGCTCTTCAACATCTTCTCATTCTGAAAATTTTTATTTGTATCTGCAAATCAAGACATTTCCTGTTACCGTCTACTTTTTAAACAAGCACAATGAGGTTCATTTTGACCTTTTAACTCAATGAGAGTTATGCCAGGAGCAGCAGTCTTGCATGACATTTTTGGGGAGGCTTGTGTTTCAGGCATACAGGGTTTGCTACTGTTAAGCCTCAGACTTCTGGTCTCCATCTCAAGTTTTAAAGCACATTACAGTAGGCTACGTGTGCCGACCCTAGCTAAAACTATGCCAGCATTTCCATAATAAAAGCTCTTATTTCCAGAGGTCCCAGCTGTACATTCAGCTGTAAAAATGCGCTAGGCTAAAATTGGATGTACAGGATTCAATGTGGAATTAATACAAATTAAAAAAACATTCCACTTGACTATTTCTGAGCTATAGCTTCTGAAAAAGTAACGGTTTGTGAGATTCCTTTTTGGCCTCTCATCTTGTAAATCAAAAAGTAATTTAACTTTTTCAAAATATTGATGTTATTACGTGATGAGACCAGTTCTGCTTCCACAGGAAGGATTCCTCTATACCTTAGACACGGGGATTTATTTTCATGTATACAAGAGGGCAGCATCTGTAGTTGTTTACCAAGAATTCAAAAATGACACACTGTCATCCTGCCTACACAGTTCACTGCTACTGATGTTTTATGCTCATCAGAATCCTACTCCTGCAAAAGCAAGGATGTGTACATCAATATATAATTTTGGTTTCTTGGCAGGGGGCAGAACTCATAACGCACTCTGTCTTAAACTAGCTGTGGAAACCTTGTTGCTTTTACTTTATTCCTTGTGCTTTGTGCTGTTCTTTTACTTCATTTAGAATAAAGGTAGAAATAATACTAAATAATAGATTAAATTCTGACAGGTCTTCCTATTTCTCCCTAGTTTTATCTCTGTAATTCCATGAAGCTCTCCTAGGCCCATCCTTAACGATCCCATGTAACATGCCTTGCCTGTGTCTTCTACAACCTTGAAGCATACAGTTCTCTTCCACTCAAGCATATTGTAAGGGCTCAGAGGACGTGTCTGTGTGCTCTTTTGCAGACTGGCATGATTGATCTGTCTCAAACACAAGCTGTGTGACAGCACCCCAGTAGTACTTACCAGCTTGAGCCTACTGATTTGTGGCTGATTCAGGGAGCCTCTCACCTCTATCTACCAAGTATCTCATCATCATAACCAGATTGGCATGGAGATGGATGTTCCTTTTGCATCTTGAAAGCCTCCAGTTATGAGGACTCTGACACGTCCCTGGGAAGGTTGGTCAAGTAAATCACTGTAAAGAAATGTATTTCTTGCATTGAACTAAAACATCTCTTGGTGTAACTTCCACCCCCATGTGACTGCTTGTGAAGAGAGAGCCTGCATCCTATTTTCAGTCACCTGTTAAGTACTTTCCTGAGAAAGAAAGGTCCATCAAGCTAAAGTATGATATCTAAGCTCTGGATCAGCGCAACACTGACAGGAAGGAACCTCAACTTTCACCCATGGCAGTGTGCACTTAGAGCCCAGAAAGCCAACTGTCCCCTGGGCTGCTTCACAAGAAGTGTGACCAGCAGGTCAAGGGAGGGGATTCTGCCCCTCTGATCTGGAGTGACGCCCCCTGCAATGCTGCATCCAGCTCAGTGGTCCCCAGCACAAGACAGGCGTGGAGCCCTTGGAGCAAGGCCAGAGAAGGCTGGAGCACCTCTGCTATGGAGGCAGGCTGAGAGAGTTGGGCTGGTTCAGCCTGCAGAAGAGAAGGCTCTGGGGAGACCTTATAGCGGCCTTCCAGTCCCTGAAGGGGCTACAGGGAAGCTGGAGAGGGACTGGTGACAAGGGCAGGGAGGGACAGGACAAGGGAGAATGTTCTTAAGCTGGAGGAGGGGAGAGTTAAATTGGGTATTATGGGAAAAAAATCATCTTCCCAGGGACAGTGATGAGGCCCTGGCACAGGGTGCCCAGAGAAGCTGGGGCTGCCCCTGGATCCCTGGCAGGGTTCAAGGCCGGGTTGGATGGGGCTTTGGGCACCCTGGGCTGGTGGGGGGTTTCCCTGCCCACAGCAAGGGGTTAGAACCAGATGGGCTTTAAGGTCCTTTCCAGCCCAAAGCTGCCTGGGATTCTGTGATTATTTTTTTTCTTGTCTATTCTTATTTGTAGCATTTCCAGTAGGGATTATTTAATCTTATTCCCTAGGTTAATGGAACTAAACTGGTGTAGAAATAACCACAGTAAATACACTACAAGTGCTTTGCAGCCTTTGTGTTCCAGGGGAAAGCTGTGTCTGGCTTGGCAAAGAGCAGCAGTTGGATGTGACAGCAGTGTGCAACCTTATTGTTGCTTTGGTGTTGAACAGGGGTATGCAGTGATATGGGGGTGCTTACTTCCTTGCAGTGTCTTATACTTTGTCATCTTAGATTTGGTTTCTTAACTTCCAGATAGAAGCTTTTAAAAGAAAATAATTGAGTACCCAGAAGCTGCTGTTCAGAGACACCTGCAAACAATGGATTTCTGTGGGATTGGTGCATATAAGAGAGCGAAGACAGAGGCCTCTTGTAGGTCTGACAGAGGACTAGAGCTCCTTTTCTGTGGGCTACAATATTCCACGTCATGACCTTGTTTCGATTATAAATGTAGGAAAATTCTGCTGTGTCCCCCAGATGATGAAGGGAACACAGAGCCTGGGTTTCAGTCAGATCTCTGCATGCCAGGTGAGTGTAACTGGCTTTATCCAATAACAGAACTGTTGAATTTTGTTCGGAATGCAGCTTCAAGCTGCTTCTCCAAACTGTTCATCCTCAGTGAGTGGGGTTTCAGTTATACTAAGAATGTGCTTGTCTGAAATGTTTGCCTCATCAGATGAGCTGAACTGTGCTGCAGATGGCCCATGGATTTATTTCCTTGTCATGAATCATGAGGGGTTTGTCAGTGAAGTAAACTCATCAAATACTCATTTCATGATGATCTGTAATGCCTGTTTGTCCTTTGCAGCTACCTTAAAATGAGATGTGTGTGCCTAAACTATCACAGATAGTTTTTTGTTCTTCTTGTGAGCCTTAGAGAGAGCTCTTGGAAGAGCTCAGAACTATTTCTGGACTTCTACAGAGCATTTGCCTTTTGTGAAGTATGGGAAATACCTGTACCGACCTTTGTGCTCCTTTAGATTGAAAAATAACAAATTCCCACAGGGAGAATTTTCCAGACTTTTTCTTTTCCTCCTGGAGCTGTCAGTGTGTAGAAAGGGGGTTGAGCACTGTGTAGGTCCAGAAGGGCAGAGAAGATAGAGGATGGTGAACAGGGACTCTCCACAAAGGTAAAGAACCTGCAAGAATTTAACTGGGGATGGTTCCCTCCATGTGCATGCATGTGTATACCTATGAGATTTAATCTCCAGACCATGAGATCTGAGCCTTTCACATCAGACTGAGCCTTGTTCTTCCTCTTCACCTGTTTCTTGCTGTTTGTGCTTTGATCCAAGCTGTATTTGAGGAGGAACTGTCACAGAAGCACAGCTGCTTTTGGAAATAAATCAGAAATTGATGAATTCCTTGGTATGTTTTAGTGCAACCAGTCAGGAAGTTTGTGTCATTTCAGTGAGCCTTGATAGAGTGTGTTGAATGCATCACTTCACCTGTCTTAATGTTGTTCTTCCAGAATTCAGGAAACATGAGACCTTCTGGTCAGTTAATGAAAGGATGTGCTTTTCTGAGGCTGAGAGCTGAAAATGAAATGCACTACTGCAACATCTCTAAGTGGCTCCCCAGGAGCAGGAGGCGTGTGAAATGATTGACCCATGTTGAGGGACAGGCTGAATGCTGTGCTGTGATTCTGGCTGGCTGAGGTGATAGGTGAAGCGTGGTTCAGATTGTTCTGGCACAAAATTAACTTTAGGTGAAGCCACTTCAGAGGGGGCACTCAGCAAATTGTGGAACACTTTAAGGAAGGTCCTGAAGAACTGTTCCCTGACTCTGTAGTGCCTGTAGCCTCACTAGTGCCAAAATCATTGATGTCTGACCGCTGTATGTGAGTGGAACCTTGTGGTGATGTGCAGCTGGACTCTGGGACTTGCTCCCACTGAAGCCAAAGGGAGTTTTACTCTTTGGAGAACTCTGCTTATCAGGAAAGCCGATGCTCTCCTGTCTGTCAGGTCAAACTGGTGTCCTTAAAAGGAAGAGGAGGAAGATGTTAATTCCACGTGTGCATGTATTCTGACTGCTGTAATCCACATTTGCTCTTGGGATGCTGTCAGAGGAGGCTTTTGGATGCTGTTTCCTAGTGTTCCTGGAAAGAAATGGGATTGTAAAAATGTTGCCAGATAATGCATTTCCTGCCCTGGGAGCTTGCTCTGGTGGTAGTGTGGTGAAAGTCCTCAGACTGTCCAAGAAAATGCTGCAGCTTTGCACATCAGCAGCTTAGCAAAGGATGTCAGGTTTGTCTGTTAGATGGTAGGTGCTGCTTTTTCTGGTTAGAATAAGTCTGAGCTGCTATTGAACTTAGGGATATCTCAAAGTTTAGCAATTTCTATGTTGTATAAATGAACTTTGGTTCCAGCCCTGTTAAGAGGGAAATTTGCCATTAGTTGCGTTGGGAGCTTAAGGCTTGAATGCAGAGAGTGCCTGTTTGAACACTTGGATTATTCTGGTGTTAAAGAAAATTTATCTGAATTCAGTGCTTCTAGTTTAGAAGCAAAAAGGACATTGTTTTGGTGCCTTAATCATGAGCTTAGAATATAAATGACAGAGATGAAATCGCTGACATTAGGTTTTGCAGGTACCATTTGCTCTTTGGTAACTGGGGCAGCGTTGTGTTCGATACCATCATCCTGTGTTTTTCAGGAGAGCAGCTCTGAATGGCTGGAGAAGTCTTCAACATCAGACCCTTGCAGCCATATGCTGTCACTCAACAGTTGCTGCAGGGGAAGCCTACGTGTGCTAATGGAGATGCCAAAACTGATCTAGGTCATATTCTAGATTTTACCTGTCGACTCCAGTATTTCAAGGTGAGCCATGTTTGCACAAGTACTGGCGGTGTTTCTGCCAGAGTGATGGGATTCTTGGCATGCTTCTGGAGCCTAGTTAGAATGCACAAGATCTTTACTGGCAGTAAACACCTGTAAGCATTTAGAGCTGGGTGTTAAACAGGTGCTTATTCTACCAACCTTCAACATAGTTCTCTAAGGAAGACGTTGATTCTGCCATGTGATGACATCTCTTCAGCGGTGCCCTCTAGGGTTTCTGTGACAGAGCCTTACTGGGTGCTGATAGGCAGGAAGGAGGCAGGAAATATTCATTTCAGCCTTGCATTCTTTGACAACACTATGGCTAGGCCAGTGCATACAGATGCATACATGCATGTGTGTGTAAGTCCTGTCCCCTTTCTCACCTTTAACTGTATTGGAAAGTTTAAAAAACCCCAAACCAAACTAACAAAACCATCAGTTTTAGAGATGAGTGGCCCAGAATTTCCAGGAAAAATGCCATTACAGAACAAATGTAAAATGGCCTCAGATAACTTTTGTCTGGAACCAGTTTGATGTTTTGTTCTTCTACCAAATCAGTGAATTACAAAGACTTGTGCTGAGTAGCTTTTTTAACACTGCTTGCTACAGGTCAGTGTCTTTTCAGCCCTTTTATTACATGAAGAATTTCCTTGTAACTGTGTGGTATGTTCAAAGATGAAACGAAGCAGTGGTTTGGGTAAGGTGCACTGGAGGGCTTGGAAAGTTTAGAAAGCAAAACCACAGCTCTACTGTTATTCCTGTGGATCTTCAGTTGCCTTTGCCATCCTCTGTGTGTAGAACCTGTTGTTCAGAGGATTCTCTGGGTGGAGAAGAACATATGATTTAGAAAAATATTATATACAGCATATTATTTAGAAAAATACTTGAGAGTTTCTGGCCCTTCTGAAAGCTTGTGTGTGGGAGCCTTCAGAGTTTATAAGATATATGTAAGACCAAAAAAAAAACCCCAAACCTTAAGAGATTTCTCCCAAAATTTTATTCACAGCAACCAGAACTGCAACCGCCTGCCTTTTGCACTGGTGCCATGTGCTCTGGCCAGAATGCTATGGGCACATGGGAAAACTAGATGCCTTTTTATGAGATGCTCTAATGCTTTCTTCAAACCCATCTTGTCAGTGCCTTGGACTTCATCCCCTGGGCTGGAATTGAAGACAGTTCTGTCCTGGAGGATCCAGGTGTTTCAGGGAAGCTGGTTTAGTGAGTGCCACTCTGGCTTGATCAGCTGTGGATGAAGCCTTGCTCAGTCTTGTCTGTGGGATTTGAGTGCCCCATGTGCTACAAAATACAAGCACCAGGTGGCAGCTTAAGTTCAGTGCCTCAAGTTCAGAGCACTTAGCTGGAGTAACTGATGGTTTGGGTTTTCTCTGCTGAAGAGTTAATCTGCGAGTTTCCTGTATCATCCCGTGTTTGACAAAGGGGTTGGAGCTGTGGCTGTCCCAGTGATGGCAGTGATGGCGAGTTTCAGAGTTTGGAGCTGATTTTAGGGACAGGAGAGGAGGTGTGGTGGGTTCAGGGCCCCGTGTTTGGTTTAAGATGTGTTGTTCTTGGCTGTGTCAGCAGTGAGAAGCTGATACATTCCTGTGTAGAATTGTTGCTGATCTTGTTGTGGTTGGTGGGTGTCTGTGCGCTCCCTAGGATTCTGATAACTGTGTGGATCCAGATCTCCTGAGAAGACGCTCAGCCACTCAATGGAAACGCTGGCTCCAGCTGAGAAGAAGGGAACCTGAGGGGGGTTACTCCATTGAGTCCGCTTTTGTGTGGGCATCTCTACCCATGCGTTAGAGATGGGGAAACTGAGTCACGGAGCCATCGCTTGTTTGGGGCCCCTCATTGAGCCAACTTGGGGGCATAGCTTTGCCCTATCCTGCCTGACACTGTGCCCTAAGCCCCATCTGATAGCTGCTGGCCACCTCCTGTCCCCTTGAATGAGGGCAAGGGGGTGAGGGGCTGGTTTGAAACCCGCCGTGGTTCTGACACCGGCTCTTACCCGCCCGAGCAGCAGGGAGAGCTGAAAGCTCTGCAGTTCTCTAACTCAGCCAGTGCCTTGTCTGTCTGTCCTCACAGTGGCTGCGTCATTGGACCAACGCTCCACTTCGATGTGCCTGCCCTCTGCTTCGGTGACGTCTCCTTTGGTGAGTGCGCCCTGGGCTTGGACCGTGGGCCGAGAGGTCCATGCGTTACCGAAACAGGGCGCTTGGAACCTCAGAGCACCCAGAATGTGTGTTCCTCTGCAGCAGCAGCCTTCAGGGTGTTAAAAGCAGGACTGATACCCTTGGCAGCAGAATGGCTGCAAGGGTATCAGTCCCTGAAATGCCCCGGGAATGGGAGATGGGGAAAAAAGGGTGATGCTGGCGGGGGGAAGAAGGGCGGTGCCTGGGAGGGGGAGAAGGGCGACGCTGGGGTTGGGGGAAAAGGGAGATGTTGGAGGGGGAGAAGGGTGATGGAGCTGTGAACCAGCCTGGAGCTGCTCTGGATAAATGTTGGGAGGACAGGAGCCATTCAGTCCCCTGAGCCTTAGTGTGAAATGTTAATTAGTGCTGGGAGGGCACCTTGTTATCACATACCCCATAATATGCCCAAGCCATAGCTCTGCGCAGAGCTCCTTCCCTGTGTGCCCCCACCCCGAAAGCCCAGTTCTGCTGTGCCAGCAGCGCTGGTGGCTGAGCATCCAGAGCTCCATTGAAATGCAGGTTCTGGTTCTCCATCTCTGCCTCACAAAAGGCTTTTTACTGAGATGAGCTGAAGTTTTTAATGGGAAATCAGTTGTGGATTGATGGAAGGGCCATTATCGAGATGGGCCAGCCAAACCAGATGTCTTCTCCTGGGCTGGTCTCCTGCCTCTGCAGAACATCCCCACTGAGTGGGGTTATGCCACTGGTGCGGCAGGGAAAGCGGGTGTCAGAGCTTTTTGAGCAGTAATGAGACGTCGCCGTTTGTTAGGGAAGGTGAGACACGGCTTCTGCTGATTTCTCAGCCAGTGTCAGGCTCAGCTCCTGCCAAGTGGGCTGCAAACCTTCCCGTGCTCCATCTGGTCACCCTGAAACAGGAGATGCCGTAAGGCTCCAGCTAACAAAACTGCATCAGAGGGCTTTGCATCGGGCTGTAGCTCCCCATTTCATCCATCCCTGCTTTTACTGCAGCTTCTCCTTGGTGCCAACCTGCTCTTCCGTATTGCAAACCATAGGGGGTGTTCATGGGGAGTTTTACGGATCCGATTCTGGGAGTAAATGCTCTGTCTGGCTGCTCACTCTTACGTGAGACGTAACCGGTGCTGGTGTCGGGGCAGCTGAGAGAGAAAAACTCATGGCTTTGGGCATCAGAGCTGCCGAGGAGGGATCTCCATCACCAGCCTGGCACAGAGCTTCCATGGCAATTAATTCCTTGCTGGGCTTCTCAATTAGCTGCAGTTGAGATTGAAGAGAGCCAAAGTCCAGGCGCAGTTTTACCGTGAGAGGCTGTTCAGCCCAGGAATGGTGGGATAACGGGGGCATAAATCCCTCTGTGTCTCTTCCCCAGGCTTCCCTCACACCTTGTCCTGTCGCCTCAAAAACACCTCCTTGGTGCCCATGACTTTCCACCTTCGCATCCCCGGGGACGGCTCGGGAGGGCCCAGCGTTACCAGTGCTGCTTGGCTGTTGAACAACGATCCTGAGCCCTGGAGATGGGGAGTTGAAGGTTCCATCAGGCCGTCCGAATTTACCATCGAGCCTTGCAGCGGGACCATCCGCGCGCTGGGATCCAGGAATATCAAGGTGTGGGGAGAATCCGTCTGGCCGTGCTTCAGCAGATGGAGCTGAAGCTTCACTGGTGGGGAGGGTCCGGGGGGGCTTTAGTGATGGGAGGCAGATAGATGCACTTCTGTTGTTTGGGTTGGTCCGGGATGTTTGTGAAGGGGCATCGGTTTGTTTCCAGAACCATCCGCTGAGCATCCTGTGCCCTACGGTCAGGTGCGGAAGCCACGTGTGTGCCTGAGCGCTGCGTGGAGCTGTGGCTTTGGCTTAACCGTGGGCAGAGGAAGGATGAGGACAGCGGGTGGCCATTAGAGAGATGCCCTTGTGTAAAGCAGTTTGCTTTTCTTCCCGGACTTGTTTTCCCTCTCCCAGTGAGCAGAGGAGCTGCATTCACTGCAGCCATCCCTAGGGGGGGCTGAAGCAGCTCTGCCACGTGTGACCTGCACCCAACTTCTGGGGCCCTTGGCATTTGGCCCTGGCTGTAAAGCTGAACTCGCTGGGTTTGAGGTAATGCATTGCCCCGGGATTTATGCTGTTGTATCTGAGATTAGAACTGAGATTAATTTTAATACAGTGGTGAGCAGAGCAGTTGTCTGATTAGGCTTTAATTCAGCTTACACACACCCTGTTAACCACACAGGGTGTTGAACCAAGCAGATGCTGTCAGGAGACCTTTATTGCTCTCAGACTCTGCTCTACACATGGAGCAGCAGAAGGATGAGGGGAAAATCCTTCTCCTTACCATGGAAGGAGAATCAGGGGACGCCACACACGGAACGATAGTTTTTGGGGGTGGTGAAGGTCTTTGACGGTCTTCTCTGTCACCAGGTCACCCTGTGCTCCAACACCGTGAAGAAGTACAAGCTAGCGCTGGTGGTGGATGTGGACGGTGTCGGCAAGGAGGTGCTGGGGCTGCTCCTCACAGCCAGGTATCGGCGCTTTCCTTTGCGGCGTGTCCTCTCTCCTGGTGCATCGTCTCTCCTCCCCTCACACAAAGGCCAGCTCCAAACGAGAAGTATTACTTAATGAGCTCGTTAAGCAGGGCTTTGAAAGCAGCCAGTGTTGAGGAGCATCTGTGCTCACCAGACAGGCACAGCCCCCAGCCTTTTCCTAATTATATTAATTAGATTAATTATAGACCTATTTCTTTGGTGGGTGAGGTGTAACAGACTTCCAAAGGGCTGTCTCTCTCCTCCTTCCTGCAAGCAGTCAGTGGGGGAACTGTGTCTGTGTTGCCACCAAAGCACAGTGTTCCTTTGGGATGTGGGGAGCAGCCTGGTGTCTGTCTGGCTTAACAAAGGCACGTGCTAATGGGGAAGGGGCTTAGGGCAGGACTGGTGCAGGAAAAATAACAGCAAGATCTTCCGAAGGAGAAACAGAGTCCTTGATGCTGAGGAGAGCTCAGGTTTTGCTGCTTCCCTCTGGTCCTTTTGAGCATGAATGTTCTCACACTTAAGCTGGAAGTCATCCCTGCTGCAGCCAGGCTGGATCCCGCTGTGCTGTGGGTGTTGGTGTCATTACCAGTAGGATGCAGCTCACTGGTGCTTTTCCGCCGTCTGGTCAGTGTCTGGGCTGTGATTTTATTTTTAACAACCACCCACTGCATAAGGCAGGGGCTGGCTCGGACCTTCCATCGCCACAGCAAGCAGTTGAGGCTCTTCAGGCCCCTTTTCTGGAGAGGAGGGAGTAGTTTCTGCTGAGATACTGGGCCATACTGCACCAATCCTTGGTGGGAAGGTTCCTCCAGAGCTCAGGGCTTGCTGTGGGAATCAAAGGGAATACAGGAAGCTGAAGGTGATTTATTGCTGTCGGGGTAATACATGTCTGTCTGACAGTGACAAATGTGTTCCGCTCCTCTGTGCCCTATTCAAGGAGGAAACAAATTCTACGTTCTCTCAGTATCTCTAATTCCCTTTGGGACATCTCTTTGCCTAGATGCATCGCTCCTGAGCTGGAAGTGCGGGACCCCACTGTGACATTTGGCCGGTGCTTCCTAAACTTCCAGTACGAGCGGCCGCTGACCCTGGTGAACAAGAGCCGCGTTCCAGCCTGCTACAGGCTCCTTCCTCAGGTTTGGCATCGCATCTGCCCTCAAGAGTTATCCAGGGGTTTATTAAGGGGATGAAAAATAATAACAAAGGGGTGGGGTAAGACCTTGCTGGTTTATATTCAGATGGGTTCTTGTTTTCAGCAAACCTTTGGGTGTAGAAGAACCGCACCACCCCCCCCCCCCCCCCCGCATATAGACTTTGGGAAGAGGTTTGTATTCTAGTCTTTAGGTTGATTTTATGCAGGGTGTTGAAAAGCTGCTGTGAGGAGGCTGCTGGCATGGGTGTGTATGCCTGTGGGTGCAGCAGCTTTTGGACCCCCTTGGGATTCAAAGCCCATCCCGCTCTCCTAGCTGGGTTCCAATGGTAGATGTTAAGGAGTGCAGGTTTCTTCGGAGGTCACTCTGAATTTGGGTTTGATTCTGTCTCTTACAGAAGCACAAGCAGGGTGATGCTGTGCTGTACTGCAGCCCCGTGTTCTCTGGGATCATCAAGCCTTACAGCACTGTCAGGGTCCCGTTGGTGCTGGAAGCCCAGAAGTTGGGACATCAGTCTGCTTCTGCTGTGCTCGCTGTGCTTGGGAACAAGAAATCCCCATTGGTGAGTCCTCGAGGTTCCTAATTCCAGGGATCCTTCCCGGGGCTGCAGTACGCAGCCAGGGTGGACAAGGAAAGGGGTTCGTGGTACAAGCAACAGCCAAGGTCTAGAGGAGAGGAAGGCTGGTGGGACTTCTTGGGCAGGTGACAGTCTGAGAGTCCGATGTGGCACATCATTATAGATAGGGGAGACAGGATAACGAGCGCAGTCTGCAACTCAGCATGGTCCCTGGAGCTGAGACTCTGCTGCGTGATTAGGTGAGCAGGAGCTGCTGCTTCAGAGCAGGAACTTTTGTTCAGGAGGGCACTGGGACAGCCTGTGTGAGAAACCACGCTGAGAGCTTGGCCCATCACGTCGAGAAGTATCTGTCTTATCTGCGTAAAGCCCTGTGCATCTCCACACCCCTGGCATCTGCAAGGCAGGGACTCTTCCTTTTTCCAGCACAGGCTTGGAAATGGTGAAGCATTCCTGACGATGTTTCTGGAGCCTCCTGAAAGATGCTGTTAGCGTTCAGGCATGCACAGCAGCAGCAGTGACAGCAAGATGTAGGCAGGAGAATGCCTTGTGTAGTGTCCTGGCTTCATCTAGCTGAAATCTAGAACAAATGTAGTTAATTAAATTTAAGTTTAGAATGATATTAACTTTGGAAGCGGCTGTTTCAGGATGTCTTGCCATCTCTCTGAGCATGAAGTAGGATGCTACAGGAACCTTAAGCTTTCTGTACCCAAAAGGGAGGCTGGCCTTTTGAAAGCAGGCTGGGGATTGAAACTGTCATTAAAACAGATGGAAACAATGCTGCTCAATCCCTGGATGCCAGGAAACATCTCAAGCCTGGCCTTTGTGGCTGTGCTGGTAGGAGAGACAGGCAAGCCTGAAGTGGGACAAACCAGTTGCTTGGGCATAGACGGGGTGTTTCCCTGGAAAAGGGGGATTTCTGCCCTCTAGAACCAGCCTGCCGTTTAACTGCAGGTTCCTTGCAAATCTTTTCTCCTTGAGCTAACAGCTTCTGGGTTCAAAGCTTCACCTTGCCTAAAGTATTTGCCTTTGGAAGTGAACGTCATCTTCATTTTCCTTGTGCTTCAGCTGGAGGATCCCAGCTCTCCCTGGCAGGGGGTTGAGTGGCTCCACAAGCCCGTGAAGTCGGTCTTTAACATGCAGCATTTACGCTCCCTTGCCGCGAGCGCCGGTAGAGGCTTCCCTGGGTGTACTGAGCTCAGGGATGGGAGTTTCTAGCCATGGGGCGGCATTCTCCCTGTTTCCTATAGCCTAAGCACAGTAGTGGATTCATCTGAAGTTTTCTGGGCTAGCAGAGCATCAACTTGCACATGCTGCACTGGTGGCAAATCCTCCCCATAGGGATCCTGTGACGTCAGCCTGACCCCGGGGGAATGGCTGCAGTGCGTCACGATGGAGCAGAGCGCGAGCTGGCTCTGAAGTCACCCCGTCAGCGCGGATACCGAGTCTGCGGCCGCACCTTGCGTTGCGTTGAGTCCCTCTGGGTGTCTGTCGCTTGGTGTTGGGTTTGCAGCGGCTGCGTGCCAGCTTTGGTGTGGTGTATTCTGTCATCCTCTGTGGGAAGGAGCTGGTAAAACCCAGACCTGGGGTTACTGGTGGTCACTTGGACCACGGCTGTCTGCCAGGGACAGATGCTCTTCTTTCCTAAAGGATCTACCGTGATGTTATGGTACCCAGAAGCAAAGCCAGAGTGGTGCTGGGGTTTGTACGTGCAGCAGTATTACCCAGAGCAAAACTCCTGTCGCCTTTCACGGGTGTCACATTGCCCGTCACGCTGTTGAACAGGGTTTTTCTTTCCCCCTTGAAGAAGACAGCAGATGAAGAGTTTCGTTGGCTTTTTAATAAGCCTTCTCCTTGGTGAGGATTCATTGTGTTAGTGCACGTTCCCTCGTTAAAACCAGCTAGCCTGAGCATCTGCCAGATGTTATTGTGTCCACCTCCAGAGGGCTCTGCCCTGCCTTTGCTGCTTCCACCCCACTGCTACCGGGAAGCCAAGGCAGCTGGTGAGACACAGCTCTTCCCTCCAGCTCCTTCTTCCTGGCAGCTCTGGGCAAGCATCAGTAAGACCTCAGCTCTCCCTACCTCCCTCCTCCCGGAGCGATGAAACATCTATCATCACACAGCTTTAGCTTCCTATTTTTGAGGTACCAGCCTTGGTACGTGGCTTGTTGGGGGTTTTTTGGCTCTTGCACAGTGTGCTGTCAAGAGATGAGTGTTTACAGACGCTGCTCCTTCTGCCTGAACTGGACTAGTGATTCTGACAGCTGTCAGTGCCTTTTCCTCGAGTGGGCCATCGTTAAAGGTTTTCCATCACAGAGGCTGGTTTGTCCTGAGGTTAAATCCCACTCCGTGTCCTCCGGTGAATCGCACAGCGATTGTCAGTGCTGGGAGTTCTGTGTGTTCGGGTTCTGTTGAAAGGTTGAAGTGTTCTTAGGAGCTGGGCTTGTTCAGCCTGGAGAAGAGAAGGCTTTGAGGGGACCTCATTGCAGCCTTCCTGTCCCTGAAGGGAGCAGAGGAACAGGAGGGAATCAGCTGTTCCAAAGGGCAGACACTGGCAGGACAAGGGGGATGGAGTGAAACTGAATGAGGGAAGGGTTAGATGAGATATCGGGGGAAGTTCTTTCCAGAGAGAGTGGTGAGGGCCTGGAAGGAGCTGCCCAGAGAAGGGGTGGGTGCCCCATCCTTGGGAGTGTTCAAGGGAGTGTTGGATGGGGCCCTGGGCAACCTTGTGTAGCTCCAGGCATGGAGGTTGTTGGCCCTGCCTGTGGCAGGGTGTTGGAGCTCTCTGGTCCTTGAGGTCCCTTCCAAGCCAGACCGTTCTATGATTCGGAACTGGTGAAGTCCAACCAGAGCAGATGAAGTTCCCTGGTTTTTAGCGCTGTGAGAAGGTGGCTCAGCACAGGAACCCGTCTTCCTCCTCCTACCATGGCCTTTACAAGAAGAAAACTTGGAGGGTCTCAGGCTCTGGAGAGAAAAGCAATCCTGCTTGAGGGACAGAATGAATAATGAATCTCTTGTTCCTGTAGTACTGGGAGTGCCCAGAGGCAGCACCGAGAGGCAGCCAACGGACGTGATCTCTGCTGCCAAGAGCCTGCTTTGCTGGGGGCTCGCGCTGGTTTTCAGGGGGCAGCTTTGTGGGGGATGCGGAAGAAGTTACCGGCCAAGTGTGGCTGTCTGGAAGTCCTAGAGGACAGTTTGGGGCAAGATCCAGCGGGAAAAGGAGCGGGAGCAAGAAAAGGGGCAGGAGCAGGCATGGGGTAGAGGAAGGAGAGCTGAGCAAGGGGGAAAATACAAGTGTGGGGAGCTGGTTTTCTTTATCCCCCAGTAACAGGGGCCTGTGGCTTCCTGATGGGATCACTGTAGATCCCACACTTGCTCCAGGCCTTCTGCATCAGTGTTACAACACCTCAAACGACCGACAGCCGTAATCACCCTCCAGTCTAGGGGTGCCCTGAGAGCCATCTCTTCTTTAAACTTTCCCTTGCCTTTGTTTTTTTAATCTTCCCTACCTGGACAGGACATCAGCTTGAAGGCCGTTGGAGAGGGACCAGTTGTCCACGTGTATCCCAGCAAGATCGATTTTGGCGATATCCAAGTTCTGGCGGACGCTTCTCGCACTCTCTACCTCTCCAACCAGAGTGTTATCCCTGCGTCCTTCCGGGCAGAGGTGGTAAGTATCTGTGGGGATATTTCCCAACAGAAATGATGGCTCCATAGCAGCCTGGGACTTGATTTTTGCACGTGATGTTTCCATGTCGCTATCTGAGAGAGCAGCAAGGTATTCCACCGCAGCGCAGCAAGAGAAGCCCAGCACTGGGGGACCCCTCAGGGAGGCAGGGAGTTTTCCTGGATGGTTGAGCAGAAATTGATGCCAGGTCCTTTTCACAAGTTCTGGCTTTACATTGTGGGAGGTGTTTTGCTCTGAGCTGTGTATTTGGAGCTCTGAGATGAAGAGAAGCCCGTAGCCTTTTTCTCCTGAAAGGAGCACGGTTTTCCTGATCATCTCCCTGCTCTCTCTGCGTCTGTTTCAAGCTCCTCCTGGTGATGGAGACCATTGCTCTGCTGCCAGCTTGCTCCCTGTGAATGTGACTTTAGAAGGACTGGGGGGTCCAGTGCCCTGATCGCCCCATCTGTAAAGGGCAATCTGGAAAAAACAAGAGGAAGAGAGAGGAAGCTGGGGCCGTGCCCACAGGGCACAGCTGGCAGGTTTCTTCCTGCTTGTTTCTTCACTGCCCCTCTGTAAACATTCAGAGCTGGATTTCCCGAAGCAGAGAGTGCCAGGGCACCTCACTGCGGCTGATGATCAGTGGGAACGGAGTGCTTCAGTCCTGGGGGGGCTGTTGGGAAGCACTGCCCAACTCTTGGGGAAAGAAGACTTTGGGCATCAGGATTTTGCTCAACCCGTTTGGCAGAGTTTATCCTTCAGGCTCTCGGCCATATCCCCCGGCTGCATGGCTGCTGCAGTGGGGTTTGAGCAGTCCTGGCCTTGAGCCTTTGTGCAAACCCGTCTGTGGGGAAGCCAGGAGAGATGCAGCTTGCCTTGGTGTGCTCTCCCTAGGGGAGGCTGGAGGGGAATAAAGCTTCTCCCAAGGATGAGCATCCCTTGGGCTGGGCAAAACAGGGTTAAAGAAGTGGGTCTGTTAAAGGAGGGTGCAATACAAGCTCCAGCATAGTTGCTGTTTCCAGATGCTTGGATTTAGGGAAACGAAGCCTTTATGGATTTACCCTCATGTCTTTAGTCCTTTCTCCTGCACCCCAGAAGAGAGCAGGGTCCGTGGTGTCCGTGCTCACTTAGCGTCTGCCGTGTCTTACAGGCTGGCAAACGCTCGCGCTGCAGGATTGAGCCCAGTAAAGGAGTGATCCCCCCCGAGACCAAGGTGGCTGTGACTGTCATAGCAAACTTGGATGACATTGAACAATTCAAGGACAAGGTGATCGTGTCCATAGAGAACAGCCACAGCTACAACGTCCTGATCCGGGCTTTCGGCATTGGCACCACCATCGTCACGGACAAACCACTTGCTCCGGAGCTCAACTTGGGCCCCCACTTCAGGTAAGTTATCTGTCTGCTCCGGGCTCTACTGTGGGCCCAGCAAGGAGGAGTTCTGCTGAAATCCTTGGGGCCGGTTCTCCTCCAGCACTCCAAGTTCTGGCTCGGTGCCACTGAAGCCCCAGGAACTCCTTTAGAAATGTTTTCTGGGCGGTTTTCAAGTTGTTCGATTCCCTCAGAAAGCCACTGAGCCAGACACCAGTTGGGAAATGTTTCCCGACTTGCCCTGGGTCAGAATCCATGTATTTTCTGGCTTGATGGAGTTAAGATTTGGAAGAAAACAGCAGGTTCCAGAAGCCTCCAGCAGGGAAACGTGACATTACAAGTAGAAACACAGTACACAGTACTTTTTGCAGTAGCCTTGCTGGCTTCTTCACTGGCTGTGGAGTATCGTCTGGCAGCGGCAGAGAACCTTGGCAGTAGCTTGTTAGCAACTCCTTGGCTAAGTTACCAGCGCTGTTCGGTTTCCCTTCTGCCCCAGGGAGTCCGGGAGGAGCAGCAGAATTTGTCTTTGCCCTGTATCATCTCTGAGCTTGCTGTCTCTCTCCTGTCCCCTGCCAGGCTGCTCTCTATCAGATGTAGATACTCTTTCCTCCCTTCTCCTGCCTGTTTTCCTTGCTGTCTCTTCTGCCAGCTGCCACAGCACGGAGCAGCCATGGTGGCTGCAGGACCGGCCCTGAATGGAGGAGAAGTCTCCTGAGGTTGGGTGGGTTGGTCTGCGCAAACAGACCGGCTGCTGGATGCTGATAAACTTAGGGGCAACCAGGGTCTGGCTCTTGGTGTAACTTTGAGCTGGGTCAGTGGTTTTGGAGGTGGATTTGTTGCTGGGTGAGTGGTCAGATAAGGCCAGCGGGGCACTGAAGCCAGGTGGGTGCTGGGAAGAGGCAGTTCCTGAGCCATTTTCCATCTCTGCTTCTCTTCTAGCCTACGTCCCTGTTGTTACCGCTTCAAGATAACGAACGCAGGACGACGCATCCATCAGCTCTATTGGAGAATGGAAGGTTCCCCCCCATCTCCCCGTCGTGATTGTCTCCCTGCCACCCAAACCAAGGGCAAAGGTTCCTCCAAGACCTCCAGACCTGCCAGTCCCGTGTTTAAGCTTCAACCCCTGACAGTGGAGCTGATGCCAGGCCAGACTATGGAGATGACTCTGGAAGGCTCCTCCAGCACTCCTCAGGTGAGGTTCCCCCCCGGGTGCTGAGCTTTCCCCATCGCATCACCTCCACTGGGGCTTCTCCTGCAGCCCCTTGACTTCTCCCTGGGAATATGAACAAGTGCTTTCAAGAAAATATCTCAACGCCCCGAGTGACCATGTCAGCACCAGTTGCACTCCTTGCTGGCCACCATCAGTTCCCAAGGGGTTTTTTTGGGGTGTTTCTATAGCTACCATCAAGGCAACTTGCCCATACCAAAATAGGGGCTGAAGGAACAGGGGCAAACAGTGGGTTACAGGGAAGGAAGGGCAGAGAAAATAAGTTAGGCTTAGCCTAGGAGCAGAGGCAGGGAGTGGATTGAGAAACCGCGAGGTAATTTCTCTGGGGGAAGCAGGGAGTAAAACAAAGGCCCTGGGAAGGGAGGGGAGCGTCTGGGAGCAGCGTTATTTTCCCTCTGCAGACAAACATGGGCAGAGGGCTTGCTTAGAGCCCAGTCCTGGAGGAGAAAAACGAGCCCAGCGCAGCAGCCAGAATGGTGGGAGTGATGTTCTCCATGGGGGAAGCTGCTCCCAGGGATCATTAGAAGTGACAGTTCCACTTGTATCAGTATTCCCAGAACAGCTCACCCCAGGCTCTCGGCCGGCCCCGTGTCCCAAGGGCGGTCAGGTCCGGCAGCGCCCTTGGATGGCAGCTCAGAGCGGGGGTAGCTCAGCGGGATCGCTGTGTCGTCTTCTTCCTGGCCCCTTCTTTCCAGGGGAAGCTCTGCAGAGGAGCTGCCAGCTAAGCCTGGGGCGCATTCCCTTGCTCCAGGCTCACTGGGCACAGATGTTTAGGCGAAGGTGGAATAAATCTGCATGAAGCTCCTGCTGTGTTTTGAAAGGTGTTTTGAAAGGGTTGCCTCGGCGGAGGCTCCAAGATGTGATTCCCGGCTCAGTTGGTTGCGGTGGGACTGTCCCCGTGCAGTTGTGAGTCCCGAGGTTTTGCTGAGGTGGAGAAAAAGGTCCAAGAAAGAAACTAAAATGCTTAGGGCATTGGAGAGGGTGTCTTGCTTGGAAATCTTGAGAAGGGCACTGGGAAGCCCTGTGAAGGGCACCTGTGAGGCAAGAGCATGGGGAGCAGATGTAGCTTTGGGTCTTGAGAAGTTGGTACTCTTGAGGTTGGTCAGAAGCCCAACTCCCTGCGGTGCACGTACAACCCAAGAGTTGTGAAGGCTGTAGGCTCCCGAGAGGAGTTGGCTTGTGGAGCTGTACCAGAGGGGGAAGAGTGCAGAGAAGGGCAACCAGGCTAGTGAAGGGGCTGGAGGGCAAATCATACGAGGAACGGCTGAGGGAGCTGGGGATGTTTAGCCTGGAGAAGAGGAGGCTGAGGGGAGACCTTATCACCACCTACAACTACCTGAAGGGAGGTTGTAGAGAGGTGTGCGATGGTCTCTTCAGCCAGGTGACAGAAGATAGAACAAGGGGAAATGACATGAAGCTGTGCCAGGGCAGGTTTAGATTGGATATTAGAAAAAAATTTTTTACTGAAAGAGTTGTCAGGGCCTGCAACAGGCTGCCCAGGGAGGTGGTTGAGTCACCATCCCTGGATGTGTTCAAAAAAAGGGTAGATGAGGTACTTAGGGATATGGTTTAGCATAGGATGGGAATGGTTGGACTCGATGATCTTCAAAGGTCTCTTCCAACCTTGAGATTCTTGTGATTCTTGTGAAGAGTGGAGGGGGAGGAACCTGGGGAAGTAGAACCATGAGAAATCAAGGGAATGGGTTACCCAGCAAGGCTGTGTAAGCCCCTGGATCCCTGGCAGGGTTCAAGGCCAGGTTGGATGGGGCTTTGGCCTGCCTGGTCTAGGGAGGGTGTCCCTGCCCATGGCAGCGGCTTGGACCTAGATGATGTTTTTCAGCATGATGATCATGCTGAGCAGCAGGGCACATCGTGGCGATAACAGTTTGCGGGAGGGGGGGGATTATTCCAGTTCCACCTGACTTTGTGGGTGCCTTTTGTGGACGTTGGGGTGTAGCACTAAGGATTTTGGGAGAGCAGAATAAGTAGGATGGAGCATGAAGAGAGGACTAGCAAGGAGACCAGTGACTGTAGCTTTATGGCAGTGTAATAGTTGTGGAGGGTTGATGGCCAAGATCCCATGGCATGGGTTTATCCAGGCTATCAAATTCCTTCTGTGTCCACGGCTTGCAAATTCCATGGTGTTTTCTGGGCTCCCTGCTGGCACTTGGTGGGTGACGTGTGACTCTTGCCCACAGGTAGTGAAGGAGCGGCTGCTGTGTCATGCCATCGTGGGGAACCAGTTTGGGAAGAGACGGATAATGCAAGTGGCTGTCACGTGCGAGTTCATTGCTCCCACCCTGCAAGTGTCGCCCAGAGCAATGTCTTTCCGGGTGGAGAAGGTAGGTCTCTGGGTTGGGTCCTGGTGTTTAGTAGCATGGCTGAGGACTGAAAGCCCACGGAGGGGTGTGATGGCCTTCAGGGAAGGAAGTTAAACATCTTCTCCAAGTCCTCAGGGCTTTGCCATTGGTTTGAGCAGGACCAAGCTATTGCCATCAACACTGAGATCATCATTTCTCCCCTGTGGGGTTGGGTCCATCTCTCCAGCTCTATTTTGCCTGTGTTGAGCTGGAGGCAGAATCGAGCTGCTGAGCCCATGGCCAGGTGTGTGGGACCCACAAGAACAGCATGGGCCTCTCACAGCCATCCTCCTGTGTAGGGACTGGGGCGGGAGAGCAGGTCGCTGTGGCCGAGCGATGCCAAGCGCCCTCCTCACCCCCCAACCCCCCCCGTGAGGTGGTCTGTGAGCAAAGCGACCGTGTTTTTAGAGATGGGACTGCTTAACTTCACCGAAGGGCGGTGAGGCACCCCCCTCCCTGTTTTTTCCCCTTGTCTTTAGCAACCCAGCGATGTCCTGAGCCTTCAGTACAAGCCTCTCTCTTTAAAAAACACCTCCTCCCTGCCGCTCAGCATCGTCCTGATGGTAGAGCAACCCTTCTGGGTCTGCAGTGCGTCCCAGCAGCCCCTGCCAGACCAGGTGAGCAGCCCCAGACCTTCCCGCTGGTGGGGTTTGAAGAGGGAGGGGGGTGGGGGTGCGTTTCCGTTGGGAAGCCCTCCAGGAGAGGTGGTTATTCCTTTGAATTGGCAGTCAGTTGGCATGAACAGCATCAGGTTTGAAAAGGAGAGAAAAGACCACCTCAAATGGGGAAATACCTCCTGGCTCTAAGACAACTCGGAGCAGGAACCTAGGTGTGGGCCAACCGTGAGGTGAAGGTGTCTCTTGGAAGCCCTCCTTGGGTGACCTGAAGAGCTGCTTGCTCTCTTTGGGGGCAGCTCTGCCCTTGGGAAGGCCGAGGCGCTTGTCACCTGCGCTGCTGGCAGTGGGAGGTGTCAGACATGGGCTCTGCTAGAGACATGTTGGAAGCATGGCCACCGTTGCCATGCAGGTGATGAGCCCTCTCCAGGCTGAGGGCACAGTGCCCTAGGGCTCATGTTGAGTGTGAAGACAAAGGGGTTCCTCTAGAGTCAGGGCACGCCAGGATTTATTTCCCTCTTGCATTATGGGTGCAGAGCACAAGGGGGTGAGCCTGAGAGTCTCAGAGAAGAAAGTTGTGCTGCACGGTCAGGGGCACGTTGTAAAGAAAACGAAGGCTGAAGCAAGAAGCCCACGTTGGGGTTGCACTTTGAACACTGAGGCGTTTTGTGCCACCAGACCGCGGAACTTCATCACACCAGTGGTTAATACTCGTCATCTTCTTGCAGCCCATAAAGCTGGGGACCGGGAAGGAACTTAATCTCTCCATCGGGTTTAACCCTGCTTTTGAAGAGGGTTGGAATAGTTGGGAAGCAGAGAAAACTCTGAAGATACAGTTTCCTGAGCACCCTCACGAGGAGCAAGTCACCATTCGGGGAGAAGTCTTCTTCCCAAATCTCCATATCCAGACCACAACCTTGGACTTTGGCTGCGTCTTGAATGACACTGAACACGAGCGCCACATCCAGATGACCAACTGCAGCCCGCTGCCCGTCCAGTACCACTGGCTGTTCCTGATGGACGACTCCACAAGGCACCTGAGGTACGTGTACCTCTCCTTGAAGCTCTTCGTCCGCTGTCCCGTTTGTCCTTTGCAAAGCCTGAGATGGTTTGTGTAGCATCCGACAAATCCCTTTCACTTTCCCTTGTGGAAAAAGCACCTCCCAGCTTCAGGCAGGGAAGGTGCCCAGGGAGTGGGGCTTTTCCACAGCTTGAGGTGGGGATTTCCACGGCTCGAGGCAAGCGCCACCTTGAACTGAGTTCTCATGTGTTCAGCTGCCCATGGCATTCACACAGCGGCTGTTGTGTGTGTTCCGGCGCTCGTTGTGTGTTGTGTGTTCCGGTGGGTTCTGCTGCGGCTTTGGGTGCAGCAGTAGGTGTCAGTAGGAGGACTTGTCCCCACGTCCCTTGGCACCAGGGCCACCCAGTACTGGCCTGTGCTTTCCAAGCCCAAGAGCAATCTCTCAGTTGTGCTGTAGCGCATCTCTAAAGGCGTTTTCGAGCGGTTCTTCCCGCTGTGGCCTCTCTTGCATAGGTCAGAAGTTGACTCTGGGCAGTTTAATTGCAGCAGCCAATGGTTTTTCCATACAGCCCCGGGAAACGGAGCGAAGTTACCCATTGAGGGGCAGCTCTTCCGAGTCCTAGAACAATTGGCTCTGCTGGACGCAAGCCCGCAGGTGCTGGTTCTTCCAGCAGATGCCGAGTCACCCAGCTCTGTTGCCTTGAGGGTCGTGAGTGTCCTTCTGGCAGGATCCTCTGCTCCAAAGGGTTTGGCATTGCCCCTTTGCTGGCTCGTTAGCGCTGCGGCCATTTAGGACAGCTCCCTCTTCTGCTCCGCATGTTAATTAAGCGGTAATGTGCTCTCTCAGGGTCCCTCAGGAGACACCATGTGATCCTTGTGGCAGAGCTGGAAATGAAGACGGTCTCCAAGCTATTAACACCTCACATTGCTCACTAAGAGCCCGGCAGAAGGGCAGCATGTCAGATCTATTTTTCTGGTCCACGTTAAGCACTGTTGGTATTGTAAATTATCAGATGAAACTAACTGGGTGTGACATGGAGGGAATCAACCGTCAGGGCTGGTGACGGTGAGATGGACAGAATGGTGGTCAGACCGGTGTGTGGCTGGAGAGTTTCCAGGCACTCCCGGTGCGTGTGTCCCATTGGCACAGGCACCTCCCTTCTCACCCAGAAGAAGTCAGGCTGCCCGAAGGCAGCTGAGGTACCTGGGTGTCCCGTGCAGTGCTGGGCTCTGTCCAGTTGAGGCACAGCAGGCTGGAGGCTCCAACCCACCCCAGCCCCGGCTCCATTCCAGCTCTGGCTCCATCCTGCCTTGTTACACGTACAAAAAGCCACCAGCGTCGCTGCTTGCTCGTACCGACCCGCGGCTGTGGGTCACTCTTGGGGAGATGTTCTTCATCTATGTCTGGCTGAGCCACAGAACTTCTTGCCGTGGCTCTGCAGGTGGGGAAGGCATGGTCTGGGGTGGCAGGTGCTTTTGGGAGGGTGCTGCTGGGTCTGTACCAGCCCATGGCTGCCTGGCTCTGTCCCTTTGCCCTCCAGTCTGGGCTTGTTGCAGGGTTCGTGTGTGTCTCCCTTTGCTGCCACGCTCCCCACCCTGGTGAGGTGTTCACCCCTGTCCCCATCTGCTGCTCCTTGCACCCGGCTGCCGGCACTGCCGCTATACCGGCATCGTTCCCAAGCATTGACCTGCTCTGACCCACTTATGGAGCTGCTGAGCTCCCACCTTGGTGCCGGATCCTGCCAAGGAGCTGCTCCTGCTGCCCTCCCTCCTTCCCACTGCAGCTCCACCATCAAAGCTTTGTTATTTTCCAGGTTAACTCCTCCAACACCAAATTCTTTCACAAAAGCCAAACCACCAAAGGAGGAGGGAGCTCAGCTGGAGTGCCCAGCACCTTCAGAGAGCATCCTCGGGAATGGGAGTGTGGAGGAACCACTTGAAGCCCTGGCAGGGGTGGGGGATTCTGTCCCACAGCCACCAGATGCAGATGACACCCTGGAAACAGAGGTAGGTGATTTTCTACACCTCCCACCAGCGTTGCCTCCCCCAGCTTACGCATTCATTACTGAGTATGGGAGAAGATTTTCCCCATGGTCTTTCCACTTTTAGGCAGGGTGGCTGCAGGATGAGACTGGGTTTGAGGAAGAGGCCCTCCAGCCACGTCTGTCCTTTGCTGCAAGCAGTGGCTCCCTCCTCTCCTGCACCCATTTCCACACCTGATGTCTCAGTGTCTCTTCCCCTTCCTCCAGGTTTTCCACATCCTGCCGCTGTACGGCGTGCTGCAGCCGGGCGAGAGCGAGCGGGTCAGGGTCACCTTCTCTGGCCATGCAGACATCATTGCCCGCGTCACGGTGCTGTGCCGCGTGGAGGGAGGCCCGACCTATGAGGTTGCGCTGCGTGGGGAGGCCTCGCTCATCCACTACCTCCTGGACAGCACGGAGATGGACTGCGGGCTGCAGGTACCAGGCACTTCTCTTGGCAGGAATCCTTGAGACCATCCCTGGCAGGTGGCTGCCCACCGAGGTCCAGGACTCTCACTGGCTTCTTTGGTTGTTTGGCTTGGAGGTGCAGCTTTGGGGCGACAGGTCCTGTGTCCAAGCTGGTTTTAATGGTCATCTCCATTGCCCTTCCTGAAGCTGGGAATCCCTCCTCTTCAATGAACTCTGGCTCCCAGGGCAGGCGGTGATCTCCAGGGAGTTGTGCCCTGAGACATCCATCTGCAGATCCGCTCCCGGATCCTGGGGTCCAAGGAGATGGTCTCTTTCAGTGCTCTCCATAGACCAACAAAAGGAACCAGGAACAATGTTACTGTGGGCTTCAGTCACCGTGTGAGAGAATGTCCCAGAACAATCCCCATTTTACCTCTTTTCAGTCAGCCCCCCCAACATTGCCAGCTGTTGGCCCTGTACATCTTGCCCCGTGTCCTTGGTTTGCTGTCCCTGGAAGCTCTGCAAATCCCTTTCCTTCTGAAATGCCTCCTTAGTGCCTCTCTGTCAGTGCCAGCAGAATCCAGGCATCCCAGCAAGTACGTGGCTGCCTCGTAAAGACAAGTGATGCCCTACAAGTGGGTCAAGGGATGGTGACTGAGAGCACGGTGGGCTGGCCATGCTGGATGGGGCAGTTGCCTTGATCTGTCCTGAATTTCCTTGGAGCCTTTGCAGAGGCTCTGCTCCATCCAGGGCTCCATCCAGGGCTCCATCAATCCGAGAAGCGGGGGAAGTCCGAGGGAACTAAGCTCACTGGAGATGGATTAGAGACTGAATAGGGGCTCGGCCAAGAAGGTCCTTGGCACTAGTTAAGGGTTGCTGTCCAGACCACTGAGCACCCCCAGCTCAAGGGGGCTGGTAACAGAAGAAGCTTCCTGGTGGGAGCCATGGTCCTCCTTTGTGTTTCAGCTGGCTGTCAGATGACGCCTTAAAGTGCTGAGGACTTGTATCTTAAAATCCTAGAACAGTTTGGGTTGGAAGGGACCTTAGAGGTCATCTTGTCCACCTTCACTGAGCAGGGACATCTTCCACTAGGTCAGGCTGCTCAGAGCCTCATCCAGCCTGACCAGATGTTTCCAGCAGTGGGGCATCCCCCAGTTTATTACTGAGCTTTTTGTGGTGGTTGCTGCACCTCTGCGCGCTGCCATAAATCCCTGCGTGGGTTCCTCAGGTTGGCCTGGGAGAGTCAGGTGCCCGTCCCTCTTCCTCTGCCTCTCTCTTGTGTTGTGTCCATCGGCTCTCATCCCAGTGTCAGCAGGAGGAGATTGCCAACATCCAGATGTGTGTCCTCAGTTTCCCGCCCCTCTGTCTTCTCTCCAGCTGTTTACCGAAGTCACCAAATCAGAGGTCACCCTGCGGAACAGCGGGAAGATGGGATTCACCTACGTGGTGCTGAGCCCCAGCATGGCCACCACGGACAGTCCTCAGCCTGGCGTGCCCCTGGTCCTGCCCAGCACCGTGAGTAGCACGAGGGGTTGACGCTGGCTCCACATCAGGCTGCCCAGGAGGGGGTTATAGGGGAGGAACAAAAGGTTGGGCAAGCAGAGTCCTAGTTGTACCAGGTGAAGTTGTGCTGGTAGCGGCACTGGAGCAGGATGGTGCAAGGTCTCCTGAGCGTCTCCTTCCCCTCAGGGTTGGGTGGTGGGACAGGACTTCCTCCAGGTCCCTGCCTGCCTCCTGTCAGCACTAAGGATGTAAATAGTCCCTCTCTTGGGCACGCAGCTCCTGTGTCGGAACTCGCGCCGGCCCCTCGCTCCTCCAGCTCGTAGCATCCCCTGTCCCAGTGCCTGGGTTCTGCCTGGATCCCTCAGCTGAAGCAGCATTCCTATCCGTGTCCCTCCTGGCAATGGGAAGAGGAGGCCAAATGGCTTTCATATGTCCTCGTGCCAGTCTCCAGGGGTTTCACTGCTCCAGAGGACACGGCTCTGCTTGGCCCTGGGCAGTTGCTGCTGTGCAAGCAGCTTGGCAGGACTTGCTTTTGCAGATGCCGTGTTGGGAGCTGGAGTCCGGGGCTCCGGGGACCAAGAGGCAGGATGTGTCCTGCTCAGCAGCTTCTCCCTGCAGCGTGGGGGGGCGAGCAGGGAGCTGAAGGTCCAGCCCAGTGAGCTGAGAAGAGCTGTGTCTGTGCCCTTCCCCTGAGCAGTGTTGCCACCTGTTTGTATTGGCTCTCAACCTGCTTGGCATGAGCCCAACTCCAGGCTCAGACAGCTCTTCTCTAGGAGCCCAGTGAGGAGGGGATTTGTGGGGAACCCCTTCATCCCTGGAGCTCGTCCGAGCCTCTGCCTCTGCTTTTCCAGGGGTGTAAGTTTGCAGGTCACTGTGAGTCTAGATCGTGCCATGTACCCTCGGTGTAACCACCCAGGCAGGAGCTGTTGGTTGGGCTCATGAGTAAGAAGTCAGGCTCTTGGACACCAGCCTGGGAGCCACTGCAGTGCCGTGACAGGAGCTGCTGGCCCTGCTGAGAGTTTGGGCACGCCGCTCCTCCTCCACAGCAGCTGGCAGAAGGGCTTTTCTTTGCTGCTTGGGTCTGGCAGAGGGTGGGCAGTGTTGGCAGGAGGACAAACCACAGCCCTGTGTAGGAGACTTGAGCTTTTGGATGCAGGGAAGCTGGAAGGCGATGTGTTGTGTGAGAACCTGCAAGGTGCCTTCTCATCTCAGCTTACCGGTGGTCTGAGCCACCCCTCTGCCAAGCCCTCTGGTTGAATTCCCCTCCTCTTCTTCCACACCTCCAGGGTTACATTGGACCTGGCAGAGAGCAAGTGCTCACTGTCTATCACCTGCCGGGAGTGCCTGGAGTCTTCTGCCGGACCTTCCAGATCCAAGTGGGTCACCTGGAGCCAGAAGAGATCAGGCTGAAAGGAGAGGGGAATTTTCCCAGGATTTATTTGGACCTTCCGAGGAGAATCAAAGGTGAGCACTGTCTGACTGCTCCTCGGGGAGGTCCCCTGGGGGTCTTTTTCTGTCCCCCTGTGTCGTCATGCTCATAGGGCAGCTCACACCCACCTCCACCAAGCCTGGAGGTTTCAGGGCTGTTGTTCTTCTGGTTGCTTTCTAGAAGCACATGGGCTTTGCTCCAGAGAGCCATCCTGGCCAGTGTCATCTGTTGGTGGCCTGGATAAAGGGGACAGCTAGAAAGCAGTGTTGGGGAAAGCTGTAATGTGGGCTGGCAGGGATTTGGGCAGGGGTGGGGGGGATGAGATGCTCCCTTGTGTGGAGGAAGATGGGTGGGAGAGAACATAGAAGAAAAGCAGCATCCTCTTTCCATGCGTTGCTGGAGGAATGTGTTTGTGGGAAGGGCCAACACTGGGGGTGTGGAGCTTCCCAGCTTTAACGGGGACGCCGCTGCGCCCACACTTCTATTTGTGGCTGTTTTCTTCCTTCAGGAAATGAGAACTATGAGCACATCCTCAAAGAGGCAAAAGAAAAGCTTGGAGGAGGCAGCCAGAGAGACGACGCGGTGGTTGTCGGGGAGGCCACGGCCAGCGAGCCACCCATGGACGACTCTGGCACTGTGGTGAGACCGGCTGCTGCCCTGTTTGGCAGGGGCCACCCTCTCCCTGTGTCACTTGTCCCCCTTGCAGCTGGCTCCCCTGGGCTGGCCACAAACATGGGGCTCCTCTGGTAGTAGTCCTTCCCGTGGGTGCCTGAGCTTCCTGAGTGCCCGAGTGGGAGGTCCTGAAGACTGTGCTCAAGCAACTGAGATGTGTCTCCAAGAGCTGTCAGCGCTGATGTGGTTCCCTCATGGAGAGAGCTTTTGTCTGAGCTGCCCTGGCAGCAGCTGGGGACAGGCAGCTAGTTGGAGCTCTGGCAGGTCCTTGACTTGTTTGGTCAGATCAGCTTGCATAAGGGTGGCTGAGCAGGCGAAGGTGCTGGAGTTCATCTCCCTTCAGATATGGTCCTGGCAGATTCTGAGCAGCTGGACAGAAGGACCCCATCATAGACTGTATTGGCAGGGACATGCAGAGGCCATCTACCCCCTGCAGCGAGTAGGGACACCTTTAAGTAAATCAGGTTGCTCAAAGCTTCATCCTTGAATGTCTTCAGGCATGAAGCCTCCACCACCTCCTTGGGCAAGCTGTGCCAGGGTCTCACCACCCTCAGAGTGAAGGACTTCTTCCTGCTTCTTACCAAGAGCAGGGTGGGATTAACTTCCCTTTGCTAACCAGCCACTGTCTTTGTTTTCCTCAGCTGGACGTTGGGCTGCAGATGGAGATGGAGAACATGCTGATAGAGCAGCACGCCCTGGAGCAGCAGAAAGCTCTCTCCTCCGGTTCCCCAGAGGACGCTGCCTTTGACCAGTGTGCTCGTCGGAGGCTTCTCAAGTTAGTAGGGCCCCTGTGCTCTGATGGTAGCGCACAGTGGTGCGCCCCTGCTCCTGGGAGCTCCTTGTCTCTGGGAATAGCTGGGGACTTGAGAAGGGGGTTGGTCCTGACAGTTTGGACGTGCTACCATTGAGCAGCCTGAGGACTTTTTTCCAGTGGCTTTTCACAGCGGAGGAGTTGTGCCCAGTGTCTGTTTAAACTCATTTTATTCTAAGAACCTGTTAGTAGCTGATAAAAGCTTGGACCTGGGTGCCCCGTGACGTACCAAAGTCTTCTTAGCAGAAGATCAGACCTTGGGCTTCATGGGCTGGAGTTTCTCCAGCAGTGACTACAGAAGCACCTGCTTTGTTTGCATCCTCCTCCACCTTAAGGACTCTCCTTGCTTCTCCTTCCAGAGTGGAGCTGCCCGAGTACATCCTGGACTTTGGCCACGTCGTTCTTGGTGACATCCACACGCACGTCGTGAAGATCACCAACCCCGGGCAGCTCCCCACGTCCTTCTGCGCCGACGGACGGGCTCTGTGTGGCACCGGTAACCCATGCTGGAGAGACTTCCCGCGGGCTTGAAGGACCTGTCTCTGACAGATGAGCTGGGGCCACGGGGAAGGGTTTTGAGTGCTCTTTTGCATCGTTTTCTCTTCCTTCCTCCCCCTGCTCGGTGCTCTGCAGCCAGAACTCTCCTGGCCCGCAGTGTGCAGCCACCTGGGCTGCCCTGACGCTTCATTGCGGGGGCTCCGTGGGCTGATCACCTTGGTCACCTCTCAGCATCTTCTGCTCTTGGCTACCAGGAGCATCTCCTGAGTGTCTTTGTGCGCTCCATGAGCTTGTGTTGGGAGCAGATGGGACCCTTGGTGCTTTGGAAGTGCTTTGTTTAGAGTTCGTAATGGCACAGTGCTGCTTTAGCCTCTCTTGAGACAACAGCCTGTGAGGTCAAAACAGGCTTTCAAAACAGGTCCTTGAGGACCATCAGATGGTGACTTGCTGCGTCTGAAGGGTGGTCAGGTGTCTCCTCTAAATTGTCTTCCAAGCAGCACCACAGCACAGGGGAATCTTCCCTGGAAGTTCTTTGGAGAGATCTGCGCATCCTTCCTGGGGGCCTGGTGAAGGAATTGCTGGTGCTCCTCAGCTGATGGGTTTCCGTTTTACCCTGCGGGTCTTGAATTCAGGCTGTGAAATTCCTTTCTCTTTGAGCGGTGACAAGAGAGAAGGAGTGGCTGTCTTCTCTGGAGACACAAAGGGTCCTTCTGCCTGACAGTCCTGTGGACACCCATACGGTCTGAACATACTTGTGACCAATTTCACGATGCTGGTGTATCTCAGCTGCTTTATTTTCACCCATTCAAGGTTTTAGTGTGGATCTGGGCTGCGTGAAGAACCTGCCCTTCTGTGAGACAGAGACCTTTCAAGTGAGCTTTGACCTGCAGAGTGCCAACCTGCCGGTGGGAGAAGTGAATGTTGTCCTGCCCATCAAGGTACTGCATCCTTCCTCACCTCCCTGTGCCAGCACGGCCTTTTGAGGCAGCTGTCAGGTTGGGGGCAGCAGCAGATGTTGCCTGGACCTTCAGCTGGATGCTCTGCCCCTCACTAGGCAGAAGAAGGCCCCACATTTCCCATCCGTCTGCGTGCCAGTGTGGCTGAGCCATCCGTCTGCGTGTCCAGGGACAGACTGGAGTTTGCTGCTGTCCAGTGTGGACAGAGTCAGGAAGCAACCATCCAGCTCCACAACCAACTCCAGGTCCCCTGTTCCATCACCGTGAATGAGCCCATTGTGAAAAGGAGGAAGAGACGACGCGGGACACGTAACTTCTCGGTTGGGTTTTCTGTGCCTCTCGTGCCTTTTCTGCCGCTGTGGGTGCCTCACCGCGTGGGGACGGCTCGTGGGAGGGAGATTGGAGGGTATGGAGCAAGGCTGGTTCACCTGGACTTGTGGAGCAGCTGATGCTTCACTTCTCTGCCACCTTCACCCATTCGTCCTCCTCCAAGTATGGTGCCTGCCCGTGTGCCTGCCCTGCCCACAGGTTTTCCCTCCAGTTCTAGGCTGTAGTGGCCACATCTGGTCTGGATGTGGGTGCTCTTGGCACTGTGACGGTGTCTCAGAGCCCTGTGGGAACTTGAGGGTCTGTCCTCACAGCCCAAAGAGACCTCACAAGGTTCCTTCCTGTGCCCAGGTGGACAAGTATTTGCCACTTTACATTAAACAAAAGCTGCTGAGGCAGTGGAAGAACAAGCGCTGTGTCTTCCAGGTGCTGCCCTCGGCCGGGACCCTGACTCCGGGACAGCGCTACAACGTGCGAGTCAGGTTTACACCCCGGAAAGAGGTGAGATTGACGTGCGGAAAATAGACTCTATAACTTGCTGAGAAGTATAAGCTGCATCCGAGTCCTCATCCTGTTCCTGCAGCCAAGGGGGAGGCTTAAAAATATCGTTCAGATCCTGTTCTGGTACCTGGTAAATTTTATCGGGTCTGGTACACCTCTGCCCTATACTGCACGTCGAGCAACACCCCCTCAGTTTACCTTTGTGTTTTTTATTCTCCCTCTCGAGTGCTAGTACCATAGGATCTTGTGGTGGGACTAATCCACACTCCCTTTGCCACTCTGGATGGTTTTGGAGGGTGTAAAACATATCCAGATATGTAACTTCATCCCATTTTCCTTCTCTTCTTAGAAATAACATCAATTGTAATAAGGTGTTATAATCTAATGTTCCATTGAGCCCCATCTTCTAATTTATCCCAAGGCCACTACTGATTACAATATTTCATAAGTGTTTTCTTCTTTTCAGTGCCTCCTGATCCCACCAATTCCTTCCAATGGGCTAGCATACACCCTAGGGGATTCTTCTTAGAGGCTCCACTTTGATTGTTACCCATCATTTTAGGATTAGACTGCGACGGTTACAGTTTGAACCTTCCCTTTCTAGTACTTTCTGTGGGGACGTAGGGGGAAAACTGCGCCTGCGCGTGTCCAAAAACACAGTTAGGTGAACACGCAGTCAAGCAGCAGAGCAGTACAAAGTGGCCGGCGCTGGTGAGGGTGAGACCCCAATTCCCTTGCCTGAATCACAGGATGCGCCTACAACTCCACGAGTGGTAAATGTTCCTTTCTACAGCACTATAGCCAGGCAGTAGGGACAACGTCCTTGCTATGGCTGTAGTGGTATATTGTTCCCTTGCCATTAGACTTTCAGGTTGTCATCGCCTTCCGAACGAGTGCGGCTTTACCCACCGGAACAACCAGACAGGTGGGTGTTACTGAGACTAAAAGGTCTCTTCAAGCTCAGATAATTTAGAAAAAATCTAAATTTTCCTTTTCTGTTGTTTTAATTCTAGGCAGAGGACCCAGGCTTCTGCTCCAGCTGATGCGGATATGTGGGAGCGACGCTTTAAAATTGAATGTTTTGTATTGTCAGCACTTATTATTATTTTTATTATTTTTCTTATTGTGTCTTTTTTATTGTTGTTATAGTTGTGCATAGTAATAAAGTTTTGGTTTTGTTCAGTTATACAGTTCTGTGCACTGAAAAAGATTAGTTTCGTTTAGTTAATCAAGAGTTTCTATCTGTATCTCTATTGGACATCAGGGGGAGAAAGTTGCTACACCACGTGACTCATAACTTTATAGGAGACAAAGAAGGGATATGGTTCACAGGAACTGTTTGCATGCGATTCACCACATCTTGGATCAATTAGATTAGACACGGTGGAAATATTTAATTTCCCACATATTCCTTTCTCTTAGTTTTATTGCTCTTGGAGATCTGTATTAAGTTTTTGATCTCAACCTCCATCTAATATCTACCACAAGTTCCAACCAATCTCTTCACAGGGATTCGGGACTACAAATTGGGGCCCTTTCCTTAGTTTACAGTAACTTGATTTCACAGTCACTCACTCATGCACACCACAGCAAACACCAAGATTTACGCCAGACAGCAAGTTTTACGACAAACAGTTGACATTCTATTAATTAATTGTCTGTTAAACTCTATCTATATCCATCCCCTCAGCATTACTGCATGTCACTGAATCACTGGTACCAGCAAGCAGCCCCAGCCCAGGCCCCTTCCCGGGCTCAGCGGGGCTGTCGCCCATCGTGGTTCACCGCCCGTGGTCCCTGCGGTGCCGGCACGTTCCGGGCAAACTGGGAATCCGCTTCAATGGTGGAGCATTCCCAAAGGTGGTTTGAACGTGGCCACTGGGACTTGGAAACTGGTGGCTTGTGGACACAAGAGCTCTGGCTCCCAGTCCCGGGGTGTTGCTGTTGCTGGCCAAAGGCGGAGTGGAGATGACACCCCTGATTGCGAGCGGTCGGGAGCTCCTCGCCCCTCTGATGGAGCGATACAGAGCGGATGTTTGCCCGAGGTGGCAGTGCCAGGACTGTCTGGGCAGTGTAACCCTGAAGGAGGAGGAGAAGCAGCCCCTGAGCCCACCCATGGGGACCTGCACTCCCCCAGGGCGAGCTGAAACCCCTGTCAGTCCATTTAAATCCATGGGATACCCAGTTCCACCTGATGCCAGGAACCATCCCAGCCCCTGCTGCACATCAATAGCCGTGGGTGGGACCCCACAGTGCAGCAGTGGGAGGGTGTGGAATAAATGCCGTGGGGTCCCACCCACAGCAGACAGTCCTCCACAAAGTTCTCCAATGTGAGTCCTTTCCCACAGGGCTTTACCTGTTCAGCAGCTGCCCCGCCGTGGATCACAGCTATGGCAGGCAGTAATAAATCCCAATGTCTCTCCAGTCCTCCATGGGGTCACCAACCTCCCCCCAGCAAATCTCTCTCTCGCTCATCTCTGTGGGCTGCAAGTACTGGCAGAGGCTTGCTCCAACGTAGGGTCACAGCATCTTCTTCTATGCGTCTCCACCTGTTCCATCCAGCGTGGAGCCTCTCCACTGGCCACAGGTGGGGTCTTGGCCTTTTCCATGGACTCTGTGGGGAGGGGGGGAGGGGAAACACCCTCTCCACAGTGGGTTTCTCCACAGGGTGCAGGGGCATCTTTCTCCAACACCCGGGGTGCCTCCTCCCCAACCCTCCCCAGCCTGCGTGTCTACGCAGCTCGTTACATCTCCTCACTCCCTTCTCTGGTGGCAAAATGCAGCTGCCAGCAGGGTTTTTTTTCTCCTATATGTGATTCACAGAGGCGCTTTGGCCCAATATTTACACTTTGGGGCCACAGAGAATTCCAGCAGCTCCTCACAACAACCATTTTCTACAGCCCCTAGCACCCAGCTACACAAAACTGTGACACCGGGGGAGCGGCGCGCTAATGACCCGGGGTTCATTAAAGTTGTTTTCATTAGGCGCTGGGGTGTGGTGGTGACAGCAGCGACCTCCGCGCCACTGACGCCTGGCGTGGTGCGGGCGCAGCATGACAAGGGGCCATTGTCAGGGCACCGGCACGGCCCTGGTGCAGGCATTGCCCAGGGTGACCTTGTCAGGCCGGGGAGGGGCACAGTGCCCGGGCATGAGGGGCCCCCGGGTGCCACCCACGTCCCTGTCCCACCGGTGACCGGAGCGCCTCTCCGAAGCCGGGGCTGCCCTGGGCCAGCAATGGTGCCGGGAGCCCCTTGCAGAGCCCAGCCTGCCCGCGGGCACACGCTGGGTGCAATAAATCCCTGGCAGGCGTTAATTGGAGAGCACCTAATTGGGAGTGGCATCCTCTCTTGCAATGCTCTTGGGGCCAGACTGCTCCATGCCAGGCCCTGACCATGGTAATGGACATGAGGGCAGCACCCATGCCCATCGTTGGAGAGAAGCTGCAAAAGCAAGAGAAAAAGTAGAAAAGAGGGTCGTGTAGAGATGTGATTTGTGCGTCACGGTAAGGAAGGTGCAGACAGGAGGACGCCCCTGGGACAACCTTTTGTATAGGAATGTTGTGGTTCTTGTAGTAATGAAAAGTCCAGAAACCTGACTGGAGGCTGCTGCCTCAGCCAGGAGAGGGGATAAAAGCTTGCTCAGTTGTTATTAAAGGTGTCTTCGATCCACCGCGATCGCAGTCCGGGCCTTTCAATACGCCACCAATGGCGCCCAGTGCGGGGCACTGACACGACTCGCTGCGATCCGGTGCCGCGGCTCAGCTGAACTCAGGGCAGAACGCTGACAGGAAGCGCTACCGGCGCCCCAGTGCCTCTCGCAGGAGGAAGGTGAGCGGCTGAGAACTGTGGGGATGAATGTGATCAACAAGATTGTGAAGGAACATGGGAAGAAAAGGGATAGTGGAGAGTTACAGCAAATTTTTCTTTGGCCTTTTAAAAGTGATCCTTCCACAAACAGTCACAATATTTCTCATGCAGAAATCTGGGATGAAGTTGGGGTCAGATTTGGGACGGTGCCACTAAAATGGCTTTGCCAAAAACGTTATCATTTCCTCCAAGTGGAATTGAGCCATGAAGGTGAATTCATGTTTTAAGGAAATGTGGGTGGAACAGGAGGCTGAAGAACAAGCAAAAAATGTGTGTAGAAGAGTAAAACCTATTACCAGGTTTATTTTTTTTTTCTTCTCCATCCAAAATACTCTGAGGTAGGATGGTCCAGGTGAAAATGAAGCTCTTTTGATTTCAGCAATGCCTCTCTGGAACCATCACAGCTGTGTACATCTAACTTTCCCTGAGGGGTTGATACCCATTTCAAGGAAATCCCTTTGTGCTAGGATGCAGCTAGGCTGGCTTGGGTTATCAGTTTCCAGCAGGTGTGCTGCTATGTTCTGAGGGACATGATCTGCTTCAGCTGGGTAATACTACTTAAGCTTATCCAAGTGTGGCTGGTGAGGAAATAAGCGCACCTTTGTTCCCTTCTAGCTGCAACAGCAGCATGTACTAACTGTACCTGTTTCTAAACCAGAGTACCTCTTCCTATATTCAAGTGAGAATCAATTGTCTTGTCTGCCAAAGCCAATCACCCCTGCAATATTTCCAGGGCACAGGGGAGCTGCCTCAGTCCCCCTGTCTCCTGTGGTGTTTGATTGATGTGCAAGAGCCAGGTGCCCCAAGCAGCCCATCCTCCCTGAACGGGCAGCTGTGGAGCCCCTGCAGCCCCCTCACTCGCCCAGCCCTCACCGCTTTGGTGACAGAGATGAGCTGGTTGAAGCTGATAAGAACGATGTTGAAGACAGAGGCAGTGCACACCAAGTAGTCCACCACCAGCCACAGCTTGCACAAGCCCCAGTCTCCTCCACTCACTGGGCACCACGAGGTCCACTACTTGAACCAGCATTACATTCTCCACTTGGATCTGAAGGTCAGTAGCTCATACTCTCTGCTGGTTAGCGATGGTGGTTTGGACCACCACAGAGTCTCTAATTACAAGAGTTACTTCTCATTAACATGGCCTCAGGTCATAAGGAAATAGACTTATTTAGTTGGGCAGCCGCAATGAGTGGGGAACTCCAGAGGAGAGATCTCTATCCCTCTGGGTCAGTTCTCTCTCGACAGTGGATTGAAAAGAAAACAGCACAGATTCTGTAGGAAGACAAAGAGTACTATCAGGATTGTGTATAGGCTGATAAATAAAGCATATGCTTAGGTCATGGATGAATTATGTTATGCCTCTGAGTTAGCTAGACCACAGTAGGACTTTATACACAACAAAATTGAAACTACCCATGGCGTATCACAATGTCATGGTCTCTTACTCCTGATTATAGTATGCCACAGTTCTTATCCTGCCATGGACACTGAGGATGAATAATACTTCTTTACTTTGCCCCTCAAGTATTCTGAACACATTACAGTGCAAACATGAACGTGAGAGTTTGGAAGTGATACATGGCCCATTAATTAAAAAAATAACATTATTTTTTGAGCAAGATTTTATATCCTTTCTCCTTCTTCTTCCCTTCTCTGCTGTTCTTTTTCTCTCCTTCTTGCTAGAATTCTCTACTTATGTTCAGCTTTTCCTCAAACAGCCTTTTACCCCTGAGGCACTAGTAGATTTCAAACCAGGAAGCCAGAGTCTTTTATTTCTGTTCACTGTCTCCTGGACATTGCAGTGATTACTAATCAGGTGTGGTGTCAATCTATTTTCTAAATAGGTGCCTTCCTTCATAAAGAACCATCATAATCAACACTATTGGCCACAATACAGATAAGAAAGTTCTGAGTACTAGAATTATCTTTCTCAACTGCAGCTTGAACTGTGTCAGCAGTACCAGCCCTATTCTTGATTAGGATAATTAGAATCCATGAAACCACTAAAAAAAGCAAGGTGGCTTATTAAAATTGGCGTTTCAAATTTGAGATCTGTGTCTTATGATCGCTCCAACGTAGAGAGAACTTCATCTTCTTATAGTTGAGCATGTATGGAGAATGACTGTAAATCATCAAGTGTTGAAACCTGGGGCATACCCTTGATTAATGAAGTGGATGGCATGATGCCTCTTAAGCCATGGAAAAGCGTGCTATAGTTTATGTGCTTATACATTTTTATGTTCTATAGTTGACTCACTCTTTAACTTTTCACATGCCAATTAATTGTGTGGTTTAAACATCTTAAATAGATGTCTTCATCTGCAACCCATTAATTTATCTTCTACTGATGAACAGAGATTTTTAGCAAGAATGCTAGAAAAATCAAAGTTTCAGAATTCACAAAGTAACTTGCATTTGCTTATGGAGCTACTTAATTGGGTAAAATTAATCTTTTGCCCTACCTGCAATGAAATATGTTGGACCTTCAGAGAATACTATTCTTCTGTAGAATGTCCAAAGCAAAACCCAACCACCTGTTCAGAAAAGCTTTAACGTTACAAAGCTCTATTTTTTTCTATTGGTCAGTTACCTTAAGGTGACCTAAACTCTTATTCCAATGAAAAAGGAAACTAGCTGAAAATACTTTGTGTAAGAATACCCAGCTTTCTGGCTTCTGGGTCTTGTGCTAAAACATGCCTGAGCATCCTAGTAGAACTGATTTTACTAAGGGCAAAGAAATTTGATAAATAGGTGCATCTTGTAGATGGGCATCTCATTGGCAAACCTCCAGTTGTCTGGGATTTCACCTGTTAACCAGGACTGTTGATAAATGATAGAGCTTGGCAAGTTCCTCCGCCAGCTCCCTCAGTACTCGGGTGTATCCCATCCATCCCCATGGATTTGTGAGTATCCCGGTGGCATAGTAGGCTGTAGACTGCTTCCTCCTGGATTATGGTAGTTTCATTCTGCTCTCCATCCCTGTCTTTCAGCTTAGGGGGCTGAATGCCCTGTGGACAACTGGTCTGGCTAATAAAGACTGAGGCAAAGAAGGTATTAAGTACCTTAGCCTTTTCCTCATTCTTGGTGGCCATGGTCCCCTTCACATCCTGTAAGGGACGGAGATTCTCTTTAGCTCACTTTTTGTTGCTAATGTATTTATAAAAACACTTTGTGTTATCTCTTACAACAGTGGACAGACTGATTTCTAGCTGGGCTTTGCTTTTCTAATTTTCTATCTGCATGACCTAACAAGATCCCTGTATTCTTCTTGTTTTGCCAGCTCTTTCCTTTTCTTTTCCTGAGTTCCATCAAAAGCTCCCTCTTTATCCAGGTCAGTCATCTTCCCCAAAGGTTCGTCTCATGGGGACAGCATAACATTATTTATGATTTATGCTATACTGTAGATCTCTTTTATGAACTGTATTTAGTCAACAGGGGTACAATTTGGTAACTTTCTGACTTATTCTTTCCAGCTAAAGGAAATACGAATTGTTAGAGGGTTTTTTATCAATAATATATGAAAATATACTTTTATCACCTAGTTAGTAGCAATAACTTTTTTACCAACTTTTGTGGGGTGTCTTAAATTCCTCAAAGGATCTCCATTTCTTCTGCTCTTCTTAAATGAGAATCGCTTTGAAATGGATGGAAGTAGAATATATTATCCATTAAATTTATGTTTTCACTGTCAAGTATTGCTTCATACTTCTGTCTTTAACATGTTAGGGGTTTTTTTAACTTTATATGTAATAACTGACATAGCAGATTAGCAGTTCATCTGGTGTAAAAGCCTTTCTCCATCAGTGACTGATAGAAGATGTTTTAAAAGAAACTTCAAAAAAACATATAAGACACAATTGTAGAATTGCATACAACTGAAAGTTGGAGCTTCTTTCTGGTTTATGCCTTGAGGCACACCTTTCTATTTGTTTCTTTCTGCAGATGCTCTTCTAACATTGAAAGAAGGCTGTACAGAACTTACTTTCAAAGAGTCAAAATTTAACAGCAGAAATATCCTTTGTCCTCTGAATTTATCTAAGAATTTTCTGAAGAAGGTTGTTTTTCAAATCTCCTGTGTATCAGAGACTAAAAAATACCTGCTGTGTAATGGAAGCTGGTAGAAGGCTCATCTATCTCTTCATACAAAATTCAATGGTCAGGAGATGTCATTACAGTGCAACACAGTGTGTAGTGTGTTGTTTCTTCAAACAGTTAGTTGTATAAAACTGTCTCCTTAGCCATCTTATCTTTTCTGTCTCTTTACCCTTGTGTTGTTGCTTTCATTTATCATCACTTTCTTCATTCCCTGAGACTTCAGGATTTTTCTTTTCACTCACAAATGTCTTCATCATTTCTGTGTTAGTCTTTAACATCTAGCAATTGTTTTCTTACCCTCAGTCATTCTAATGAACAGAAACATACTTTAGCTGCACAAAGATCAAATATATTAGAGGCTTGTTTTGAAAGCATTTTGAAAGCCACTACAGAAAGGCTACTAAATGTTGAGAATAAAAATTTCTTAACCTTCACAGAGCCTACCACGTGTACAACTTTCACACCCTGCTCTCTTCACTGCCTAACAAAATTGTACCCTTGTTACATGTTTTCCTTTATTGTCTTTAAGGGGAAAGAATCCATCAACATAAATCTTAAATATCTCCAAAAGTACAAGTAAAAATACATAAATATATGTAACAGATGCAGAATTGCCTCCTGGGATGCATGTATTATGCATACAGAACTGTCATAACATCCTTCAGACAATCACATTTTTTCCTTTGCTCATGGTCTTTACACCTGTCTCGTTTTGACAACGCACCCGGATGTAATGCGGATACTAAAATGTAACTAACACTATAAAAACATATTTTCCACTTTTTGGAACGTACTTATTCATACAAATATAGGATCAAATTAATCCGCCTCGACTAGAAAAAGCAGTAACCACACAAAAGCAATTTCCTTTATATTTTGACCAATATTCTGAAAATAGAACTATGATTCTTCAGAAACAATTGTCTTCTGGGCAAATCAATGGTCTAAGTCTAATCCATAATTTTACAATATTGTTAATATCATAGCTTTCACATTGAAGGACAGAAAAAAAGAAAGCAGCTTTTATTTTCATCACAATAAATCTAATTGAAATATTATGAATATTGAATGAACAATGAACAATCCTATTTAGATGTTGATTAATTTCAAAATCTTTTTAGCAGAAAACATGTAGATTTTCTTTCAATTTAAGACCTGTTCTTTTCATTGTATTTTTTTTCTAATTCAAGATTAAATTATTTTTGATATTTCCTCTACATTCGTCTTCCAACATCTGTTTGTCTTTGGTTCTGCGATGTATAGCAGCAGTGGGGAAATGGAGTTTCTCTGTTAAGGAAGAAGGGTGAAGCTGTTCTAGAGCACCTCTAGAACCACTTAAAAATGCTGCCTGTCTGACCTTCGATGTAAATATCATCTTTAAGTTACAAATCTGCTTTTCAGTTGCCTGTTGGCTGTTGATTTATGTGATAAAACCAAATAATCATCTACCTTTCCCTTGACATTATACGTTCATATGTAAATAAGTGGAGTGGAAGTTTCCATTGGATAGTCAAGGGGTCAAAACCGTATTTGAATGTAGAACTAAGATGTTTGGAGTATGAATGCTGACAAATAAGAATTGGTAAAATGCAATCTCTGCAAACATGCAAGGAGTTACATATTCCATGACAATACAGAACCAAAGCAAGAGCAACACACTTGTACACAGGGGTGGAGTTGGAAAATTTAAGAGATCTTAGATTATTAAAGATTTGTCAGGTCTCTTATGAAGCATGCTCTTGGATAAAGTTTCTGGAATTCTGCTATACTTTTCAGGTTCTGTGTTTGGTTATGATACCAAGATCCTTCAGATGGCAGTGATTTCCCACTGATGCTCCAAGTGCAGTATCTACTCTATAACCTAGAAGGTAATTCTTTTAGTTTCTTCTGAGAAACCTTTATATAAGGCTAACCAAGAAATATTGTTGTTAATATTATTGTTGTTATTTAATCTTGAATGTACTCAATACAGCCTGTGCATTGCAAAAGTATACAGCAGTTACAGGTTGTTCTTCATTCCCTGCACTAGGTATGGATCTTTGAAAGTGATCTTTTGAAACCCTACAAACATTTGGAGCTCAATTTAGATCAAACAAACTTTACAAAAGTTGTGCTGAAGTCCTCGCTGCTGGTCTTGGATGTGCCCAGTCAAAGGTCAGAGACAATACATAGAACCAGACAACAGTGTCAAAGCAAGTAAGCAGATAACATCTGATACTATTGCTTTATTGAAATTTAATACACTGGGAGTGTCTTTGAGAATGGTTCTGGTTTTATTTAACAGAAATGACCACAAAGTTAATGACTTACCTTTAAAACAAAAATAAAATGCATTGATTTGGTGATCTTGCATAGAGCCTGATGAATAAAAGAGGTTGTTTTGGGCTTTGGCAGACTCTGAGCTGGTCAAAGATTTTTAATGTCTTATCAGTTAAATGCTTCAATTACATTAGGTAGGATATTGCACATTGCTGAGTAGTAGATGAGCAATAACTAAAATTATTCCATAATTTCAGGAGGTAAATGCATCACTTTTTCATGATTTTATTTCATTTCACTGTGGCAGAAAAAATGACTAAACATCACTGCCTCTGTCTTGGCAGATTCGTAATGTGTATCAGGAAAGGCACAGATACTGTCCTCAATTTGTTTATTTTTAATTGTAATTGATTTCTAAAGATATACATGAGTAAAAACATTGTGAGGACAGTTCTGTTAATAAGTATACATATACACTGCAACCCTTCATATCAACAGCATTAATAAAATGTTAACAAAACTTTATGGGGAAATTATAACAATTTTAACAAACCATTTCTAACTAATGTTTCAAATTTTTATTATATTGCATATATAATAATGTGTAGTGCATTCAGATTAACTATGCTTAATATCGCAACTCTTCTCCTGCCATACCTTTCTTCCTAAGTATGTGATATGAACCATGACATTACAATCTTAAAGCTGTAACAAGAATGAGTTATGTTTGTACTATTTCCCATTCTCATTATATTCTTTGTCACACAATGAATTAATGTTGTGCCATTCTCTGTTCTCCTTACAATCTTTTCCTTATGAATGGGGTATCAGAATTTTAATGTCTTTTGTAATCTCTGAGTTATAGGAGTGTCTTACACTACCATGACCTTGTTAATATTCTGCATTGTGATTGGCTGGTTGCACACTGCTGTGTACGAGGGTACACTGAGCAGCCAATCAAGTGGTTTTGACAGTGGCTAATTCAAAGTGTTCCACTAAGCTGAAGTAAAGCCCACAGACCTCAGTGTGTTATTACTGCTAAACCCAGCTAAACACAAGAAAGTGTTCATTCCCTTCCCAGGCATGAATCAAATATCAGTATTTCAGCCACTGCAAGTTATGAAGCACTCAAGAGAATGATAGTATGCAAGTGCATACACTTTCTGCAAGTCCTTTTGTTCTTCCTTTGCTTTTATGGTTTCCTCAGTTTTAAAACCTGTTGTGTATTTCTCCACATTAAAGAAAAAATAAAATTTAAAAAGAGACCTCTAAATTTCTATTCTTAAATCAAAAGAAATTGGCAGTTAGGTTTTGGCTGTAACTGCTTGCTGGGTCTGGTGTACTGAGTGTGTGATTTTGACAGGTTAGAAAGGTTAATATATGAGTGCACGTCCAATCCTTTTTTCCACAGCTGAAACTCAGAAATAGAGTATATCTGCTTTCGATTCTCTGTGCTTACAGCTACGATTCTGCACATTTTCCAGTTATATATTTAATTGTCCTCTTGTCTTTTTAGGATCTTTTAGATCTCCCTTTGTGTAGTATTTATGATTAATTTTTAAAAAAATCTTTATATTTAAATCATAATGTACCCTGATATAAGTCAGAACATATTGCAGAAACCTGGAAAAACAGCATATAAATTATAAAAAAGATTCATGTTTATCAAATATGCTTTTCATGTTAGTTGATTCTTGAAAGCATTTTCCAGTTTACCCAACGTAAATTATATATACGATAATGAATAAATGTGGATTTTCTTTTATTTTTTCAACCTATCATATAGTAAATACATGTTCATAACCCTAAGGAGGTGCTATTAAAATTTGGTATGTGAGAAAACTCTAAATCAGTTAGGAAAATGTTAATACTGGCATGCTGAATATGATGACAAGTAAATTGGCATTTGTCAGTCAGTACCATGTTGGAATAATGCCAATAACTTAGTCTTTTTTTGGAGAGTGTAATTTTCCATTTAACAGAAAAGTAACTATAAACAACAAACAGTCTTTTACTTAGGTGCTGCTGAAACCCATAACTACTAAATCACAACCCACCCATCATTCTGGGATAGACAAGCAGGTTGCATTGGTTAGGAAACTGTTATTAAGAATTGTGCAAAACCATTTTGACCGTATGGAGACTGTGGGAATGAGAACACTTGCTTAAGAGTTTTAATGTAAAGCACAGCAAAGGGTATATAGCACATATAATTCTTTGCCTGTTGTCCAGTTGTATTTTCTGTCCGGGGGCAGTAGTGGAGTGGTGTAAGAAACACTGGTCAGCGGTGGTTTACACACTCAGCTGCTTTATTTAATTGTTTTCTCTTTGGAACTCATTGCTGTGCATTCTCAGCATCTCGCAGATTTTAAATTAATTTATCCTTATAATATTCCCAGTAAGGTAAAGAAATATGTTACAGCTGGCGAGCTGAATGTAGATAAAATTATTCGCCTGACTTGGCCTAGTAGCAATGTCGTTAACTTTGTCTCTTTACACACAGTCAGGTGTGTGAAGGAAAAGAGTCTGGAACCTAACCAATGACCAGATAGGAATATAGGGACTAGCAGGGAGGGTTATTTTTATTATTTTTAAAGGATTTGAGGAACAAAACTCCGTTGTAGAAATTTACACTTTGGTCAGAAAATGTACAAAAGACCTTTAGTACTGGAAAAACAAATAGGTCAATTCAGATTGTGAACAATCTCAGTAGGCATGTATTTTGGAAAGACATTTTGCTTTCTCTCTTCTGTATTAGCCTTTAAGAATAAACTACATATAGACAAGAAGTTCCTTTCCATGGTTGCATTGCCATGTCATCTGTGGAGATAGGACAAGGGGCAATGGCTGCAAATTGGAGCACAGGAAGTTCTGCACCAACATGCGGAAAAACTTTTTCACAGTGAGGGTGACAGAGCCCTGGGACAGGCTGCCCAGGGAGGTGGTGGAGTCTCCTGCTCTGGAGGTATTCAAGTCTCGTCTGGATGCCTATCTGAGTGATATGAGATAGGGAACCTGCTTTGGCAGGGGGGTTGGACCCGGTGATCTCTCAAGGTCCCTTCCAACCCCTACAATTCTACGATTCTATGATCTCAGGGAGAAGTGTCCTGGAAACTAAACCTACCCCTTGCAGTTGGCTTTTTTCGGTAGAAACAAGGGGGCTTGTGATATGAGATCACAAAACATCATTAAAGGTTTATTAATTTATGCAAGAGTCAAAGGGCTATGGCCTTCACAGATTAGCTCATTTGTTACTACATTGATGTATAAAAATTTATCCAAATAGTATTTTTCCCCCTTTGTTTTCCTCTTTTTGCATATTCAGTAGTTACTTACACTCTGGTCCTTTGCATTTCAATTGGATGTTCCTGTCAGCATTTAATTACTAACAAAGTCAACTGTGTAACAAAGTCAAGTGAGGAATATGTGTAAAATTTTAAATTTGTCTTTGGGGACTTGACTTAATTTGATTTGGGTAATGTAGTTAAGCTAAATGAAGTTCACATAACATAAATTCTGTCCCAGAACAGTGGTGTCCACAACTTATGTGAGGATGAAAGTTCATGTGTTTTGAACTCTGAAGCAGTCCTTTTACAGGTTAAGCTCATAATTCTGGGATTTGTTCCTATTGTAACAACTAACGTTATCTGTTTTATAATTAGTACCTTCTAGCAGATAGAACATGACTTTAATTTCCAGAATTTTTGGTGCCCAGATCTGGACTACTTGCCTTAAATGAAAGCCTAGGTGGTGTTTTTATGCTTTTTCCCCCCCTTTTTCATTTACATGAGTTGTTGAGCTGAAAACTGTACTCTCTAGAACATTCTTGGTGCTATGTCCCACCTGTTCTTATGCTTTAAATGTTGTGCTTGATACTAAAATCAGTTCAATAGCTGGTTGTATTAAAATGGTTAAGAGCTAGGACTCTAGACAGCAATAGTTCAAAAATATGTGAAAGCAGTGGCTAAAACCAAAGTAGAGCACTGAAATGCCAAGGCAAAGGCTACTTCTGCATCCTTAAGCCCACCCTTTTCCATAAGGATTTTCATTTACATGATTGATGGCCTTTTTTACCCTACATCTTTTTCATCTGTTAACCTCTGGTCTTTCTGAACTGGAACAGGAAAACTAACTGTGAATTTGTAAGATAGGGGATAAAGCACAGAAGTATGTATAAATGGGAATTTATTGCCAGATATCAGAAGACCAGGCCGACTGAAAAAGACGTAACACGGGGTACATGATGTGACTAGAAAAAATAAGGTTGCTTACTATCCGATTTTGTTTCTCATTTTTCCTTTTTTTTTTTCCTAATGAGAGTAAAATAATTGCATTCAGAAATCAACTTTCTCATTTGCCTGAAGGATTTATGCTTACATTTACTGAAGTGATGACCACAAATGGAGCTTCTGTGAAGTATATTTTCTCTTTAAAAAATAAAGGTGAAGGAAAACAAACGTGTCTCAGTAGCCTTGGCATTCAAGTTAATAAACATAAATGTCTGCTGAGTTTAGGAAGTTCTAGATTAAGCCCAACAGTATATAAGCTTTAATTGACGTGACTGCTGATGAAGCATAGGTCTTGCCTGTTTTGTCTGTTCAGCTCTGATTTAGCCAATTGTATAGCAGCAGAAGGCTCTGAAGGCTTTGCAAATTATTCAAACATAAACTGTAAATATGGAGAGAGGGAGAAATCATGGACATTTCTTTCATACTTTTTACTCTGCTTCAGAAAAGAAGATTTTTTTAATAAGATCAATTCTGAGTGTGTACGGAATATATGCTGATATATATTACATTAATTATGACTTAGATGTGTGTGTGCATGTAATTCTTTTTTCTTGAGTGACATCAAACCTTTTAGGCTTTCTACCTAATAGTGGCTTCCTTTAGCCACAAGTCTTCCCATTTCTGATGTTAGAAAAAAATTCTAGGACAAGTTTCTATGCAATGACAATTTGCCCAACATTCTGAAAGTGAAAATTCTTACAAAAGTAATGACCAAAATGCAGCCCTCTCTGGTTAGAAGTACAGTAATGCTGCACTTCAGCATTTTACGGTGTGAACTAAAACAATAGATCTTATTCAGTTGAAATTGTGAGGGGAATTTAGATAAGCACAAGGTAATTATCCAGGTTAGAATTTGGCCGTAACACAGGAGCTGACACCTCCTATCAAGAGGTATGTAATCACATTGTGTGATTTTCTGCAAGAAATACTATACAGAGCAGCACTGATTTTCAATGCCCTTGTGAACAGTGTTTCACAATATATGTTATTTTCAAGACTCTGAGAAAATTCTCCACAACTGCTTTTAAGATATTTCCCCTAGTGCAGAGATTTTATTTTTTTTTAAGCACATGTTCTGAAAAGCACTGACAGCCTCTTCAGCAAAGGAGCCAGGATTGTCAGCCATTGATGAAAAAAATAAAGAATCTGCTTTGACACCCCAGAATAAGCTTCTGGCAAAGTTATGTCTTTCTTTTAGATGTGGATAAATCACACGGCTCAGAAACTGCATCATACATTATGCCTGAGTTATAAACAAATGCTGCTGAGGTAAGGATATTTCTCAGTCCAATGTACTGAATCTCTAGATGTCACTTGCCTGCATCAGGGTAATGTTTGCTCAAGGCTTGGCTGTGCGTTCCAAGCAGCTTATATGGATCTTCATGAGACCCAACCAAACAGATGTCTGCATTACCATACAGTCCTTTCTTAAACACCTGCATTGCTCCACCAGCGGCACCATGTTTAGTGCTCTAGAGGAGATCCACTGTAAAAGAGAAAGAGCGAAGAATTTGTGTCCATATCTGGTGCTGTTCATTCTGTAACCTCTGTAAGGCCTGTGATCATGACAAGTGAGGACTTTCTTTCCCATGTCTGTGACGCTTGATCACTGTGAGTTTTTTCCTTTATGTGGTTCATGGTTGCTGGTAGGGTCTAACTCCCAGATGGTTATACACATTGAAAAGCACCTATGGACAACTGAATTGCAATTTTCATTTAAAAACTGTTACCCACATATAAGCAGACTGTTAAAACAGTTGTTCAGAATGTAGAGTGCTTTAAGACCTCTCTGTTCCAAGATGCTGAAACTCATTTCTCCCACTCAGGTAAATTACACCATTGCTGTCCATATCTAATCCATCACAGCTAGCATCTAAGAGCAATCAAACCCCAAACTGCCAGGAACTGTGGCTCCACATGCTGTCTAAAGCCATTGTTTTTTCAAGTCTACATAATATTACCATAACCACAAATGATGCAAAACTCAGTAACTGTGATTTATCCCTAACAAAAGAAAGCAGAATGTGTATTATGTACCTTTCTGTTCCATACTTTGGTTCACCCACTATGTTATTTCATGACTTCTTCAAGATTTCATGTTTGCACTCTGTTGCCAGATACCCTGTTTTCAAGAGACAGGCGAGGGAGGTTGGAAGTGAGCAAAAGAATGAGAACTCCAAAGGTGAATTAATGAATGGTGATGTTCAGCTGGCAGACGGCATCACAAACATCTACCTTTTTTAAAAACCTTTGTCAAACAACAGGCAGTAGATTTCAAATGCATGAAAGAACGTATTTGTGTCTTGTTATATAGGGTGAGTTTTGTTGAGTGTCAGATTTTAGGGAAAATGGGAAGCATAAGTGTTGCCTCTTCTAAATTCAGATATCTGTATGGGAGGCATCTAGTTAAAGTCAGTATCCATTCTCTCACAAGAATAAAGGAAAGAGCTGAAGATCTCCAGAGAAAATCTCCTCAGAATCTGATTTATTCTACCTAGGTTAGAAACTTGTGTAGATTATATTACAGGCTGGAAGTGTCATTCTCTTTGTGTTAATGACAGAGGTAGGTAAGACAGTTTAGTTAGGCTAAATATCTAACTTTTTCCTGAGATGAAGTTAAATGGCATGGATATTAACCTCACCTCTATCTGTTGTTCAGTTTCCTTTGAGAGTAGAGTGATTCAGACCTGTAAGACAGTTGAAGTATGAAGGAAAGACAAAGGAAGCCAAACCAGGCAAACGTCATGATGATGACCAAGAGGCACAGGTAGTGAGTCAAGAAATAAAGAGATGTAAAAAAGGGAAAATTAAGGTATCACATATAGAACATTTTAAAATTGGTAACTCCAATAAGCATTTTGTCACTGAAAATGTAATTATACTGACATAATCTTGTGAGACAATAGAAGTCCAAAGAATAATTTAAGGCCAAATGCAGAAAGAGAACAGAGACATCTAATCCTTTTGTTGGCCCTTTAGAAAATAAATTGATTTGGAGTTCATACAGGAAAGGGTAGCACAATCTACCTCTACATACCCAACTAAAGATGGTATAATAAAAATATGAGGTTTCCTAAATAATATCAGGGGCTTTCCAGAACAACTCAGACACACATGTGGAGTATAACCTGAATAAGTTCAAGACCTTAAGGAGAGCTCTGAGAATAGACCAATAGTAATGATTGCAAGCTTGCCTTCCAGTATTAGGAGCTGGTAAGAAAAGGGGGAGAGGAGCGCTGAACAAAGTAGGCAACAAATCTATGGATGAGTAAGAAACCGTTTGCTTTATTTAGGCTTCAACTTAAGCAAATGATAAGAAAAGAAACTGGTGCTAGTTTGAGGTTTCTAATAATGTTCTTTGGTTTGGTTTCATTTGGTTTGTTTTTGTGTGGTTAAAAATATATAGGAATAAAGTGGGGCAGTAGTCCTAAAATCAGATCTGACATTTGCAGGGAATCCTATTGCATCCAGTAGAAGATTCTCACAAAAGAAAGTATGGAGGAAGATGAAATTACACAGAAACATGTAAAATGTTTATAAATTCTGTAAGAAACAGATGAGACAAATGAAGTGCGTTTATTAATTCTGAAATGGTTGGCACAGATGAAACAGACTGGAGTGAATCTTGTAAGTGAAATAAAAATCCAAGGTGTCCTTTCAAGTGTAGAGGTGAAAAAAGAAGATGCCATCCAGATGGATCTTGACAGGCTTGAAAGGTGGGCCCAGGTGAACCTAATGAGGTTCAACACTGCAAAGTGTAAGGTGTTGCACTTGGGCCAGAGGAAGCCCAGACATAGATACAGACTGGGAGAAGAGGTCCTTGAGACTAGCCCTGCTGAGAAGGACCTGGATGTTCTGGTGGGTGAGAAACTTAACATGAGCCAGCAGTGTGCTCTTGCAGCTCAGAAGGCCAATGGTATCCTGGGCTCCAGCAGAAGAGGGGTGGCCAGCAGGGACGGGGAAGTCATTGTCCCTCTCTGCCCTCGTGAGGCCCCATCTGGAGTACTGTGTCCAGATCTGGGACCCGCAATACAAGAAAGTTGTGGAACTGTTGGAGAGGGTTCAGAGGAGGCCACAAAGATGATTAGAGGTCTGGAGCATCTCCCCTACAAAGAGAAGCTGAGGGAGATGTAACTTATTGTTTTTAATCATTGTGGGTACTTACTATGTGCCAAGAATAGGCTGTGAGGTTTAGTTTTCTTGCCTGATAGTTTAATAATGAGGCAGGACCTCCAGGCAGGGACAGGGAGGGGACTCTACCCCTGTGAAAGGAAGGGGTTCAGGTGAGCCACTCCAGGCACCTCATCCTTGCTTTGCAGCCCTGGGGCTGGAAGGGGATGCAGCTCTGGCCTATGGCTTTCACAAACCCACCAGAGATGGGATTCCTCTTGCCCCAGTCCTGGTGGGCACAAAATAGGCACCTTCTTCCTGGGAGCTCCCATGGGAATTACTGGGGGTGGAGGAGAGTTGCCAAGATCTCCTTCTCCATGAGTGTGGATTTCATGTGATGGAAACTGTGTGTCACCTTCATTCATCTGTACCCAAAACTGAAGACCAGGAATGACACTTTGGGAGCCCATGGAATTCAAATAAAGGTTTCTCCAAGGCGGTAAGGAATGGCCCTTCTTCATCTAGCAAGAGACAGAAGCTGGAAAGGAAAAGGCCCCACCCCACCACCCCCCCCGCCCTGGGAATCAGACCAAAGGGAGACTTGTCACCGGTAAAGGATTTATTGCTCTGTGCTCCCCAGCACTACAGATGGGATCAGGACTGTGCACATCCAGGGAAGCTCAAGGATTTTGTTTAGATTTACCTGTCTGGAAGAGCAATGCATTATTTTTTTTTCTGGTCTTACTAGGTGACTTAAATCACACAAGAAACCTGAACCTACTCACATGGGAAAGAGATAAGTCAGGCACTAATTAGCAGAAAGAGACTGCATTCCCATTATTGGTCACTCTATCTGCCCATTTCTCCCATTTTTTTTTTATGTGAAGTAGTTGGTAGTGCAAAACCTAAGGAGACATTCTGTATGGCTTTTCAAAATGATATAGATATTTTGTTCCCTAACTTTTGCCTTTTGACAGGGTCTGAATAGCCCTTCAAACCCTCATTATGTCTTCTATAAGGAAAGTGATCTCTGGGCTTAAAGGTATCCATCAGCTCCTTCAGTGCAGTTAGCCCTTGATAGGATTGACACTGTCATAGGAATGATAGCTGCTTGATTCCCCCTGTAATTAATTTAATGGGGGAGAATAAAGAGGTTTTGTGGTGAGGGGAGCGTCCTTTTCCTGTGGATGACTCCCCGGTGCTATTTTGCTGCCCCTTGGGCAGAGGGCCTGCCCCCCAGGTCCCCTCCTCGTCAATCCCCATCCCTGGAGTTTTACGTATAGGCCTGGCCCGAGGAGTCTGCTTGGGATGGCTTTTGGGGAGGCACAGGAGCCCACCGACACTGGTTACCAGTGTAGGCTTCACATAAGGCAAGCGGGAGCAGCAGCTACAGTCTCCTCCTCACAGAGGAAACCAGCTCCAGTGCCGGGATGCCCACACTGGGAAGTGATCTGCAGCAAAAAAGGGCCAGCAAAGAGCCCTCTTTGGGGCTTCTTGAGGCCCAGAGAAGCTCAGGCCTGTGCCAGGAGCCAGCCGCTTGTTGGCGGCCTGCTGAGGTGGCACGGGGTGAGCCAGCATCACCTGCGGCTGATCTTAACGAGGTGCCGAGGCCCCACAGGCCCCTCGACTCGACCCCTCTGCACCCCCACCCTCAGGGAGGCTTCTCAGACCCCTGTGCACTCAGCTAGACCCAGCAAAGGGGGCAGAGCGAGGCACCTGGGCCTGGTGCCCCGGTCTGAGCAGTTGGTCCTACGGGCTTGGCCATTCATGGCTGGAAATTGGGCAAAGCTGTCACCAGAAGGAATGTGGCCGCCCAGAAATCAGAGGTGCCGTGCAGACGTGGTTGTCCAGGCCTTGGGCTGCCAAGAGTGCCAGAGCCTGGCACTTGTCATGGAGGGGGAGAGAGGCACAACGGCCGTGTTACTGATAAGGGCAACAGAGACACCAGGGCCGTGTGTGGTGCTGTCAGGAGGCAACTGTCATGATGATGCTTGTGACCAAATAAAATCCTGGACTCCTAGACTATACTGAGTGGGAAGGGACCCTTAGGGATCATGGAGCCCAACTCCTGACTGCTCACAGGGCAAGCCAAGCTTTCCCCTAGCATATTTCAAAAACATTTCCATCAGAAACATTTCTGGTGGTGAGAAAGAATAAGGCCTGTTGAGCTTTTACATTTTTATTACCATCAACACTGGAAAGAGCCCCTCTACGTCTAATGTTCTTCCACCTTGCCCATCGCAGCTTCTCTGCCAGCGAGTGCCTGAAGGGTGACAGTGTCACTTCGCTTCAGGAGGGGGAGCAGGGGCAGGAGCAATGGGAGAGAAAGGCAGAGACAGAAAAAAAATAAATATTAAAGCACCTACTCACATCCCACCCTCTTTTTCCCAGGATCCACTTCACTCTCTCATTTTCTCCTTCCTCCGATTCAGCGGCACAGGGGGACAGAGAATGGGCATTGAGGTCAGTTCATCACACGTTGTCTCGGTCGCTCGTTCCTCCTCAGAAGGAGGACTCCTCACAGTCTCCCCTTCCTCCAGTTTTGGGTCCCACCCATGGGGGACAGTCATCCGTGAACCTTCCCACATGAGCCCTTCCCACATAGCTTCTGATCATCACCAGCTTTTCCAGTGTGGGTCACCTGAATGGGGTGCCGTCCTTCAGCAACAGACTGCGCCAGCGTGGGGCCTCCACAGCCCTGCCAGCAAACCTGCTGCAGCACAGGCTTCCTAGGAGGTCACAGCCTCCTTCGGTGTCTGCATCTGCTCAGGCGTGGGGACCTCTACACTCTGTGAGTAGAATCACTGTTCCACATCATCCAGCATGGGCTGCGGGGGAACAGCCTCAGTCACCATGGTCTTCTCCACGGGCTGCAGGTGAAACTCTGCTACAGGGCTTGGAGGACCTTCTTCACTGACCTTGTATTCTGCAAAGTTCCTTACACTTTCTCGCTCCATTCTCTGGCAGAAGAAAAGCTGATGCTAATTTTTATTTTTCTACTTAAAAATATTGTCACAGAGCTGCTCTTCACAATGCTCTGCTCCACACTGCCAATCCATTGTCAGTGTCCCTCTGCCATGGCAATGCTGCTGACCAGTTCTTCTGTGACATCCCCCAGATCCTCAAGCTCTCTTGCTCACGGCCCTATCTCAGGGTAACTGTGGTCAGAGCTTGTTTAGGTTTTGGGTGGTTTGTGTTCATCGTGGTGTCCTGTGTTCAGATCTTCAGGTCGGTGCTGAGGATCCCCTCGGAGTAGGGATGGCACAGAGCCTTTTCCACATGCCTCCCTTACCTGGAGGTGGTCTCCCTGTCTGTTAGCACTGCCACGTTTGCCTACCTGAAGCCCCCCTCAATCTCCTTTCTATTTACAGATTCACAGCTGTTGCAGTTTTGTGTAGCTGTGCTGCTGAGATGGCTCCTGCAAGCAGCAGCCAGACGCTCTCTGCAGGACCCAGAGAGGAAACATCGGCCAATTCAAGGCCAGAGCTGCTGCTGACCAGGGCTGAGCCAGTCGGTGATGGTCACAGCACCTCTGGGAATCACAGTGAGGAGAAAAACCCCACAGGCAGGTGGATTTTTCCACCAGAGAAGGGAGTGAGAAGATGTAAGAAGCCAGGGAGGAAGGAGGGAGGGGGAAGGAGAATGAGGCCCTCCAGGTGCCGAAGAGAGAGATTCCCCTGCAGCCCGTGGAGAAGACCATGGTGGAGCGGGTGTCCCCTCACAGCCCATGGATAAGGATGGGGAGCAGAGACCATCTATGGCCTGTGGAGAGGTTGATCTACGCATCAGCAGGTTTGCTGGGGGACTTGTGACTCTGTGGGGGACCAGGCTGGAGCAGTCTGGGCCCGAAGGTCAGCACCCATGGAAGGGAGTCCTACTGAGAGGCCTGTGGTGAGGAGATGACTCCCCAGTAGAGAGGACTCATGCTGGAGAAGTTGGAGGACTGTCCCCTGTGGGTGGGACACCACAGTGCCGCAGGTGAAGAGGGTGGATGTGTGGAATGCCCCCCCAGCTAAGAAGGAACTCAGGAGGAACAGACTGAAAACCCCCATTCCCCATTCCCTGCCCCACCCCACCCCATGTTAGGGGGGGAAGAAGAGAATAAGATTGTGAAAGTACTTTAGGCTGCTAAGAAGAGAGGGGTGAGGGGAAGGTGCTTTAAGACCTGGCTGTGCTTCTCATTATCTTGACTCTGGTTCACTGGGTGTGTTGTTGTAGTAGTAATAAATCACTTTTATTCTGTGCTGAGTCTGTTTTGCTGAGCCAGTCCTCTTTCTACTAGAGCTCTGTTCACTGACAGCATCTAAAGGGGGGGAAAAGAAGTAGAAAGGTGAACAGGCCACTGGGGAGAACCATCAGCCAGTTGCTATGCCACCCTCTGCATCATCATCGTCAACTCTAACAGTGTCGAATAAACAGGCATGTGGCCAGACGCACCTCATCTCCCATCGAGTTCCAGAGCTCTACCAGTGGCAGACCTGTTGCACTGTCATAATTTGTGACCTGGAAAAGACAGACCGACATCAGCGTGCAGACAGACACCAGTCCTGGTCGCCAGCCTGAGTGATTCTCAGCGGTGCCCTGCCCTGAGCCACAGAGTTGGCAAGGCCAGCGTCAGCCACTGCGCTGCCGATGCTGCACCAAGAAGGTCTCAGCACCAAGGTTTCTCCACCAGAGCCCTGCCCAGCAGCCGGGCGTCCAAGCTGGGCCTTTGTTCTGGCCTGGGGCACACACAGGATGCTGGGGGAGAGGGGCCAACAGCAGCACTCAAAGCAGCAGCAAGGCTTTCCCAGACAGCTCCCACTGACCTGCGCCAGCAGGACTGCGCCTCTGGTCATCTCCACAACAGCGGCGTCCGCTTGGGATGAGAAGTGATCCTCGTCTGTGGAGAGAGCAGAGCGGGAGGCAGCAGATGAGATGGGGCCAGGCTTCACAGGCCAGGAGGGACTATGCAACCAACCCTGCCTGACCTCCGACTGCAGCCCAGCCAGAGAACCCTCCCCTGCCACTGCTGGAGGCATTTGCTGGACCCAGCCTATCGAGCTGGAGGTCACACAAGTATTATCCCTGCTGTGCTGCTGAAGGGAAAGGACCGAGCGCTTTCTAAAGCCACCTTCGCGTGAACACCAGCAGCGGGTGAATTGGGAAGCTTGAAAGGCAGAAGAGCAGACTTCTGCAGTACCTTTCAGCTGCCATTGCTGTTTTGACTCTGACTAGTAGGAAAATCTCAGGTGTTTGTCTAGCAGATTAAAAGCTAAATTTGCCTTGGTAACTCCTGCGGGACAGAAGGTGGCAGAGTAGCTCCAGCTACTTCACCTATACCCTGCCCGTCCTGCCAACCTGCTGCTCAGTAAAGTCATTCCTTCTCTCCTCCCTCCACACAGGAGAAAGCCTGGCCCTTCCCCATCTCTCCTCTGGAGCCTGACAGGTTGTGCCACACTCGCTCGCACATTTGGAAGAAAATATGTTTCTCCAGCCCTTGCTCCAGTCCCTCCAGAGGCTGCGCTCCACAGGGGAGGGAGAAGGCTGAGACAGAATCAAGGCTGGTACACAGCTGGCACCCAGGGAAACCTGCCAGAGCACCACCCAGGGTGCGTCTCGAGAGCTCCGTTACCTGCCAGAGGGACCACGTTATCCAGTAAAACTTCTGATGCTTGGAAAGGCAGCGATAAGAAGTCAGACCTGAAAGAAAAGGGAACAAACCCAAAGAAGTTGGATTTAAGTTTTTCCTGTGTCCTTGAAGGTTACAGCAATTAATCAATTGCTTTAGCAGGAATTCAGTTTAAAGTAACGACCCTCCAAAGACCCCAGACCACACTCCCAGCAATCCAAGCGGCAGCAGCAGAGGAGCTACAGACCTGATCTTCCTGAGCTGGTGGATCTTCACTCTCTCATAGCCTCCGTAGTCCACGTAGCGGAGCTCCACTTCACCAGTCTCCTCAAAGTACCTATTGACTTGAGCCCGTAACCACGCCCCATCCAGAGCCGGAGCCGCGCAGATCGTGCCAACTGCAAAGCAGAAGAGCTCAGGGTGAGTGGATGCCCAGAAACGAGCCCTTCGGGTGGATCAGCCGCGCTGCGCAGCGACCTCCTGAGAAGCAACAGCATTCCTTCTGCTGCTCCCATCTCCCTTCCACACCCCTGCCCCTCCATCAGACCCGCCTGCAGCTGCGACTCAGCAGAGCTGCCTTGGACTCTCAAGTCTGTCTGCCACCACCATGCTCAGGGGCGTCAGGCTTTTGCACGACCCTACAAGTTTCTCAAGTGAACAGCGTGTCAGCAATTGAGTTACTTGCCTTCTACTGGAGTTGGCAGAGTGGGAATATCTGGATGGGAGTAGCAGACATTCATGTGCTGGCCAAGTCTACGCAGGACACAGAAAGTGGGGTGTGTATGCTGCTGTAAAAACATGTGGCCAGCATTGACTTGGTTTGACACCACCACTTCCACAGCAGTTCCCTCTGGGAGGCACAGCTGTCACGTGGAAGAAAGAAAATCTTGTTAGAGTTCACCGCAACACAAGCTTCATTCACAGCCACTCCATGGTCCACCAGTGTGGCCTGAGGCTGACAGCCACGGGTGCAAAGTCCCTGCCACTCCAGCATTTGACTTCCAAAGGCTGCTCTGGATCAGGAGCATAAAGCTACTCCATGCTGCTCTCAAGGACATCAGAACTGGGGCAAGGCCACTTTACAACAGGAAGATCAGTCTGGCCCGTTACAGTGACACAAGCCAGGCAAGAGAGAGCTACACAAAACCAGCCTGGCTGTGAGGGCCTCTGTGAACCAGCCACCTGCATCGAGCGTACTGTGACAGCGGTGACCAACAGCAGCCTTTGCCCCCGACATCAGCGCAGCCAGAGAGCTGGGACTTACCCAGGAAGTCGTCGGGAGAAAACGAGGGATTGGTGGTGTTGGTGGAGGTGGAGTGTGGACGTTGGTGAGGCGCAGACTTCTGAACTTCTGGCCAATCAGGCTCAGTGCTTTTTCTACTTGCTGAGGGAAGCCTGGAAGATAAACGTCCCGTAGAAAGTCTGTGGCACAGCTATGCTGAGGACACCCCCCACCCCGTGAAGAAACAGAGCTACCAAAAGTTGTCTGCACCACATCAACAGCTTCAGGTTCCACAGACCGGCCGTGTAGGTGGCTGTCAGACCAACGTGAGACACTCAAGACCACCAGGCCCCAATCGCACCGCTTTAGCTTCCAGGATGAACCCAGTTCACTGGCAGGTAGTTTTCACCCACAATTAATGTAACATCCTTCACAGGCAAGGCTTGCATTTGCAGATACGTGCTGTTTAATTCCTTGCCCATCTCATTCTGGCCCCCGAGCTACATACTGGACCACAAGCACAGAGACGATTCGCTTACCTTCAATGTGACAGACTTGAGAGTCACGCAGATGAGGTGGTGAGGAGACATAAATTTTGGCCCCAGATGTTTGCTTTAGGAAGTTCATGAATCTTCCTTGTTTGCCAATCAAGCGGCCAACTAAACCCTTTGTGAAAGAGAGGAAAGCAGCAGTCAAGAGGAGGAATGGAGGTCAAACCACACTCCCTGCTGGGGCTTATTTCACCCATGTGCCCAGTTCCTGTAGTGCAGGGCCAGGCAGGATAAGTAAAGGCCATGCTGGACCAGTGCAGAGCTGGTCTGGGATAAGTCAGGGTAGATACAGGCCAGTAAATACCGCTCATTTTTCATAGATTCATCTTCACATCTTGGAGAACAACATGGATGGAAGATAACAGGGAACAATGAGCCAGTGTTACCCTGAACACAGCCCTGAGACACCTCTTGCTTACAGCTGGGACTGGCTCTTCACCCCTGTTGAGCCTAACGCTATGCAAAACACTTCAGTCCTTGTTATTTGCTGTTGATCTCCCTGGGATGGCTCTGAGCCAGCACCAGCCTGGAAGAAGCAGGAGATGGGTAGGGGGCGCAGGGCAGGATGTGTGAGCAGGCCAGCGGCTGCTTACCCTTGGGACCTCTATTTCCCAGCTGACCAGGTCGGGCTCGGTGGAGGTTTCTTCAGGCTTTGACTTCTGGCGCGTCACCATCTTCCCCATGGCACAGCCACTGCCCACAGAGTCCATGGTTTTGACATGCAAACCTAGGAGACATGCACACGTGTCAGCGTTCAGACAGCCCTCCTGAGCCAGCTACCAGACAGCAGGCCAGGAAAATGCAGCGTTTCACAGAGCTTCTCCTCTGCACTCAGCCAGGAGGCTCCTGTATTGGGGTCTGGGGTATTTCAGAGAGGGGAAAGTCCTGCTGCACGTCACCTACCCAAAGTTTCCTTTTAGACCTGAAGAAAAGGCTGCACAGCTCTAGGAATGCAGCAGAGGCCTGAGTTCAGCAGGACTCCTTCCAAACAGTGCCACGGTGCACGAAGTCAAGCCAAGACACAAAGTCAAAGCGACCAGCGTGAGGAGAGCCACGCTAACAGAGCTGCTGCAGAGAGGGACTTTGCAGTTCCCCGTGGCTTCATCAGGGCTCTTCACAGGGAGTTCAGCACGTGGGGGGCCATGCCAGCTCTTCACACGGAACTGACAGGGTTCAGGGCACTTGATCTGCAACCGACTGACTCAACCACAGCTCCTCAGAGCACAACTCTGCCTCGCCCAGCAGCACCTCAGAAACCTGCTGCCATCCAGCTTCCATTCAGCAGCAGCCCATAGAGAGAGAAGGACCCCGTGCTTACTGGAGGCTGCCTCAACAGAAGCAGAAACCATTTGCATGAGCAGGTCTCAAACCAGCGGGGTGTTCAGCACCCAGACACGGCCCATTTCACTGGGCTACTCAAGCACATGCTTCACTTTGGACAGCAAACTCCGTGCTGAAAGGGGACCAGCCCATTCACCCCTTTGCAGCAGACCCTGAAATTCACCCAGCTAACACTGGAGCCAACAGCAATGGGAATTCTGAGAGCAAATGCATACCCACCCGTACAAGGGCTAAATCTTCCTCTATTGAGGAAGTTAAACAGGGAGAGGATAGATCTGGACATGTTCTGAAGCAGAAGGGGTACAGCACATAAAACTCTTGGTCCCCAAGGATTTTGAAATCCCTTACCTCCTGAGGGACCTTCACCCATCCCTGCTGCCCTGCTACCGCCACGATGCAAGGCCAGTTCATCCTCTTTCTGCAGGCCTTCACTGTGGGGCACGATGCTGCCTTCAGGCAGAGCCAGGGCGGGAGGTTTTTCCGTTGGTGCTGAGCTCTGCTCAGCAGGCACATCTTGGCTTTCAGATGCCTTCAGCAAGTCCAGCTGCTGGCCTGATTCATCAGACCACGACATCTTCTCCAACGGGGCCTTCACACTCGTCCCACCTTCAGAGGCAGGTGCACAGCCAGAGGAAGCAACGCTTGCCAACTCCAGGGGCAGGGAGGCCGAGGTTTCATCCCCTGGGCACTGCTCTTCCTTGGAGGCTGCCTCTCTGGCCTCAGTGCTCGCTGCTGGCGCTTCTTTCTGCTGCTCTGCAGCAGCTCTTTCTTCCCGACTAGAGCCGGCAGACTTCTTCCTTTGGCAGTACAGCCACCAGCAGCCAGCAAGTGCCAGCACTCCAGGTATGGCACACAGCAGGACTCTCTGGAAGCGCCCAGCCATTTTACACAGCCTCAGGGATTACAGCTGGGAGGAGAAACAAGAAAGCACCTTACAGTCATCACTGGGAAAGTAACACAAAGGCTGAAGCTACATAAATGCCTGAAGGTGTTTCTGTGAGCACCAACAGGGTTGTTTTCCAGCTGCTCCTTCAATTCACGTCCCTACCAGAGAGCACACAACAAGTTCCTACCTAAGACTGGGGATATATGGACATTTTGCACCAAGACTTCTGGATTTCACCTTATTTCACCTTTATACTTCAAACAATTTCACCAGGCAGAATCAAGGCAGACCAGAGAGCCCTGGGGGTGTGACTGGAAAACACTGGTGCCCAAGTTGGCTTTTCCTCCTTCTACTGAACAGGCTGGGAAATCTCACGCCTCTCAACTCCTGGCTACAGGGCTGGTACTAAGGCCAGGGGTTTGTCTTGGACGACAAGGGGATGTTCTTTGGTGACTCCAACCTGTTGGAGAGGGACAGGATCCACCTGTCTAAAAGGGGCCCTCAGGAATCCCAGACCCAGGAGGTAGGATAAAGTCTGGAGAAAGGGCAGACTGAGTAAATACCAGCTTTACCATCTCTACTGTCACCTGGCTGAGCCATCAAAGAGAAGACTTAAGAAATGAAGAAGAGAAGAGAAGGAAATTCCTCCCAGGCTTCCCAGGGAGGCTGGGGAGTCTCCTTCTCTGGAGGGTTTCAAAACCTACCTGGACGCTGTCGTGTGTGACCTGCTTGAGGTGATCTCCCCCGACAAGACAAGAGGTGATCTCCACGGACAAGACAAGAGGTGATCTCCCTAGACAAGACTGGAGGTGATCTCCTCTGACAAGACTGGAGGTGATCTCCCCAGACAAGACTGGAGGTGATCTCCCCAGACAAGACTGGAGGTGATCTCCCAAGACAAGTCTGGAGGTGATCCCCCCCAACAAGACTAGAGGTGATCTCTCCTGAAAAGACAAGAGGTGATCTCCCCAGATGGGACTAGAAGTGCTTCCCCTCTGGAAAGTGACCTCCCAAGTAATGCCCCTCCGACAGACGTCACTGGTTGGTCACCAGAGGTCCCTGGCAACCGTTGCTATTCTAGACCTTTGTTGGGTGTTTGCTTGGCAACAGTTGGTTGCCTTGAGACAGGGGGGCAGCAGGTGAAAACCAGGATGCACGTCTTGCAGGTGGGGACAAAGCCAGGAGATTCAAGACTCTGTCAAACTTGAGATTTATTAGTCCATCTGCAGCAGATACAGGACTGATTTTTTAATTACTATTTTTTTAAGAGAATAGGCATAGCAGTAAAGTCCTAGTAATAAAAGAAGCGAGAATGAATGAAACCTGAAGTATCTCTGTTCATCATACTCACAGGACCCGTGCTCTTTAAAAAAGGTCACACAACCCTGGACTCACACCCATATTTCTCCCATTTCTCCAGCTCCTTCATGGCCTCTGCTGCGCAGCCCCGTCCCTGCCCCCAGCACAGCTCCTCTCCTCTTTCTAGCTTTAGCCTTACCAAACACTGGGATGTCTGACCTGATACTCCCAGAAGATTTGAAGGGAGTGCTGTAACTGCTTTCCAGACTGGGAGGGAATCCGTTCTTGATGCTTTCAGTTGCCTCTGCCGTGTCCTGTGTTTGTTCTGGCATTTCTGGCTGTGTCATGTTTTTCCAGTAGATCAGTCATGGTGGGGGAAAGCCTATCGAAGGGCTGACCTCATCAAAACGTGCAATGGCCACAATGAGTGTTGGGTTTTCAGCAACATCAGGGCAGGTGAGAGGGAGTTCTCCTGATGGGCGTTCAAAGCACGTGCGAGAATCATGTGGGGGGTGGGGGAATCCCCATTTGGAGCCCTGGTACTTTTCTGTCCTGCCTGTTGCACGTTCTGCTCCTAAAGCTGTGAAGCTGAAAGGGTTTGCTGGTCTCTTAGAATCAGGAATCACAAGAATCACAAGAATCACAAGGTTGGAAGAGACCTTTGAAGATCATCGAGTCCAACCATTCCCATCCTGTGCTAAACCAGATCCCTAAGTACCTCATCTAACCTTTCTTTTGAACACATCCAGGGATGGTGACTCAGCCCCTCCCTGGGCAGCCTGTTCCAGCCCTGACAACTCTTTCTGTAATAATTTTTTTTCTAATATCCAATCTAAGCCTGCCCTGGCACAGCTTCATGCCATTTCCCCTTGTTCTAACTCCTGTCACCTGGCTGAAGAGACCATCACCCACCTGTCTACAACCTCCCTTCAGGTAGTTGTAGGTGGTGATAAAGTCTCCCCTCAGCCTCCTTTTCTCCAGGCTAAACATCCCCAGCTCCCTCAGCCATTCCTCATATGATTTGCCCTCCAGCCCCTTCCCCAGCCTGGCTGCTCAACTAGAAGGGGCTAAACGTGTCCTTTCACAGGGATAGTTCTGATGCTTTTATTGGAATGTGCTTCCGTTAACTGCTCAAGACCTGAACAAGTCATCTTCTGTTCTCTGGGCTGTGATTTGGCAAGGGGTATCAGGAGTGTAATTTCCACAGTCCCTCTATTCCTTCCCATGCCCCTGCCTGGGTTGGCTGCCAGTGTTGGCACTCCCTCCCTCCCTCCCTGTGGATGTGAAATCATTCTGACTCTGTCAGCTCACGCTTTAAGACCCATCACTGTCATCTGGGTGATTATAAAGCTTAGGGATCTTTCTTACAGAAGCTCATTTGGATTGTTTTTGAAACTATGGGCTTTCACCAAAGGTGCAAGCAGGATACTTCAGTGGGCTTGTCTTTGACAGGAAATCCTGGTGCCCAAGGGCTGCCAGTTTGGTCAGGGGGAGCCCGAGGGTCCAACTTCAAGTCACCCAGTGACAGCAGTGATCCCACCTTGGAGAACTTGAACAACCTTGGCTTTGAGCCACAGCAGCGTCTCTCAGATTGATGACCCAGTAGTAAGAAATGCTTTTTTCATTCGTGGGGGATAAAGGATGGCTGGTCTTCCATGATGCATTTTTGTAACGTCAGTTCCCATCCCGGGCTTGCCCAGCCTCAGGCCGTCCTTGTTCCAAAGCCCATTTACTTGCAGTAAGCACACTGACCTTTCAGGAGGGGGTGATTTCCCCTAGGTGGGGGACAGTCCTGGTTTCACGCCAGGATAGAGTCAAGTTTCTTTCTAGCAGCAGGTGGAATGCTCCTCCCTGTGCTGAGATGGGGGGAGGAAGGGAGTAAATTTACTATTAAAGTCAAGTCTGCAAAGAAGGGAGGGATGGGGGGAAGGTGCTTTAAGACCTGGAGGAGGAAAACAGAAGCCCACTCCCCAGTCCCTGCCCTTCCCCATGCCATGTTGGCAGGGGACAAGGGGGGAGAAGGGAGTAAAATCATGATGATGTTTAAGTCTGCTGAGAAGGGAAGAGGTGGGGGGAAGGTGCTTTAAGACCTGGCTGTGTCTCTCATCACCTGACTCTGGTTCCCTGGGTGTGTAGTTGTAGTAGTAATAAAGTACTTTTCTTTCTTTTATTCTGTGCTGAGTCTGTTTTGCCCGTTGCACTAATTGGACAGCGATCCCTCTGTCCTTATCTCCACTCCTAAGCCTCCCAATATATATTTTCTCCCGTTTGACTGAAAAGGGGAGTGAGCGAGCGGCTTTGGTGGGCATTTGGGCTCTAGCCAGGGCCAAACCAGCACAGAAAGTTGAATGCTGGAGCTGTGTATAAATGTGAGTGAATGAGATGTGCACGAAGCCAGTGTGGAGCTTTGCTCCATGGTTCTGTTATCCCCTGAGAGGTACAGCTGGAGAGAAGCAAAGCATAAAAAAAAGCCCCACAACCCAACCCCCCTGTGGGTGCCTGGGTAAAGGTAAGAAGTTAAAAGGGTTTTATAAAAAAAAATATTTTTGAAAAAAGGGAAAAAAGGAAAAGAAAAAAACCACCACCAACAACCCCATCCAAAAACGATTGTTGAAATATTGTTTATGTGTTTGATGTGGAATATAATTGGGCATCACTCAGGAGTTAAGGCCAGCCACCCCCAGCCACCCATTATGAGAAAGGGCAAAACCAGTTAGCATTAACAACAGGATTAAACTATGCCCTGTTAAACCTGAGGCAAAACAGGGAATTAAAAGGTTGATCAACAAAGTTTTGGAAGATAAGATTTTAGAAGGGTCTGAATCAAATTCTAACACACCCGTTGTACCAGTGTGAAAGCCAAGTGGTGGGTATAGATTGGTACAGGATCTAAGAGCAGCTGGACCTTGCACCCAGTAGTGACAAATCCTTACACAGTGTTGACTGCCCTGAAGGAACATTATCAGTGGTTTACAGTGCTTGATTGAAAAGATGCTTTTTTTGCATAAACCTGGAAAAAGAGTCATAAATCATTTGCTTTTGAGGGGGAGGGTCCACACACAGGGCACAAGGTACAGCTGACCTGGACACGGCTGCCCCAAGGGTTTCAAAACAGCCTGACCAACTTTGGCAGCCAATTAGCAAAGGAACTGGAGATCTGAACAAACGAGGAGACAGTGACTCTGCAACCAGAACAGCTGCTCTTGCAACACCTGGATGGTATTCTAACAGCTACCCAAGAGAAGTCAGCCTGGATACAGGGAACCATTGGACTGTTAAACTTTGGGGGACTTCATAGATACAAGGTATCCAAGAAGAAAGCTCAACCTGCAAGTGAAACTGTAATATATTTGGGCTTGGAGATTTCACAAGGACAACAAATGCTGGGGACAGACCGAAAAGAGGGAATTTGCGGTGTTCCAGAGCCTTGGACTGTACTGAGAGCCTTTCTGGGAGTGGCAGGATGGTGTCGGCTCTGGATCAGGCATTATGGCCAAACAGCCAAACCACTGTGTGAAGACCAGGAGTCTCCCCCTTTTATATGTAATAGACCCCAACAACAGGCTTTTTGGAAACTTAAAACTAGCCTTGGTGACAGCACCAGCCTTGGGAATACCGGGCTTAACTAAAGACTTCCACTTCCTTGTCCATGAACGGCAACATCTGGCTATGGGAGTTCTGATCCGGAGAATGGGAAGCTGGGAAAGACCAGTGGGATGCTTTTCCAAGCAACTGGACTTGGTAAGCAAAGGATGAGCCTCTTGCCTACAGGAGGGACAAGAGCCATCACGTTCGGTGTTCAACATGTGGTGGTCCCAGTGCTGGAACTAAAGGGGACACACTGTCTATCCCCTAGAAGGAGGATGAAATACCAGGTAGCTCTTACATAACATGATGATGTAACCTTGAAAAGTCCATGTCCATGGAGCCCTATGGAAAGAAGGAGGACTACTGTCCTCCCAGGGCCAAATATTTAGCATCTAAAGGAAATTTTACAGTTTTTGTTGGTTCAAGAACCACTCCAAGCAGCAATCCTGCCCTGTAAAGCACATCAGACTGGAAACATAAAAATAGCAAAAGGAAAGATTCAGAAGGATGGTGGACAGCTCTCGAGAGTCAGGTCATATTGCCTCCCTTAATCATGGGAGAAATATTGCAGATAAGACATGAAGAATGGCACTGGGGTGCAGACACCCTGGTGATGTTCCTAAAGAGGCACCTAGTGTCAGTGTGAATGCTGGAAATGGCCAGGTCAGTAACAGCAAAGTGTGAGGGGTGTTTAAAAATCCAGTAGTACAAAAGAGAATTCAAATGGGTAAGTTAAAACCAGGGGTGAGTCCGGGAAATTATTGGCAACTTGATGATATTTATAGTTACCTAAATACTAGAAGTATGTTTTGGTTGAGGTTGACACTTTTTCTGGACAGCCAGGAACCTTTCCCTGTCGTACAAATCAAGCCAAGGAAACAGTTAATTGGCTCCTACAGGAGATTAGCCCTAGATTTGCAATACACCTTTTGGGATGTCATCTGACAGAGGACCACATTTTGTGGCCACAGTGGTTAAGAACATGTGCAAAATCCTAGGAGTGCCCTGGGATTTGCATGCCTCCTGAAGAGCACAGGCAAGTGGGAAAGTGGAAAAGACAAATCAAGTTAGTAAAATCTGTCAGGAAGCCAAATTGAAAGGGCCTCAGGAACTCCCACTGGTATTGTTATGAGTAAAACCCTGGAGTGGAGTGTCAGTGAGTCCTGAGAATGTGTGGAAAACCGTGTGAAACTCCCAACCCAAACGTGCATATGACAGAAAAACAAGATGTGTAATTATTTGCTTTCTCTTGGAAAAGCTCTAGCTAGACTCAACAGAGTGTAGTGGTGCAGAATCAACCCCTGACACTGCAGAATCTGGTACACAGTTTTCAACCTGAAGATGAGGTCTATATAAAGACCTGGAATGAAAAACCTCTACAAGGAAAGTGGAACAGATCCTACCAGGTGCTGTTAACCACCTCTACTGCAATCAAGATTGCTGAATCAGAGGCTTGGATCCACTACACCAGAGGGAAGAAGGCAACACCCACTAGCTGGAGAGTGGTTGGAGATCCAGAGACTTTAAAGTTCCCTTTGAAACATGATTAACAAATCTGTTTTTCTGTTTGCTCTGCAGTCTGTGAAGGTGGAAACATGAATAAAAGAGAAACTGTTGCCAAACCCAGCGCAGGTAACAAGTAGTACTCAGAGACAAACCTGTAACTTGGCAAGCAAAAGCAAGTGAACAAGCTTGGATAAGAAAATAAATACAAACCAAATATCAATAGCAGGTAAAACTAAAGAATAATTTGAGGAAAGAATTTGCAAATTGGCAAAATACATCACAAATGAATTCAGGATGGTTTACACTATGCTCAATTGGAAGAAATCTCCCTTTAAAGGAAATAAAAGTTTGCATTTGGCACAAGTGAAAAGATCCACCAGCATGTGACAATTTGACATTCAGTGAAGCCACAATTTGAGTATGTGAAAGTATTGAGTACAATTATCAATACATTCAAAGGGGGAAATGTTACAGTCACCCTAATAAAATAGCTTCACTTCTAGGTTATTTTGGTTTTAGTGTAGGATTCGATTTTGATTTTAAAGGAGTTAGAGCAGCTGTGAGAATATAAGGAAAAGAAAGAAAAAACCCCACTCCAAAATGATTGTTGAAATATTGTTTATTGGGTCAACGCCGCTCTGTTCCCAAAGAGCTTCACACCAGCATGGCTTTTTCCCATCAGCCCCCTTTATACTGGGCAGGATTAATTGGTATGGAATACTCTCTTTGGCCAGTTTGGGTCACCTGTCCTGGCTTCGCCCCTCCTTTCTCATGGATAGAGAAATAGGAAGAGCTGAGAAAGTCCTTGACTGTCTGACAGCAACTAAAAACATCAGGGTGTTATCAGCACTGCTTTCATTTTAACTCCCAAACACAGCATTCCATCTGCTGCTACAGAAGAAGTTAACTCCATCCTGACTGAAAACAGGACACCCCCACGTCCCCACATTCCCTGTGTTCTGTTACTTTAGAACAGCCTTGGATTTTCTCACTGGCAACTGCAGCAAGTTGCACTGGGCACGAGGTATCGCCAGGCTGAACCCCAGACTCAAACCCAACAAGGGTTCTGGGGATCTAACACCTCCAATCAAACCAGTTTCCTTCTGGCCAGCTGGCAGCAGCTGTATCGCAGCTGGAGCTGGCTGCATCCAAGGCAGCTCCGGGACTGAGATGCCGAGCGAAACGCCCGGCCCCGACCCAGCAGCAGCGCAGGGATGCAGGGAAGAGACTGAGTTCCCACTCCAGCACTGCCAGACGCTACCGCGGGGCGATGCCGCCACAGCCCGTCCGTGAGCCGAGGGGGAGAGTTGCACCACACGCCAGGAAGAGCGCAGGAGAAACAAGCTCACGACTTCACATCAGCCTTACCAGTCTGCACCAGTTCTTCCTCCAGCACAGAACTTCTGGGTCTTTTCACTGCAAGCTCAGCAGAAAGGGCCTGAGTCTGGAACAGAAACAAACAAAGCACCACCCTGAGTTTAACCCGAACACCAGCCCAAGCCAGCGGAAACTTCCAGAAATGGAGGCAGCTCTGGTCTGACTTGGGGACCGGGATGTGCTGGCTCAGAGTGCAGGAGAAGGATCTCTGCAGGATCTCTGACCAGCACGCTGCCCTTTGGGTTTGATTGTTAATAGGGGCTCTCTTATGTGCAGTGATTAAACCCCCTCAGGCTTCCTGCCCAGTGCCCCTCGGGCAGCTCCTCAGCATTCCGGAGGTCAGCCCTGACTCTGGCTCGGGGAGAGCTGAGCCCCTCAGAAAGGGGTTTTGTACAAACAAAGAGTCAATGGTGCTCTCAGGGACAAATAATAGAGCACGAGGGTTTCTTACTCCTCTCACCCTATGGGGCAGTAAGAAAAACACTGCACCTCCCAACCAAACTAAGGGGTCAAGCAGCTCAGGATTTGTTTATACAGAGCCAAAGTCCTATGGGAATCCTCTCCCAGTCCGGTGGATACCAAACCCAGCAGAGAGGGCTTTATCCAGAGGAAGAAGGTGATTGTTCTCACAAGGTCATGTGTTTTGGGTGCTCCTTCCTCAGCTCCACGTGCCAGAGCAGAGCAGGCAAACCTGAGCGAGGCAAACCCAGCACACAAGAGGCACCTGCTGTCAAGGGAGAAGAAGAGCCTGAGGCTGCACGGGTTCAGGAAAGTCTCTGCTAACCTCTCCTGCAGACTCTGCTCCTGGAGTGCCATTGCTGAGGGAAGCCTGGCGTTTCCTTGCTGCCCTGGCTGGTACCTTCACCGCAGCAGCAAAAACCTCTTCAGCCTTCTCTTCAGACCCAGGGATGGCAGCATCTAAACAACAAAGGCAGGCCACGTGAGAGTGTGATTTAAGAGGGGTTAGGATTGCCATTTGCATGGCAGCCCAGTTACCACCCAAAGCAGTGGGATTCATTCCAAGCTGCACACCCTTCTGCAGTTTCAGACACCCCTCAGTTTTCCAAGGGATGCCAAACCCCAGAAGAACCAGGGCTGTGAACTACCTTTGTCATGGGCGGCACCTGCTTGTAGCTTTGGAGGTTCCTGCCCATCAGGATGTTCCGCAGGCTGCTGAGGGCTGAGGAAAGAACACACAGAACAGGGATTTACAACTAGGGGTGAGCTTCACACAAGCAAAACTTCCAGAGCTAATTGCTGTAGTTCCCCTTCCAAGCCCCATCAGGATCATCTCAGACACACACACAGCCACCGCAGGGCATCCCCCGCCTCTCCCAGCCACAGCACTGCTAATTATCCCACTACAGTGGGGTAATTCCCTTCTCTTAATGCTTCTTCATGTGTTATGCTTGTTCCCAGCACCAAACACATGGCTTTGGCTAACATGGAACAGGGTTTTTTCTACTCTGCACAGGTTAACACCCCCCCACCCAAAGCCACACACTGCCCTTCAGCGGGGCAATGCCCCTGTGTACAACGCTGAGTTTCTCTCCCCAGGGGTCTCACCACCCACACCCGCAGTTTTTCCTCTTTCTACCCTGGGAAAACCTCAAGGGGCAGAAATAACGACCAGCCTGTGGCTGAGAGCTCCGTGCAAGGACTCCCACAGGGGACCTGGGAACACCTTTGCCACCTTACAGCCCGTCCCAGCCAGCGCTGCTGGAAAACCCCTTGGCAGCGGGAGAGCAGCTGGAGCACCTGACGCGGCTTCCCTGGCACCGCTTCGCCCGCCATTCCCAGCGAGCGGTCGCTGAGGGAAAGCAGGTCTCCCGCTCCCATCGTGCCAGGACAGCCAGCAGCGCCTGCACAGGCACCTTCCTGCCCTGGCACTGGGAACTACTACTGGTGCAGCCGGTGTCTCTCTCCACAAGACGCTCCTTCTCCTCAGGGACACAGAAGCCACAGGCACGGCATGGCCACCGCTGCCCATAGCAGGGGGGCTGGAACAAGATGGATGTCTAAGGTCCCTTCTAACCCGCCACCACCCACCATCTGTGCCTGGGAGCTCCGGGACGCCGGCACCGCTTCAGCCCCGGGAAGGCATCCCCGTGTCTCCACACGCCCTGCGCCGGGACTCCCCCCCAGCCGCTGCTCCCCCTCACACACACACACACACACACAGAGCCCTCTGCTCCTGCCCCACGCACGCTCCCAGGGCCCGTTTCTTTCCCAACTCCCCGCTTCCCAGACGGAAAAGCCACCGGGGGGGAAGGAGGGGGGCGGGTTCGCCAGGGGCCTTCTCGGGGCGGGGGGCCCGCAGCTCCGCTCCCGCCCTGGGCTCGAACGCCGAGGAGAGGTCCCGCAGGCCGCACCCGGGAGGCCGCGGGGCCTCAGGGACGGGGCGAGGCCCTCGGGCGGCCGTACGGCCTCGGGGCGGATCGCTGGCCTGGGGGGCGGCCTCTGCAGCGGCGGCGCGGCCGGGGACGGCGCGGGGGGCGCGGCGGACGGAGGCGAAGAGGCCGCCGACGGTCCGCAGTAGCCATCGGCACAGAGGCACCGGCAGCCCGCGGCGGGAACGCGCCCATCCTGCGCCACGCCCGGCACGGCCCGGCCCCTCCCACCAGCGTGCGGGGCAGCCCCGCCATTGGCTCCGACCGCTGCCTGTCTGGGGAGGCAGAGCCCGGGCAGGAGAGGGGCGGCTCTCTCCTCTCCTCTCCTCCCCTCCCCTCCCCTCCCCTCCCCTCCCCTCCCCTCCCCTCCCCTCCCCTCCCCTCCCCTCCCCTCCCCTCCCCTCGCCCGGGGGACGCAGGTGGGTGGGAGCGGCCGGCGGCCCGGCCCCTGGGCAGGTTCCCCCTCCGGTCTCCTCCCCCCGGCTCGGGGGGGAAAGGGCTCGGTCCCCCCCACTCCTAACCCCCAATGCCAGCCCTGAGAAGTGTCCTGCTTGAAACTGCCCAGACCTCCCCTCCCTCCATCCCCACACACACATTGCTGGGGGCTACCAGAACCCAAACAGGGGCTACCAGTGCACCATGAATCCCTTGACCTTGACCCCCAAACTCCCCTTGATACCCCCTTCACCCTGGCCCCCTCCAGGCCCCCTGTACATACCTCAGCAGGGACCACCCAGCCACCAATTTGGCCCCAAACCAGTCCTGACACCCCACCCCGCCCCAGCTCCCTCCCTTTCCCCCCTCCATGCTTCTCAATCTCCCTCCCTCAGTGGGGAAGGGGGAGGGGGGGCTCCTCCAGCCAACTTTCCCCCCGGGATTCAGCAGCCAGTCCCAGGACTCTTGGCAGAGGCTGAGGATTTTGGGGTGTGGAAGGAAATTGGGGAGTGTGGGGAGCAGAACAAGGGGGAGGGGGCATGGAAAATTGGCACCGGCCCCAGGGATGTGGGGAGCGCCCAAAACAGCTTCAGGAAAGGGGGGGCCTGGCTTTTTTGGGGAGTAGGGGGGGAGGGTGGGAATGGCCGGACCGACGAATGTCTGAGAGGGGGTGTGGAGGAAATACAGGGAGGGGGATTGTGGGCCCCCTCACACCCCCCTTGTCCCTGGAGAGGCGCTGCTTGGCCCCTGAAAGGATTCCGGGGGGGGTCGATGAGGCTGAGGCTCTCCAGGACCTGCCTGGGATGTGGGTGCACATGAACCTGTGTGGGGGGAGTCATGTTAGTCCCCACCCAATGGATACACGCCCCCCCCCCCCCGCAGATATAACCCCCTCATACCACTAATACACCTCCCATCCCAAAAACCAAATCACTGATCCAGGATTAAACGACCAGGGATTAAGCAATCCAGGATGAAGAGATGTGGGATTGAAGCAATCTGGGATTAAAACATTCTGGGATTTATCAACCTGGGATTTCTGGATCTGGGATTTATTAGTGTGGGGTTTAAACGATCTGGGGTTTATCAATCTGGGATTAAAGGAGATGGGAATAAAGGATCCCACAAATGCACCGGGGGGTGGGAAGGAGACACTGGGGAGGGGGTGGGGGTGTGCATAGCAGGGGGTCCAGCAATGCAACCACGTTTTCCGGGTAGGGTTTCAGACGCAGGAGGCAGCAGTAACTCAGGACAGGTTTTGTCTCAGGGGAAGATGGAGCCCCGTGAGCCACGTGCCGTTCATCTGCCTGCCGGCGCCAGAGCCGTGGGGACGGGTCCCTTGGTGAGGCGGCGCCTGGCGGGGCGCTGGTACACGGGGTACACCACGGTGCTGTGCACCACCTTGATGCGCCCGGCTTCTTGCCTGACCTTCAGGTTGAGGCGGATGCAGCTCTGCGCCTCAGGGGGGGTCTTGATGGGGGGTTTGCTCCGCGATGGAAGAGCGTCCCCATCCCCGCTGTCCGGCACTGGGGAGGCTTTGGCCCCAGTGAGGGATGGAGAACCCCCACTGTGCTTGATCAGCACTTTTGTTGGGTGGATGGGGGCAGGCGGCTGCGGCAACGGATGTTTCCGGCTCTGCGAGGGCAGCAGGATGCTGGAAGAGGCTGGGACCACCAAGGAGGAGGAGGAGGAAGATGATGATGAGGAGGAGGAGGAAGAAGAAGAGGAGCAGAGGCTCTGCGAGCAGGACAAGGAGGAGATGTGTTCGTCTGCAAGGGAAACACCATGTCAATCTTTGGGATGCACACCCCACCCCCTCTTCCCCGCTTTCCAACACCATCCACCATCGTTACCCAAACCGGCGTGACGCCATGTTCACTCCTCAACCTTTCACCCTTTACTTTCAAAACCGCGTCTTTCCTGCCCGCCCCCCTCCCCAAAACCTCGACAATAAATAATGACATCCATGAATTCACCTCTCTCCCCTCCCCATCTTCCTCCTCCCCAAAACCTGGATAATAAGTAACAACGTCCTGGAATTCACCCCTTCTCCCCTCCCCATCTTCCCCCTCCCCAAAAAAAGCCGGAGCTTTAGCGAAATAAAATGAGTGGCCATTTGACCACACACGGGCGCGACGGGCTTCACCCCACTGCCCCGAGCTCCTGGTGAACATGTGCCATTTGGGATACCCTCCCCAGCTTGGGTACCAACCTGCGGTGGAAGGCGGGAGGGCGGTGGGCACCTGGCCATGCTCGGGGGTTGGTGTCGGCGTTACCCTCACTGCTTGTCCTTGGCCGCTCACCAGGATGGAGGAGCAGGGGCTGGTGAACTGGCAGAGCGCCGCGGAAGCCTGGCTGGTGGGAGGCTGCTGCAAGATGATCCCTTGTGGCACCTACATGGGATTAATTAAAAGAAAATTTGGAAAAATTGGCACAGGCACCCTAAACCCCCATAGCTTTGCCTCCCTCCTCCCGCACCCCAAAGAAGAAGAAGGGAGGTGGCACCTGGGACCTGCCTGGGAAGAACTGGCCGTGTTTCAGCTTCTGATTTTGCCTCTAAACCCTCGTCTCCCCATGGGCAGGAGGCTCATGGCCGCGCTTTGCTGCGCTGTCGCCGAGCTTCGCTCCCCTCCTGACCTATGCCAGGCCCTGGAGACCCTTGACGGTGACTTAATTTACCTGCTGGAACCTGCCCACTCTTTGCTTCTGTTGAGGAGCGGGGTTGGGAAGAGCCGGGAGGGTGATGTAGCTGCCGACAGACACGGTGGCCACTTGAGAGGGTTGGACCTGTTTGATCTGCTGCAGGGACTGGTTGATGGCCATCACTTGCTGCCCCGCCACCTGAATCGGGCCAGCGGGTTGCTGCAGCCTGATGAGGTTGGCCCTGCCAGAGAAGACCTGTGGGGTGCTGTTGGTGGCTGCCTGGACCACAGGCTGAAGGGTGGGAAGCTGCAAGGGGCCCAGATCCAGCTTGGCTTCCGCTTTCAACATCTGCTCGGTGATGTTGGCCTCTTGCAGGCTCTGCTGGAGGATGTCGCAAGGCCAGTCCGAGTTCTGCAGGTTGGTCCCACCGCCCGAGGGGGACCCCAAGATGTCCTCTAAAAAATCAAGGTCCAGGCTGGTGGCAGGTGGACTCTGCTCGGTGCTCAGCTGGCTGCCAGAGGGCTCTTGCATGTGGAGCTGGGGAGACAGCCGGTCAGTGGTGTGGGGAGGAGGAGGAGGAAGGAGGAAGAAGAGAGGAGAAAGAATTGAGCTCAGGTGCAAAGAGGGCGTCGAGTCAACTCACCCAACACATTTCCCTACGCACCTAAGAGGGGAGGGGAGGGGAGGGGAAGGGAGGAGACGGGGCTGCAGGCGCCCTCACCCCCAGACCTGAAATCGCTTCGGCATCCCCAGGGTGCCCAACCCCGGAGTGCTGAGGCCTTTGGAGAGAGGACAAGATGGCCCTGGAATGACCAGCTGCAAGCCAGGGAGGCCAAGGACATCCCAACGAAGTTGGGTGGAAGGGAGGGGGCTCAAGCCGTTTGGACATGGGCACAGAGCAAAGCTCTGAAAACACCCCATCGGGCTGGGAAGGGGAGAAAAAATCATATTCCAGGAAGAAATCTTCAAAGGAAAAACCCCTCCATGAAAAACACAGCTGCTTTTCTGGTGAGAGAGGAAAAAATCCCTGCATCCTGCCTGCCTTTTTTTCTCACTAGAGTTGGGAAACAGATGGAAAAAAACCTGAGGAATTAAAAAAAAGGGGGGGAAGGGAAATATAAAACAAAAGGGGTGGAGGAAGAGGGAAAATATAAAAGGGAAAGGTTTCTGAGCCGTCATTCCTCAGGTATAAATTAAAAATACATACCCCAGCACCTTCAAAAAAGGCACTGGCTGCATCTCCTGTGCTGTCCAGGAGATCATCACTGTCAATCTGTAATTAAAAAGATGAGATTTACTTTCTTCTGAGAGAACAGAACCCAAAAATATGCGGGAAAACTCCCGATTTAAAAATGTATCTAAAAAAGGGAAAACAAAAAAACCCAGCACACAAAAAGGGGAAGAGGGGGGGAAAGAGACCCTGTGCGTGGTGCTGCCGGGTAGCTCAGCTCTGGCTCACTGCTCTGAACTCATGGCTCTGAGCTTGGGGTTTGCTTTCTGGTTTTGGGTGGGTGAGGGGAGGAAAAAACCCCAACCCCCCTCCTCATTGGTTGAGAAGAAAGGAGGTGGGATAGGGATCAAAAAGGGGTCTCGGGGCAGAGAACCAAGCCACCACTCACCTTTTCAGATCCATGTAGGAAGTCATTCAAGGCCTGAGGGTCGCTGCAAGACACAAGAGCAGGAGGAAAAGGGTTGGGGAGGGACACGAGGCGCATGCCGCGCCGGCAGCATCGCGCCCGGGTCTAATTAAGCTCCCTTCATTAATGGAACCCAAGGGCGTAGGCAGGTTGTGAAGCCAGCGGCTCCGTCGCCTGGCCTGAGGTATGGCGGGGAAGGTAAATGCTCTTCCCAAGGCTGCCATCGCCTCCCTCTTCCCAGGGAGCTCCGGCCATCAACTCTGAAGGAAAAGGAGGCGGCGATGGGGTAGGTGACAAGTGCCAAACCTCCTCCGGTACAGCCCGGAGCCCTCTGAGGGATGCCAACCATCAATCAGGAAGGGTTTGTAGGGCTGGGACCCCTTTGGAACGCGCCTCGGAGGATTTCTGGCTGCGGGAGACCTAACGCTGTGCCGGGGAAGCGGCAGAACCCCCTTCCCACCCTCCCGCCTTCCTGAGCCCATGGTGTTTCGCTTACCAAATGACATCCAGCAGGCACCGGGCGTCTTCATCATCCATGTGAACTGCAAAGAAAAAGGGGTGTGGGGGGGTTACGGTCAGGAGAGCAGAGGGGCTGGGAGCCCCTGAGCGCTGTGCTTCCTTTTCCTCCCCAGAGATGATGATGATGATGGTGGGGATGGACACCCACTGGTCAAGAGGGACATCATCCGGCTGCCAGAAAACCAAGTCTGGTTTAAAAAGTCCCGATTTAGTTGCTTTTATCCCTAAATTTCCGCTGCAGCACAAGGGATTAAGAAGAGACTCGGAATTGAGGAGTTTTCCAATGATAAACCTGAGATGTGGCGCGGGGCAGGGCTGGGACACAGAGAGAGGTCGCAGGGAGAAAGGGAGGGTTGGTTTGGGGTCAGGCCCCGGCGGGGTTTGGTGGGTCGCAACTGCCCAAGAGAGTCAGGGAATGAAAACTGGGGAGGAGGAGAGCAATAAAAGGTGGGGAAAGGTTAAAAAGAGAGAGAGAGAAGTCAGCTACCTCGGCAGATGAAAAGGAGAAGCTCGGTGGCAGACAAACACCTTCCCCGGGCCGGAGTTCCAGAACCTGGCTTCTGAGCTGTCTGGCAGCTGCAATTCTTTTTGGGATCAGCAAATGCCTGAGCTGTATGGGGCCAGCGAGGCTGGGCTAATGACCCCGGAGAAGCTCCCAAAGAGGAGCTGGAGGGAGTGAACCCACACGTTGGGAAGCGTATCCCACAGCACCACAACTGACACTACTGGCTGCTACCCGCAAAGGATGCTGGGAAGAAACTGGCCACCCCTGGGCCAGCCCGTTGCTATAGGGACAGGAACACACGTGATGTCACACGTGGTGAGGCGGGTCGGGGGGAAAGAGACGGGCTGGGGGCATCTCAAATCCTTCAAAAAAGCAACGAATTAAAACTCACAGAGGGGGACAGATGCCCTTCGGGCTCAGAACGCCACCTCTCCGGGTGGAAGGGAGACGGTTTTCTCCTCCCTGGCCGATGTCTGATGAGTGTTGGGGTAGCGGGATGAGGAAACAAGGCCATCTGGGGAACGGGAGAAGAATTCCCGGGCCCTGGATCTATCCCCAACCCCTGACCTCGTCCTGGCACTCAACGCTCGTGCGCTTTTCAAGCCAAACCATCTTGAACCCGCTTCGCTCTTTAAGCAGCAGAACACGCGGCGACTTTGTCGGAGTCACCTCACCTTGGGGCAAAGAGCATCATCCCTTCCTGATGGCAAAACGAGGGGGGAGGGAGGGGAGGAAAAAACCCACCCCAAACCACCCCAAACCCCCAACCCATCGTGTCGTCATCCCACGATCGTTTTCATTCTCCCTCAACGTTAAAAACCACCTCGACAGGGGCGGCCAGAAATCGTCGCTCCTCACAGCACGATCTCTGCCAAACACGCCAAATAACCCTCAGGAAGAACAAATCCCGATCCAGCAGGAAGATGGTGTTTCCCAGCCCCATTTTACACTGGATGGGATGGGAGGGAATGGGGGTTTTCCCCATTTTGTTGGTGGGAAGACAAGAGGAACAGAGTTTTCACCTGAGCTGTGTTGAAAGTGTGAGGGGAACAGCTGTCACACTTTAACCCAGTGTTGCAGTTACTTGAAGAAACTGCCTGTGGTTATGAAAGACCAGCCAAAGACAAAGTGAACTTGGGCAAGGATGGGGTTCACTCGCAGACACAGTGAGGCAGAGTATTGATGCCCACCAGAGGACCCCGCTCAACACAACTACGCAGGTGTGAAGGGGATTTACATATGATAATGATTTCCAGGAAGTAACATGAATATGCTAATCATCACCCTCCCCTCTTTGTATTTAAAACAATCAGTGTAGTTAACCAATGATTTTTATTGGCCTTCTGGGGACTATTCTGTGACACCATTGCAGGAAGTGAGCAGCAAGATGGTAAAAATGGGAGTGTTTCACCTGACCTGGGATGACAAGGAGTGGGAAATGAAAGAATAGCTCTTGGCCTGGCACATGCCAAAAGGCCACCAGTCGAGTGGTTCCTCAGAGGTGGTGTAGGAGATACGGTGTGCAGCACATCAGCTGCCGGTGTTACAGTAGGGACTGAATTCAAAAGTCATCTCAGGAAAAAGGAACTTGGATGTTCTTTGAGACCAGGAGCATTAACAACAGGGACAGAAGCAACAGGGAAGAATTTACAGGATTTGCACACAGTGCTGGAAAAATAACACCTGACCCCATAGCCCCCCCCTCCCTCCCTCCCTCCCTCCCTCCCTCCCTCCCTCCCTCCCTCCCTTCCTTCATTCCAACCTGTCATCTCCTACCAATCCCTTCAACAGAGCTAAGTGCAATGGCACTGCCTGGCAGGCTTTCCTCTTCCATTAGGACATCGATGTCCATATATATGTCGCAGCCTGTGACAGTGTCCACATCCATGGGCACAGGAGAGATGTCTCAGCTTGTGACACTGTCCACATCCATGGGGACAGGACCACCTGGGTGGCTGACAGTGCCCAGGGATGCCCCAAGGGCTTACCAGCACAGGACTGGCTGGACTGGCTGCAGTGCCCTGTGAGGGGGTGGTATTGGGGAAGGGATGCTGGCAGACCTGCTGCTGACCCCTGATGGGCGTGGGGCAGGAACAGCTGTCGTTGTCCCTGGGTGGCCGTTGGTCTGAGTAGCCTGCTGGTCGTCTGCAGCTGTGGGGTCCCCGAAGGACACTGCCTGATGGAGAAGCAGTGCCATGGCTGATCTTGGAGGTGGCTGACAGTGCAGCACATCTGGTGCTGATCCACTGGAGGTTGCAGAGGTGGAGGTTGAAGCAGCTGCCCCAAGGGCCGTTTTGGGGATCTGCAAGGACAGACCTGCTGCTGGCCAAGGCCGAGCCAATCAGTGACGGTGGTTGTGCCTCTATGAAAACATATTTAAATAGCAGAAAAAGCTGTAAGCAGCTGCTTTTTACCAGCAGAGAAAGGAATGAGAACATGTGAGAAGCTCTGCACCCCCCAAGGTCATGCAGAAGGAGGACAGGAGGTGCTCCATGTGCCAGAGGAGAGACCCCTCTGCAGCCTGTGGAAAAGACCGCGGTGAAGCAAGTTGTCCCCCAGCAGCCTATGGAGGATGAAGAGAAGCAAAGTTCCCCCCCGTAGGCTGTGGAGGATCCCACGCTGGAGTGGGTGGAGACATATGGAAGATGCTGTGACCCAGTGGGGAGCCCATCCTGGAGCAATGTCCTGTCAGCACCTGCAGCCCATGGAGAGGGAGGCTCACACCAGAGCAGGATTGCTGTGGGGACGTGTGACCCCGTGGGCGACGAGGCTGAAGCAGTCTGGGCACAAGAGACTGACCCCATGGAAGGGACCCACACTGGGACAGTGGGGGAAGATCTGAAGCTTCATGGCAAAGGACTCTCCCTGTTGAAGAAGGTCACTGAGGATTCATGGGGGATTCTGTAGATAAACTGCTGGTGAAGAGAGAGTGAAAGAAACATGTTGAAAATCAGAGAGGGCAAGTGCTGCATGGATCTGTCTGACCAGACCAAACACAAAAGATAGAAGAAGGAAAGGGATTTTTTTTGGGCTAGACAGCTTGTTTCATGGGTGGGGAATTACATGAGGGATACTGTCAATGGTCAAAACAGGATTATTGATTTTGATACTTGTAGTGGTTGTCTGACTGCTGTGTTTGTTGAGCTTTCTGCAAAGGGCCCTGCAGAAGTCATTGTGGGCAGTTTTGTGACACAAACACAAGAATGGGGTTGGGGAAGGCAGCAGGTCTGTCAGCAACCTGACTCTGATCTCTGAAGGGATTGGCCTGGACAATATCCCTGCTGTTCCCTTCAGATAGCAAAGTCACTCAAGCTGGAAGCTGTGTAAGCAGTTGGGGAACATGGCGCCCATGAGGACAGGGTGTGCAGACCAGGCCGAGCCGAGGAGGAGGCAGGGTGGCCAAGCAATGGAAAACGGGAAAACCAGCCCTTCAGCCTGAGCATTTTTCAGGCATTGCTTGTTGATATTTTCTATAAAAATACCTGTGCCCTTGCAATAGCAAAGCCTTCTGGAGTGTAATAAACCTTGTATAATCAATTTGTTAATCAAACCCATCGGCAGTTAAACTATGTTGAGCTTTGTAACTGAGCTGTTATTAATGGCAATTGATGTGAGGGTCCAGGATCACAATATATAGGGAGTGCAGTTATGCAGTGTAGTTATGGGAAGCAGCTCTGGGAACTTACCTGTGAGAGTCTCACACTATGTCTGGGAACAAGGATTCGAGGGCGGGATGGCATCCACCACCGATACATCGTTTATCCCCTTGCTAGAGAAAAACTGACTAACAAGGACACCAATTAGCTCAGACTGGTAAGAACACTGCAAGCTTGCAAGACCCTCACATTCCAGGCGAAAGTTGAGAAGTACATGGTGAGGAGGACTCATGGCTTTCTTCCAAGGACCACCAGAGACCCTCGCTCACAATTCTTGGAAGGATCTGCGCAAGCGCAAAGGACTGATAAGCTCATGAACATGTGAAGTGAGAGTAGGTGGGTTCAGGTAATAATTCTGTACAGGCTTTAATTTGGATACTCTAAACTAGAGTGAACAATTTGTCACCACCGTTTGTAACACCAGACATCATATTATAATATCATATTAACCAATATTATGCAGTTTCTCATCTTCTGGAACTCATCCTGGCCCCGTTTCTGTTGGGGTGTGGGGGGTTGCCAGGCTGGGCAGGGGGCAAACACTGTAGCCATGGTGATTGATGGGACACAGAACCCGTATCCCAGCTGCCCACCCGGCCCTCTGCTGCCGTGGGGAGCTCAGTACTCGCGGTTCATCTCACCCACCCGAGCGAAGAGCAAGGGTCTGCGGGAGTCGATAGGCGAGCAGGGGGGTTGCAGCAGTTGAAGGCACCGTGGTGAAGGCTCCACGGGCACCAGGAGCTCAGGTCCATCTGTGGTCTCATCCTGGCTGCGTGTCCACCCGGCAGCGGTGCCACAATGGCTGCCATGGGGCTGGAGGGCCGGGGCAGGAGCGCCCGTGTGGTGCAGGGCCAGAAGACCAGACTCAGCCAGCGCATCTGGGAGCTGAAGGAGGTCGCTGCCTTGCGAGGTGCTGCCCCTTGGGCTTGGCAGGGCGGGTGGGGGGTGTCCCGCTGTCCTGAGCCGAGCTGCCTGTACCTGCGTGGGACTCACGGTGCCTTCATGTCCTCCAGAGCAAGGGCAGAAGATTTTCACTGGTCTGTGTGAAGAAAAGCTGGCTGAGACCAGGCAGCGTCTGCTCCCCCTGCGCAAGACGTTACGGGATGACATCCACACCCTGGACACCGTCCGGGCGTCCCCGGTAGGTGCTGGACCCCCCTGGTGCTGTCCCTGCAGAGCCAGCTCCTGTCCGGGAGCAGGACGTGACCATGCCCAGGCTGGCAGTGATGCTCTTGCTTTCCCTCCGCCGCCCACAGCGCAGCAAGGTCACCTTCTCGGAGGCATGTAGAGCAGAGAGGCCCATGGGTGTTCTTATGGCCAGGAAGGCGGTCGAGGTAACAGGAGGGGTGGGCAGGCAGGGACTGCTGGCAGGGACTGGGGCCCCAGGGGTGCTCAGAAGAACAGGCTGCACGGCACAGGGACGTGGTGCTTGCGCGAGGGCAGCACGGCAGGGCTGGTGCAGCAAGACCTGGGGTGTTCACTTGTGGTCCCATGGGTCCCCTTCCAGCTCAGCCCCATCTGTGCAGGTCCTCCTCTGGCACCCTGAGCTTCCTTGGCCCCAGCAGAGCTGCTGGCCGTCCAGCTGGCAGGTCCCCAGGGCTGCCTGGCTTCCTGTGGGGTCCAGCCACATCCCTGGGGGAGAGAGAGGTGCTGGTGCTTCCCTCTACTGCCTGTCCCAAGGTTCTGGCCTGGCTATAAAGGCCCTGGGGATAGAGGGGCCTCTGGAAGGGAGGGAACAGTGCCACCGCTCTCCGCCAGCAGCCGCCTCTGGGCCACTGATGGATTGATGGAGGCCCAGCCCAGGGTCTGCCTTATGCAGAGTCCCTGAGCCCGTCCCGTTGCTGTCACCAGCATGTGCCCAGCTCTGCCTTACCCCAACCAGCCCCCACCACGGCAAAGCTCTCCCACACCCCACACTGCCAAGGGAGTGACAATGCGCTGAGCAACGTCCCAGCTTCCCTGCTTTACCCTGGGAGGAGGAGAGTTTTGGAGGCAGCCCCACTTCTCCCCGGGGTGCCTGGTGAGCCGTGCCTGCAGCCTGGTAAACCCTCGTGTCCCCTTCCAGCTGGCCCTGGAGAAGGTGCAGGCTGAAATCCATGGCCGCACCAACACCTACAACGCGCTGCAGTACGAGGTGCGGCGGCGGCGCCAGGTCCTGTGGGAGCTGCAGAGGCGGCTGCAGCAGCTGGAGAGTGTTGCTGCGGCGGACGACAGGCAGCACCAGCAGCAGATGCGGGTACCCAGGAGCCCTTCTCGGGGCGACAGCACCCACGGGGAGCTTTATTCCCAGCCCGGTGCCCCCGGGGGCAGTGCTGGGCTTGGTTTGTGGGGTAACCCCCAGCTCGCATCCCATCTCTGCCCCAGGTGATTCACCAGCTGGAGAACAACATTGAGAAGATGCTGGTGAAGGTCCGTGCCGCACAGAAGGTGACCACCCAGTACCTGGCTGTGCGGGATGTCCTGAAGAAGGTGAGCTCCTCCTCACCCTGCCATCCTCCCGCCCGCCCTGCTCCCCTCCATCCCCTGTCACCGCATGCAGGGCACCCCTGGGGCTCGGTGGGGTGATGAGCTGTGGCTCCCTGTGTCCCAGGAGCTGGCCCACCTGCCTCAGCACCTGAACCTCCTGATCGGGATGGCTGAGAGTTACCAGAGGGAGCTGGAAGACATGGAGCCTGTGGCCTCGCATGCCCTCAGAGCCGCCGAGGTAGCCAAGGTGAGATGGTACAGGGCACCCTGGGGCCCTCTCCCACCTCCAGAGCCCGCAGATGGCACCCCGCTGGTGAGTAGCTTTGTTCTAAAGAGCAAGAGACTGAGCTGGGCTTGCCCACAGCACGCAGATACCCTCATAGCTCCTCCTGCATCTTGCCCTTGGGCCAGCCTGCCCTGGGGCTGGGCACAGCCCAACTGAAGAAGCCCCGGCCATGGTGAAGGCAGCCCGCTCCATCCTCGCCCAGTTTCCTTCTCAGCCCATTTACACAGGGGTGCAGGGGGCCATTTTTGACCCTGGCCGTTCCAGAAGCTGAGCTGGCTCCCTAAGGTCCCTCCCAGCTCTGGCAGCAGCTTCTCCCTTCCCCGATACGCTGCAGGCACACATGGCGGAGACGAGAAGCTGGTTCCTTGCGCAGAGCGAGCTCAGGCACCGCTCCCTGGCTGCCCAGAAGGTGCCCAGGGACAGGCGCTGGCTGAAGGAAGCCAGCACAAAGCATCCCAAAGAGGTGAGCAGGGGCACGGGCTGCGGGACGGGCTGTGGGCAGACAGCAGGCATCGGTGCTGAGCCCCCATGGGAGGTGGGGGGACGGGGGGCTGCAGGGAGCTCAGGGGGTGACGATGACCATCCTTGCAGCGAGCCGCCTTCCAGCTCAGCACGGACTCCCTGCCCCAGCACTCGCAGGACCCGCTGGTGGGTGAGTGCCTGGCGGGGCGCGGGGGGGTGGGATGCGGGCACGGCCACAGGCAGGAAGGACCCCTCACGCTTCCCCCCAACCAGACACCAAGACGGAGGCCGCTGAGGCCCAGCTGGAGCGCGAGGCCAGGCTGACCGAGAAGCTGGAGAAGGCCAAGGCTGCGGTGCAGTGCTGCCTCCTCTGGGTAACGTCAAGACCTGTCCCTGGTAAAACGGGGGGCTGCTGGAGCCATGGGCAGGGAAGCCCCTGCTGCTCACTTTGTGGGGTCACCTGCTCTCCTCTGCCCCTGCAGCCCCCAAAGCCCCGCTCCTGAGGGCCGGGATGGACCTGCTTTTCTCCATCCTGTGAGCTGTCAGCGGCCCAGGGTGCAGAAATGTCCTTGAGGCCACGTCCCGATGCCTTTGGAGCACCGGGGCCTGAGTCTCTGTGCTCTCCCCTGGCCAGGACATCCCCAGCAGGCTCCTGGAACAGCAGGAGTCCTCGCTGGACCTGGAGACCTGCATCAAGGAATACAAGGAGAAGGTGCAGGCGCTGAGGAAGAGGTTGAAGAAGCTGGAACTGAAGCACGCCCAGCTGAAGTTTCGCCAGCCCCCCGACACAACCAGGTGCGGCTGGCGTCAGGGCAGACATGCGACCGGGCCACCTCCTTTGGTGGGGACACGTGTGTCCTGGATGTCCAAACAGGGCACCCCTTCCTCTGTCCCCCTGCAGCCACCCACCCCTCCTGTCCTGCAGGTTCCTGAGCAGGGTGCTCCCCCAGCTCTGGTCCTGGCAGAGTCCCCAAAGCTCCGGTTTCGGCACTGGGAGGCCCCTCCCTCCTTGCCTGGCATGGGCAGTGGCACCAGGGGTGCAGATGGGCTGCAGGCAGCACCTCTGCTTTGCAGTTCTGGGAGGGGTGGCAGGGGGGCAACCTGAGTAGCCTTCCCACCAGATTTGGGGTGTCTCTGCACCCCTGTGCAGTTGTATGGACGTGCATGGTGTTGGCTGCAGGGTGCTGGAGGAGGAGCTGTTGAGGAGCCTGCAGCGTGAAGAAGAGAAGCTGGAGCAGATGAAAGCCCATCTCCTGAGGAACCAGAAGGTCCTGCTCCAGTTTGAAGATGGCCTTGACAACCTCTTCATCCGCCTGCACGGCATCACAGTGCCCGGACAGGTACCTGTGCAGCACTGGGTGAGCACAGGCCCCCCCAGTGCTTGGTGTGGCAGCGGCACGGCGTGAGGACACCTGGGGCAGCCACCATCTCTCCAAGGGGCTCTTTTTCCCCGCTAAGGTGGTTCTTCTCTCCTGTTCCAGGAGGATTGTGTCAAGGCCCTGGGGCTGGAAGAGAAGCTCCAGCACTGCCAGCAGAAGCTGCAGTACCTGGTACAGCGGGTGTGTGACTTGTCCCCCAACAGCCACAGCCCCAGTGAGAGCAGCAAGGTGCGTGGGGGTTTCATCCCTGGGCACTGCAGGGTGTCTCCCCCAGGGACATCCAGGTGGGGCACCCCGGGGTTGTTCCACCCACCAACCCTTCCTCACTTGACCCAGGGTGTCTTTCACAGGCTTTGGTCAAGATCAGGAATCTTCTGGAGAAGGCCACCGCCAGCGATCCCCAGAACCTGAAAATCTCCTTGGATGCCATAGGCAGCAGTGTCCAAGGTAGGAGGGCACAGCCAGGACACGTTCCACAGCGACTGTTCCAGCCCCTGCCCGCTGGGATCACTGGGTGTCCATCCACCTTGGGGCTGACCTTGGCTGTCTCCAAGGCTTTGAGCTTGAGTGATGATTTTAGGTGGGGATGTGGGAGATGAAAGGCAGCCAGTGGGGTGGTGTGTGTTGGAGCACAGCAGGAACAAAGAGGGTCATGTGGGGCAAGGAGGGTTGTGTGGGGCAAGGAGGGAGACCCTCATCTTAGAAATCCTTGTTGTGTAGAAGAACCAGCGCTCGGGTCTGGCTTTGCCCTCCTCCTGTTGGATGCTCTTGGAGGAACCACTGAGGTTTCGGCAGCTTGCCCCCTCTTTTTAACGAAGCAGGAGCTGTACCCACCACCTCATGGGCTCCAGACCCTTATGGGAAGCCCCAGCAGTGTCTGAGACAGGGGCAGGTCAGCCTGGGATGCTAAGGAGAAAGAGCCTCACTAGTCAGTAGTGCCTGTGGCAGAGGGCTCGGCCCGAGGGTCACCGTGATGCCACCAGCCCTCCAAAACATGCCAGCTCTCCCTGGGGACATGGGCTGAGCGGAGGTGGCCCCACTGCCTCTCCTCAGCCCGCTTCTCTCCTCTCTGTCCAGACCTCTTTGATTTTGAGGAGAAAGACCCCGGCGTTGTCCTCAGCCGTGAAGACATCAAGAGGCAGGGGCTGCGCCTGGTCGAGAGCAACAAGAAGAGCCGGCGGAAGAAGCTGCCCACTTGGACCCTTTGATCCTGCAGACCCTCCCCCTTGTTCTCTGACTCCCTTAGACCCCCCCTTTGTTCTCAGACTCCCACAGACCCCCTTTGTTCTCTGGCTCCTGCAGACCGTCCCCTTATTCTCTGGCTCCCGCAGACCCCCTTGTTCCTCTCCCCAGCTGTTTAATAGAACAGAGATATTTTGTTTCTCACAAGCTTGTGGTGAAGCTGTAACGGGGTTCGGGGCCTGGATCACATCTGCAGTTTGGGACATGGGGCGTGCAAACCCTGAGGGATGCAGAGCTGGGTTTGGGGACAGCCCCATCCCTGCTCCTTGTGCCCTTGCCCTTTGCCCAGCTGGTCTCCCCACTGTCATGGTTTGGCCCCAGCTGAGAGCTGAGCACCACGCAGCCACTCTCTCTAAGAGGGTTGTTGCAGTTTTGTGTTCTGGTGGAGAAGGGGGGGCTGCAGAGATGGCTCTTGCAAGAAGCTGCCAGCTCTGGGAGCCCCGATCCTTCCTGGTTGCCCTCCTGGGAAATGGCAAACTTGTGCCCTGGGCTTTTGCTGTTGCTGTGAACCAGAGCTCATCCCGTCGGGTACCTGTCTGTGGAGGGGAAAGGGGGGGATGCTGCCGTGACTGCGTATGGTTTGGGATCAAACGGGCGCCTTCGCCAGGCATCACTGCTCCTGAAGCTTTCCTCAGTGCAGTAAAAAGCCATGAACTGAAGAAATTCCAGTTGGTTGCTCTGCAAACCCTCTTGGGGTTGGCGTTGGTCTCGGACAGGATCAGCGTTTCTGCCGGGGTTTTGGCTTTGCCCTCTTGCCAGGGACGATGCCGAGCATCATAGAATGGTCTTGGTTTTGGCTCCTGCGGGCTCTGGAGTTTTCTTGGTATTTAAATACAATGAGGTGGCTATTCCTTTCAGGGTCTGTTTCCTTCCCTCGCTCCCTTCCCTTCCGTATATCCCTCCCATTTCTGGAGCTCTGGATGCCTTGATGGGCTGTCGCCTCCACGTAACATCTTTTCTCCATGATTCTGAAGAGCAGCAGCTGAACCGGTGGAAGAGCTGCTGACCAAAGGGAAACTGAGGCAGGGAGTGGGAAGCTTTCAGGGTTGTCTTTTATTCTCCTGCCCCAGTTCAGGCACAGCGGGACTCGATACCGAGTGCAGCCCCATCCCCAAGTCGCACTCTCAAGCAGGATTTTGGTGTCTCTGGCACCCCTGGGAGCTGCCTGCGCCGTGCCAGGGAAGAGGGGGGGATACGAGGAGGCTGCTGGGGCGCTGAGGGACGCCCCTCCGGCCGGGCTGAGGTCTGCGCTGTGACGCTGTGAGCTGGGAAGCAAAAATCCCCATCGCTGCCAGTTCGTGACCCAACTGTGCTGCTCCTTCAGCTGCTGTTTATCATTTCTAGAGTGAGGGGACGGGGGCAGCTTTACCCCGATTGCTCCCCAGCCCCAGTTCTTGTTCGATGACCATGGAAAGGCTGGAGGATCCCTCTCCAATCACACGGGCGGCCGATAGTTCACCAAAACCCCTGGCATTTTTACCAACCACTTCCTTTCCTGTCACCCCCTCTCAGCCATAGCTTTGCCCAAGTCCCTTCTTCTCATCCTGTTGGTAAAACCCCGAGGGAGAAATCACCTACCAGGCTTTAATACCTCAGGGAACTGTCCTAAATGTGCCCTATGTCACTTCTCAGCTCTACCTTCCTTCACATTCAAACATGCCAAACATCCAGCAGCAGCTCCCAAAACAAAAGAGCGAGGACAGAGAGACAAACCTGGCCTGAAACCTACCCAGGGACCCCACAAGCATCCCCTCTGGCACTGCGGCTCAGGGCTTTCATAGCCAAGAGAAATGCTTTATAAATGCATTTTCTAACTATAAAAGGTATTTGTTTTCCTGATCATCTCCATCCAAGGGAACATAAATTTCGGGAACTGCAAGAAGTCTCCCAACAAGAAGTTCTGCTGGGGAAACACCTCTAGGTTGCTTTGGAGTATTTTTATGTATATTTATGCTTTGTTCAGCAGCAGCGCTGACATCTCATCAGGGCAGATTCCCTCCCTGCAGCGTCTCTTCTGCTCCTGCCCGCAGGCAGTGAAAGAGCCCAAGGGGCACGGTGAGAGCCCCGGACCTGCCGTGCCCCGAGCGAGACCCAGGTATGTGGTTCTGCTGCCCTCATGGACCTGTGCCTCCCCTGCAAGGGATGAGGGGAGTCCCTGTGGGGAGTGAATTTGTGGCTGCTCTGCTACATGCTCTCCTCTTGTCAGAAAAGTGATGCATGAACCTTGCCACCACAGTCTGTGTTTCCAGCGACTTGAAGTACAGTGTGATCTAAACCAGGACATGGGGAGCGCTGTGCACCTCTTCAAGGCTGGAAATAGTAATCACTGGCAACTGGCAGCCTTGAAGAGATGCAGAGCTTGTAACAGTGCCTGTGTGGCTGAAACCGTGCTGCCAGACAGCACCCCCACTGACACGGCTGCCAGACAGCACCCACACTGACACGGCTGCCAGACAGCACCCACACTGACACGGCTGCCAGGCAGCACCCACACTGACATGGCTGCCAGAGCCCCTGTCTCGGGCTGTGCTGCTGCTCCTCGGGCTCTCACAGCTCCACTCCCACCAGCACAAGGTGTCTCCTTTCCCGGGCGGCTGTTCCATTCCCCACAGGAGGGGGGCGTTTCCCCCCCTCCAGCCTCTCCCCACCACCAGCACCCCCTCTCCCTGCAGCTTGGCTCCCCCGCCCAGCCGGGGCTTTTGGTATCTGCCGCAGCCTGGGCAGCAAGTCCCTGCCGGAGCCATCTGGGCCTCGTGTGGAGTCGGCAGCCCCAGAGCTTCAGCCCCTCAGTCCCCGGTAAGTCCACCCCTCTTTTCCACCCCCTTTTCTTTGTGCTGGCAAATTCTTGTGCAGATTTGGCAGTGTGCCACCTGTCTGGAGGGTGTGAGCAAAGCATTTCCCTGCTCCCACCCGATGTTGAGCTTGTTTCCCTCCCCTGCAGCTCTGACAGAGCCTTAAAAGCTGCTGAACATGACCCAGACTGTTCTGCCTGAGGCCAGGGACGTGCTGATGCCTGCAGACACCTGCCAGAGCCAGCTCAACTTTGGGAACCAAGACAAGGTTTCCCCCAGTGCAGCTCTGAGCTGAGCTCTGACAGAGCAGCAGGCGCTTTCCTTACAGCCTGGTCACCCCTGAGTAAGATTTGAATGGTTTATTGTAATAAGGATGGTGTGGGTGGGAGGGTTACAGTGATGCTCTCTGTTTTGGAGAAAAAGCCTAGGAAATGGCTTTTTCACTTCCACTTTACTTTGTGGTGCTCTGGGGTGCGATGAGGCAACATTTATTAGTGCTCGTTGTAGTAGCAATTGTCTCCTGCCCAGCAGGACAGACACAGCCTCTCTCAGCAGTCCTGCCTTATACCAGCTGATCAGTTGGCAGCCAAATGTGATTGGAACTTCATGTTTTGTCCCACCACTGAACACCGTCCGTCTGCCCTGTGATTCTGTCAGGGCTCAGGCTTTCTTCCTGGGATGGGGCCCATTCTGCATGGGTGCCCGGCAGCCCTGATTCAGAGGGGAAGGAGAAGATGCAGCCAAGAGCAGCTGTGTACCCTTGGGTTTTGGTAGGATGATATTTTAATGAACGCAATTAATTGAAGTGAAAGAGGGATTTCTCATTAATAAATAATTTTATAATTTATAATGAACATATTTATAATTAATCAGTCCATTTTTAAGTGAAAAGAGAAAATAGCCAGTCTTGGTTACTTAGATTGGAAGTTCCCATAATCTATGGATACGTGGGAGCTGCTGCCCCATACCTTTCAGTTCAGTGGTGAAACTAACACTTCCACTTTTAGATGCCAACAACAGAAACCATTGTTCCATGCTATTTCTCAGTTTCTCTTAACAGAATAAAAGGCATAAGACATCTAAAGGTGATGTTATTGAGAAAAGGCGACTTTTTTATTTGGAAGTAGAACTGCAGAGAAGCTGTGTAGATGCTTGTTCCTCTTATTACTGCCTGATTTAAAGAAAAAGTCATCTCACATTGTCAGCATTGATTCCTTCCAACTTGTGTGCTTTTCATTCCTTTAGTTTTACCTTCAACATTTAATAATGTGGCTCCAAGCCTCATCTCTCAGTAGGTTGTAAAAGAGAAAACACATTAAAAAACATTATTTGAATTGCTTGTTGCATGCTATATAACCAAATATTATAGGTTCTCCATTGATTTTCCGTCTTTGTCTATTCTTGCCTGTAGTGTTTTGGTTGCTGGCTGATGTTACATTTTTGTATTTGAGTTGGGGAAAAGAAGTCCCTTGAGAATGGGATGTTTGTGCTGTGACCTTCTGCCTCAGGGATTCGTAGCGCCGTTAAAGGATGCTGTTAGCACAGCACATGTGTCACTGCAGCTCTGGGAACTTGATTCAGATGCAGCTTCTGCGGTGTGAAAAGCAGTGTCATTGAATGGTGGGTTTGACTTTTGGAGTTGCAGCAGGTACTTTGCATCTGCTAACTGACAGTCCTTTTACTTTGATGCGATTTTGCTTTCCCCACTGTTGCCTGTTTTTTCACTGGTCCTGCAAAGGATACAGTTTGAATAGAGAAATGCTGATCCAGGAGTGGGGAATCATTTGAACCCACTCCCACATTTTGAGGATATGGTTTTGCAGTGCTCTTATTTGAGGTCTGCAGGCTCCCTTTGTTTTTAATAAATCGTGCTTCCACTTCCATGTCCTTCCCCCTCTTTGCAAAAACAAGGGGTTACATTCTTCTCATGAAATCATAAATTGTGTATAATTTCATCAGGGTTGTGTGGGTGTGGGTGTGTTTGGGGGTTTCTTTAATTTTAAAGAAATGTGATTCCTGTCATGTTCTTCTGTCTTGAAGTGCACACAGAATGTGACCTCGCTGAGGTGAAGAGGGAAAACTTTTGGAGCTGATAACCTGAGATATCAGGGAAAGAAAAAATGCAGGAAATGGTTTTCTTGAAGTTTCTGCAGAAAGCTTTCTTTGGGCAGGTGAAAGCTCAGCTGGTTCCAACCTTTGTCTCTTGGCAACTTTGCAGGTTCTTTAACCAGTATTTGCTTTTAAGATTACTAAAGAACTCCTGGGGTTGTGCAGATAGAGATTTAGATGGCCTTCCTGCTGTTTCCTACGTTACCAGTGTCTGAGAGACAAGGAAGGGCTTTGCTACTGTCTGGCTAACGAGGATTTTCAAGATCACCTCTTAATTGGGTTAATGCAACCTGGGAGCAAAAATAGGTCTACCCATTGGTGGAAAAGTTCTTAGTTCCTCCCCATTTTCTACCACTGAGCATTGGTTAATAAATGTCTGTTGTGAAACCTCAGTAATGCTGCAGTGGCTTTGAAAGTGTCTGTCCTGGAATGGGCAAGGGGCAGGCACACTTGTTACAATCCTGTAAATTGAGCACATTTTCCCTTCGTGTTTTTGTCAACAAATGAAGGAGGTTGAAGTTCAGCTGCAGGGTAGTAATTTAGGGTACTGGGCAAGATCCCAAAATGACTGCAAAAGTACTTAAAGTTGTTCTATTCTTTCAAGCTGGCACTAGGCTGAGGGGAAAATTGATGAAGGGAATTTGAACCTTGAATAACAAAGCTGCAGCCTACCAAAAAGGCAGTTAGGAACAAAGGGGGGAATCAGATGTGATCTAGACTAGACTGACATGGCAGCCAGTGCGCAGAACTCCACAGTGAGATCATGTTTTTAGATTTCTTTCTCGCTAATTGACAACATTTTCTTTGACCTTTGGTTCATTGTTTTTCAAAGCCTGCCTGGCACGGTGCATTTGAGGTTTTGCATTTTGTTTGCTGCTTTTGGCCTGCTTACCCAGCTTTGTGGAATGATTGGTTGGTGTTTAAACAAGTACTGTAGTTGTCACTCAAAATACTTAACTAACACCCAACCCCACAGAAGTACAGCTCTTCTTTACAAAACATCTGCATGCAAACTTACCAAAGAGTTGCCTGCACAGCTAAAATAGATCTGAATGTTCAGAACCAAGGATCCTTTGGAACCAGTTCTGTTGCAGTAGATAACTGCTCATCAAACCTTCCTGTCTTTGGTGTCATCTCCTCAGAGACAGTCAGGTGACCCCAGTTCCCTTGTGAGTGATGAAGGAAATGCATTTGTTCAAGAGGAGAAAGACTAAAATGAGTATCATCGACACTTTATTAGAAGGAATTGCCATGCTAATCAACTTCCTTTTTACCCTGCTTATGGGGTTCTACTTAAATGCTTGGTTTGAACTTCATGTTTTGATCCTGAATTAGTTTTTACTGCAACGTGTTGAACTCAAGAGAAAAGTCAGCTGAGGTGGATGGTGTGTGTGGGTATGGGTGTTGTGTGCAATAGCATCTCTTTAGAAGAGCAAAGAGGGGTGTAGACATCTGAGTGGCTGAAATAAAGACAAGCACTGTTTAAAATCACATTGTACCAGCCCAGTTAGGTTTTCATCGGGAACTGAAATGATGATTTGTGGAATTGATTAGGTCAAGGGTTCTGGCAAGTGCATATGGCAGCTTGTACTTTTAGGAATTAAACTTAAATCCATGCCAAAGTATTTCTTACAAAGACAATAATAGTATATTATCCTGTGTGTTCATTCTTGACCTTTGTATCGATGCCATGCAGAGGTGTTTTGCTGTCTGACACCACATAGACATTTCCCACTTTTTGTTTTCTTTTTTTTTTACTATTTCTGATTGTGTCAGGTAGAAGTGGCCCTAAAGATGAAGACAGAAGCATTTAGGTAGCAAAATGTCCCTTTGCCTGCTATGCTGAGAAGCCTTGCTTCTGTTCTGGCAGCTTCTGCTCATTGGAGAGTATTCGATCCCTCTTCTACAAGCAAGTGGTAAATAGTCACAGCTTGTGTGCCGCTTCCTTCTCCTGCCCCCCGTGCTGTCCCATCAGCGCAGGCACAAGGACTGTGCAGCGTCCTTGCCTGCAGAGTTAGTGCTAGACACTTGTGCAGCACTGCTTGCAGTAAGTCATGCTGTAGCTCAAGGCACGATGCTCCTGTCACTGAGCTTCCAGCCTCCCTGTGACCTTCTAAAGAGAGAGCTGTGACACTGTTTGCAAGGAGAGTCCAGACATGCCCTTTAATTGGGACAGTGTGTTTCAGCTCCACACGTTCTGCCGTGGGCTTTAGTATGAACTTAGTTTGGGTTCTTCTGATTCCCTGTGAACTAATCCACCCCAGGAGGAATTCCCTGAGGACCAGCGCAGCTGCAGTGCCATAAAAGGGGGGGTAAAATGTGAGAGAGACTGGATGTGATTCTGTTACTACAGAAATTGTCACCCCAATGACTACAGCCTTGTTCATGGTAATGAGCTGTGGAGGTAGCTTGATGGAATTGCATTGTTGCTGAGTCATTTTCCTGAAGAACTCCCAAGCAAAATACTTGAGAAGTATTTCAGTAGTGTCTGACTGTGGGTCAGCATCAACACAGCTCACAGCATTCTTCTGGAAATCCTGACACTCTTGTGTGGCAGAGTAAGTCATGGTACCCGTGGTGCCCTTATTTTGCACTGGTGGCAGCCACTGCCAAGTGCTTTCTTGCAGCACCAGGGACACGTGTTCCTTGCTGGAGAGACTGCTGATCTGCGTCTCACCTCTCTGTGAGAGGTATGGCCTTGGGTATCCCTTTATTGAGGAGCTAGCTATATCAACTGTACCAGCATGATGACTTGTGTCAACCCTTAAAGTTTCTGCCTGTTTCAACAGTTCTAACTCTATGAACTCAGGTCTTTATGCATGTTTTTGCTAGATCTCTTTTATTCCTTCCACAGCTGTTTCTCACGAAGCACAAGCCCAACAATATTCTTTTAGAATTTCATTATTTCCTTGTCGGTGTTTCCATTAGTACTATCCTTCCAGGGCTGAGACCCGAGCTTGTTAACTAGCCAGAGCATCCTCCGGATCGCTGCTTTTGCATCATGCCTTAACATTGTGAGGCTATCCTGGGTTTCCTCCCTCAGAGTATTGACTTTGAAAACAAATGAAGAGCTTGAGTAATGTGATCCTTTGGATGAAAGGATAGTTTCCAAGTCGTTTGAGTTTGCAGTCTGATTATACAGCACTTCCAGCAGGAAGGAGGTTTTCAAAGATGCGGGTAAGAAGTGTGAACCTGTTTTGGCTTTGAGTGTAAGATGCTTTCCAGAGTGGCCTTTGTACCGTGGAAAATTATGTCCCAAGAGACAAGACAGACTTAGCAGTAGGGGAAAACAAAATGATCCCTTTTTTACTAAAGGTAAAGTGAAGTGTGGAGACATGAATAGGACTTGACAAAGCCACAGAGGAGGGAATTTAATCCAGATCTCAGGGCAAAGGACCAATGGTATATGAATTCTCAGCCTTGCGTTCTACATTTGGGCACTCTTTGGCCCGTTTGGCATTCAGTTCATGCACTGATCTTAAAAGATTTTAAGAAGCAGTACTTGGGATCAGTTGACTTGCATAGTGCTAGTGGTGAATACAGAGTTCAGGTACAATGTTGAAGAGGTTTTAATATGCTGAAATGACTAATGAATGTTGAATGAAATATTTTTTAAATGTGTCATTGGTATTTGATGATGGCCTCTTCAATAAGCACTCAGCTGGTGTCAGTGAATGCTGAGCTCTCTGAGTCAGACATTCAGCTTCAGCTGAATTTTCTAAAACCATTTGAGTTCAAACCAAAATGTAGTCCAGAGGCTTCACTAGGCTTCTTTCTTGCTAGCCTGTTGGGGTTTTAAATCTACAGACTTTGGTGATGGATGTGGTCCATACTGGTGTTGTCTGTAGAACACCCGTGACACCCTGAAGGCAAAGCCCTACCGAGGGATGCTGCTGATGCTAGAGATGAGGGCCAAAGCGACAGCAGGACTCAGGGCTGTCAAAAGGGAGGAAGAGGAGGCAATGCTGGCAGGGAGGGTGGGGAATACTGAGGTGTTCCTGCTTTCAGATTTGCTGTGGAGATGACTGTGAAAGGTAGTTTGCTGCACTTCTGTACGTACTGTGGTGCAACCGAGTTGGGTAAAGAAGGAATGAAGTACCTCAGCCTTGTCGTCATCCCTTGTCACTAATGTTCCCTCTGCATCCAGTAAGTTCTGGAGAGTCTCCTTGGCCCTTCTTTTACTGTTAATGTATCTAGAGAAGGGTTTTGTATGTGCTGTATTGTAAGCCCACACTCCCTCTGCCATTCCGGATGATCTCGGAGGGTGAAGAACCAATCAGCACAGCCAATTTCATCCCATTTCCCTTCTCTCCTTAGAAAAGAAAGAAAGAAAGAAAGAAAAAAAGGCATTAATTACAATACTTCATCAAATTCTTTTCACTCAGGCTCCCACCGGGTTCCCCTCCGATATCTTCCCAGTGCAGAATTGCACAAACCCAAGGGCTTTTCTTAGGGATTCTGCTGCTTTGTTTCCCTCCCATCATTAGTACTGAAGAGATTTTTTTAAATGGTCATAATTAGATCTAAATCCCTTCTAACAGAGAGAAGGTCACATGAGGGTCACGTTTCCTGAGACGAAAAGCAGTGTGTGTTTTGTCAGTGTCTTGTGTTTGTTGAACCCTCGAAAAGGCGGAATCCAAACTCACCGGCCTTGGTGACTGTGAAGCAGGATTCTTTCTTGCAGTGCTGGGCACACAGGGCATCGCTCCTCCTAGTGTGTGTGTCGTTTAAAGCCAAGTAACTCCTATTTCTCAGAGACTGACCATACATATTTACCTAGGAAAAGGCAGGGTTGTGCAAATTATTTCCAGGATGTTATTTACATTAACTCCTCCTGAATAGAGCATTCTCAGTGCCTCTCAGGGGGTCTTCTGGTGGTCTGCAGGGATGAAGGCTGGACATGTTCCTCTCAGTGAGCTTTTCCCCTTTTCTTGTGTGGCTGCTCTTTACGGTTTTCTCCAGTCTCAACACATTTCTGGGCTCAAAGCCCCATTCCTGCACAAGGGAGTTAGGAACCCCTTTTAGCTGAAAACAAGGTGTCTCTTCATTGGTCCTTGGTCTCATTATTTAGTCTTCCCCTATCCTCACTCTCTTTGTCTTCAAGACTGTTAGGAGTAAATTTTGTAGCTGCGCCAGCAAAACAGCTCAAAGGGCTGTAGCCACACTCCCCTCACATCCCAACCACCCAAATCCTTTGTGTTCTCCTGAAGTTGAAGATCAATCCACCCAGTAGTATTTTGTATCATTCAGTCTATTCAGGAAGAAGCTGGTGGTGTGAACAATCCTTTGTGTTCCAGAGCCAGTGGTGTCTGTAACTGGAGGGTTGGCGAGGGTTAACAGCAGCCAAAGTCCAGCTTCTGGCAGCTGAGAACTTCATCATTCTTTGCTCTGCTGATGAAGAGGTACTGATATAAAAGGTAATAAACCAAATGCCTTCAGCACCCTGAAAATGCCTTGTGCCCAGGAGTGAGCTTCTAGAAAACTAGAATTGCTTTTTGCCATCGTGTATCACTTGCCTTTTCTTTCCTGCTCAGGGTGTTTTTCTTTCAATGCTTTTAGCATTGGAGGTGATTTTTCCCTAGGGAATTCCCCCAGGAAGCTGGGCTTTGTAAGTGCTGGAACCATTTGTGTTCTGCCGGGGCTGCAGGGAGCTCTGTCTGTCTGCAGTCTGACTGTGTGGCTCTGCTGCAGGTGCCTTTGTGCGCGCAGGCAGCGCCTTGGCTGCGGGGCGGTTGGGAGGCTGGCATCCATGGGCACACCTAAGTTGCTTTTCCATCTCTTCCTTGGTTCTGGGAGAAGAGCAGCCCACAAGAAATCTCTCTCTTCCAAGTTCATTCTTGGTGTTCTTCCTGATATTCTTTATGTTCCTTACCTGGCATTTCTTACTCTCTTATCTGAACAGTTCTTCCCAGCTGATGTTACAACAGAAGTGGCAGCAGTGATTGTCCTGGATGGGCGCTTGCTTCGTCAGCATCTCCCTCCACCATCTGTGCAGCCAGAATTCCCATGGAACACAGTGTTCTGGTGAAACTGCTTTTCATCAGCCGGCATTGGTTTGGTGGTCTGCTCCCCTCAGAGCAGAGTTACTGCTCAGACCATCTTTGCCGTGTGTGTTCCAGGGTTGGCCTGTAACCCCCATTATTTGCCCACCTCCACTTGTTAACGCTTCTTACTTGCAAGGGAGTTTTTTGTGAGATCCTGGAAGCTGCTGATCTCTAGGAGTGGAACAAACCCAGCCCTGGCGTTATCTCAGGACCTCTAGCTCTGGAGGTGGAAGGGTTTTACTACATGCCCATTGTTCTTTACTGTCATTTCTCTTTGTGCTCAAGTTGGTGAGACAGCTGTGTGGGAGTAATACATTAAAGGCTACTCCAGGACCTACCTGCAGGTGTGCAGGACAGCTGTGCATCCCTATGTTGGAGTGAAGAAGCGGATGTTCTATCAAAAGGAGCTGAAAATTCTGAATCCAAAAGTTTTCACAGCACTTTAGTCTGAACTGGATGTTGATGTTGCTAATAGAATGTTCCTTAGGTCTTTGAGAATCAGCTGCATATTATTTCTGAGTACAGACAGGATTTCTAACTCCATTGATGTTAGCCAGCCAGTGCCAAGAAAGCTGCTGCAGCTGAAGAGGGGCTTCTGGCCAGCCTGGGGGCTGGTTTTGTGTCCTCCAGACCCAGGACAGGCGGGGCGGGAGCTGCCCAGCCATCGCTGGCTGCAGCGCTGGCGGCTCTGTGGCAGCACCGAGGCAGGCAGGCAGGCCGAGAAGGGCTGGGCCTGGGGCTGTGGGGAAGTCTGGGAGGTTTGGCGAAGGGCCCCTGGGAATTCTGTCTCATTTCCTTACAAAGAAAGGCAAAGAGAAGCGTGACATACCCTTAAGGGCTTTGCATATGCTGTTAGTGCAGGTGTCAGAGCAGACCCGCACTACAGACTCCACAGCCATCCCACCTTAGTCCCCAGAATTGCTCCCTCTCTTCTAACACCTGGCATTATTGCTGGTAAGAGCAGTCCCATGAGGAAATAATCTGTAGCATTCCATAGCAAGATCGTCACGGCAGCAGTACGCCTTCCCCTGTTTGTAACCCAATGACAAGGCTCTGGTTCCTCGAGTACCCCCAGGAAAAAGTGACGGGCAGCATGCCTGTCTGATGAGAGGAAGGAGAGAAAGGCTGCCTGTCTCTGGCTTCTCAGGGCATGGGTTTTCTGAGCTGCCTTGAAACAGCCTTTGGCTTTGCTTTTGGTCCCCAACTCATCCCATTCTGTAACAGGTCCTGGCTTCCTCTGCAGAAACCCTCAGAGACACCAGCAAACAACGTTCACAGCAACATTTCCTCTGCAGGTTTTCCTGCTGGCATCTGACAGGAGCCTGCTGCTTTGCCATCTGGCAGAGGGCTGACGAAGTTGGCAGCTGCCTGGCCAATAAGGTCTGTCAGCTGGGGTCAGACACACGCTCCTGGCCAGGCAAAGGCTCCTGCTGAATGCCTGAAGCTTGCGCAGCGGGGGGGTAACTTTTCACTGGAGGCAGCGCGGTTCCGAGGGGTAACTGCCACACGCTGGGTGCAGTTCCCTGCAGGCTCAGTGCTCATCTCACTCAGTGCTGCTGTCGCAAAGGGCCTCACCCATCCTGAGGTGCCCAGCAGCGCGAATGGCTTCACAGAGAGGCAAACGCCTTCCCCAAGCTCATTACAAGCAGGCATTTTCTGCCAGCTGTTTAGACCTCGTACTTCCAGCACATCTCATCCTATTTCAAGAGCCATTCTTGCTTAAGCTGCATGGAGACTGACTCAGGATAGTCTAAATTTTAGTCTTACTCCTTGCCATCTGCCCCAGCAGAAACCTGAGAGTCTCTTCTGTGAGGTGAAGTTCTTCCACCTCCCTGGGGCAGGTGCTGGGGGGGCAGCTCCACCTTGCCTTAGTGTTGGGATTGTTCACACTGGAGAGAGAAGGTGGCTACTGGCAGTGTAAGACAGCAGTAGGAAGTATTCCTTTCAACAGGTGAGACACCTGTCGATATTGCAGACAGCATATGAAAAAGCAAAGGCCAGGATTATTATTCAATTATTCAAAATAATTTATTTTCTAAGACAATTAAAAACCAATTTGTTTTATTTGAAGGGGAGAAAAAAAATCAAATAACATGTTTCAGTACTATCAGGTTTGGTCTTGGCCAGAGTCAAGCTGCCAGAGCTGTCCTCAGAGGTGAGCTGAGCTAGTCTGGGCTGTTTGCCACACCACCTGACATCCCTGCCCCATCCAAGGGGATAGCTCCAGGACAACAGCAGTCCTCTTCTCAGTGACCAACTTGGGGCTCAAAGGGCTGGGGTAGCAGTAAAGCATATGACTGAATCCTAAGGTCGTGAGTTGGAGCCCCGAGCTGCGTTGCTAATTCACAGCAGAGTCCTGAGAGACATTCTGCTCTTCTACAAGAGCACGGGAACCCGTTACCTCCTTATCTCCAAGGTGGCTCAGCTTCTGCGGTTCAACCGTGCAGCTCCTTTTATGAAAATAACTCTAAGTTTATATAAAATCACTTAATTTTATGCCCAGTTCTTTATCTCAATTTCCCCCCTTTTCTATTTCCTTGCAAATTATTTTGCAATTTCAAAGTCTACTGTCATTTTCAAGTGATTTAACAGAACACTTTCCTCTTAATCCATGAATTACAATGAGTGGACATCCACATGCTGTGCTAGTGATTTGACAAGAGGCCTTTCCTTTGCATGGGTCAAAACACAAATTCCAATTTAGGGCTCTGTAGTTCACATCAAAGTTTCCTAATTTCACGGCACCTGTATAATTTCTCATTATAATTACAGCTTTTCAAACTGGAGACTGGTTCTATTCTCTAATGCTTTATTCTTGTAACTGTCCAGTGATGTCGGGATACCTGATGTCACTGTAGCTGTTCCCCAGCATAATGTCTCTCTTATTAGGGAGTTGTGCAGATTCCTGACCAGACAAACTCCCAACTTCTTCAATTTCTTTACCAGACCAACATCAACACATTCCCAAACTTTCTTCTGGTGGGTATTGAGAAGTGGGTGTTAAAGAATCTCACTGGACACCTGGGATTACAGAGCCATAAATACTGTATCATTAATCCTATTCCTTCATAATAGTAATTAACTAACTCTGACACACTGCTTGTACTAAATTCGGTTCGACTTTAACATTCCCTTCCTTAGGTTTTTATTGCATCCCTGAAATAGGACTTACTCCTATCTCCAAACCTCTGTCTGAGATTCATTCCTCAGGTGAGAAACACATCCAAGAAGGCATTAAAAATTGTAATAAACAGGCAAACAACAATAACGATGAAATCGAATACAATTTCAAGTGTCTTTTTTACCCATGTAGAATCTCAAGGGTAGAAGAGGTTTTATAAATTCATTTGGTAACTATAAAAGGCATTTGCTTTCCTGATCATCTCCATCCAAGAGTCTTGTTTTTGTAGGTACATAAATTTCTGGAACTGCAAGAATTCTCCCAAAAACAAGTTCTCCTGGGGAAACTCCTATAGGTTGCTTTGGAGCATTTTCATGTCCCACAAACCAAGATCTGTTCAGCAGCAGCAGTGCTGACATCTCATCAGGGCAGAGATCATTGTATTGCCCTCGTCCTGTTCCCTCCCTGCAGCGTCTCTTCTGCTCCTGCCCACAGGCAGTGAAAGAGCCCAAGGGGCACGGTGAGAGCCCCGGACCTGCCGTGCCCTGAGCGAGACCCAGGTATGTGGTTCTGCTGCCCTCATGGACCTGTGCCCCCCCTGCAAGGGATGAGGGGAGTCCTTGCGGGGAGTGAAGTTGTTGCTGCTCTGCAACATGCTCTCCTCTGCTCAAAAGTGGGTTTTTTATAACCTAATTAATCCTCCTACCTTCTCCCAGTGATGGGTGACCCAGCTTTGACCCTATGTGCAAGTTTGACCCAGTTGATGACAAAATGGGTTTCTCAGCAGCGCTGGTGAAGGTACCGGGGGCTTCCCCAGCACCACCAGCTCTGTGTGGCACCTGGGGACAACTGGCCTTGTCTGTGCCTGGGCGTACTGGGGCACAGGAGCCAGCAGCATCAGTGGGTGATGCTTTGTTCAGTGTGTATTGGGCAGAAACCAATGGGCCAAAACCCTTTTGCCCAGTCAGGCAGGCCCATGGGGTTCGATATTCGGGGTGCTGACACTGTGGTGATTTCCCCTTCAGCAGCTTTTGAGGCTCTCAGTGTGGGAGAGGTGATGCTGCCTTGCTGGGGCTGTGCCAGGTCCCCTGAGCTGCAAAACTCTTCTTGATTTCTCCCAGCTGAGATGGTCTTTAATGTGGGTAGGGGTGAGCAACTCTGTCCTCTCAGTTCCTCAGGGCTTTTGGATCCAAAACTCCCTCTCTGCGTGTGCTGCTGGGCGTAGGTGCTGGGCTGTTCTGGGCAGAGGAGCCAAGAGGGAAGGTGTGTGTCACAGCGCAGGACAGGAGCAGAGCCTGTATTGGCAGGGTCAGTGCCCAGGCTTCTGCAATTATAATGTCCCTCAGAAAAAGTGTCTTTTTGTTAGTGCCCAAACTCTTAGCTGGAGATGCTCTTACTAGAGGCCACGTCCCGACTCAGCCCGCCCGTCCTCCCATCGGCAGAGCTAAGCCAGGTTGGACGTTCATACTGTCGTAGGCAGGCACCGCAGAAAGCCTTCACAGGCCTTGAGAGAACCTGTGACCTTAAAAGCGGGTCAGGACGTTCTCGTAATCCAGAGACACTTTGGTCAGGGGTGCAAAGAGGTCACTTGCAGAGGCAGCAGAGATTGGGCAGAGCTGCGGTGTTTCCTGAGGCAAATCAAACCTGAGCTTTATTTGTCCCCCACAGGCAGAGGGAAACGCCGGGTGTGTTTGTGAGAAGCCAGAGCTGGTGCTCGGGACACAGGGAGGCAGGGCTTCCTCCCAGGAAAGGCTGTCCTGGTTAGCGCAGACCTGCTGTAGTCCAAGCCAAGTGTAAAGGTAAATCCTTCAAGAGACAACGTTCAGGGCCTTTCCATGTGTGATGTGTGAGGACAGGACGACATCTCAGCTCTGTGCTAGCATGCACAGACAGGTTATTGGAAGGTTAGAATGAAAAGGGATTCATTAAAAATGCATGCTGGGTATTGCTAAAGATGTTCTGAGAGCCTCTCATCTTGGTGTGTTGGGTTCTGAGGCAACTGAGTGCCAACCAGGGATGAGCTGCTCTTTGCATTTTTTCTGTTGAAATGGAAAAGTTTTGCAGCTTCTTAAAAGCTTCAGACCTGAGTCTGGGAAAAAATAATAAAAAGGGCAGTTTTTTCTTGTCACAAGTTAAGTCTTCTATCAGCAAAGTGGTACCTGCAGCCAGGTGTCTTCATAGCAGCCAGCAGCACGTGCAGCTCAGCTCTGTGTGTAACTTCTCTGTCCCATGGAGACGCTGCAGCACAGACACGTGCTTGGTGCGCGTGGGCTCTGCAGCGATGTGGGATCATCTGGCTCAGAGCTGCACAGACAGGTTTCAGTGATGTCCAGCGCACCAGGCGACTCCTGGGGGGCTGTAAAAGCGACTCAGCCTTGGATTGCCTTGAGGCCCCATCTCTGCAGAGACAAACAATGGGAAGATAGCTCAAACCTGAGTTGTCCTGTAAGCCCAGCCTAAACAGGGCAGTGCTGCCTAATTCAGCAAATTGAAACCTGGGTTGAGCCTTGAATTCCTTCAATAAACAACATGCCCAAGTCCCAGTCGAGCTGCTCTTCAGCTGCCTGGCAGTAAGATAAAGGCAAGCCAGAGGGTCCCCGTTTGGCTTCCGTGGGCCCAGGCAATACAAAGACATGCAACATCAAGAGTATATGTAGGTATATGTAGGGGGGGGCACCGCTAATGACACACATGGAAGATGGCATTGTCCATTCCCGGCACAGTCCTGCCCTCTGTCACACTGCTGAAAGCCATAAAACCCCTGGGTTTCAGTCTGGGGGGGGTGGTGGTGGAGCCGCTTCAACTCTGCAAGGAGACCCTTCCCCCTTGCCAGGAGGCTGGCTGAGGGAATGACCTGAGAGCCCTGACCCGGCGAGATGAGGAAGTGAATATTTGACATGGTTAAAGTTGGTAGTCTGGGGTGATTGACTGACACCATGTAGTATGGAGCGTGCCCATGAGTTGCCTGAATCTGCTGTAGCTGTCACACTGAGCATTGTGAGCTGCCTGCGGGCGGTAGCAGTGAGCACCGGGGCTCTGCTGGGGCCGTAAGGCTGCATTTCCTGACTGCTGTGCTGGCAGTAGCGCATTGTGCGACTCTCTTGTGACTGTGAGAAGTGCAGTCGTACTTCTGAGCTGCAGTGGTGCATTTCTGCCTTGTACCCATCAAACCTGCAGTAGTGACGCATTGAATCTGCGCGTGGGTGTTGGGAGGATGGAGGCTTCCATCTCGTCTGCAGGGCGGGCATCACTGCCCGGGTACCAGCATCACCACCTCTGCCCCACCACCAGCCAGCAAACGACGACGTGCTGTGCTGGGAAGGAGCTGCAGCAACCCCAGGGGGTCAGACAGGGACTGGCTGAGCACTGAAAACTCAGCTCACACTCGGTGGCTAGTGGCAATCGCTGGTTGGGACTAGCACAGCAAAATCCTGGAGCTGGTGCTCCACCCTCTGCCCAGCTCACTCCATCACCTCTAGAGCCTCGTCTGGTGCTGCCTGGACATCATCCAGCAAAACCCACTGGACTTTATCCAGCAAAACTGTCCTGGTTTTGGTTATGATGGAGTTCATTTCTTTTCTAGTAGTGGATGGAATGCTGTGTTTGGGAGTTAGGATGAGAGCAGTGCTGATAGCAGCCTGATGTTTCTAGTTGTTGCCAAGCAATCAAGGACTTTTTCAGTTGTTCATTTTTCCCTACTAATGAGAAAGGAGGGGACGCAGCCAGGACAGGTGACCCAAACTGGCCAAAGGGGGTATTCCATGCCAATTATGTCATGCTCAGTGTAAGGGGGGGGCTGGTGGGAGGAGGAGCAGGCGGCTCCAGGACACGCATTTTTTGGGGACAGTCTGGTTTCTTGGGACGTTCTGGGCTGCACAGCCTGAGTTGTGTGGTTCAGTGAGAAACTGCATTGTGTATCACCAGTTTCATATGTTTTGCTCTAAAGTCCTCTTATCATTGTTACATGTATGTTACATTTATGTAACAAGGTTCAGGGTTGGTTCCCCAGAACAGCAAAGCCTCCAGCCCCGGTGGCAGGGGGGCTGCCTGTGGGCTCCATGGGGATTTTTCGGGCCAGGTATGTTTTTGAGCCCCGTCTCCTTTGTTTTGGGAGCTTTGGCTGGGCGTTTGGCACGTTGTCAATGGACGGCCACTCCGTCCCAGAGGGGAAAAATCCCAAGGGCAGGGGAATTAGGAGGGTTGGTTCCCCAGGACAGGAAAGCCTCCAGCCCCGTGGTCAGCAAGGCTGCCTGCGGGCTCCGTGGGGAGGTTTCAGGCTGGGTATGTCGTTGTGCCCCAGCTCCTTTGGTTTGGGAGCTATGGCTGTTTTTTTGGCACGTTGCCAATGGACGGCAGCTCTGTCCCAGAGGGGAAAATTCCCATGGGCAGGGGCATTATGAGGGGCTTCCCCAGAACAGGAAATCGCCCAATGTGGGACCCTGGCTGGCTGATCAAGGCCACAGCTACGTATCTCTGCAGTTCTGCTTGCAAAACAGTCTTGAGAACTCACTAACAAGAGGCTGAAAGCATGGGAACATGAAAGTGTATCAAGAGCTCCTGGTACTTAGAATTTCCATTGTGGTGAGAGAAACCTGGTACGGTGCCCACGGCCTTTTCCCCCTCTATCCCGGCCCCTCATTATGTAACCCTCAAATCTATTCAAGCAGCTACCAGCTTGAGTAAAGTGAACTGATTTCTTTTAACTGTATTGGTGTGCAGTCTGTTCCTAGCGCCTCCTCGCACTTCCAAAGCCCCTGGATATAAATTATTTCCCAAGATCTGGATTTTGGACGTGGGAACTCGCAACAATTGGCGCCTGAACAAGGGACCCGGACGGGTGAAGACCAGGAATGACCAGGGACCAGGAAGAAGGTTACGAAGCTGGTTGTAGCAGCCAGGCTGGAGCAAGAGGAGCTTTAGAGAGAGGCTGCAGCAGATGGGCTGGTGCTGCTGAAAGAGTAAGTGTTGTGGCAGCTGGAAAAGCAGGGTCGCTGCCCGTCCTCTGCATCCACGATGGAGTGGGAAGCTGCGGAGAAACTGCTCCTTAGTATTCTCTCTAAGAGAGATGAGCAAGTGTCTCCAAAAGGCATAGTGGAGCTGATAAAATGGGCTCATCACTCCGGACATTTGACAGAGGTGGCACTAATATTTAGTGTCTCCGAATGGCCAGAGATCAGGGATCATATGTGGGATGCCCTTATTACAGGTGGTAAAGAAGAGAAACTGGTCCGATCTCTTGGACCGACCTGGTGTGTGGTGGTTAACACTTTAAAAGCAATGCAGGCTGAACACCAGGTGGCCACCGCTGCAGTGCAGGTGTTAACAGGGTCTCCAATTCCAGCAGAGACAGTGTGTGAGAGGCCGGTTCATGGCTTAGTACATTCTGTGTTCCACAGCTGCAGAAATGCAAGACTCAGTGGGGGGAGCAAAAAAGGACAGCACTTTGCCCACAGCGTGGTCTGCTGACCAACAAGAGCCTACAAAGTGTCCTGAAAGTGCAGGCTTCTCAGCCCCGAAGTTTTCCCCTGAAACGTCTAACAATTCCTCTGATTTGGGGGAACGGAGGGAGAAGTACAAGAGCTTACTGATCATCTCCAAATGATGAAATTAGACAGAGTAATCAGATAGCTAATTCAGTGCTGCCGACACCGGCACCGTGCAAGATGCCTGTGCCTTCAGTGCCACCTTGTGGGGGAGTTGCGCCAGGTACAGTTCCCTCGCGTTGAACAGGGGTGATTCGTAATGCGGTCATAGAAGGACAATGGAAGCGGCATCGCGAGTTCCTGCCCCGTAGTATATACTCAAGATGGGGGTAAATGGGACCCTCACGATTGGGAACTGTTGCAGCAGGCGCGTAAAACTGTCACTGACTATGGCTCAGCGTTCTGAAGCATCCAAACAAATCATTCAGTGGATCTTTACTGCAGATGTGAATACACCTTCGGATAGCCATAATTTGGGATGTTTGCTGTTAACTCCCTCAGAGAATTTGTTGTTTCTTTCAGAGTGGTTTTAGTGCACTACACAGGAAGCAGCTACTCCTAGCGAGCCAAATGATCCTTTTTACGGGATAACAGCTGAGATGTTGGTGGGAGGGGGACAGTGTGCATCTCCCGAGGTCCAAGTAACTTTTCCTGCTACTTTCCACCGGCTCTCCACTCGCCTTGCTTTAGAAGCGATTTCCACTATACCAGTCGGCAAAAAAAGAACCTGCCTTTGCCAGTGTCAGGCAGGGAGCTACGGAATCGTTTGGACAATTCATAGATGGAATGTGGATTGCTATTCAACATAGTGAGTTCCCCAAAGACACTAAACAGCAGTTAGTTCGTGTTATGGTTCATGACAATGCCAACCCTAGCACTCGTTTTATCCTAGCCTCATTTCCCCAGGAGTCATCTGTGGAAACGATGCTGCAGAGAGTGGTTCGAACAGAGCAAGGTGGTCAGGTAACTCAGATTGCTGCTGCTGTACCAGCTGCATTGATTCAAAAGGCAGAACATCAAATAGACAAAAGCTACAGGACGTTCATTACTACCGCTGTGGAGTCTGGGGACATGTTCATCGAGAGTGTATGGAGAGGGTCTGGTCTGGTCACTGTCATCAAGACACCCATGCCTTACTGTTCACATAACTCCACCTATATTCATTCCAGCAGGAACCCGTATAGCACAACTAATAGCCGTACCTGTGGAAGCCCCAACTGCCATGGGGACGGAGCGGACCGGGGGCTTTGGCTCAACTGGGAGGCTGGCCTGCTCAGCCACCCAGCCAGGGAAAACCCAGTTCCTGTGCTGCTACAGGTAACTCGCCTGCCCAGCAGCTTACAGATGCTGCTCGGTAGGGACGTGCTCGGCCAGATGGGAGTGAGCCTGACAAATCAGGGGTTTTATCCTGGGCCACTGTAGCGCCGCCACCAATAGCCCTTCCATGGCTGACTAGTGAGCCAGTATGGGTGGAGCAGTGGTCATTGAGTCAAGAGTGCTTGAATATTGTTAAACAGTTGGTAAAGGAACAACTGGGGGCAAAACATATTCGACCTTCCACCAGCCCGTGGCATACCCCCAGATTTGTTGTGCCCAAAAAATCCGGCAAGTGGCATTAATTACATGATTTACACAAAATTAATGAACAAATGGAAACAATGGGAGCCCTCCAGCCTGGTCTGCTGTCACCTACAGTGCTGCCCTCCAGGTGGCATATTCGTATCATTGATCTGAAGGATTGCTTTTTTACCACTCCTGTTGCAGAACAGGATTGTAAAAGGTTTGCCTTTTCTGTGCCATCAATTAACAAGGCCAAACCAGCTGATCGATACGAGTGGGTAGTTCTGCCTCAGGGCATGAAGGACTCTCCCACTATGTGCCAATTGTTTGTAGCACAGGCCTTGAAGCCCCCACGGGAGCAATATCCTGGTATGATACTTTATCATTACATGGATGATGCTCTGTTCTACCAAGCTGAGAAGTTTCCTATCAATTGGAATCAGGTGGTGGTTACCCATTTGCAGAAATATGGCCTTAAAGTAGCCCCAGAGAAAATTCAAAGTAGTACCACTTATTTGTATCTAGGATGGAAAATTACTGATGCTGTTATTGTGCCCAGAAAGTGGAATTTGCTACAAAAATTACTAACCTTCATGATGTGCAGACAGCTTTAGGGCACATACAATGGGTGCGACGCCAGGCTGGATTTCCAACCAACAGATAGAACCATGACTTGCGCTTCTGCGTGGTCGTGATCCCTCTGACCCTGTCTGCTTATCAGAGGCCTCACAAAGAGCCTTACACACAATTGCTGAGCAAATTCAGAACGCAGCCAGTGCGAGGAGACTCGCTGGAGTTCCCTTGTCATGAGTCATTTTCACCCCAAGGGCCCAGGCATTTGCATTGATTTGTCAGTGGCAAAAGAAAAAGGGGGACTCCACCCAGGAACCACAGACACAGAAGCCTCCTGCTGTGCCATTGCCAGATCAGCCATCATCAGATTTCCTCCAGTTTCTTCCTTTGCCTTTTTCTCTATTCTGGATGGATTTTTCCATCAGTTCAGCCGTCCACCTCTGTCATAACCAGGGGGGAGGTTGTAGCCCAACTAACACAGAAGGGCCGAGAGCGGATCTTCTCCATATCAGGCCGAGAACCATCAGACCTGAGTCTGCCGCTGACAATGGCAACTCTCGATTGGGCACTGCAACATTGCGATTCCCCAGCACCAGCTATTGCAGGATATCCTGGGCAGATACAGAACAGAAGACCAGATGATGGGGTTGTGCAGTGGATAGCCCTGACAGAGTGGGTAAAGGAGCCATTGTTCTCCTTGCAACCAGTACAAGGTAAAACCGTATATCCAGATGCAGGGAAATGCAGTAAGTCAGCAGCCTGTGTCTGGTGGGATAATGACCATTGGCACAAAGAGGTAATACCAGGCTGACCAAAGGACACATTGCAGACATTAGAACTTAAGGCAGTGGTCTGGGCCTTTTGCCAATGGGATCAGGAGCCTTTAAATGTGGTCTCAGATTCCCTGTATGTTGTGGGCATATGCGCTCGACTTGGAGATGCCTATCTAAGGGAAAACAAGAATTCTCAGTTACTGACATTGCTCAACTGCGAGCTGCATTAGGAAGAAGGACTCAGGAATATGCAGTCTTGCATGTACACAGCCATGAAACTGAGAAAGGACTAGGGGAAGGCAATGCAGTAGCTGACCAGGCCGTTACGATAGCACCTGGCAGCTCCTTTGAGGCAGCCCGAGCTTCTCATGAAATGTTCCACCAGAATGCAGAAGGTCTACAACGACAATTTCACATCTCAGCTGCAGATGCCAAACTGGTAGTTCAATGATGTCCCCAGTGTTCTCATCAGAATCAGGGCTTAGGGTTTGGGACTAATCCACGTGGTTTACAAGCCTTGGAGTTGTGGCAGTCTGATGTCACATGTGTCCCCAGTTTTGGACGGTTGCAATTTTTACATATGAGTGTAGATACTTTTTCAGGGATGATTTGGGCAAACCCTATGACCAGGGAGACTGCAAAGCCTGTCATCAAGCACTGGACCTCATGTTTTGCTATCATGGAGGTCCCAAAACAGATTAAAACAGATAATGGCCCAGCTTATCGTTCACAGTCTGTCCAAGGATTCTTGCAACAATGAGGAGTGCAGCACATTTATGGAATCCCTCATTCCCCAACAGGACAGGTGATCACTGAACGGACGTGTGCCATGTTAAAAGACCATCTGTACAGGCTGTCAGGACAGAATTTGCCTGTTGCAGAGTTAGTGGACAGAACACTTTTTGCTTTAAATCATTTATGTATCAGAGGGCAGCGAATGCTTCCTGCTATTGCTCTGCATCACGCATCTGTTAACCTACGAATGCTTACAGACAGCCCACAAGTAATGGATAAAACTGCACAGACAGGGAAACGGGAAGGTCCAGCAAACATGGTATTTGTAGGAAGAGGAAATTTCTGACTGTCAACCAAGGACAGCCCTCTTTGGGTCCCTGCATGGAGTGTACAGCCCACAGTGAAAAATAGTAACAAGTGACTGTTACTTTCTTTTCAGACCTTCCTTGTCCTGCTGTACCTGCAGTCCCTGATGGAAGTTGAAGGCTGGAGTTTTCCACAACTGAAACAGAATGTTTGGGTGACTTTAGAAAACCCCATCAAACAAGCATAACACATGAAGAAGGATTAGGAGAAGGGAATTACCCCACTGTAGTGGGATAATTAGCAGTGCTGTGGCTGGGAGAGGCGGGGGATGCCCTGCGGTGGCTGTGTGTGTGTCTGAGATGATCCTGATGGGGCTTGGAAGGGGAACTACAGCAATTAGCTCTGGAAGTTTTGCTTGTGTGAAGCTCACCCCTAGTTGTAAATCCCTGTTCTGTGTGTTCTTTCCTCAGCCCTCAGCAGCCTGCGGAACATCCAGATGGGCAGGAACCTCCAAAGCTACAAGCAGGTGCCGCCCATGACAAAGGTAGTTCACAGCCCTGGTTCTTCTGGGGTTTGGCATCCCTTGGAAAACTGAGGGGTGTCTGAAACTGCAGAAGGGTGTGCAGCTTGGAATGAATCCCACTGCTTTGGGTGGGATCGAGGAGCTGGGCTGCCATGCAAACGGCAATCCTAACCCCTCTTAAGTCACACTCTCACGTGGCCTGCCTTTGTTGTTTAGATGCTGCCATCCCTGGGTCTGAAGAGAAGGCTGAAGAGGTTTTTGCTGCTGCGGTGAAGGTACCAGCCAGGGCAGCAAGGAAACGCCAGGCTTCCCTCAGCAATGGCACTCCAGGAGCAGAGTCTGCAGGAGAGGTTAGCAGAGACTTTCCTGAACCTGTGCAGCCTCAGGCTCTTCTTCTCCCTTGACAGCAGGTGCCTCTTGTGTGCTGGGTTTGCCTCGCTCAGGTTTGCCTGCTCTACTCTGGCACGTGGAGCTGAGGAAGGAGCACCCAAAACACATGACCTTGTGAGAACATTCACACGCTTCCTCTGGATAAAGCCCTCTCTGCTGGGTTTGGTATCCACCGGACTGGGAGAGGATTCCCATAGGATTTGGCTCTGTATAAACAAATCCTGAGCTGCTTGACCCCTTAGTTTGGTTGGGAGGTGCAGTGTTTTTCTTACTGCCCCATAGGGTGAGAGGAGTAAGAAACCCTCGTGCTCTATTATTTGTCCCTGAGAGCACCATTGACTCTTTGTTTGTACAAAACCCCTTTCTGAGGGGCTCAGCTCTCCCTGAGCCAGAGTCAAGGCTGAACTCCGGAATGCTGAGGAGCTGCCCGAGGGGCACTGGGCAGGAGGCCTGAGGGGGTTTAATCACTGCACATAAGAGAGCCCCTATTAACAATCAAACCCAAAGGGCTCCAGCACTGCCAGCAGAAGCTGCAGTACCTGGTACAGCGGGTGTGTGACTTGTCCCCCGACAGCCACAGCCCCAGTGAGAGCAACAAGGTGCGTGGGGGTTTCATCCCTGGGCACTGCAGGGTGTCTCCCCCAGGGACATCCAGGTGGGGCACCCCGGGGCTGTTCCACCCACCAACCCTTCCTCACGTGACCCAGGGTGTCTTTCACAGGCTTTGGTCAAGGTCAGGAATCTTCTGGAGAAGGCCACCGCCAGCGATCCCCAGAACCTGAAAATCTCCTTGGATGCCATAGGCAGCAGTGTCCAAGGTAGGAGAGCACAGCCAGGACACGTTCCACAGCGACTGTTCCAGCCCCTGCCCGCTGGGATCACTGGGTGTCCATCCACCTTGGGGCTGACCTTGGCTGTCTCCAAGGCTTTGAGCTTGAGTGATGATTTTAGGTGGGGATGTGGGAGATGAAAGGCAGCCAGTGGGGTGGTGTGTGTTGAAGCACATCAGGAACAAAGAGGGTTGTGTGGGGCAAGGAGGGTTGTGTGGGGCAAGGAGGGAGACCCTCATCTTAGAAATCCTTGTTGTGAAGAGGAACCAGCGCTCAGGTCTGGCTTTGCCCTCCTCCTGTTGGATGCTCTTGGAGGAACCACTGAGGTTTTGGCAGCTTGCCCCCTCTTTTTAATGAAGCAGGAGCTGTACCCACCACCTCATGGGCTCCAGACCCTTATGGGGAAGCCCCAGCAGTGTCCGAGACAGGGGCAGGTCATCCTGGGATGCTAAGGAGAAAGAGCCTCACTAGTCAGTAGTGCCTGTGGCAGAGGGCTTGGCCCGAGGGTCACCGTGATGCCACCAGCCCTCCAAAACATGCCAGCTCTCCCTGGGGACATGGGCTGAGCGGAGGTGGCCCCACTGCCTCTCCTCAGCCCACTTCTCTCCTCTCTGTCCAGACCTCTTTGATTTTGAGGAAAGACCCCGGCGTTGTCCTCAGCCGTGAAGACATCAAGAGGCAGGGGCTGCGCCTGGCCGAGAGCAACAAGAAGAGCTGGCGGAAGAAGCTGCCCACTTGGACCCTTTGATCCTGCAGACCCTCCCTTGTTCTCTGACTCCCTCAGACCCCCTTTGTTCTCTGGCTCCTGCAGACCCCCCCCTTTTTTTCTGGCTAATGCAGACTCTTCACCTTGTTCTCTGGCTCCCGCAGACCCCCTTGTACCTCTCCCAAACAGGTTTAATAGAACAGAGATATTTTGTTTCTCACAAGCCTGTGGTGAAGCTGTAATGGGGTTCGGGGCCTGGATCACATCTGCAGTTTGGGACATGGGGCGTGCAAACTCTGAGGGGTGCAGAGCTGGGTTTGGGGACAGCCCCATCCCCTCTCCTTGTGCCCTTGCCCTATGCCCAGCTGCTTATCCCCCTGTCATGGTTTGGCCCCAGCTGAGAGCTGAGCACCACACAGCCACTCTCTCTAAGAGGGTTGTCGCAGTTTTGGGTGCTGGTGGAGAAGGGGGGGCTGCAGAGATGGCTCTTGCAAGAAGCTGCCAGCTCTGGGAGCCCCGATCCTTCCTGGTTGCCCTCCTGGGAAATGGCAAACTTGTGCCCTGGGCTTTTGCTGTTGCTGTGAACCAGAGCTCATCCCCTCAGGTACCTGTCTGCGGAGGGGAAAGGGGGGGATGTTCCCGTGACTGCGTATGGTTTGGGATCAAACGGGCGCCTTCGCCAGGCATCACTGCTCCTGAAGCTTTCCTCAGTGCAGTAAAAAGCCATGAGATGAAGAAACTTGTCCTGGATTTGGTCAAGATGGAGTTAACCTCATCTGTAGCAGCGGGTGGAATGCTGTATTTGAGAGTTAAAATGAAAGCAGTGCTGGTAACACCCTGATGTTCTTAGTTGCTGTCAGACAGTCAAGGACTTTCTCAGCTCTTCATATTTCTCTATTCATGAGAAAGGAGGGGCGAAGCCAGGACAGGTGACCCAAACTGGCCATAGAGATTATTCCATGCCAATTACTTGCTGCTCAGTATAAAGGGGGGGCTGATGGGAGGAGGAGCAGAGGGGTGGCTCCAGGACACGCGGTTTTTGGGGGACGGTCGGGTTCCGGGACGGCTCTGGGTGGCACGGCCTGAGCTGTGGGTTCGGTGAGAAACTGCATTGTGTATCAACAGTTTCATTTTTTTTTTGCTCTAAAGTCCTGTCAGCATTGTTATATTTTATCTTTCTGCTATTTTAGTAAACTATCCTTATCCCAACCCACGGGCTTTTGGTTTCATGGCTCTGTGGTTGTTATTTGCCCCTTCCTTTTCCCTTCCCTTCACCCACACACACACACTTTTTCCCCCTGCTCTTTTCCTTTAAGGAGCAGGCAGCTGCGTGGTTCTCGGCTCTCAGCCGGGGTAAAACCACGACAAATATCTTCATCGATGACCTTGATGAGGGAACAGCATCCACCCTCAGCAAGTACCCGATGATACAGAGCTGGGAGGAGTGGCTGACACGCAGGACACTGCGCTGCCATTCAGAGAGGCCTGGACAGGCTGGAGAGCTGGGCAGTTAGAAACCAGATGAAGTTCAACAAAAGCGAGTGGAGAGTCTTGCACCTGGGAAGGAATAACTGCTGGAATCAGGACAGCCTGGGGGTGACCTGCTGGAGAGGAGCTCTGTGGAGAAGGACCTGGGGGTCTGATTGATGACAGGTTGGCCATGAGCCAGCAGTGTGCCTCGGTGGCTAAGAGAGCCAATGGGATCCTGGGGTGCATCCGGAGGAGTGTGGCCAGCAGGTCACAGGAGGTGATCCTCCCCCTCTACTCTGCCCTGGTCAGACCCCACCTGGAGTATTGTGCCCAGTTTTAGGCTCCCCAGGACAAAAAAGCCAGGCATCTCCTGGAGAGAGTCCAGTGGAGGCTATGAAGGTGATTAAAGGCCTGGAGTATCTGCCCTATGAGGAAAGGCTGAGCGAGCTGGGGCTGTTCAGCCTGGAGAAAAGAAGGTTGAGAGGGGATCTTTTTTATAAATATCTTACGTATGGGATGCAGGGGGAAATGGCCATTCTCTTCTCAGTGGTCTGTGGAGACAGGATAAGGGTCAATGGCTGCAAATTGGAGCACAGGAGGTGCCGCACCAACGTGCAGAGTGGGGGTGGACTCGATGATCTCTCGAGGTCCCTTCCAATCCCTACGATTCTGTGATTCTGTGATTAGGGAGTGATTAAACTTCAGGCATCTGGGGAGTGTTTCAGCTTTGACATTGGCATTTAAAATAAGGGGGTAGATGAGATCTCAAGGTCAGACATCAGGCTTGGGGCAGTACTAGGTTGGAGGGGACAGGGTGTGTAGTGACTCTGCGAGCTTCCACCCTCATGGTGACCAGAGAGTAACCTCAGTTGGTGATGACCAAAAGCCTCCCCATTTTACTGTGATGGGTATTAACACTGGGACCTGTGGCATGACAGGGCACATCTAAGTGGCTCCATGACACAGGATGTCTGTATCTTTTCACTTTGTAATCTTGAAATTGCTCCCTCTGATTCCCTGCTCTAATCAGCGTTCAGGGAGTCACACATCAATGTTCTGCAGGAGTTTCATCACCCACAGCCCTTTGCAGATTCTACTAAAGCTCCAGGAATCTTCATTCCTCCCATGGCCCTCCACACTCAGGGACTTTCAGCTGGGAGCTTGTTAGTGTGCAGCCACTATAATCAGTTTATTCTTGCCTCTCAACTCCTGGACAGTTTTTATCATTCTTTTCAAAATGTGGCAGAGCTCTGTTCCTCTTTACAGCCAGTCCTCAGGGTAAACGGGGTGGGAATTGCAGCAAAGAGGCTGTAACATTCAGCTGCATACTCAGTGCAGGAGCCTGATGGAGGAAAAGAGTGCAGCTTCCAAACAATCCCTGGAGACATGGTGGGGTTGGGGAGGTGTAGAGGAATGTTGTCTATGCAGTGTGGGAACTCAGGAAGAGAACTGTTGTGACCTTTCCACACCTCCTTAGGAGATCCTCTGGTTCAGTATCAATTGGAGAGAGAAAGCTCCTGTCAGTTCTGTAAACTCAAAACTTAAAAAGCCTGAAAACATTAAAACTTCTTTTTTTTTTTTTAATTAAGTGCTCATTGAAATCTTCCACTTTAAGCAGAGTCCTGTAACCTCTCCAATTAGCTGTACAAGTCTTGAAACCCTGAAGAAAATGATGGGAAGGCACAAAGCTCGTTAGGGCCTTTTCAACTTTAATGAGCCCCATGGTGCCTTTGGTGCTGATTCCATGAACTGCAGATCCTCTGAGGTGATTAAAGCAGTCTCTCAAAGAGTTAAGGTCAGAAGAAGAAGCTCAAGTGCCTTAGAGTGTTAATTGGCCCCACTGAGGCCCATTACTGACAAAGTCTGCCCATGGATGGGTTAGAGTAGAAAATTGCAGGCTGTGATTAAAGGTGGACTGAGGTGCTGTGCAGGTGGATATGATGCTAAGTAAAGCCTTGATGTATTTTATCAAGCAGAACAGCCAGCCCCACAGAAGTGGGATTCTGTCCCCTGCACTGCCCCAGGGCTCTTTCTGGGCCAGTGTCACATGGGGTGTGTGATGCAGGGTGTGGTACAAGGGTACCACAGCTCCCAGCATCCTGGGGGGTGCAAGGAAGCAATGAGGCCCCAGTTCCATGAGATGAGCATGTCTCCTTTCAGGCTTTGGGGGCAGAGACAACTGCCACAGCCAGGTGTGGTGGGTTGACCCTGGCTGGAGCAGATACCCACCAAAGCCACTCTGCCAGTCCCCCTCTTCAGTTTGACAGGAGATACAAAATCTAACAAGATGCTCATGGGGTGAGGTAAGGGCAGGGAGAGATCATTCAGCAATTATCATCACAGGCAAAAGAGACTCAGAGAGGAATAAAATTCATCTTATTACCCCATCAAAACAGAGTAGGGTAATGAGAAATAAAGCCAAATGTTAAAACACTTCCCCCAACCCATTCCTTCTTCCCTGGCCCATCTTTATTTCCAATTTCTCTTCCTCCTGCCCTGGACTGACACAGGGGTACATGGAATGGGGGTTGTGGTCCATTAATCACATGTGGTCTCTGCTGCTCCTTCCTCCTCACGGGGAGGAGCCCTCACACACTTCCCCCGCTCCAGTGTGGGATCCCTCTTGAAGAGACACTCTTCCATGAACTGGAGTAGAGCAAAGTTTTGGTAGCAGGGGGGCTACAAGGGTGGTTCTTGCAAGAAGCTGGTAGAAGCTTCCCCTAGGTCCAACAGAGCCAATACAAGCTGGCTCCAAGATGAACCCACCACTAACCCAGTACGAGCCAATGGGCAACAGTGTAGCACCTCTGTGATAAAATAGTTAAGAAGGAAACCAAAAGAAACCCAAGAAGTGGACACTTGTTGCTGCTAGAGAGAGAAGTGAGAAGATGTGAGAAACCCTGCAGACACCAAGGTCAGTAAAGTAGAAGGGGGAGGAGGCACTCCAGGCATTAGCAGTCTGTGGAAAAGACTATGGTGAGGTAGGCTGTCCTTCTGAAGCCCATGGAAGATGGTGGGGAGTAGAGATTCCACCTATAGCCCATGGAAGAGCCCATGCAAGAGCAGGTGGTGACACCTGAAAGCAGCTGTGACTCAGTGGGAAGTCCATGCTGGAACAAGCTCCTGGCAGGACCTGCAGCCCATAGAGAAATGAACCAACACTGGAGCAATCTTTCTGTCAGGACTTTTGACCCCAAGAGACACCCACACTGGAGCAGTCTGTTCCTGGAGGTCTGCACCCTTGGGAAGTTCGGGAAGAACTGTAGCCCATGGAGGGACTCATGTTAGTGACTGGAAAAGGGGTACAAGCCATCCGCCTCTGGAGACTGAATCATAGAATCTCCTGAGTTGGATGGGACCCATAAGGACCATTGAGTGCAGCTCCTGGCTCCCCACAGGACCAGCCAATTCAGAGTATGTGACTCAGTGCATTGTCCAGACGCTTCTTGAACTCAGTCAAGCTCAGTCTTGTGGCCACTTCCCTGGGGAACCTGTTCCAGTGCTCGACCACCCTCTCAGTAAAGAACTTCTTCCTAACAACCAACCTAAACCTCTCCTGTCCCAGCTTCATGCTGTTCCCTCAGGTTCTGTCACTGGTCACCAAAGAGAGGGGATCCAGGCCTGGCCCTTCACTCCACCTCATCAGGAAGCCACAGGCCGTGATGAGGTCTCCCCTCAGCCTCTACTTCTCCAGGCTGTACAAACCAAAGGACTTCAGGCTCTCCTCGTAAGATTGCCTCTCCAGACCCTTCACCATTCTCACTGCCCTCTTCTGGACACTCTCCAATAGCTTTTGTGCCCCTCTTGTACCACGGTGAAAACACAGGGAGAACAGAAGGGGAATGGAGTACTTAAAAACCAATTCTTTGGATGTTTCCTTGGAAGCAACACAGGATGAAAAGCCCACCCTTCAGGCACGGAGTGCAGTACATCCCCTTTGATTGAAGAGCAGCTCTTGCAAATGCAACATCTGAGAGAGTGTTATCCAATGGTCAGAATCACAGAATCAAACCTCAGAACAAGCAGTGTAAAGCAAAGAATTCTCTGTGAGTGGGATTATTGGAAGGGAAAGCAGAAGACTCCTGGCCTAAGATAAATTCTGGTAAAAGTGCAGAGAATGGGAGACAGGTTATTGTTGATGAAGCAACTTCCATTAGGATGGATTCCATAGTGCAACCTGGAGCTCCTTGTTCCTCATGCTGAAGATGAGGAGGTTCATTGCTGGGGACACTACTGAGTACAGAACAGGAACCACCACGTTCATTGGTGTGGAAGAGAAGGAGGCATGATTCAGGTAGGCAAACATACCAGTGCTGATAAAGTGGGACACCATGGCCAGGTGAGGGAGGCAGGTGGAAAAGGCTTTGTACTGTCCCTGCTGCGAGGGGATCCTCAGCACAGCCCTGAAGATCTGCACATAGGACACCACAATGAACACAAAACAGCCAAATTGTACACAGACACTAACAACTATAAGCCCAGCCTCCCTGAAGTAGGCATTAGAACAGGACAGCTTGAGGATCTGGGGAAATTCACAGAAGAACTGGTCAATGACATTGCCCTTGCAGAGGGGAAGTGAAAATGTATTGCACGTGTGCAGCACAGCACAGAGAAACCCACTGCCCCAGGCAGCTGCTGCCATGTGGACACAAGCTCTGCTGCCCAGGAGGGTCCCGTAGTGCAGGGGGTGGCAGATGGCAACGTAGCGGTCATAGGCCATGACAGTGAGAAGAAAGTACTCTGCTGTAGCACAGAAAAAAACCCCAAAAAGACCTGTGCAGAACATCACATGTAAGAGAGATGGCCCTGGTGTCCCAGAGGAAGTTGGCCATGGCTTTAGGGACAGTGGTTGAGATGTATCCCAGGTCGAGGATGGAGAGGTTTAGGAGGAAAGTGCAGGACTCTGCACTTGGCCATGTTAAACCTCATCCCGTTTGTCTCAGCCCATTGGTCCAGTCTGTTCAGATCCCTCTGAAGAGCCTCCCTACCCTCAGGCAGATCAACACTTTCTCCCAGCTTAGTGTCATCTGCAAACTTACTGAGGGAGCATTCAATCCCTTCATCCAGGTCATGGATAAAGATGTTGAACAAGACTGGACCCAGGACTGAGCCCTGGGGCACGCCACTCATGACTGGCCTCCAGCTGGATTTAATTCCATTTACCACCACCCTTTAGCTCTGTCTGCCCAGCCAGTTTTTAACCCAGCTGAGGGTCCACCTATCCAGGCCAGTGGCAGCCAGTTTCTCAATCAGAATGCTGGGAGAAACCGTGTCAAAGGCTTTACTGAAGTCCAGGTAGACACATCCACAGCCTTCCCCTCGTCCATTAAGCAGTTCACCTTGTCATAGAAAGAGATCAGCTTCTTCAAGTATGATCTGCCTTTCCTAAACCCATGTTGACTGGGCCTGATCCCCTCTCCATGATGACCCTCTCCATGGTCTTCCCCGGGAGTGAGGTCAGACTGACAGGCCTGTAGTTCCCTGGGTCCTCCTTCCACCCCTTCTTGTCTATGGGTGTCACATCTGCCGGCCTCCAGTCAAGTGCAACTTCCCCAGTCTGCCAGGATTGCTGGTAGATCATGGAAAGGGGTTTGGCAAGCACACCTGGCAGCTCCCTCAGCACCCTCGGGTGAATCCCATCAGGTCCCATTGACTTGTTAGTGTCTAACTGGCCAAGCAGGTCACTCATCATTTCCTCCTGAACCATGGGAACTTTGTTATTCTTCTTCTCCCCATCAGCCAGTTCCTGAGGATGAGTACTCAGGAATATCCATCTTGACTATTAAAGACTGAGGTAAAGAAGGAATTAAGGACAACAGCCTTGTCCTCATCCCTTGTCACTAATGTTCCCTCTATGGCCAATAAGGGATGGAGATTCTCCTTTCCCCTCCTTTTACTGTTAATATACCTATAGAAGGACTTTTTATTCTCTTTTACAGAATTGGCCAGTCTGAGTTGCAGTTCAGCTTTAGCCCTTCTGACTTTCTCCCTACATGATCTCACCAAATTCCTATAGTCGTCCTGCCCCTTCTTCCAAAGCTCATATTTCCCCCTCTTTTTCCTAATATCTTCCTGGGGTATTCTGGAAAAGAGGGAAAGACACTGAGTCCCTCCCTTGGCTGGGGAGAAATCCTTCTGTCCTTCAGAGTTCTTTCCCCTGATCAAAGCAGAGCTGGTCAGGAGAATCACCCTTCCTTGAGGAGGCAGGACCCCCAGGCAGTGATGGGGAGGGGGCTCTTTCCCTTGTGGAGTGTAGGGGGTATAACAAGTGTGTATGTAGGTGGGATGACAAGGGGGATGACAAGTTGGGCAGCCATCTGCAAGCACACAGGAAGTGCTAAGAAAATGGAGCTTCCCTTCAAACATCCCACTAGCAGCCCCTGTATACCATTGGGCTCAGGGCATTTCTTCCAAGGAACTGGTCCAAACTCTACCAGAGATAATATTCTCGAACTAAAAGCATCCAAGTTTGAAACTGGTAAATGTCCAGTAATAGCTCTAAACCAAATATGCGAGGGCTGAAAGCATTCCTGGCTTGAAACCTACCCAGGTAAGACACCAGCAGCCCCATTAACACTTCATCTCAGGGCTTTTATGCTCAAGGGTGTCATCCTAACAGTGCCTGTTGTCATTTTCAGGCTCTACCAGTGTCCATCTTCAAAACCTCTAATCATCCAGCAACAGCTCCCAAACAAAAGTGTGAGAGCTTAGAGATGTTTCTGCCCTGAAACCTGCTCCAGGGGTCGACTAGCAGCCCCAGCAACTGTTAGGATCAGGGCATTCCTAGTGGGGGGAATGGTCCTAACAGTGCCTGATGTTGTTTTCAGGCTCCACCAGTGTCCATATTTGAAACTTCTAAATGTCCAGCAATAGTTCCTAAAGAAAAGGGGTGAGGGCTGAAAGAGGTTCCTGGCTTGAAACCTCCCTTGTTAGCACTCTAGCCGCCCCAGTAATCTTGGGGCTCAGCTTTCTCCTTACCAAGGTAATGTCCTAACAGTGCCTGGCATCATTTATGGGCTCTCCAATCCTCCAACTTTGAAACTTCTCAACGTCCAGCAATAGTTGCCATACAAAAAGGGTTGATGGCCATAGACAATCCTGACCTGAAACCTCCCTAGGTAACCCACTAGCAGCATGAGGAACCTTAAGACTCAGCACATTCCTAGCCAAAGGAACAACCCAAATACTGCCTGATGTCATTGCATGACTCTACAGTCCTCCACCTTCAAAACTGCTAAACTGCACTAACAGTTCCAAAACAAAATGTGCAAGGGAGGAAAAGAGTTCCTGGCCTGAAACTTCCCCATGTAGACTAAAAACAAGACCATGGATTTTGGAGCTAAGAGCTTCCAAGGGAACAGAACAAACAGTGCCTGACTTATGTTCAGGCTGTAAAAGCATCAAAATTCAACTATGCTAAACATCCAACAACAGCTCCCAAACAAAAGGGGCGAGGGTAAAAAATATTCCTGGCCTTAAACCTCCCCAGGTACCTCACAAAACACCCCAAAACTAAAGAGGTACTGAATACAAGAAGACCAATCTCCCTGGGGTAGGCATCTGAGCATGCAGGGCTGAGGATCTGGGGGATTTCACAGCAGAACTGGTCACCAGCATTACCCTTGCAGAGGGGGAGGGAACATGTCTTGGTTGTGAGCAGCACAGCGTGGGACATCAAGTCAGAGATGAGATCACAGAATGATCCCCATGAGGAGAGGAGAGAGCCTAGAAGAACAGATCTTCTCCTGCTGAGCTGGGCCAGGCTCCTGGGACAGTAGGAGCTCATGGCAACCTGACAGAGCTACAGAGAGACAGCTGTGCCCAGGAGCAGATCCTCTGCCAAGCACACAGGGCTGGGGACACTGCCTGGAGGCACCGAGGGGAGACCTGTGAGGCTGAGAGAGCTGATGGATGCTGAGAGCTCACTGGAGGAGAAAAATCCACAGCCTCTCCCTGGTATGCCTGTGAGTGCAGGGCAATGCAGGTTCTGTTCCTGGAGGGATCTCCTAAAGCTGGGACATGGGGCAGTGTGTGGGGTCTGTCAGGAGGACAGGTTCTCTATAGGACCAGAAGGTGCTGCCTGGAAGGGATGCCCTTCTGCCCCATCAGAGGGACAGGGCAGGACAGCTGTCTTCTCCTGGGCATGGTTGAGGGGTGCCCAGGGCTGTCCTTGTTGCAGGATCCCTGTGACCCAGGGTCTGGTTGCTGGGGCAGGGACTCTGCTGCTGCCAGGGTCAGCACTCAGCCTGCCTGCTGGGCTTTCCACAGGGATATAGACAGCACCTCTGGGTTGAAGGACTCCCAGGGAAGGGCAGGGGAAGGTCCTTCTGCTGTAAGAAAGTGCTGCATGGGTCAGCTTTGCTCCCAGCCAGAGCTGATCCTTGAGAAATGCCAAAGAGAATATTTCTCCAAAGGCAGAGTCTTTGCTTTGACTTTTCCTCTCCTGTGGGCTGTGCTGAGTGTGGTAGATGAGAACTTATTTCTCCCCTTGAGAATATGCAGTGAAAACTTGATTCTCATGAAGATGTCGGAGCCTGGCCTGAGTCCTGCACACACAGAGGTTCCCTGGGGCAGTGCCCTGATGCCAGGAGGGGTCTGCAGAGCAGAGCTGAGCACAGGGCAGGTTGGATGAGGTCTGTGAGCACAGAGCAGGAGGTGAGATGGGCAAAGAGAAACAGCTGCAGGGACAGCTCCAGGCAGCAGAGACATTGTCAGGGAGGGAGAAGGAGCAGCTCCCTGAAACGCCCTGTCAGTGGGGATTTGAGACCTCCCTGACATCCCTCGCACTGCAGACACTTTCCCACAGCAACCACCAGGTTTCTGCCACCCAGAACAGACTCTGCAGCCAGAGTTTCAGGGGTTCAAGATGAGTCTTCTCCTTGTTAGCCGGATGCCCATTGAGGAGAAACACTTGTGTCTCTGTCTGTCCCTGTCCTTCCAGCCCTGGCTCTAACACTTCTTGCTGTTTCACCTCCTGTCCTTGCTGCCTTTGTCCCAACATTACCTGGGGTTCTGGGAATCTCCATTGGTGTGGCTGGCACTGAGCTGACCCAGGACACACATCTGAGGACTAAAGACTTTCCAGGGGCTCCTGCTGGGCTGCAGGCTGCCCCCCACAATGGCACCGCTCTCTCAGGGACTCTTGTGCCCCAGAGAGGAGCCCCATGCAGGAGACATCTCGGCACAGAGGCCGTGGCAATGCCACTCATCACCTGTGTGTGGGCAGCTGCACTGAGCCCTGTGTGTCCCTGGCTGGGAGCGGGGAGCTGAGATCCTCCTTGGGTAGGATGAGACCGCAGGAGGGCTTTGGAGCTCTGCCCTGCGAGACTGGATTCCTCAGCTCTCTGTGGGGTCCAGTTTCTTCTGCAGGGATCTGCAGGGTGTGATCACAGAGTGTCCAGCACAGGGCAGCTGAGAGCAGGGCTGATGGACAGAGCAGCTCTCCCCACTCTGCACTCAGGGGAAGGTTTCACTGGCACTACAGCAGAAATGTCAGGGAGTTCTGACAGGAGAAACACTCCTCAGCTCATTCCTATCCACAGGGGATTTAGTCTGAGATCAGGCCATCCTTCTATTTCCTGACTGCTGCAAGGCAGGACTGAGTTCTCCAGAGCCCACAGCCAACCCTCCTCCCAGCAGTGGCACACTCAAGCCAGCACAAAACAGACTCACAAAAGGGACCTGACAAATGTCTTCCTGAATCCAGAGAGTCAATCTGAGGGTGTTCCCTATGTGGTTTTCCTTTGAGAAGAGTTCCCTAACTTCTCACTGTCCCTTTTCCTCCTCGGACAGGTCTCCACACTTGATGGCAGCAGATGTCCAGCAGCAGCAGCTCCATCAGCCAGTTCCTCCTCCTGCCCTTTGCAGACACACGGGAGCTGCAGCTCCTGCACTTCTTTCTCTTCCTGAGCATCTACCTGGCTGCTCTCCTGGGCAACAGCCTCATCATCATCACCATAGCCTGTGACCACCACCTCCACAGCCCCATGTACTTCTTCCTCTTCAACCTCTCTGTTACTGACCTTGCCTACATCTCCACCACTGTTCCCAAAGCCATGGCCAATTCCTTGTGGGACACCAGGGCCATTTCCTACACAGGATGTGTGGCTCAACTCCTTTTCTTTGACTTTTTGATTGCAACAGAGTACTATATTCTGACTGTCATGGCCTATGACCGCTACGTTGCCATCTGCCACCCCCTGCACTACGGGACCCTCCTGGGCAGCAGAGCTTGTGTCCACATGGCAGCAGCTGCCTGGGGCAGTGGGTTTCTCAGTGCTGTGCTGCACACAGCCAATACATTTTCTCTGCCCCTCTGCCATGGCAATGCCCTTGACCAGTTCTTCTGTGAAATCCCCCAGATCCTCAAGTTCTCCTGCTCAGATGCCTACCTCAGGGAGATTGCAGTCATTGTGGTCAGTGTCTGTTTAGCCTTTCTGTGCTTCGTGTTCATTGTGGTGTCCTATGTGCAGATCTTCAGGGCTGTGCTGAGGATCCCGTCGCAGCAGGGACGGCACAAAGCCTTTTCCACCTGCCTCCCTCACCTGGCCGTGGTCTCCCTCTTTGTCAGCACTGCCTTCTTTGCCTACCTGAAGCCCCCCTCCATCTCCTCCCTATTTCTGGACATGGTAGCGACGTTTCTTTACTCAGTGGTTCCACCAGCAGTGAACCCCCTCATCTACAGCATGAGGAACCAGGAGCTCAAGGATGCCCTGTGGAAACTCAGGACTGGGCGTTTCTAAGCTGCTCATCTTCTGCACATTGCTGGCCATGGTAACTCATGTTAGGATCAGTCTGTATCTAGTGGGTTTATTAGTGTTTGGGGATTTTTTACTCTCAGTTTGCCTGAGCTATAATAACATCTGACGCCAGTGAGGGAACTGCTGGGCTTGGGGAAGAGCAAGGTTCTCCATACAGGGTTGGATCTCAAGACACTGCTTTTCCTCCCTGTCCAGATCTCCTTATCACACAGATACCCATCACAGAATGCTGCTGTCACTTCTTGTATCAATTGAGCCAAGACAGAAAATACCTGTGACTGGAAAGAAGGTCCTCCATGGCAAATTCCTTTGAAATCTTCATCACTAAACACCTAACAATAATCCAATTAGTTGTAGAAGTCTTGAGTTTTTTAATGAAAGGGACTCTTAGAGAGAGTTCGTCTATGCTTGGGAGGAGAGGTGGGGATGAATGGAGCGGAAAGTCAATCAAAACCTAGACCTTTTTGCTTACAGTTCCAAACCACAGACCCGCCAACATGAAAATTAATTCCACCCCAGCCAAAATAATGTCAGGAGAAGATGTGTTCTGATGGAAATGTTTCTGTTCATCAAATCCCAGAGTTTCTCAAGGTATGTTTGCAGGGAAACTCCACTTTGTTCACAATTCATGTGTGCTTGCATATGGCTCTCCAACTGCTGGTGCCTCTAACAAAAAATGACAGCACTAGGTGTTAAAGAACCTGGGACTCTATTGCTGGACATTCAGCATGTTTGAAGGTCAATGAAGGTAGAGCCCAAAATTGACATCAGGTATTTTTAGGACCATTCTTGTGGCTAGGAATACCTGAGGTCCAAGCTTACTGTTGCTCCTAGTGCAGTACTTGGGAAGGGTTCAGGCCAGGAACATCTTTCACCCCTCGCACCTTTTGTTTGGGATGTGTTGCTGTACGTGTAGCAAGGTCAAAGTTGGTCAATAGTACAGCCTGAAAATGACATCAGGCACCATTAGGATGATTTCATCGCCTATGACAGCCCTGAGCCGCAAGATTATTGGGTCCTAAGGTTTCTGGGTCTGCTAGTGGGCTACCCTGGGACGTTTCAGGCCAGGAAGATTACTAGTCCCTCGTAACTTCTGTTTGGGAGCTAGTGATGGATGTGTAGCAGTTTCAAAACTAGAAGCTGGTAGAGCTGAAAACTGATGTCTAGCACTGTTATCACCATTCCATTGTCTATAAAAGCCCTAAGCCCCAGCATTACTGGGGCATCTTTTGGCCTCTCTGGGGAGGTTTCCAGTCAAGAAGATCTTTAGGCCCTTGTACCTTTTGACTGGGAGCTATAGCTAGATGCTTAGCATTTCTGAAGGGGGATGCTGTTAGAGCCAGAAAATATCATCAGGTCTTGTTATGACTGTTCACTTAGGCAAGGAAAGCCCTGGTCCCCAAGGGTGCTGGGACTCCTAGTGGGCTACCTAGGCAGGTGTCAGGCCAGGAACATCAGTCATCCTTTGAGCCTTTCATTTGTAAGCCATTACTGGACATTTAGCAGTTTCAAAGAGGGAGGCTGTTAGAGCCTGAAAATAACGATAGACAATGGTAGGACCATTACCTTGGTAAGGACAGACCTGAGTCTCAAGGTTCCTGGAGAATCTGGTGGGCTACCTACTGGGGTTTGAGGGCAGGAACATCTTTCAGCCCTCTAATTTTTCAGTACAGGGGGGCGGGGGGGATATTTATTTCTGGAGGTTTAGCAGTTTTGAATCTGGATACTGTTAATGTTAGGAAATGATGTCAGGCACTGTTAGGACCATTCTGTTATCTTTGAAAGACGTGAGCCCCAAGGCTACTGGGTCTGCTAGTGGGCTACCTGGGGAGGTTTCAGGCCAGGAAGATTACTAGGCTTTCACAACTCTTCTTTGGGAGCTATTGCTGGATGTTGAGCAAGGTCAAATGTGGATGCTGGTAGAGTCTGAAAATGACATCAGGCACTGTTAGGACTGTCCTAGCAAGCAAATCCCTGATCTCCAAGGTTACTAGGGTAGCTAGTTGGCTACCTGGGGAGGTTTCATTTCAAGGAACTTTTTTCAGCTCTCTCACTTTTTGTTTGGGAGATGTTGCTGAACGTTTGGAAGTTAGACGCTGGTAGCACCTGAAAATTACAACAGCCACTCTTAGGACTGTTGTGGTTTCACCCCGGCTGAGAGCCGAGATCCACGCAGCTGCCTGCTTTTCAAAGGAAAAGAGCAGGGGAAGAGGGAAAGGTGGGGTGAGAGGCAAGGGAAGGGAAAAGGAAGGGGCAAATAACAACCCCAAAACCAAGAAACAAAGAGGCCCGTGGGTTGGGATAAGGACAGTTTACTAAGATAAGAGAAAGATAAAATATAACAATGCTAACAGGACTTTAGAGCAAAAATATATGAAGCTGTTGGTACACAATGCAGTTTCTCACCGAACCCACAGCTCAGGCCGTGCCACCCAGAGCCGTCCCGGAACCCGACTGTCCCCCAAGAACCGCGCGTCCCGGAGCCGCCCCCGTTCTTCCTCCCGTCAGCCCCCGATATCCTGGGCAGGACGTAATTGGCCTGGAATACTCTCTTTGATCAGTTAGGTCACCTGTCCTGGCTTCGCCCCTCCTTTCCCATGAAGAGCTGAGAAAGTCCTTGACTGTCTGACAGCAACTACCAACATCAGGGTGTTATCAGCACTGCTTTCATTTTAACTCTCAAACACAGCATTCCATCTGCTGCTACAAATGAAGTGAACTCCATCCTGACCAAAACCAGGACAAGGACTTATCTTTGTAAGGACAGTCTTGAGTCCCAAGGTTCCTGGGGGTGCTAGTGGGATACCTGGGAGGTTTCAGGGCAGGAACATCTTTCTACCCTCAAACCTCTTCTTTAGGAGCTATTGCTGGACATTTATCAGTTTTAAATATGGACATCAGGCATAGTTAGGACCATTCCCTAGGCAAGGAAAGCCCTGAGCACAAAGGTTACTGCAGCCGCTAGCGGCCTCCTGGGGAGGTTTCAGGCCAGGAACATCTGTCAACACTCAAAGCTTTTGCTTTGGAGCTGTACTAGGACATTGAGCAGTTTCTAAGGTGGACGCTGGTAGAGCCTGGAAATGGTGTCAGGAGCTTTTGGGATCGCTCCCTTGGGTAAGAATCACAGAACCATAGAATGACAGAATGTTAGGAGTTGGAAGGGACCTCAAAAGATCACCTAGTCCAACCTCCCCTGCCAGAGCAGGATCACCTAGATTAAATCACACAGGAACACATCCAGGAGGGTTTGAATGTCTCTAGGACCGTCTGTCCCAGTGCTCCATCACCCTCACAGTGAGAAAGTTTCTCCTCACATTCACATGGAACTTCCCCTGCTCCAGCTTGCTCCTGTTGCCCCTTGTCCTATCGCTGGCCATCACTGAGAAGAGCCTGGCTCTGTCCTCCTGACTCTCACCCTTTGCATCATTATAAACATGAATAAGGTCACCCCTCAGTCTCCTCTTCTCCAAGCTAAAGAGGCCCAGCTCCCTCAGCCTTTCCTCATAAGGAAGGTGTCCCACTCCCTTAACCCTCTTGCTGGCCCTGTGCTGGACTCTTTCAAGGAGATCCCTGTCCTTGAACTGAGGGGCCCAGAACTGGACACAACATTCCAGGTACAGTCTCACCAGGGCATGGGAGAGGGGGTAAAGGACCTCTCTTGACCTACAAATCACACACTTGCTGGTCCCTCGTAGTGGCACCCCAGGATGCCATTGGCCCTCGTAGCCGGGAGGGCACCTTGTTGGCTCATGGTCATGCTGCCCCCATGTCCCTCTCACCTCGGCTGCTCCTCAACAGGCCAGTCCCCAGCCTATACTGGTACCTGGGCTTGTTCTTCCCCAGATGCAAGACCCTACACTCCCCCTTGTTAAATCTCAGTAAACTTCTCCCCACAAGTAGTAATACCAAGAACAACTCCAAATCTACAAAAGAGTCGTGAGGCAACCACAATCCTGCCCTGCTGTCGTGCACTGGGGAGCTGGAAGAAGCTTCCTGAAGTTTGACCCAAAAGAAGTTAACCCTGATGAAACTTGTGGGTTATACTGTACTCAGTGGGGAAATCAGACACTTGGGAAGGGGCTGCCACCCGGTGGGAAGAGATGGAATAGCTGGATGAATGGGTAAGGTGAAGTGTAGGCTCTAGGAGCTGGGAAAGTATAATCCAGGAGCACAGCACCAACTGGGATCCACCTGGCTGGAGAAGAGCTCTGTGGAAAGGGACCTGAGGCTTCTTATGAATCAGCAGCTCACTAGGAATAAACAGGGAAATGCTGAGGCAAACGAGGTGCATCAGCATGGGTATGACCGGCGGAGATAAAGAAGTCGCTGTCCCACTCTACTCAGCACTTGTCAGGCCATGCCTGGAATACTGGGTGCAGTTTTGGTCACTTGTGGGAAAAGTAAGGGAGGATTCTGCAGCTGCGGAACTACACAGTGTAGCAAGCGACCAAGATCTGATAGCCTTGGTTGGGCGAGAGCCGTGGGAGACATGAAGGTCGGAATGTCTTGAAACCTTGGGAGGCGAGAGACATTCCATTGTGCTGACAGTGTAACTGCAGCTGCAGTCTGAAGATAACCTCTAACCCAGACGACATCAGTAACCTGTGAAAAGCCTTTTGTTGATTCTGTGTTAGCCAATCAATGCAGAACTCACTAAGCTTAAACGCATCTAGAAAGTATATAAACTGCTGTGTGTGTGTAATAAACTGATCACTTGCTTACATTAAGCGGTGTCCCGTCTCTCTGTTGCGGCAAATGGTGACCCCGACGTGATTCGATCCAAAACGGACCGGACGACTCGGCATCCGAAGAATCGGAAAAACTGCCTATTGGGCAGCCGGTCGCAACTCCCGCAGAACTACAGAGTAAGCTGCTGAAACGGAAGCAGAAGCCGGCCGGCGAACAATCCCTCAAGGAAAAGAGGTGAGCTGCGGGTAATCAGGATGGGAGGTCAAGTTTCGACCCCCGTAGAAAGAGACGTATATGAACTTATGAAAGCTTTATTAGCTAAACATGATAAGACTATTTCGGGTCATGATCTTAGATGTACCTTGAAGTGGGTCCAAGTTAAAATTCCCACCATTACTGCATCAAATATTTTTACAACGGACATATGGGACTCCGTGGGTGTTAAACTTTGGGACGGAGCCACAAAGGGCGACCCCCAGGCACAAAAACTGCTCCCTTGGTGGAGAATTATATTTGAAACTTTAAAAGAACAAGAGCGCTCTAACAGAGCAAATAAATCGCCTGGAAAAGACCCTGACGGGGACGACTCCCCTGTCCTTCTTTCAGCCCCACCGGAACTGCCTCCCTCCCCTGAAACCGATCCTTCATTAGTGCCAAAGCCATCCTCAAACAAAAGGGTGTTAGCAAATTACCCTCCTGAAGACGACCCCTTTGATCCTGGTCCTTCAGACCCGGAGGATGAACCTGATTTATTCCCCCCTGACCCTCACAACGTATGGACCAAAATCAAACGGCAAGCGTTACGGGAAGGGGATTTGGAAATGGCACAAAAAATCGTGGCACCGGTCATATATCAAGGGCGCGGGCGCGGGGGCTCAGTGGGAACCTTTGTCTTTTTCTGTGATTAAGGAATTGCGTCGTACGGCTACGGAGCACGGTTTATCTTCTCCCTACTTTGTTACTATGCTATCGTCTGTTTTCGATACTTATACTATGACACCCCATGATCTTAAAGCTCTCGCACAATTACTGTGTACACCCACACAATATACCTTGTGGGAATCTCAATGGAGACAGGGGTTACAGACCCTCCTGATTAGCTATGTAGGACATAATGATCCCAGTATGGCTGCATTGACTTTGGAGCATTTAACGGGGACGGGGCAGTACGCCGACCCCGTAGCTCAAGCCAGAGATATCCCGAGGGAAGCTCTGAGAGCTGTATGCGAGGAAGCAAAAAAGGCACTCTTAAAGACCCCTGATACTCAAAGACCACAAAAAGCCTTTACTGCTATAATACAGGAACCTCGCGAGTCTTATATGCAATTTATAGATAGACTGAGACTGGCATTAGAAAAACAGATTGACAATACAGAAGCGAGAGAAATATTACTTTTAAAACTGGCTGTAGAGAATGCTAATGCGGACTGTAAGCGAGTCTTACAGGCTTTACCAAACAGGAATCCTACTCTAATTGAAATGATTGAGGCATGCAACCGCATAGGGACGATGGAGCATAAATATGAGGCTATGGTCGCCGCCTTTGCCGCTATGGGACCCTCTCCCACCTGCTTTAACTGCGGAAAGCCCGGGCACCTTAAGAAAAGCTGCCTGATAAAGCCACAGACACAAGCCCCAGGCCCCTGTCCTAGATGCCAGAAAGGGCGACATTATGCAAAACGATGCCGCTCGAAATATAATGCCCAGGGGCAGCTCCTTCAGGGAAACAAGTCGCGGAGCGCGATTCCGCGGCGCGTGCAGAAACAAATCCCGCAATTCGCAGCTACACCACAGGGGGGAGTCCAAACACAGCCAATGCCACAGGTCTATGCCCAGCAACCTCAGGCTGTGCCGGAATGGACTTGGCAACCGCCCACACAGTAACATTACTCGATTCCACGGTCCACCTGCTGCCCACCACTAGTGACAGCGCTAATTTGGGAAAACAAAGTGCCCTGATCGTTGGTAGGTCTTCTACCACGCTTACAGGACTTTTTGTGCTCCCTGGAGTGGTGGACGCAGACGCAGTGGGCAATATTGCAATAACGGCTTGGACTCCTTCTCCCCCTTGTACTATTCCAGCAGGTAGCCGGATTGCTCAGTTGGTACCCTTTTTGGGACCACAAAAAGACCCTGCCACAGCCGAACTATTACCTGTTAGGACGGGCAATTTTGGGTCTACAGGCACCCCCTCAATTTATTGGGCACAGAACATATCTCATCAGCGCCCCACTTGCAGAGCTATTCTGATTCAGTCTGAACAAAGATATCCTTTACAAGGCATTTTGGATACGGGAGCTGATGTTACAGTCATCTCGCAGGCAAAATGGCCTCCACATTGGCCTTTGACTTCTACCCCTCAGGCCCTTGCAGGGGTGGGAGGAACCGGCACAAGTCGACAAAGCCTCCACTCCGTCACTATTGAAGGCCCAGAGGGACACATAGCCACAGTTAAACCCTTTGTCTTACCAATACCAATGGTTTTATGGGGACGGGATGTACTAACACAATGGGGAATGACATTAAAAACACATTTTTAGGGGGGGCCATTGAGGAGCGCGACACTCTAAAAATCACATGGAAAACAGATACCCCTATTTGGGTGGATCAATGGCCCCTTCCTATTGAGAAATTGCGCGCTTTAAATAACCTAGTAGAGGAACAATTCCAAAAGGGTCATATCGTACCCTCTGTCAGTCCCTGGAATTCTCCTGTTTTCGTTATCAAAAAACCAAATGGCAAGTGGCGCCTCCTGCATGATCTTAGAAAAATTAATGATGCTATGGAAGATATGGGACCCCTCCAACCGGGGCTCCCCTCACCAACCATGTTACCTCGAGATTGGCATCTTACAGTGATTGATTTAAAAGATTGTTTCTTTAACATACCTTTGCACCCTCAGGATGCACCTAAATTTGCCTTTTCAGTTCCAAGCATCAATGTGCAAGAGCCTTTACGCAGATTCCATTGGGTAGTGCTGCCGCAAGGAATGAAAAATAGTCCAACAATTTGCCAATGGTACGTAGCAAAAATTTTTAAGCCCAATAAGGAAGTCCATGCCTGCAATTTTAATTTACCATTATATGGACGATATTCTTGTGGCTGCATTCCATAAAGAGGACATGCAGAACGCCGTAGCCCTTGTCATTCAAGCTGTAAATGCAGCTGGATTCTGTATTGCTTCTGAAAAGGTTCAATCAATATCCCCATGGAAGTATTTGGGCTGGCTAATACGATCAAAAACTGTAGCACCCCAACCACTTACCCTAAACACAAAAATTACTACTTTGAATGATGTGCAAAAACTCCTGGGAACCATAAACTGGGTTCGTCCACTATTGGGAATCACAAACTCTGATCTTGAGCCTCTTTTTAACCTCTTGAAAGGAGACACTAACATTCGTGCTCCAAGAACATTAGATAAACCCTCTCAGAAGGCTATTGCGAAAGTGATTGAGGCTATTGAGTCTAGACAGGCACACCGTTGTGACTTAAACCTTCCTTTCTATTTAGCAATTTTAAATCCTGCACGACAGCCATACGCCCTCATTTTCCAATGGGATATTACAGAAAAAGACCCATTGTTAATCATTCAATGGATATTTTTATCACACCAACCTGCAAAAACTATACTTACGCAGCATGAGATGTTTGCCTCTTTGATTGTTAAAGCACGCCACCGACTACTAGCCTTGGCAGGAATTGACTTTGTACATATATACCTACCAGTAGTCAAGGCTTACCTTTCGTGGCTATACCACCGGTCAGACGTCTTTGCGATGGCCCTCGCAGACTACTCTGGACAAATCTCATCTCACCTACCAGCTCATAAACTCTTACACCTTAACTTTCAACTCTCACAGAAACCAAAGCGAAGTGAGACACCTCTGGAAGCTTTCACAGTATTTACGGATGGGTCCAGGAAAACTCATAAATCTGTCATTATCTGGTGGGACCAACAGACCCAAAACTGGAACTCAGACATTTCTCTAGTACCGGGCTCACCACAAATTGTAGAACTTGCAGCAGTTGTACATGTTTTTCGTAAATGGTCAGAACCACTTAACATAATTACTGATTCTGCCTATGTTGCCGGAATAGTTCAACGCGCAGAAGCCGCTGTTTTGAAAGATGTTTCTAACTCTCTTTTATTTGATCTGTTACAGGAACTTATTGCCTTGTTGGATTCTAGGATAACTCCTTATTTTATTATGCATGTCCGCTCCCATACCACCTTGCCAGGCTATATAGCTGAAGGAAATAGACAAGCTGACCTATTAACCCTTACTGCACAAATTCTCCCAGATCTCTTTGCTCAAGCAAGGCTTAGCCATTCCTTTTTCCACCAGAATGCTGGAGCATTAAAACGCTCCTTCAACCTCACCACACAACAGGCTACAGAAATTATCGCCACATGTCCTGATTGCCAACGAGTATCTTTCCCATCAGTCGCGGGTGGAATTAACCCCCGAGGACTGCAAGCCTTACAGTTATGGCAAACTGATGTCACACACTATCCAGAATTTGGAAAACAGAAATATATACATGTTTCAATAGACACCTTTTTGGGAGCCTTATATGCATCCTGTCATATGGGAGAGAAGGCTCGTGATGCTAAACGCCACTTTTTACAAGCCTTTGCCACTTTAGGCATACCCCAAAAGATAAAAACAGACAATGGACCTGCATATATTTCTGCTACCCTAAAAACCTTTTTCAATACCTGGGGCATTACACACATTACAGGAATACCTCATTCCCCTACCAGTCAATCCCTTATTGAGCGCTCCCACCAGTCTTTAAAAAATATTTTACAAAAACAAAAAGGGGGAATGAGGCAGGCAACCCCAGGAGAAAGATTACAGAAAGCATTATATGTTTTTAATTTTTTAAATTGTTCCTTGATGGACCAAAATCCCCCTATTGTTAGACATTTTAATATGAGCCAAGAATTCACAGAATCAAAAAAGGCACCAGTTTTGATAAGAGACCTAGAAACAGGACAAATTTTAGGCCCTTATCCGCTTGTCACTTGGGGAAGGGGTTATGCTTGTGTTTCCACAGAACGTGGTCCGCGGTGGATCCCAGCGAGGAACGTTAAACCCTTTAGAGAACCACTGATGACGACCCCAGCTGAAGAGCCGGACGCGGATGTTCCGCCACCTACCTGAAGACTACTATCATGATACTCTTTTTGTTCTTGTTTGGGGCCGCGGTGAAAGCAAATCCTTTTCCTCCATTTTTCCCTAAGGTTAACATATGGGTTACACTGGCCAACCTAACAGATCAAGATACTCTTTGTCTGGCCACTGCCTCCCCAGAGAATTCTTTCTCTACCTGTCTGGTAGGATTGCCACTTGATAATTGGACAAGATTGTGCGATCCAGTCCATCGATCCCTGATGACTAATCCCACAGACAATTGGGATGGGTGGACACCATATAGGCCACAACTTAGCTTAGAACCCCAAGAGATTGAACTATTAGGATCGGTAAAAATGGATTTTTGTGTTAAGTTCAATTATACAGGAAAGAATCAATCGCGGGTATGGGACGTATCCCCTGTGCATTCCATATTTCGTAATGAAACAGCTTGGTGTAATTATACATCACGCATCATATCACGGTCTGCAAATGTGCCTGTAGCATTGCCACCTGGCATATTCTTTATCTGTGGGGACCGGGCCTGGCCAAGCATACCCTCACACATTAAAGGAGGTCCTTGTAGTTTGGGACGTCTTTCACTCCTTACCCCCAACACATCTAGCATTTTACAAATGCGCAGAACTCACTCTAGGAAACAACGAGCTACGCATGCATTTACTTCTGAGTGTGATGATAGAGTAGATTTTTGGAACTTTGGACAACGCTTTACGGCCTCATTCCTTGCCCCTGGTGTCGCGTCTGCAAAGGCACTAGGCACCTTGGACAAACTGGGATGCTGGCTAGCAAAGCAGACCAATGCTACTAGTAAAGCACTTTCTGGTCTTTTGCTTGATGTAGATAGCGTACGACATGCAACTTTACAAAATCGTGCCGCTATAGGTTTTTTGCTTTTAGCTCAAGGCACTTACAATTGGTTTCATGACTGGGGAATTTCAGGATGGATATTGTCAATGGTCAAATTTGGATTATTGGAATTGGTAATTATGGTATTTGTCTTACATTTACTGTCATGTTCATTGAGCTTTCTGCAAAGGGCCCTTGCAGAGACCTCAAAAAGCAGTTTTTGTAACACAGATACAGAAAAAAAAAATTGGCAAGGAGGACAGTGGGCCTGCCGGCGGCCTAGCTCTCCTCACAGAAGACAATATCCTTGAATTCCCATAAGACAGGAAAATTACTCATGCTGAGAGGTATTTGGTAATTAAATTCTCAAACATACTGACCTTGAAGACAGAGGTACGCACTGCCTCAACCCAAGGAGGATTTTGAAGGCATGTGTTGTATGAATCTTTCAGACCACTCGGAATCAATCCATGCCAGCATACAACAACTTAAAAACAGAGTCATGAACCTCCGAGAAGATGATAGATGGGACTGGCTAGACCAGCTATTTTCTAGCTGGGGTTTCACAGGGTGGATAAAAAGCTTAATTAAAACAATGCTATATGTAGTGCTTGTTATTTTGTTGTTTTTAATATGTTTGCCGTGTTTTTTACAGTGCGTACAGACAATGATTTCTAACTCTATTCACAAGGTTCTTATTGTTCAACAGAACGGGGGAGATGTGGGAAAAGTAAGGGAGGATTCTGCAGCTGCGGAACTACACAGTGTAGCAAGCGACCAAGATCTGATAGCCTTGATTGGGCGAAAGCCGTGGGAGACATGAAGGTCGGAACGTCTTGAAACCTTGGGAGGCGAGAGACATTCCATTGTGCTGACAGTGTAACTGCAGCTGCAGTCTGAAGATAACCTCTAACCCAGACGACATCAGTAACCTGTGAAAAGCCTTTTGTTGATTCTGTGTTAGCCAATCAATGCAGGACTCACTAAGCTTAAACGCATCTAGAAAGTATATAAACTGCTGTGTGTGTGTAATAAACTGATCACTTGCTTACATTAAGCGGTGTCCCGTCTCTCTGTTGCGGCACTATTGGTTACCTAAAGAGAGGGGGGGGGTCCTACCTTTCCGTACAGCCCGAAATCTTCCGACCGCCAGGCCCTATCTACCGACACACCCAAATACATTATTTGAGGTCAAAAGTAAGAAAGCCATTTTATGTATTAACAACTGTGAGAAGAAACTAAATAACATAATAAGTATCCTTTGGAAGTTAGGTAGGTGAGTGGGCTATTAATTGGTGCTCCTGTTTTTTCCCTAGGCTACTCTGCCAGCCAGCAACAGCACAACACCGCAAAAATCATAAAGCCAGTGTTCTCATGCCCACTCAGTATTATAACCTAGAAGCTGGCCCTAATAGTGACCTTCCTGGACTAACAGCAGAACTGGTGGAGATGAAGCACATCCTGCCAGAACTGTATTCCATACACAGGCTGCACAAATCAAAGGTGACCGGACACCTTGTTTCTCTATTTGACTTTTAAATACCCTGGATACCTTACATTGTGTCTTCAGGCACTCTCAAAAACAGCGAGATCTAAACAGCTTGTATGGAAGACTGATTAAAACCCAAGGACAAGGCAGAGGGAGTTCAGTACCTGCCCTTTGGGTATACAGCGTATTCTTAAAGGACAGTACCACCCTGTCCTGAGCTGGAGCCTGTCTGTCAGGAAGGCACAGATGAGAGACTGGCACTTACTAAGGGACAGAGCCACCAGCATGATGTATTTTCTCACTGTCCTGGGCCACGGTGCAAACAGTGTGGGTGCAGCCCCAAGTGAGGCTGGACACAGCCAGCAGAGACCTGACACCCACTTCAAGACCGATGCCTTCCTCTAGACCTGCATTACAGCACCCTCTCTCCACAGCAGCAGCTGCTCAAGAACCAAGCTGCACCTAGCACAGCCCTTCCCAAGGACTGCCTCACCCCATCAATGCACCCCCACATCCTTCCAAGACAACATGCAGCCACAGAAGGAATTTCCCTGTGCCTGGCTGGGGCAGTACAGGATGATGTGGTCAGGTATGGGAAAAGACTGGACCGTGCTGGCGAGTGCCAGAAGAGTTTGGTGATTACCAAAGGAAAAGCAAAGAACACATGCAAGCCAACTGAGAACCCCAGATGTATTTTCTCAGCTTTCCTACCTACTAGGCTACAGAACCTGGCTTCTTAAACTAGCGGCGTTACAGCAGATAGGTAGACAGACACATGTACCATCAAGATACAACATTTTAGAGTCACTACCAAGCTCAGCCAAGGACATGTGACAGTCATTCATTATTATGTAACCTTGCATATGATCACCACAGTCAAACAGCACTCTGCTTTCCCTGCGCCTCCCAAAGTTTTACCATTACTCCAGTCATTTCTGTTTACAGACCTTTTCCAGTAAGTAGTTCATCTTTCTTCCACTTCATTGGTATGATTTCTGATTTACAAGTACATTTTGAGCCCTATCAATTACTATTTTCCATCCATTCAATATGCACAAGGCTGACTGTACATTTGCTTATTTTCCTAGCTAAAATACCAGATGGCAGCAACTCATCAAACACTCTAAATACTTCCACTGTATTAATAACACTGCAGTTACCAACCAAAAGAGTTATCTCATTAAAAGAGATAAAGTGAGTTTAAGAAAATCTATTGTCTATAAATGCACATCAACTGGCATCAATTATCTTATAACTTCTTTTAATTTTGTAATGAGTCTTGCATCAGGCTTCTCGTTATCCTGCCTAGATTAATATTGGTCTGACAAGCCTATAATTATCCTGGTCATTGAATTTACCTATACTAAATACAGCACAGTATTATCTTATTTGCAGTCCTCTGGAACCTACCTAATATTCTGAGATTATTTGAAAATGAAAATTCTATTCATTTCTTCCCACTATGTATTTGTCTGGGAAGTATTCATGTCTCAACTTGTAAGGATTGTTTTTTTTAACAGATACATATAAAACCCAATATACACCTTAATTATTTCTATTACAGAGATACTGCCATCCCATTTTAAGAGTTGCTACCTTCTTTTTCTCTTTTTTATTTGCTTTATTCTCACATAAATGTATAAGTAATTTCTTCGGTCACTTCTTTTCAATAAAGATCACATGCAATTTTCTATCTATTTTTACCCTAAATTAGCAAAACACTTGTGCTGATGCACCATTTCAATCACACAGTGCAAGAAATTAAGGTCATTAACTTTTCATTTGAAGAATTGCAAGTGGATTTAATGGTGTAAAAAAAAAAAATCAGTTCTTCACTTATAAACTTACTTCCTTAAAAATAAGCAGACATAACGGGGCTTTGATGTACCAAGAAGTCACAACCTTAAGTTGCTAAAGTTTCCCCTGCCATCTGCACAAAACCATAGCAAGAAAAAAACAAACCCTGAAACATTTTCTTTCAAATTCTCATAAGCTTGTTTTTCGCATTTCTTTTCACCAAGAGGTAAAGGTAATTAGCCAGATTAGACTAAGAACTGTTTTAATTTTTTTGTTGAAATTTTGATTAAAAAAACTGTGACCATATATCCTAATTGCTTCGAGTGCAGGTGTTAACAAATGATCTTATTCTATTCTTAAGAAGATAAAAAAAAGAGAAGGCTTAAGAAACACTCAGGCATTACACTACCAGATTTCAAATAGGTATCAACTATGATTTTGGTCTAGTTTAATTTAGACCTTCCTAACTGAGCTTCTCAGGACAGTAACCTAAATACATCAGCAAGCACTTATTAAAAGGGACCTTTCTGACTTTACAGTCAAAGTTACAAATAATGAAATGAATTGGCTTTGTAAGAAAAGAACAGAAAAAAAAGGTTTTGGAGCTTTTCCAAATCAAAACAGTTAACTTTGCTGTCAAATACAATGAAGTCATGAACTTGAAACCAAAGGCTAGTATATATTTGACTACATGGTTTCCCATTTACCTAGTATAGACAATTCCATGCATCGCAGCTTTAGCCCGAGATCTCCGTTTCATGGCATTTTGTCTCACTTTCACTACTTTCTATTTAATATGACCGAGTTCAGTTAGATAAGCAGCAGTTCACAATTCTTCTGTATTTGCTTTATCTTTATAGGTTTGCTTCGAGACAGACTGTTGTCTAGCAATAACTGTTCTCAATATCCCCAAAGCCCAGGCTTTCCCCTGCAAAACACTGTTTAGAAAATATTTTTCGGCACTCTGAAAGAATTAGAGGTTCTCATTTAAGTTTTATGACACAGAGGCCAGAAGCAGCATTAAAAATTTTAGGTCTAGAAGGGACATCCAAATGCCATCACAAATTCTAATCATATGCTGCTGGGACACCTAGTCTTGTAAGCATAAGTGTCTTTTGGCAAGGAGAAAATCCTTTGGGTACACATCACAACCTTGTTCTCACATCTGGCATTTTCCAACTGGAGGGTCACTTTTCAGCTCCTGTGACTTCCTTGCTTACCTTTACCTAAGTGCTGTGAAAAATGTGGATACACCCTTGCCTCCTGATTGCACAAGAGAATGCAGAGAACACAAACATAGCCATACACAAAGATCAATCAGAGGCTACATCCAAATTTTTAATCAGCCTGGGAAAATTTTATTATAAAGTACACACCAGCTGGAACTTAAGAGTTGCCTCCGTGTCTTTGCGCAGGGAAGCACTTGCTTAAGTGCTTAACACCAGCCTCATCTCGAAACAGTTATTTCAATATCTCCATAACCTCTACAGACTTCAAAGCAGCAAACCCCACCACAGACGCACTCCATTCCCCAGTCATCTGAAAAAACATTTTCATGTCAGCACATGGGCTAATACTTTCAATAAGATAAGTTACATGCACATACCCAAGCAATCAGCAGAACCTGCATCCTTAGGACCTCCTGGCTTAGGTCTGGGTTTTGGCTGGTTCATTTCTCATCTGTGTCAGCACTGGAGGACCAGGAGCAACATCCAAGAGGAGTACCACTCTTATCAGTGATTATCATCAAGGACCAGCAATTTTCTGTTACTGTTTTTAAGTTACTTCTGGATTTCCTCCCCTTGCACAGTGTTTTTCACTGCTAGAGAGCATCACCAATGTACCAGTATTTATTTTTTTTTCAAGTTATTTTAACTGAAATAGGCTTTTATTCTAAGTTCTTTTTTTCATTAGTCTTTAACTCATTTGGACAACATGGAAAGGATCAGTTGTGCCATATGAATTGAAGCTACCACTAACCATCATATTTTCCTTCAGTAACCTGAATTTTCCTTCTCAACAGAATTACAAGGTTGGAAGAGACCTTTGAAGATCATCATGTCCAACCATTCCCATCCTATGCTAAACCATATCCCTAAGGACCTCATCAACCCTTTTTTTGAACACATCCAGGGAAGGTGACTCAACCCCCTCCCTGGGCAGCCTGTGCCAGGCCCTGACAACTCTTTCAGTAAAAATTTTTTTTCTAATATCCAATCTAAACCTGCCCTGGCACAGCTTCATGCCATTTCCCCTTGTTCTATCTTCTGTCACCTGGCTGAAGAGACCATCACCCACCGCTCTACAACCTCCCTTCAAGTAGTTGTAAGTGGTGATAAGGTCTCCCCTCAACCTCCTCTTCTCCAGGCTAAACATCCCCTCCTGGATTTTAACTTAATATTTGCATGAAAAACTTCTACCAGTTTTCTCCTGATCAGTATTAAAATAACCACAGTATATTTTTTTTGTCAAGTAAGGCCAGACTTAAGCATGGATTTTGCCTATTTCTGTAATGCTTCTACAACAGTAACTACTTCAAGTACTCCCTGCAACACAACAAAAAAACCCCAACCCTAAATGAAGTGTTAACAACACTTTTTTTTCTCCTACACCTCTGTCTGCTGTGTTTTTCTCAAATCCTCAGGTCCTAACCTACGTGATTACGTAAGTTCAAGCAGACCTATTTTAGTTTGCCTTTTTTGAAATACATTTACAGTTCTGTGATTGCTGAAAAAAAAATTTTCAAAACTCAGTTCAAATATTCCCACTCATCTATACACATACAGTGTTTCAAATCATCTGTTAAATCACCTGAAAAACATTGGGGTTTTTTACCTGAAAAATTAATTTCATGACTGGGGAACCTCAAGTGGAAGAACGACACAGGTTTTGCCAGCTGTAATTCCTTAAGCACAGCAGACAGCCTCAAAGTTTGACTTCGTCTAGTCAAGGAGAATAGATACGCACAGAGTGGCTCAGTGTTGAAGAGGAGCATCTTGTAAACACTGAACTTAAATATTTTGGGTTTGCATGCCGGAAACTGGATGTTTGCCAGTTACACATGCTGCAGACTAGAAGTTATTATACAGCTACAGGCACATGACATATCTCTGCACACAGCACTGTGAAAGTTAGAAAGGATTTCACCTTTCCCCACCCAGTGTTTATGGTTTCTGAGAATAAATAAATACATAAAAAGTATTTTCTCCAGGAATCATACTATAATAAAATAACCAAATGCAAGAAAAAAAATCAAATTTTTGAAAATTTTGAACTCAAATTTATAAATGTATTTGTGTATTCAAATTTTATAAATCTTGTTTTGTATGTACTATGACTCCATTTCACAGAATATAATACAAAAACTGATTTTTTCTTTCTTGTGGTTGATCTAAGATTCATTGCGGCTAATTCTGTTACACATTCTAGTGATTAAAACTGGAGTCACAAGCTGCTTCTTCACTTTCATTAATGCCAAAGTACCTCAGGGTTTTATTCAGTACCAAGAATAGAAGATTTGCCAGGAACTTAATAGTCAAAAACATTTTCCAGGGTAGTCCAGGGACTTCATATCAAGAACACTCCATGAGGTGGACTCTGCCTGCTCCTCATTCAGGTCTAGTAGCAATTATAAAGCCATAACATTAGAATGGCCTTTTTATTTCCTCCTAATATTCATAATATTTAAGATACTGGGAAAAAAAAAAAAGGAATGTAAATTCATGAAAGAAAACAAAATGCTTGTTTGATTTTCTTGTATCGCCTTTTCAGGTATACAAGCAAATCCTTCAGCGAGCATCCCTAAAAATACTAACTAAAGCTTCAAAAAAAAAAAAAAATACAGTTCCCCTGAACAGAATTTTGAAGGAAGAGGAAAGGTTAAGTTTCTTAAAGTCCACTTAGCTTATGTTTAGCTCACAGCACGGCAAGCATTCTACCTTAAAAACAAGCATGCAAGGAGAGAAGTAAAACAGCATGACCAAATGTGCATATTTTGTTGCCTGAATAATGATGAGGAGCTTTGTTATCGTGGGTTTCCCAGTCACCAGTCGGAAACCAGTTAATTCAGTTACAAAGTTAATTTTATTAATTTGGCAGGCGGCAATTAAGCAAACAGCACTGGGCGGCCAGAGCGTCTCAGCTCTACCAACGGCACGCACCGTCCCTCTCCGAATTCAGGTTTTTATAGTCCTTTAGTTCCGGGTCCCGATCGTTTCACTGAGGCTTCTTCTGCACATGCGCCAGTTGTTGTTAGGGGGTCGTCTTCTACCTTCTAGTGGTCGATGGGATGAACTTGCTCCTCTTCCTCACTTGTCCCTTAGTTGACCCCTCTCCCATATTTGGTCATCTTTAACAGCAAGCTCATTCATTGGCTACTTAATTTCTATGGTTTCCACTTCTAAGTTACCTATAACTCAGTTCTATGCTTTGTTAGCAACTAACAATATACGTTACACAATCATTCTTACAAAATCAGAACGTTACGACCTGTTTCAAGGTACATGTGGTTTACTGAACAAAGGCTCATCTATCACAATCCCCCCTTTTTCTTTTTATCACCATTTTGTTCAGTAAACCATTGTAATTCTTGGTGGCTTAGTATAAGAGTTTAGTCAACCGGGGGAAGAGTAAAACCGTGATTCATACCAGCCTTGTTGAGATTCTCTTTCTCGTCATCTCTTTTCCAACCCTTCCCTAAGTTTAGCCACAGTATCTCTAACAATGCCGGTATGATCTGCATAAATACACCATTCTTCTCCTAAGGCTACACAAAATCCCCCTTGTTTTAAAAATAGGAGATCTAAACCTCTCCTGTTCTGTAACACCACCTCAGATCATGATCTTAGGGATTTTTCCGTTAACATTAACTTTAAGGACCTTTGAATCCTCCCACCTAACAAGGGTCCTTGACATGGTCTAATTAATTGCTCCCAGATACATACAATAATTAAAATAATCAGCCAGGATGGGTAGTGGTATTCTGATTTCCTACAAGGTTTTTCTTGATCCCATTTATTGCCCTCTAGCCCCCCTTTTTCTTTTCCTAGGTGCGTGTGTTCCTGAGGCAGTGTTAAGCCGGGATTTGCACTAGGGCAGCTCCTCCGAGGCTTGCGCATTACTCTGATCTCGGGGTTCCGTCCTCCACAGTTTTTACACCTCTGCCTCGCCCGTCGGCTCGGTTGCTTCGAGTCACGGGGTGTTCCATCTTCCCGGCAGCAGGGGTATTCTTCAGGAGGCTCTGAGATTTTTCTCTTAGCGCACCTTTGTTTGAATTTCTCCCAGTTATTCGTTTTACTCTGGGGAGCTGCACCATACTCCACTTAGGTCTCTCCGGCAACACACCTGGACAAGAGTTATTGAAAGAGGAACAGGCTCATTTGGGTGGAAACAATAATATTCTGGTAACCTATATATATTCCACCACTGTGGTGACCATTTTTCAATTTCCCCTTAAGCTATTTTATACTCAAATATTTCTTGTGTCAATTTCAATTTTTGTGTGTAATTATTCCCATAAATTCCCCTAGGAGGGGTTCCTTCATAACAATGAGACAACCACCGTCCTTGGCAGATTTTACAAATAAAACACACAAAAGGATAACAATTACAACGTTTGACTCCACACTTAACTGTAAAGTTTTTACACACTCAGAGTTACAAGTTTCTCCTTCATCACTTATCTGTATAAGAACATTGGTGTTCAAGATCTCTTTAGGGTCATTCTGAGACTTCCAGGAGAATTGGTGACATTCCAGGATGGCTCTTGCAATGTTGAATCCGAAATAGGTCCCTTCACTCGACTGGCATGTGTCCATCCACACTCAGCAGTCCTAATGGCTGTATCTGTTGTAAGACAAGAAAAGGTCCCTCCCTTCTGAGGTGTTAAAGAAGTTTCTTTCCAAGTCTTTATCAGGACTTTGTCACCGGGTTGGATCTTGTGTATCTCCATATCCAAGGACGGGGGGCGTTGTGCCAATATTCCTTTTCTTATGAACTCCTTTCTTCTTGCCATTAGCTGTGTTATATAAGTTTCTACTAGGGAATCCTCCAATTACGGATGATTCCCCGGGTTACTCATGTCATATGACATCCCATATAACATTTCAAAAGGAGAAACACCCACATCAGTTCTCGGCTGTGTTTAGATATTTAATAGAGCCAATGGTAAACACCTAATCCAGGACATCCCTGTTTCCAATTTTAATTTTGTTAATTGTTTTTTAATTTCTCCATTCATTCTTTCAACTCTGCCAGAACTTTGTGGGTGCCATGGTGTGTGGTGTTGTCACTCAATTCCAAATCTACAGTTTCAACAATCCCACATCGGGGAGTAATTTTTTTTTTTTTTTTTTTTCTAATAATATTTTAACCTCCACCCAGGCCGTGGTTCGTGTTGTCGAATCGGTAAAATCAATTTGTGTATTAGAAAAGGGTCTATGGGCCAGGATTCTTCCTCCTGCTTTTTCCATGTGCATCTTGTGCTTCCCTCCAGCCAGTGCAAGCAGCTTCCATGCTTGCTTGGTGAACCAGCCAGGGGAAGCAGCTGAGCTGCCTGCTAAGTCAGCACACCACCACGCAGCTGTAACTCTGTGATCTCCCTGGCCGAGTCCACCCCGCAGATACACTGGCACCAGCAAGATGCCAGCACAGGGGAGGGGCACAGTGCCTGGGAGTAGGAAAACTCTTGTTGTAGGCAGCAGTACTGTTAAAAATACTAGTTAAAACATTTTGTGAAACTACAGGATTCAGCTGCTTTATTTTTCTTAGATATTGTCTATTGACCCTTTGACACGTTATACATCCCCTTAAAATTTGCTTAGCCAGATCATATAAACCAATGCACATATACTTAATTACAAATTGGTCAATTAAGGCTTGAGTGCCCCAGTGTGTACCGCTGTGTATTCTTTGTAAAATTTTGAGGGCCATTGTTTTAGGAAAAACCTCTTGGCTGTCAGGTAATTCTCAGGTTCCTGAACTATTCTTTTGTATTCCCATCTTTATTAGTTTTTCTTACTCCTCTGGTATGAATTTCGGTACCTGTGGATTTAGTTCTTTCTGCCTCTTATCCGATATATCTGTGTCCCTAGTCTCCAGAATTAGTAAAGCAGCTCTTTTAGCTTCTTGGTCAGCTAAATTATTTGCTCTTATTTGCGGGGTTAACCCTTTCTGGTGTCCCCTCAAGCGTACCACTGCAATTTTCTTAAGGCCCCTTATGGCTTGTAAGCTCTTGATGGATTAGTCTTTTCCTTGTAAATTTGTTAACCCTCTCTATTCCCAAACCTTCTATATGTATAAGCTATTCCAAAAGCATATTTTGAGTCTGTGAATAAGGTTCAAGATATAAAAGTTGGGCCGGATTCTGCAGAGAGGTAGTTTCTAGAGACAACTTTGGAGAAGCAATTAATATCCATTTGTCCACTTTTTTTGTTGTAATATTCTCCTGATTACTTTCAACTCTCCTCCAAAGGTAATTTTGAGAGCTTCCTCCACCAATAGTACCGTGTCTGCTATTATTTGCAGACAAGTGGGCCATCCCCTACTAATCGGGTCTAATAGTTTGATAGGCTATAGGTTTTTGCTTCCTGCCCACTCCTGAGCCAATACCCCGTATGCGACACCTCCCTCTGTATTAACAAATAAGAAAAAGGGTCTCCGCAAGTCGGGTAAACTGAGCATGGGGGCATTTGTCAATTCCCTCTTAAGTGTTTCCAATTTTTCTCCATCCTCTGGAGTCCACTTTAGCAACCCATCGTGAGCTAATTTAGCATATATAAATTTTGCTTTTCCACTAAAATTCTCAACCCATTGTCTACAATACCCAAAAAGTCCCAATAATTGTTACACTTGTCATTTATTTCTGGGCAGAGGCATAGAGAGTATTCCATTAACCCTTTCACGATCCAATTTCTTAGTTCCTTTACTGAGTCTGTGTCCTAGGTACTTTACTACTTCTTCTACAGACTGTAATTTTTGTTTAAACACCTTTAAACCCTGTAAACCTAAAAAGTTTGAAAGTTTAATACTCTCCCGTCTAATTGTTTCCTCATCTTCTCCGGCCAACAACAAGTCATCCACATACTGGACGAGGGTTACTCCTTGGCCCGGCTCATATTCCCATAAAAGTTGTTAGCCTTTTAATTTCTGGTTTCAATCCCTTCCTACCCTCCTCAGGTAGTGGGCATTGTTTAATTTGTACCGGGACCTCAGGGTCCTTAATCACAATCACAAAAGGTTTAATATTTAATCTTCCCGTGGTCTCTGGGGTATACCATACCTCAGGGTTAATTTGCTTTTCGTCTTCGACTTTAAGGGAGCGTAATTTAACTCGTAATTGTTTTTTTATTTATTTCTAAAGAAATTCCTAGTTTAACCATTAAGTCTCATCTCAGTAAATTATAGTCAGCTTCAGACACCAGCAACAATGATTCTAAGCCAATTTTGGAGTTGCTTTCAAATAATATTTCCTTGACCACGGGTACCGCAAAGGGTTCCCCTTTTGCGCCAATTACCTGTACTGTCTCCGAGGAAATTTTACATCCCCGGGGGTAAACTTTGGATGGTGGATCTTTCCGTCCCTGAGTCCACGAGGAACTCAATTTCTTACTGATGGGGACATACTTTCAGTTTTACCAGGGGCTCTGTCTTACTCCTTATCCCCAGCAAATAAAGTTCTTGACACCCCTAGTCTTCTTTAAACATTTTATCATCCCCCCATTACCACTTCTCGTAAGGGGTTCTCTTTCACTTAAAGTGTATAAATTTGCCCTTGTTTCAGAAATTATCCAACGGGCTGCATATTCACTTTCTTCTAAACTAAAGGGTTCCTTTTCATTTACACACAAATTTAGAGCTTGATATACCCAATCCTCAAAGGAACCAAACCTGGGCCAGCAAACAGATTCACCCCTTATGGGTTGTCCTGCCCAGACTTCCATACATTAATGTATCATCTTTACTCTTACCCCGCCTAGAAGGGTGAGCATCCCAGTACTTAATCATCAGTCCCAAAGGACTACTCGGGGGTACTGGGGAAAGATTCACAGGATCTCCCCCACCCATGGTGACAGTGGGCCTGCTTTTCCTCTGTCCCATCATCCGGGGTCTGTAATCTTACCCACCTCTCGGGGTTCATACCTCTCCCACCCCGGGAATCCTGGCCCCAACCGAACGGTAAACTGGCCTGTACTCACGCGTCCTGCGTCTTCGTCCGGGGCTTCGTGCACAAAGATTAAGGGGCTTTGCCGGCTTTTCTTTGGTTATTGCCGAGAATTTCGGTTCGTGGGTGGAGAGCCGAGCGGATACTCTGGCAGGGCCGCTGATACAGCGGGGCGCCTCCCTGCTCAGAGGCTCGCGTCCGGTTGTTCTCCATCCGAGTCACGGCACCAAATTGTTATCGTGGGTTTCCCAGTCACCAGTCGGAAACCAGTTAATTCAGTTACAAAGTTAATTTTATTAATTTAGCAGGCGGCAATTAAGCAAACAGCGCTGGGCGGCCGGAGCGTCTCAGCTCTACCTACGGCATGCACCGTCCCTCTCCGAATTCAGGTTTTTATAGTCCTTTAGTTCCGGGTCCCGATCGTTTCACTGAGGCTTCTTCTGCACATGCGCCAGTTGTTGTTAGGGGGTCGTCTTCTACCTTCTAGTGGTCGATGGGATGAACTTGCTCCTCTTCCTCACTTGTCCCTTAGTTGACCCCTCTCCCATATTTGGTCATCTTTAACAGCAAGCTCATTCATTGGCCACTTAATTTCTATGGTTTCCACTTCTAAGTTACCTATAACTCAGTTCTCTGCTTCGTTAGCAACTAACAATATACGTTACACAATCATTCTTACAAAAATCAGAACGTTACAACCTGTTTCAAGGTACATGTGGTTTACTGAACAAAGGCTCATCTATCACAATGGACATATGTTTAAGTATGCATATATTATTGAATGATAATTGGTAAATAATCCTTATTAATGAGCATGTCAGGCTTCAGTCAGTGTTCAGCCATAGATGAGTCATTTTTCCCCATCTCTCCTTAAAACTCATTGATTGGGCTTTACTTTTAAGGTCTATGCTAGCTAATTAGGGAATTTCAGTAATCTATTTTTAATATGTACCATCTTCTGTTCTTTTTAGTGCAGCCTTAAGATAGACTTTTATCTTTACTGCTGTGCACAGATCATCTGAAAATATAAGTTCTCTACTACATGACAACTCATAATGAGCCTTAATGAAGCTTGGGAACAGCTGTTAAAAACTCCAGTTGAATAGGTTTGCCCAAGCAGCAGTAGCTTAGGATGCTTCTCTTATAGCACTGTTGAGTCATCTGTTCACCATACATATAATGAGAAAAATCAAAAATTAAATACTAAAGCAGCTTAATCCTTTTTCCTTAGATATTTTATTTTAATCAGAGTTTTAATAAGTGCATTATGAACCATCATCTCTTAAGCCTTTCACCTTTTTAATTATATTCCTGCTCCGAACATCGACAAAAGCAAATGTTATTATGCAAATTTTGCTCCAAATTTGTGTCCTTACCAAGAGCATAAGAAACAGAGTTCAAACTCCATTTTTAATTATACTACAGATAAATGAGCTCCAAATTGTTAGAAATTACAAAAAGCTCTCACGATTTTACATGTTACCTAATCTACAAGTCAGAAGATTATATATTTGGGGTAGGATAAAGGATTTTAAGAACTATGAAGGTTAAACATGATTGAAACAATTTCCATTACTTTATATTGTTTGTCTTCTCTTACTGAACCTTCATCACTTTGACAGTAAGTATACAACATACGGGACTTTCAATTTTTTTGTACTCATTCCTGATTACATGGATGTTTAGGTGCCCTCCAGCCCTCCAATTTATTTATTTTTTTAAACATAATTTACTCATCATTCAGTGTTCTGATTGAAGCAGAAGGGAGCAGTTCACTTTCATGTATCAACTGCAAAGAACTGTTTCATGAAACATCAGATTTTTTTTCCTCCAGTATCCTTGTTATCTGTTTTTTTTCCAGTAACACCTAAAGGCCTAATTCCCACTCTACTAGGAATGGTACAGCTGCAGAAAAGAGATAGTATAGCTCAAAGGCACATCGCTGAAGTCTAGAGCCAAGGGATGAATAAGAACTCAGATGACAGGAGATAGGAGGAGATAGATGATTACATTGAACCTGATAAGCAGAATCCACAGAACACCTGATAAACTCCTTCTTCTTCCTTCAATCAATGTTTCCCAATAAAAGTTCCAAAAAGTCAACACTGCCTGCCATTGCCAACATTTTAAATTATTTACATCAACCCAATAAAGCCAAAAACTACCCATAGGCAGTGGGCTTCAGATCTTTAGTTAATTTAATGGTTTAGTTGTTCTGTAGGGAAATGCCAAGAAATAAAAGATTCTTGATGGATCTGTATATGCTGAACAACAGGAAGTCTGCTGATGCCCTGGTCCAGCGAGTTTCACTGTTGACTGCAGTGGCACAAGAATTCATCATCTTCTTCACTGATTCCAAACTCTAGTATGATTTGACTGCCTTGTGCAGAGACTTGAAACTGTTCACTTGTGGAAGAACTGTTATTTGCTGAGTCTTTTCAGGGATCCAGTCTCATGGTTTGAAACGCTAGTGACACTGGCGGTTTATTTTTACGATTGTTTGCTTTGGTGGATACTACACAATTACCACAACTCCACTGACAAATAACAAATACGTAGCTGGAAAAAAATGGATTTGCACAGCTTAGACCTGAAGTTGGCAGCTTATACACTGGCTTCCTTTCTAAATTGTGATCATCCTAACAACAGTGCTATTCAAAGCTCACTGCAAGCAAATAAAAATATTGCACTGTAACTCCCAAAAAGAAAAATGAAGACTGAGGCAATGATTCCTAGTTAAGAAGGACCTTATCTGAAGTAATTGCACTGCAAATAGTGTAAAGCATCCTAGTTAGAATCTGATGCAAGACAGTTGGAGATTTGCAAGTTTCTGTAACATAGCGTTACACACCAGAGTCTTCTGCATAAAGCAGTAATCAAAAGCTGCTTGAACACCTTCATTTTCAGAAGGGAAGGGTAAAAACAGAATAAGGTTGGGGATTTTGAGGCAGACACTTTCTCTCAAGTAGCCCTCATAGGTCACATTATCTGCATTTGGTCTGCGAATTCACTCCCAAGAGTCACATAATAAAGGGATAATGGTGGTAATGTTGTATAATGCAAAAGTTCTAAGTAAAACTAGCAAACCTTATTAGTAGCAATGGAAACCATACATGTGAAAAACAGCACAGTGACAGTGAAATTTTAGAGCAGCAAATAGAAGGGAAACAGTTCCAAAGTCATTCACAAATAGGCCTTTACATGCATGTGAAATGCCTATAAAAAGTACCCTGCACAACATGCAGAAAAGTCTTTACACACTACAACAGAACAGGAGTATAAATCAGCCTCTCAAAGATGGATTTAAAAGTTCAGAAGTTATTTCATGAGAAATAAAAAAGAAAAAACTAAACACTTGGGGAAATCCACCTAATATCTCTAGTCTCAAAGCACAGTGGCTTTATCAGGTCTATCAGGCCATTAATCTAAGATGACACTTCGTGCCTTCAAGCATTATTCCCAAACAAGATATTTAGTCTTTCGAAAGAAAATTCACATTTTTGCATCTTAAGAAAAAAAAACGCAGCAGGAGCCTACTGGCTCACAACCTATTTTACACTACTGCTCTTTTGTTTCTTGTCTTATATAGGAAAGAGTCTGGATATCCTGATATATGCACATCAGTTATTGCAGAAGGAGAGAAGGGAGGAAGTTTGGAAGAGAGGAAGAGAGCAAAGAAGGAATTTTTCTGTCACATTCGATACAGGATTAGCTGGAGGATAGTGGAGGGACCATCTTACAATACTTCAAGCCCAACTCTGTACACAAGACTGCACAAATTCTATTTTGGCAGACTCCCGGACAAACAGACGATTCAGCAGAGTCATTGCTCCTGGCTCAACAGGAAAAATCTTCTTAAGCAAGATGTTAAGCAAATCGCCTTCTCCCCTTTCTCTGAAAGGTTACTTATTTCAGAAGAGGGATTTTTTTTATATAGGATTATGTAAATAGCCTTCCAGAGCCAGTCTTCACATACACAGAGTATCACAGTTACAATGGAGGACAGGGTTTCTCCCACTCTTTTATCCAGGAATTCATCAATGAGTATTAATCGTGCATGTAAGCAGTTACTCCAGGGAAAATAGGAATACATTTCAGAAAAATATCTCATTTTTCTAGTCCTTAATAGGCAAGCCAGTGACAATAACTGCCTAAATCATACCTTAGATTTAAAAAAAAAAGAGAGAGAAACAATAGAAGTATAAATTAAAGCAGAGAGGAAAATTCATCACTTAAGTGGCAATTCTTTAGTACATCACCTGATCTAAGCCATAAGCAGCTTCACAGCTTGTGCCAGATTATGTTGGGCAAGAGTTACCTGTATTTGAAAATGCAATGATCACTGCCAAATGAAAATAGGCTGAAAGTATCAAGCGTTATGTCCTATGGAACCTGCTTTGGCAGGGGGGATGGACCCGATGATCTCTTGAGGTCCCTTCCAACCCCTACGATTCCATGATCTGATCTGGCACCAGGAAGTCTCCTCCATCCTCTGAAATATCACAGTCTCGCTTGAAAAAACTGTACACCTTGAGCTACTGCACTGAGGCATAATAAAAAAAAATTTTTTCATTATATATTTCAGTTTACTTTGAGGACAGAGGAAAGCAGTGTCAAGGCAAATACTGAGTCTACTCGGATTCCTGTTTCTTTGGCCTAAACTGTACCTAATGAAATCTAACTTTAGCACAGATATTCCATTACTTTGAGAAAAACATAGTTATTGCACTGGTAGGAATCATATAAAAGCAGAAATTGCTTGAATCTTAAGGAAGGTATAAAAGATTAAAAATAGAAATAAAAGACTCTTTAATAATAATAATTTCAAAATGTACTGGTAAGGCCATGAATTCAAGCCTTGATTAAGCTCTGTAATTATATATTAGGTAAAGACCAAAGCATCAAAACTAAACAGTACCAGTTTGTACAACACAGTGTGCTTTAATGAATCCCTGGAGCTACTGTTTCAAATATTAGCAGTGTTTAATTTTTTTTTTTTTTTTTTTAGTATAACCACTCAAATGGTACTGTATTTCTAGGTAGGCTTTACAAAAATGTGCTAATCTTTGCTGAGCATATCCAATTCATTCCAGCACTCCACTGATGTTATATAAAAGACATAACATATTCAAGTAACATTAAAATTGGTGCAGAAAATGACTAGCAGCTTCTTCGTTCCCATTCAGGCTTTTTTCACTTCTACATGTATTTAAGACTTACATATTTTTACTTCTTTGCTGCTCCATCCCATTGCTCTGAAATTAAACCAAAAAATCCTGCTTTTTCAAAACCACCATCTTCATTTCATAAATTCCCCCATTACTATATATTTCCTAAATAATATTTTTCTAAGTGAAAATATTCATAAATAAATATTAACAGATAACAAAATTATGGCATTATTTCAACCAATTTTTTGGCGTTCTTGCTTTGTTTCCCCCTGATTCTAACAGCCTGCTTTATTGACAGTTTCAGCTGGCTGCATAACAGGATACAGCAGGAGATCAGTGCATGTATTGACATTCTCCACAATGCCTACTTATAAACAAATTCATAAAGCTTGTCTTGTTAAGTCAGATGAAGAAAACTTGATAAGCACACCTAGTATTGCTCACATCTAAACACTGGTTTCTACAATTATTTAATTTCTTCATGAGTCCTAGCATAATGGAGAGAGCTACAGCATCAAAATATGGAGGCCACAACCCCAACACCAGCCGCAGAGGGAAGCAGAGTACCACCAGACACACTAAACAGTGAAAAGCTAGGAGGATTGCCTTTATTCTGAGCTGGCATGCTTTTGTGCACCTGCAATCTAGTGCAAAAGGAGCAGCCAGCAAACCAAGCATTACTTCCAGACTGTGGCAGAAAGGTCTCCATAGTGACGACAACTACCAGAAACCCATGCCTAACAAGATACCCCTAGTCGATATCATGGTTAACTTTTCAGAGAGGGACCGCAAAAGTCTGAAAACACATTACTTCCACTTTTTCTACCAGTGCTTTCATTGGTGTTAGACAAGCCTACATCACAGCCCCACTATAAAACACACATCCTGACCAGCATTCTGAAGTAACGCTGAAAATGTGAGCTCCTAGCGTGTTGTCAGCAAAATCAAGCACACTACTCTTCTCACATATGCAAGAACAATTAAAGTAAATGTATCTGAAACAGATGTGTGTGCATAAATATCTGGAAGCACTGCTGTTATCACCCACTACTTACCCAGAGATTGCCAGAACACATGTGCTAATTGTCCATGAAAATCAGAATATTTTGCCAGATCTGAATTTTCAGTTGATAGTCATATTGGCAAGAAAAGCATATTTTCAAGACCTCCTAACTGTTCTTCCTAGTGGGAGATAAATAGTACTATGTGTTTTCACAGCCCATATTTTACATATGTTCATCACTCACAGACCGTGCAAGTATTTGATGCACATGCAGTAAAAAGACAGGTAAAACAGTTAAAAACTTTTCAAATTTCTTTAATATCTCTGCTACCTATTTAGTGAGCCATTTCAGCATGCCTATAAACACTGTAGAATTCGCTTTGTGGCATAAATGCTTTTCAAACAAGGATAGTGTTACAGCAAACATTGCTGTTACTTATACTTCTACAAAAGTTATTCTATATCCTGTAGTCAGTGAAATCCTAACACAAAGTGCTATAAGCCATGTAAATCTGCAAAATAGGTAGTTATAAAATAAGTCATTAATAGGGAAAATTTTCCAATTTTTTTTATTATTTATTTAGAAGAGGTACAGAAGAATACGCTTTCTAGTATAAATTATTCTTCAAAACTTAAATATCCTTTAATTTTGTGTCAATTACCTATTGTGTGTCCTGGCGAGGTTTTCTGTATTTGTTTGGGGTTTTTTTCCTTTCTTCTCTCAACAAGTCAACAGTGACTTGATTTGTTCAATAACATCTAACCAGGCATTAATGTGGAAAAATGCCTAATACTCATGTTTCATGCTGCAAAAAGTACCACACTTTCCTCTTCTGATGACTTTTCTTAGTTTTAAATAGTTTTATTTAGTTTTTAGTTTAAATAGTTTTAAATACAGCGGAAAAAAAAATCTTATCTTACTCAGTATGAACTATCTGAGTGATGCTACATGTGAATAAACAAGCCAAGGCTACCTTATCAACATACATCTAAAGATGCAAGTAAATACAAATAGCTAAGACTTCCAAATAAAAACACATTTGCAACATGTCTTCAGAGCAAGATATAGTTATGTCCCTAAAGAAACTGATATTCACTGTGTTTTTTTAATCTTCCCACATCCCAGAGTGGGGATACATTCATTCACCTTGAAGAGTCACTGACCAATGTTTTGTAGGTCTCACACACACTTAAAAGTAATTGGATTATTTGTAGACATTGTCTTCAGCTACTTCTGACAGCTGTGTATGAGTACTGATATAAATTCAGAATGAAAGAAAAGCGGTCTCATATCAAAAGATCTTTAAGGATCAAGACTTTGGGGAAGGAAACAGAATTTACCAAAGAAGGAATCTTGTCTTCAGTTATCTATTAGAAGGATATGAAGAAGATGGCATCAGACTTTTCTCAGAGGTATGCAGTGAAAGCAAGAGACAATTGGAAAAGCTGCAACAAGAAAAACTCTGATAAAATATTACGAAAAGAACGCCCAGTAGAAGAGCAATGAAAAACTGGAGCAAGTTGCCAAGAGAGGCCATGGAGAGCTTTACAGACATTGAAAGCCAAGAACCAGACCGTGAGAAACCTCATCTCAATTGAGGTTGGTTTAGTTTAGGTGTATTTGCTCCTCTGTGTGTGCATTAGAGCAGAGGTTCCTTTAAATACAAGATATCAAGATTCAACTTTAATACAAGATTTCTGCATGTAGGTAAAACCATATACAGATTCACTATCCCTTCTTTGCCGACCTTCTTTTAGTTTTTCAGCAAGTATTGGCAAATATGCAAAGAATTTACCCCTTTGTAATGTGCCTACTGTTAAATCTGCTGTAGGATGGCACAATTTCAGGATTAGAAAAAATAAAACTGAAAAAAGGTGATTAAAAGTTATTATTCTACCTACATTTGAACAAAAATAGAAATAAAAATACTTCAGAGAAAAAAGGAATTGTTTTCCAGTGTGAAATGGAGCTTCTTCCCCTTTCCCCTAAATTAGCATCAGTGAGACTTGTTTTTAAACACATACAGCATACTTCTGTAAGCTCTGGGGTCCTACACAGTAAAGTAAATATTTGGTTGCAGTGAGTGCTCTGCCTTCAGTTTTACATTTTGAAGGGGAGGGGTTTGAACCCACTGTCCTGTGATTGCCAGCCAGTGAAATTTAACCCGAATAAATCTGTTGAAAATTAAAAGATACCTATATTTTTGTTATATTCATGGTGAAAGCCTGAAAAGTAGAATAGAGTCTGGAGTGTTCAAAGGATTCCTCTACAGGTGGGAGGATTTTAACCTTTGGATGTGCTTTTATTACTCCTAAGACTTGAGTGCACTCTATGTAAGCACCCTTGTCTTCAGATCATTGCAGTACCATTTAACATCAATACATCATTAATGTTTCTTTACTTTTTGGTTTTGTTCACATAAGACAAGGACCATTAGCCACAGACAGAACGTGTGTCAATAGAGGCATTAACACATGAAAGTCAGCACAATACTTGCACAGTGACTAGCAAGTGTTTTTCCTTACCTATCACCTCAGTAGTATACTAAAACTTTCAAGATATCATTATTTATTTCTGGATGGAATTTTAACCAATATCAAAACAATTAAAACACAAATAATTAAAATCTCATTATCAAACACTGTCTACCTACGGTATGATTTTGGTGGTCCTGATGAAAAGAATGGCAATGCTTTATACGATGGTTTTCTGAGGAACATGTTATTTAAAGCAACCAAGACAATCATATTGTCAATTACTGTAAAGCAATAGATAATTATTTAATCATACTGGGAATTAGCACCAAAGATATAATACAGTAACTGCATGAGCACATAATCCTTCTCGTCTTATATAATGATACCACTTACTTTTAACTTAAAACTATTTACCTGAAACTGATAGCAGCCACATATGAGTCAAAGGGTTTTAACACCATGCTCTCCATCACCTTGACAAGGAACAGTATAACACAGGCCATGGGCTTTTGCTTTCCAAACACATCCCTCCATATCTTTTCCCACAAAGGGCACGATTTAATTTTAGGGATGGTATCAAAGGCTGAGACAGCTCCTGAAACTGAAGGCATATTGATAAAACGCAATCTGAATGCTGTTGGGATGCCCAGGATTTCCTCAAATAAAACAGCTGGGCTTTAAACCTCTAACACATTGAGCAAATTTTCCCTAGGAGAAGAAAACAAAAAAAAGTCTTGGCAACTGAACCTGGCACTATGTCATTCATTAGCTGTGTTACAGCGGTTACATGCCCCAAAACCCTAATGATGCCCTCAATGCAAATAATGCAGGTTTGCCTTAAAATAATGAGCCAACTTAAATCTGGGTGCACTTCCAGGGAATCAATTAGAGCTAAGCCAATGCTAAATATGACCCACTGTACACCACTGACTTAAAATGGGCTATTTTATGTGCAATAGCTGCTGATTTTATGCTGACACTTTGCCAAGCAACCAACTTGGCAAAAATTGAAGTGGTCTTTAATCACAGTTTCAGTTAAATTACATTCTTCAGCAAAACATGCTCATGACAAACAATAAACTGACAGACACTAGCCTCTCAAATTCAAGGTACAGCTACTCAAACAGAGCTGTTGCCAAATAAACAAACTCATTTGAATTAAAAAAAAAATATGGCCCAATAATGAACCTTTTCCTTTCCTGGAGGCATGCTGCCAAGTGCAGATATAAGACACAAAATTATGTACCTTTTCGAGAATAGGTCTTTTGTTTCAAACATAAACATCAATAATTTCAATTTAACAGAACACATCTTTATAACTAAGTAACATAAAATTGTATCATGATGACAAACATACAAGTAAAACATATTAAAAAGTTATGGAAAAAAAGCAGATATTTTGGGGCTGTGTCACTAAAGGGTACTAAAAAGCACTTGCTTAATTATACCAGCAGAGATCAATAGGATTGCACACTTCCTTAAAGCTAAGCATCTAATGAGCTTCTTTGTGATTCCAGGTGTGGGTAGGCACATTGCAAAGTTCTTTTATATGATATAAACAGAAATAAAATTTAAGTCACACTACTCAGAATGGATATGCTAAGAACAGGAAATCAAATATTTTCACTTCTCCAATTTCTAAAAACTTTACAAATGAGAACTTTTCACTTGAATTTCACCTGTTAACATACCTGATAAAAGTATCTGCTCAAAGCAATCCTATTCAAGGCACAGAGAATCCTATCTTCCAGCAGCAACACAGAATTATTATTTTTTTTGTAAGAGAAAGTTCTGGCTTGCATCTGGACACTTCACTTTGTCAGCTTTCATTTCTCAGGCTACAGTTGCAGACATCCTTCTCTTCCTCAAATGCTTGAGGCTTTATGGGGTAAAGTATCCAAAATAAGAGGTACTGAAAAATGCCTTAAATTCTGGTAGCAGTAATGGGACTAAGGCAAGGCATTCCTTACTGTACTGCTGTGAAAGCGTGCTTTGGTAAGGTGCTACATGTTGTTATTAGAGCTCTCTTAATAAATATCATCAGTAGAGATACAGAAGCAATAAGTTACTCAATTTAAAATTCTATTTCAGGTCATATATTTTATTTGTTGTTACTGGCTTTTATCTGTAAGACTGACAGACAAAATAGTCATTTATGTGATTTAGACACCTAGCCATCTCATTTTTGCACTGTGTGCTCCAAGAAAAGGCTAAGAATTACATTCAATGTTGACAATTTATATTCAGCAGAGCCACTGTGTGACATCTCAATGTGTTGAGATATATCATACAGTTACCACTATAGGCCACTTCAAAATTATCCTACTTTCCTTCATAACGCCATGTGGGGAGGGAGACATGCTGGCTTCTTTTTAAGTTCTTGAACCTTCTCACTCTAAAGCCCTCTGCTGAGTAAAAATATCTGGCAGTCTGCAGATTTCATTGTCATCTACTTTCAACACATCAATTTCCCCAGAGACAGAAGTGGATTGATTTTTAAAGTTGGGGTTTTTTGTTGGTTTTTTTTTTAAGCTACCTTATACTTCAATGGAGATGCTAAAGTAGCAGCAAAACCAGACACTTTCAAGCTACTATCACATGTAAAACTGTCTACAGGGTTCCATTTCCTTTATGCTTACTAAATAAGCTTCTCTCTTTTCCAAGAGTCTTAAAACACTAAAAAGACCTTTATTCTGAAAGTGCTATAGTAAGTAACCAGAAACCAATGGATAACCTTAGGAAAACAGACTTATTACCCAGATTTGTAGTAGACTAGATGATTTTTTCCTAATATGACTGGCTGTGAATAGTCCTCAAATATTTCCTCAAAATTTCCCTCCCTGAGCATTCACTCAGAAATTAAGGGTCATCTTTCTCATTCTACCCTGGTAAGCTTATATTGTCTTAGCATACCCAGAATTACAGTAAGCACCCAACATACGGTTTCTGAAGTGAAAAAAATCTTGTAGAATAGCTAAGTTTACTGAAATAACATACATCAACATATTACACCAATATATTAGCCTATTTCTCTCAAATAAACGCTGTGAAGTTTCATGAGCCAATCCAAAAGAACAGTCAGCAAAACTTTAAGGGGAAGCAAGTAGCTGAAAAGATCTATTTGATTTTAGCTTCCTTTCACTATCAAATTAATAAATGATTTCAGTTCAGGAAATATAAAGAAAAGGTAAATTGCATTTTAATAAATACATCTCTCCATGTATATTCTGAGTAAAATATCTTACCAAAAAATCTTTGACAGATCATGACATTGCCAGACCAGCACATTTTTCATTTGCATGACTTCGTTTGTGATCCTATCACCAGAAATGCATAAAAGATCACATGTAATTTTTGACAGCACCTTCCACAGCAAGACTTGTTAACCCATCTCTAGATTACAATTTTGCTAATAGGAGTTTTGAAAACACTATTTTGCAGTATTACACTTCCTTAAATGAAAGAAAGAGCTGATAGAAAGCAACACATGTATAACAACCATAGCCTAAGTACACAAAGGCTGTCTGATTTCTAATATTCCTGTAGGAATACAGCCAGGCACAAACAACCTCAATATGACTTGAGTGAAGTCTTCAAGAGCAGTCAGACTCCCCCCAAAAATATCATTTTAGGCAGCAGCTGCACATACTATCAACAACTACTTTCACACAACACAGTAAACCAAGGCCAAGCATAATTTTTTGCTTTGTTATTAACTGATTACTCCAGGGGACATATGAACGGGATCATTCCTCTATGAAAACTGGAGAGAAAAGTATGTAAATAACCAAAAGTAAAGGTAAGTGATCAACTTCCTGGTATTGAAAAGCAACCAGGCTGCCTAACAAATATTTAAAATCTGTTTTTTACATTGCAGGAAGAAAACACATTGTTAGTGTCATTTTACAATTGTTAGTTTTTACAAGATCAGTATGTACAGTACAATTTACTATCATCATAACTGTTTATCTTTTCAGTCACAGAAGACTGATAGGTATTATTGAATCAAATATGCAATTTATAATTTAGCAGAAATCTATGGCAATACAAGTCCAGGACAATAGACTGTAGTGCCAAGAATTCGCTAACATCAACACTTCCTCAGTTACAGTTTGCATGATCTGGAAATCACAAAGTCTTAAAGACTCTTTTAACTAATGATCATCATGTTGGATATCCAGAAAATCGCTATGGCATGTGTAGAAATGAGATTCATAAGAATCTTTACCCTCTTGGCAAAGAAACTAATTTAGTGATTATACTGCATGGTTAAAAACAACTCAACAAACACACACAAAAGCATAGTTAAAACGTCAACAAAATAGATTGATCCAAGTAATCATCATCCATATTCAGAATAGCATCAAAGACTTTTTCCTGAAGATAAAAGAAAGTTCCATGAATTCATTTTCAGCCTGCCATACTTATTAATTTCAGCATATTGCACCATGAATTATTCTTTTATAATCTCTACTAAAACAGACTTGAGAAAGCCTTCTGAAAGCGACAGATCTTTTCTCCTACATCTCCGAGCTCTATTGAAGGTATTTTTAAAAACATTGCAGTACTAGTTAAGCTGTTTTATACCTACACCATAAAGCTTCACTAAGTAACTTTTTTCATTTGCGTTCACATTTCAAGTATTTCCCAGTCTTGGCTCAAAGACCTCATCTCCACTCAAAACATCATTAACTCTTAGAATCAGAGTCTGAAACTAGTCTTCCATAACATCATAAATGAACAGATATTTTCAAGTAGTTACACACAGACATCTCAGTTCAAAGGATCGGTTCATTCAAGTACAAAGCATATTAAAGTTCTTCATTTATTTATCTATACAATAGCCTCAGTAAGCATCATGACTACCTCCTGATTTCACTTAAAGTCTTCACAGGTAACTGCACACATTAACCACATAGCAAGCTCAATGGAACACAGCACTGTGAGAGCGTATAGAGACAAACACTAGGAAGTTGAAGTCTAGTAAGTTCCAAGACTAACTTCTTAATTTTTACACAAGTTTACTTTACACATACTATCAAAGACACTAGATTCTCATTCAGCAAGGAATTTCTACCATACTAATATTTTTCTACTATAGAAAACCTTATAGCCATCACCACTAAAGTCTCCTTAGAGAAAGGAGGAAAAATAAAACCCAAAGGAGAAAAGGGCTAAAGTTGGTATGGGAAGCAGAACGGACTATTAGCATTTTACTAGAATAACCATTAGTACTTAATGCTTCAAAAAGTTTAAGTAATTACCTGTTGCATTACAGAGACTAAAAGGCTCTAAACTTTTTTTAAGAAGGGTTTAGCATTTTTTCCTACTGAATCAAGTCCTACATAATGAAATCCAAAAACACTGGTTATTTTAAAGTAAGCACTGCACTCAACAATTCAAACAGAAGAGGCTAACATTTTCCAGTTACAAGATTTCTTAGAAAGCTGCTCATTTTTAAGGGAAAAAAAGTATTATGAAGATGTCTCCACTAGCAATACTCAGCTGCTCATCACAGTGTTAATTTGCCAAAGACTGAAAAAACAAGTTGCTCACTGCACCACTTCTTAGGCAAGACTGAGAAATCTCTATCTCTAGATCAACAGTAATAAGCAGAACCACCACAAATGTTTGTTGTACCATAGGCAGTTGCCCAACTCCACACCCAGAGAAAACATACCTTCACAATCAGATGGTCTGGAGATCAAGACCTGTCACAATTTTTCCACTGTGAAAACTAAAAGAGCTCTGCTGAACAGGACGCCCTTCCACATCTACAAAACCAAACAAGCCTCCTTCCCCCAGAGACAAAAGCAAAACCTCCAGGCACAGAGGAAGAAAGGAAAAAAGGAAAGTAACTTCCAAGCCTTTCTTCCTCATATACAGTCACAAATGGTGCATGGCAGCCTCTCTTTGTCAGGAGCACTCAGTTTCACCTGAAGGCGATCCCACCAGAGCACTAAACTGATAATTGCTGGGTGAAACAAGTTATTTGCTTGAAATTAAGATGTAGACTATTACTTTCTAAGTTTAGCACATAGAACATGTTCTACCAAAGTCAGGTACTTGAAATCTTAGACTGAGTTTAGCTAATAAGATAATGTTCAAAGACCGGAAAAGAAAGGTAGTATTCTGATTAATAAAATTACCCTAGTTTCAGCTGGAATAGAGTTCATTTTCTGTCTAGCAGCTGGCATAGTGCTGTGGTTTGGATTTAGGGTGAAAATAATGCAGATAACATACTGATGTTTTTAGTTGTTGCCAAGCAGTCAAGAACTTTCCAGATTTTCAGACTGCTCTACCAGTGAGAAGTCTGGGGAAGCACAAGAAACGGAGAGGGGGATACAGCCAGGACAGCTGACCCAAGCTGGCCAAAGGGATATTCCATACATGGAGTCATGCTCCATATGTAACTGGGGAGGCTGGCCAGGAGGCAGAGCAGATCAGGACCTCATCATAGAATTATAGAATAGTTAGGTCTGGAAAGGACCTTAAGGATCATCAAGTTCCAACCGCCCTGTCACAAGCAGGGTCACCTCTCACTGGACCAGCTGCTCAAGGCCCTATCCAACATGGCCTTGAACACCTCCAGAGAAGGGGTATCCACCACCTCCCTGGGCAACCTGTTCCAGTGCCTCACCACCCTTGTAATGAAGAATTTCTTCCTAATGTCTGACTTCAATCTACCCCCTTCCAATTTAAAACCATTCCCCCATGTGCTATCACTACATGCCCTTCTAAAAAAAGTCCCTCCCCAGCTTTCTTGTAGGCCCCCTTCAGCCACTGGAAGGCTGCTATACCTTGATGAGCACTGGCTTCATTTGCTGAGAAACCGTGCTGTTCATCACTTGTTTTGTACATTATTAGAATGATTATATCTTCCTTTTCTGACCTATTAAATTGTCTTTATCTCAAACCATAAGTTTTCCTTTTTTTTTTTTTTACCTTTTCATTCCCCCTCCCCTTATTTCTTCCCCACTCCACTGGGCAGGGGGGAAGGTGGTGAGCAAATAGCTGTGTGGCTATTTTAGCTGCTAGCCAGGTTGAACCACAAGAAAAATAAAAACACCTTTAACTACATAACACAAGTTTTAAGGAAGCTCTTTCTGTTACTTATTTCTCTCTGTATCAGCCAAGCATATGTCAACTGGACAGTATTTAATGTTACTGAGCTATGTTGTTACCTGCTGTAGTCAATAGCTTTTCTTTCAATAACAGCCTTTTCATTCCACACAAAGTACACAAGCTCAGTCCCTCAATCTTCTTTTATCATTATTCAATTAGACCTAAATGAAAAATGCATACAATAGCCTCCAATATCTTCCAATTTTCATATTTGTGATGTTCTTGCCTTTTCAGGAGTTACAGTACCCAAGCATGTACCCCCCTTTTCCTGCTGACATTTTCATTAAATTTTATGTCTTGTCTCCTGAATAAACAAGTCTCTAAGCATGCCTGGCATTCATTTTGGCAGACAATGTAATCAATGAAGTATTATAGCATTGCTAACCAGTATACCCCAGGAGCCAGTATACTCCAAGGAAAAAAAAAGTTCACCCACAACTGACATGATTTCATCTGAAAGAAGCTACTTGGGACATTTTGTAAGATTTTAAACTTGAAACTTGTCTATTTGGTACATTCACTACAATGATGGCTATCGACAATATAGCAGCGTACCCAGCTAGCTTGTAAGTTGTTAAAATACATATATCAACTAAGTCCTAACATTAATATTACCGTAATTTTAACTGTACAACACTAACACTGGGTTAAAAATTTATGGCAATAGCCTTTGCCTTTTCCCCCTTCTTAGGGCAAGCAACTCTGCACATTTCAGAGTCAAAGGTCCCACAGAAAAGCTGAATAAACCTTTTGAACAGACATACCCAGGGACTGTCATTTTTAACAACGTCCTTATGGGTTTCTACAGCTCAGCCAACACAAATAGGGGAACCTGAGATGGATGAGCCCCCACTCCCCTAAGGAAACACTATCTCAGGAGTATAAGGGCAGCTCTCTTGTCTGTTTTGTAAGTATACAATACCCAGAGAACTGATAAACTCTGAACAGATTATTTAGTTGCACCCAACAGTGAAAACATTAGTACAGACCCTTTCTCTAGAGTAAGTGGACATTTGGGAACCCATTTTGCTGTTATCCTTAGCAACTTCTCCAAATTAAGCCATTAAAACAATCTGCGCTGGAAACAGTGAGTTGACATGGAAGAGTTCAAAGAAAGCTACCTTCTTTCTTGCAAGTCCCTAGAACCCTATTAAACAGGGCTCAATGGATTTAATCCATTACATATTGCTCAGGACTTCTTTCGCAGAGGTGAAGCCTGAAAATTGAGGCACTTACACCTAGTTTTACAAAGAGCTCCCTGCAGAGAGACTTCTGCAGTCACCCTGGAGCCCTTATAGAAGAAAACTCTAATTAAGGGCCTAAAAACATGGCTAGATATCTAACCTGAGATATCTGCTTCAAAAAAAACCATTCCCCCTAAGAGCTTGGTTTGGAAACCTGCTCATAAATTTGCTTTAAAGCTGTCCTAAAAAATACCACTTAGCATCTTTTACAGTGAGAAAGAGGTCACTAAAAAGGATTGTTATTAATCTTTCTCTTCCATGAGATGCTGCCAACATCACTAATGCTATTCATTTGCTCACAAATTTCATACTCATTACAGAATTTTAGATTTTTATTCTTCAGTACAGCTAGGAAAGAGATTACTCTGCTCAAGATCAGTGTAATTACAGAGAACCTGGCACGTTTGGTATCCTTTTCTTTCCAGTTAAATCAGTCAATAGCCTCAAGTTGGACAATCATTATTTGGCAGTGTAATATCAGCAAAATCCACCCTTGCGCAGGTCTGGTAGAGCTCCTACAACTGGGTACTTACCAGATTGCTGACTTTGGGCATTCCAAAAACCAGCTTAATTTCTGTATGCTCTAGTGCCAGTTCTTTCCTTGGTTTGCCCAGTACTACTCTTGTGCACAAGCCATCTCTGCCTGCCATCTGTTTGTGTAAATGAGATTTTGCAGCACAACTCCCCAGCGCTGCATGTTCAGACCTGATCTTCCAGACTCATCAACAAGGACATCCTCTTCTGGTGCTGTGCTTTGGGTTATCAATTAATCATTTCAAAGACATATGACAGCTGAATCAAACAGTACACAAACCTTGTAAAGGTTTCAAACAAACAAAAAAAATACTCTGCTACTGTGCTTTAAATAGTACAAGCAAGCAAAGCAATAAAACACTTCCACACATCTTATTTAGTATATGTTGGTAACTAACATGAAAAATCACATCCAGAAGGCAATTGGTTACCTAACTTCAAGGAAAATCAAGAAACTGTGATTTTTGATAAGGCAAACTTATAATAGGGCATCTATTTTTTGTTTCAAATTGGCCTTAAGTCACTTATAAAAACAGGACTTAGGTACATCATTATCACTGGATTCTACATGTAGTTCAGCCTGTAAGAGAAGTTAAGTCAAACCTTCGAAGGCATTTTAGGCATCTCCTTTCTATTGAGTCAGTGAGAGTAAGGAGCCTATGTTGTTCAGTGCATGAGAGCCTCAGCACATTTCAGACACATGGGTTTTTAGAAGTTATTAAATAGAGATTGGCCATTTTAGAATCTTAGGCAGAGTGCATTAGAATAAATTATATGAGAGACTTCATGCAATGGGAAACGTCTCAATTTGTTTCATGGCAGTGCAGACCCATCATTGGGTGTTATAAAAAGAAGCAAGACTGTGAAGCATCTCATTAAATATCCTACACTATGTGTTTTTCCTGGAGCTTTCTCAGGTCAAGACACTATTGTATGGACAGCCTGAATGGGTAAAGCATTCCTGTTAGACTAATATCCAAGAAAACTGTTTTAAAAGGTGAGTTTTTAAGACCTTTGCCATTTTAGAAAAGTTGAAAGTCACAGGATTATCTACACTTTAGAAATTGTTTCAGTAATGCTTAAGGTTAATGAGAAAATGAGAATTTGGAAGGTATAAGAATTACGAAGCATTCTACAGAATACATGAGGATGAAAATTGTTGCAACATAGGGTAGCATTTTCATCGGGAAGCTGTGTTTAATGGACTCAAGTCTGAAATATTTAAATCATATGAGATATCCTACTTTCATATTATTTCATGGCATCAGACCTAATCACTTCCCTTAACTTGATGAGTCCTATAGAATTACTGTCAAGCTATATTTGGCTGAGAGATCTGTTTATATGAGGCTGATTCGTAGTTTTGCTGCTAAGTAAAAAGATAAACCCATCTGCTGTCTTTCATCTCACCTTTTTATGAAAGCCTGAAAGATGAAGCCTGTAGCATTTTTTTTTTTTAATCTTTCTTTAGCTGCTCCATTTTCAAGTATCAAACGAGGGTATTTCAGCACAGCCCACTGAAGTTTCTCTCCACTGAGGTTATAAAACATCATTAATTCTTAGATCTAAAAACCTACACATGCAAGATGGTCACATATTCAAATGCTCATCTGACTCCTGCTACAAACAAAGGTTGTGGTGTGAGAAGCATCATGAGCAGGCTCTTACTGTACAGAGTGAGTTTAACTTCACTCCAAAGAGGACAAGTTCTTGGTGCAACTCAAGACCAGGCACACTGACACTGCTCAGAAGCAGCATAGCCACTCAACTCTACTAACCTATCAGTTGCTCCACCTTACAAGAGTCCTGGTAGCATTTACAAATCATCGTCATTGCTCACGGATGCTCCATCTTCCTATGCCTATCACCTTGTGCCCCCTGTTCAGACAAAGTTAACTAGAAATTCCACATTTGCTGTTCATTAAGAAGATACTAGCATTGACAGAGTGACAGGGGTTTTTGTCAAATTTGGGGCTACGTCACAGGATAAAATTTACAGTAACAGCTGGCAATAGGCTGCAGTTTAGAGTTCACATTTTATTCAGAGAAGTGCAGAAGGTTTGGGCATGAAGCAAGAAATTCACAGCAATCCTGAATAGTATCATTAAATACTAGATTCTGGAGTAAAAAATAAAACACATCTTGCATGATAAAGTGAAAGATTGCACCAGTGACTCATGAGTCATCACCTGTTGACATTTAATTTAACAGAACAGTGAGAACAAGAATGCTTATAGTGCTGGAAGCTGATACCAAAGAAACAGTGAATTTGAAAATTTATTCAAATAGTCAAACAAAAAAAATTATGGTGACTTCAGTGCAAAGTGACACAGTGTACTGCTATGATGGTATCCAATATTGTATATTAGAAGAATGGACCTACAGAGCTACACCACTAATTCACAACTTTGTGACCCTAGATACATGTTCTCTCTCTTATCTCCAGAAGAAAAAGAGGTAAAAGTCATTGTGCTGCCCAAAAATGCCTTGGACAGACAACATTCCAAGGTGGTTTTGACAGAACAGCTGACTTAAATCCGCTTGACTTCTGGAGGCAGTTTTAAGACATAGTACTGTTGCAGTAAAAAGACTAGTGCTTTGTGACAGCAACAAGACTGATCTCCTGTGACATACGAAACATGAAGTCCCAGTGACCCTAGAAGGCACTTAAAATGAAATGACATGAGCTCGCTTCAGCCTACTTAAAACATACACATAACACTACACAATATACATCTTGGCTTTTTTTTTTTGCTGTTTGTTAACATTAGCTTGGAAGGGAGGTGTAGAAAACATACCATGAAAAACCATGCTTTTTGTGACACTAAAGACTATTTTATAAATTGCACAACTTGGACAATGAATGAAACATACCTTTGTCAAGCATTTCATCTCAAGGAGATTCATTAAAATTGCAGAGGAGACTCAAAAGTCACAATTTATTCTCTCCCCTGAATGGGACAAGGGTTGATGCAGCAGTTCCTTCACTGATTAGTTCTCATGCATTTCTTTTTCTGTTTATCACTCATAAAATACTCAGCAAGAACACAGTGCCACCTGAGGAGAGGGGAACTGGGCTGGTTCTCATGGTTCTCCTTACTATAAAATTCAAGAAGCAGCAATTTTTCAACAGAAGGGAGGGGATACAGAGGGAATCTTTTGTGATGATCTTAAAATACTACAAAAGAATCTTGTAGAGGATCATGCATTCACAGACCATTCCTAAGATGTTCCTATAGCCTAGCTTCAAGCTTTGGACACGGGGCGTACACCACTTGGGAGCGGAACAGGAGACAAGACATATGTCCTTCAAGTAATTCTAAATGCAGCAACCAGACTGTTGACACAGAAGGATCCTAAGATATCATTTCAGTGTTCTTGTTGGTAGGCTGACTTGCAAACAAATAAAAGCTTCTATTGAAAATCTAAATGTTGAGCTTCATAATTATCAAGGACTCATAGCCTTGACTATTTTTAAGGCTTCTATCATGAGCAGTTTCCTCAGAGATAGATTTAATTTGTAAGAACTATGGGCCTGTCAGTGGACAAGTTATCATCACTAGTCTAGATGCTGCTGGTCCCTCACCTTAGGAAGTTGTTTTTTTTTTTTCTCAAGCACAAAAAGAGGGTCAAAAACCTTTCAGATTTCAGAAAAGAAAGAAGTCATTCCTTCCACTCTTGTTAGAACATTCACAGAGCACAATTTGTAGACAAAAAAATAAATGTCTGTGTTGTTCTTCAGGATGTTAACACAGCCACATTATAACCAGATGGATGACTGATGCACTTAGGATAAAAAAAAGGTAACCAGAAAACTGTATTGGCTCTCTTTTTTGACCTCTACTATACTGAGCAGGGTCTCAACTGGATACAGCACCTCCAAAGATACGTGCTCCCATTACCCTCTGTTCTGCATTTCCAGTAGCAGCTAAAATAATCAGTTCTTGGCAAGGGTCACTGAAGTACAAGTTATAGCACTCAAAGACCATGGTGAATAGATCAAAGACTGAAATGACATCATCTGTGAATCCAGAACTGTACCACAACACACATATTTGCCCATGGGCTGCAAGAACTCTCTTTCTCATCTCATATTTCAATTGAAACTCATATTTCAATTGCTTTCCTAAAACAAAACAGGGCATCTTACACATTTTTTTTTCTCCCTCAGTTACTAGCTTAAAAGATTACGCTTTGCATGTGATGACCCCATTTGATCTTTCACTTGTCTTTGTGCCATGCATCACACATAACCTAAATTAGGAACTATGTTTACTTGTGTTCATTCCTTGGTTTGCCAAGTGACAGGTTTATTGGCCATGTTAGTGATGTCACAGATTTTCTCTGTATTTCAGTCATCTGGAGTGACATTTGGAAAGGGCATTTTCTACCTAAAATCAATAGCTTCTCTAGCTGCTGTAATATTTCTTTTTGCTTAGAAATATTACTCAGAATATAAAAACCAATTGATTGTAGGCAGAAAATATACTTGCCAATTACTGATGGAGAGGGAAAGAAATAGAGTGCCCTCTATCTTAAGTAGTTTCAGCTGGTGACACACCATTGCTAATCAACACATATGTTTCAGAGGCACCAGAGCCTTCTCAAGCCAACACCCCTTTTTCCTTCTCCTAAATTCAAACCCAAACTGTGGCTTACACCATTGAAAAGGCCAGGCTGGATGGGGCTTTGGGCAACCTAGTTCAGCAGAGGGTGCCCCTGCCTATGGTAGGGGAGTTGGGACTAGATGATCTTTAAGGTCCCTTTCTAGCCCAAATCATTCAATGATTCTATCAAAACATGGACCCAGATTTCTAATCCTGGATTTTTCAGAGACCTACTTGCACAATATCTGAATCAGAATATGTTGTTGTATTAAGGTGGTGAAAACACAAGTTAACATTGTGTGCTGGTTTTGGCTGGAACAGTTAATTTTCTATTTGTCCTTCCTTCTTCGGTTTGAAGTTAAAGTAAATAATATGTTGTGTACTGCACTTAAGAAGTTGTGATTATCTAAGAATGTGATACTAGTTACTATAAAGAATATCAGCATAGCTTTAGTTTGGTGCACTGCCAGAAAAATGTCTAGTTCTAAAGTCCAGTCTGACAGCCACAGCTTTTGAAGTGGAAGAAACACATATATCACATATATACTTTCTCATTTCATGCTTTATGTTATACACAATTGCACCCTGCAAATTGCTTCCAATACCACAACTCCTCCCTTTCGGTCCTCTTACCTCCAAACCTGCTGCAACCATTTCAGCACTGATTTCTTTTCTCCACTGTAATAGGTTTCAAGGAAGTCTCATAAATTTATGTAGTACCTCCGGTCATACAGTGCTCATTCTCATGTTCCCCAGCCATGCAGGGTGTGCATCAGACGATAACAGTAAAGCTAGAAGAAGAAAGGCCCAAAAAGGAGTTACATGGCTTCAACAAGCTTGATGTAATCAAAAGCCTAACAGCCAGATTCCTGAAGATGTTGGCATGAGCAACAGTTTTCTCAATGAAATTACATCTTCTCGCTTGTTTGTATACATACAAAAAAAGAAATCTTTGATAAGACTTATTTTGAGGTTCATACTTTAACATGTACCTCAGTGAGGTAGAAGTACAAATTCCAGTGACATTGGATTAGAGCAACTAACTCAAACTCTCTGAAATAACAGATGAGCACTTCTTGGTACAAAGATAGTATTGATGGTTGTTTTCCATGCAGTTTTCAGATCTTAAGACAAGCATGCTTTTCTGGGCAGGTGAGGGCATGTGATCCTGTTTTAGAGGGAATTCTGGATTCATCATTCAGAAACACTGCTTTTAATATATTTCTTCAAGACATGAAATCCAGAAACTAGTACAAAACTTAATTAAAAGGATCAATCTTTTGTTTCTTACATGTGTCTTATAAACCCTTTTGTTAGAAGGAAGCCCTTACTTTCGTAAGTGTCCCAACAGCATTTGTTTGTCAGAAATTATATCGTTCTATACTCAGTTTAGTTAATTAGAGATATATAGGTAATACTTTTGATAAATCTGAGTCATCCTCAATATATGTTGACACCTTGAACTTATTTCCAAGTCTCTTCTATGTGGGTTGTTTCCTTCTGAATTTCTGTATACTGATGTTTTATGTACATCTAGACATTTACTCAAATTGTGTGTCAAAAAGTGCTTTAGTGTGTTTTTAGTACCAGCAGAAATATTCTGAAAAAATATTTTAAACAGGAACTATTTTAAACCAGAGATAAAAGATGGCATGATTTGTTAAAGGAAAAAAATCCCTAAAACCAGAAAATGCTTTGGCCAGCTGCTTCTCGCAACTACTTCCCTCTTCCTTGCCCTGACATTACAGAGTTCTTAAAGCAGGTAGCACTTCCAGTTAGCACATTTAGTAGGTTATATAGATTTTAAAGGGATGGTTTGGAACATTCTAAATTCCAAGCCAGCATTACATAAAATTGGATGTTATACACTGGGCAATACTGAACTCCATTTGACATGCTACTTCAGCAAAGAATACACGTACAAATATGTCATCAAACAATATGTTAACACTGAGCCTATAGCTTTGTACTTCCACAGCATTTTCTTCTATCAGGAAAAGTTTTTCACCTTCCAGATGGGTTTCTAAGGTGATAAAGATACAAGGGCAAACAAACCCCCCCAAAACACAAAAAAGCCAACACAGTTGTGGTTGAACCATAAAGTTTTAGTTTCAAAGCTAAGTATATAAATTTAAGTGTTACTGGGACCATCAGAAAAAACTAATAGGCCTTTAAATAACACCTCTCCAGGACATGTTTTTGTTTCAGGATGACTTTTAGTATGATTAAACATGAAATATTGAGACTTGCCTTCCCTGGGAAACTTAATGGTGTTCATTCTGGCTATTAACAAATAAGTTAAATGATGTAATGTAGCTCACATCCAACTGACCAATGAAGATAGTGATGACTTGTGTTCAAAATTTACCATTCACTCAGGCATAAAAAAAATTATACAAGAGCACATTTAAGTAGGATGAAAGGAAATTATCCACTCTCCATATTAACTGATTTCTTGTAACTGTATTCAATTCTAAATATATCTAAATATTCAAATATGTCCTATTACATACTAGACTTCAACCATTTAAAATATTGTGCATAATAGGAGAAAAACTCTAGTAAGAACACTCAAATAGCTTAATTTGGACGAGTGGAAAAAAGAAAGAGAACATTGTCATAAAAAGGCTCAATCAGTCACTTTATGCTTCATCAACTTCTAGGTAGGTCTCCTTTACTAACATGGCAACCCACCAAAACTTGGTTTGCCCCAAATTAATTTTACATCCATTTGGTCTGTTGCCCAGCAAAGAACTTAATAAACCTTATCAAACTGAAGGATTAAATGGATTGCTATCTTAGGCACCCCCTGTATCTCCATCTCTTTTTCTTAGCCATCCCACTTATCGGCTCTGTAGTGCATAACCACTGTCCAACAAGATAAGTGCAGTGATCAGTAGCTTTGCACTTGAGCCAGTTGGAATCTATCATACTATCACAGTTGAAGAGAAACAGGCATTCCTGCTTAGCCCACTATAAAAGATTTGTTGTTGCTTCTATTCTGATATGCTTTTGTTCTTCTAACTCCTAGCAAGACCCAGAAGTGTAAACAGAAAAATCAATTGTTACACAATTTTTTTTTCCTCTCGGTTACATGGAAACAGGAACTATCAGTAATCCTTGAATGATTCTTTCTTCCAAAATTACACCTTTATTTTAGCGAATCAAATGCTTTGAGAATTTGGGGTATTCACATAAACCTATCTGATTTTGCATAAAGCTCAGACTCTTCAAAAGGTGGGGATCATGCTCAGGAACAGCACTTGTGCTGCTAGCTAGGACTAACTTCGGACACACCACTTATTCAAAAGAATTTTCCATGCTGTCATTGCCCTAAAGATTCTTTTCACGGTTTCAGTAACAGTGGCATCTGCAGAGGGGAGCTCCAGCCACTTGAAACTCATTAAAACATACTTGAGATTGACAATGAGTTGAAAACATCTGTCAGACTTGGCCAAGATTTCAATCAAGTGTGATGTTGCTGTGTTACTCTGCTACATTGACTTAATAAATGACTTGGCTGCTGCCAGTGCAAGGAAAGTTGGGTTCTAATTACTAGCCTGATTTTTTTTTCTGTATCTTTCACGTAAAGATTCATACTCTACGTGACATGCACTAAAATTATCTTGCTGAATCCAGAAGCTGAGGTAAAGTAACACAGTCATACTTTTTACATGCTGTATCAGCTAGTTATAACATGACGTACATATCAAGAGTCTCCAGTAGTGACATGCTTCTCCCAAACAGCCCAAGAGTAAACAAGTGAGTACAGGATGCTTTCAACCTCTGGGGTTTTTTTAGCCTCAAGTAATCCCAAACAACCCTGAGCAAAAATCTTCTAAGAACTTAGTGTATTTTTTTTAAATAATGTCCAGAAAAACCTCTGAAAAATAACTTGTGTAACTGAAGCTAAAAACAAGTACTCTTAACTCAAGTTATGCCAAAGTAAAATATAAAAACATTGTATTACTATTTCAAATGGAATGGGAAAGAAGTAGCACACAGAAAATTCTTACCTCCAGAAAGACAATGTTTTCTTTCAGATTTAAATGAAGAGAATTCCAGTCTGGGAATTAATGAGCTTCATTTTTTCTCTTTACTCTTTTAGTGTCCATTTCATCCACAGGTGTTACAAGGATTTCTTGAGCTCTCCTTTCTTGGGAACAGTCCCCATAAGCAGGATACTTGAAAAAAAATGAACAGTTTTACATCAAAGTAAGACCCTCAACAATATCAACACCTAAGAATCTAGAAAGATGTGATTTAGATGATATATAACTGTTATAAGTAATGAGTATGCTATACACTAAATCTGTAGGTACAGGAAGACCATATCAATGGAATGCTGATATTGCTAGCAAACTGCATCACATTCATTTTACCATTCTGATACATACAAAGTATTCTCGTAGCTATTTCACTAAAATGATTATTTTATGAAAATTCTCTTCCAATCAGAAAATTTTATTAATTTGGGCAGATTTCAGCTTTTTTGTTTTAATGTAAAAAAAAAAAAGATCAATTGTAAAAAGTAGTCAGACTTAGTAACTCCTCTGGGAAGTTCTCCTTTCACTATGTCCATTGCAAAGATTCAGCTGAACCCACGAGAACACAAGAAGCACAATGAGAAGAGCTTTTAAATATCCTGCCCAAGCTGCATGCAGATACAAAGGAGTTTTAATTCAAGGTTGCATATGTTGGCTAGAGAGAATGAAAAGTCAACGCACAGAACTTGTTCTGTAAGAGTCAATCTGTCTTTCTCTCTTGGAAGCACTGACGTGTTCAGATTGTGTGTACACCAAAACTGTCTCTGCAAAGAGTGCCCTGTCACATGCATGGTTCTTCTGTGAGAGGCAGGCAGACACTCTGCTGGCAGCTGCACTCTTATTTTTAAAAATAAAATTCTTTGTTAGGAACGGCATTTGCTGACTGCATATTTTTTTTCACTTCATAGGAGCACCTCCATTTACAGTAAGGTACTACAACATAAAATGACATAATACACTCACATATTCTTTACATGTGTATTGAACAGTTGAAATACACAGTATTATTGCAACTAATTTTCTTTTTCTTAATAACCACAATACAGGTGTTTACAACATGATACCCTGACAAAGCAAGTTGTTCTGCTCTAGAAATTTGTCCTGCTTTTTCTTTGTGATCTAAAGCTAGATGAAAAACTGCAGTTTCTTGGGTGGAGGGAAGGGGAGGATCAAGGGCCAAGTTCAGATGGTAGTAATAAGGTATGTTTAACCTAAGTGCTACTCATACTTCAGAGACTCTTACTCTGTGAGCAAACTAACAAATCAGAGGATTAGACACAGAGTAAGGTGAAAATTAGTTCAGGTAAAGATAACAAAAAAACCCTAATCTTTATAAAACTGCAACAAGGTTCTTTGAGGTTTTTTAGTCCCTAGGATTTAATAATAATATCCATTGACAGTTTAGTCATTGAAATCCTTGGTGGTATACCAGGCACTTTAACACTCATCCAGAGAATATGTCTGTTTCTGCCAATTCATAAATGCAAATTTATTTTAGACAAGGCATGAATAACCCACTCATTCATTTTCAAGTGCAATCAGATGAGAACACTTGTGTTAAGCAACTAGGCATATGTTATTATTTGTTACAGATCTCCTATAGCTACATTAATATCTATCCCTTCTTCGAAGAGGAACAGACAAGATGATTAAACAGGCGATGTAAATCTCAAGAGTACAGTCAGGAAACATATCTTCATTGCAAGAAATTCTCTAGAAGATCCTGTAAACTTGTATCATCTCATGGTCTCTAACAAGATGTTACTGATGATCACTTCTCAAAAACTGCCACTTGAAAAATACAGGTTAGGTTGCAAAGTCTCTCTCAAATATAGGAAAACCAAGTGGCTGAAACAGAACTGAAAGTCATTCATGCATCTCCAGCCTAGGGGAGACTAAATTGCTTAATATAGTTTCCCAATGAAATAGTATACTTGGCTCTGTTTTCTTAAGAACACCACATCAGTGCCTGCAAATGTATTTGCTCTATACTCTTGTGGACATCATACTGCAGATTATAGCTCTGCTGTAAACCTGTAGCCTCTCAAATTAAATGTGCTATACATTACTAGCTACCATATACCACGTGTCTTTAGCATCACTTTGAATAAAGTTAACATCAATATTTTTAATTGTGCATTATTTTTATCAAATATATAAAGCAAGAAAATTAGTCTATCATTTGTTTAGCAGCAACCTATCATGTACTAAAGCATAGAGTTGTAATAAAAATAAGTACATCTTCACAGGCAGCTGAAGAAAAATGTCACAAATTTTGTCTCTATTCAAAGCCAACTTCAGAAAAGCCAACTCAGTTCTGGTTTGGCCATATCAAAAGGACAATGTCCTTGAGCTAAAGCACCACCCTTTTTTTCAAATTCACATTATCTTCCTTATCATCTTGTATCATGCCTTGACTTTTATTGACAAAATGTTCAGCTCCTAGAAACTACACCATTTTTTATCACCTAGCAGTGATTACTCTGAAAAGAATGAAGTGATCCCAGCAAGTATGAAAGAAATCCAATCCTGTCCTTTAGAAATTAAAAGAAAAACCCAAAACCATCACACCCCAAACAAAACAGCACGATGTACAATTTTTATAAAGAAAAATATACAGGAACCTTGACCTCGAAAAAATGCAGAAAACACCCATTATTTAGCAAAATAACTTATATTTTAATAAAGCTGAGTAATACACATTGCTGTATCACCTGAAAGAATGAGGTAAGATTCCCAAATTATGTCTATACAGGATGAAGCTCTCCTAAATACATCCAGACCTCCTAGTCTAAGGAGTATCAATTTTTAAATAAAGTTTATAGAGCATCTTGTGTCTGCTCTGGTATGAGTTTTACTCATCAAAAAGAAAACATCACAACCTATTTCAAAGTCATCCTTTGTACATGTTTTAATCTTAAAAGAAAAGCTTTTGCTTTTGGATATTGGAGACTTTCTGCACAGCCCCTTTGTGCTTCAACACCTCTTACTGCTGCTGTGTAAACTAGTACCTTTAGCCTCATGCAGAAGGAAATTTAGCATCCTACAGCATCCCTAGGAACGAAAGGAACATCACGGTATGAGCCAGTGAATCACTTTCAAGGCAAACACAAGCCCATTTTTCATGTCTTTGTATTGTGTTGAAGTTTTTCAATGTCAAGTCAACCCTCCCTAATGACAACACATCTTCAATTAGAGATGCAAAAGCAGTTTGTATGCAATTGAAATCCTGAAAACCAGTAATCTTCTCATGAAAACCACAAACAATTGTTTCCTTTCTCATGCACCAGTACTCCTGATTTACCATCATTTTTATGTTACATTAATTGATCCTTAATTTCCAAGACAGGGTAAAAGACTTAGCATTATTGGCAGGGTTTAATGATTTGCAATTTAGTCCACACACAGAGTCAAAGCTTACACTGCCAGCAGTTCAAACTACATGACCAAATAATACTTATCTCTGCTAAATTCTTAATTTCTCTCATGGATTCCCACTCCACCCTCCTCAAGAAAACTTGCTCCTTTCTCATCTTTCCCATAAAAACTACATAGAACTGGCTTATGAGCATCTGAAGCTTGCAAACTTATGGTGAACAAATGTGTTACCATGCAGCAATTACTGGAGATATATATTTAACTCCAGCAGAATACCAGAAGAGGCAGTGCACTTTGATTTAAATATATAAGGTTGTGCTCACGTGAAGCCATCTCTTCAGTTGGTTATTTCACTACATCTCTTTTGCCTTCACAGAAGTTGTTCTGATTTATATCCCAAGCCTCCTCAGCACCATGCCACCAACAGTGGCCAGGTTGCATGTAAAGTTTAACAGCAGTGTAAGGACATTCATTGCTCACACCAACGGACTGGTGAATCACAAGTTTACTGTGATCAAGAACATGGACCTTGTCTTTTAGGTTACAGAGACAGTGCTTAGACACACACACAAAACTGAAAATGAATAAGGAAGTGTCACAATTCAAAAAAAGCTGACACCTGCCAATGTGCTTTTAAAAAGAAACATTCTATTTAGCAAAAATGGTAGAATACTCATCTGTTCTGATGAGTACTCATTCAAAATCAGGACTCTATTCATTAAAACATCTCTTGGCTTTTTTTTTTGTGGTAGAAAAATCAGAACTTCTGTTCCATTTTAAAATATAATTATTTTTAAACACTCCAAAAAGGTGGCATATTTAAATAATTTGCCATATCTTTGGTTTATATTCTCAGAATATTTTATGATTTTTCAGTGGTTTACTTTTTTTTAAGGACTCGGGGGGGGGTTTAATTAACATAATTTCTCTCTCCTCCCCTATATCTGCAGGACTTCATCAGTCACTGAGCTTCCAGAAGCCCTGGAAGAATCCAAAGTCTGAGAAGATATTGAAAGTACTTTGTGGTTTGCAGTGTATGCCATGACTGACTGGCAGTGAAGAAAGCACATAAGGAACCATCTTCTATGACGGTATTACTGTACTCAACCCACCAGCTGGCCACAAAGTCTTGTGTGCCTGTTTCACATGCTCCTAGATGCTAAGTTGAATTTAATATGAAATCTGTAAGTAGCTTGCAATTTCAATTTGAGTGTTTACTTTTAGATTTTTTTTAATTCAAAACTGCAAATTTCTGGGAAACATTTTCATTTAGATGAAAGCGCAATTTGCAGAAGAAAACTGCCATAGTGAGCATTTTTGGATGTCTGCTTTAGAGAAAAAAAACACCAAAAAATTTCTTTATCATTTAAAAACAATCTTTCTTCTAGACTGAAATGCCAACTTACTTCAGAAGAAGCAAATTTCTTCATGGGAGGTCCTTCCAAAAGGAAACTTTTCAGACCATGACATATCCCCTCAACACCCTGCACTGCTCAGTGAGAAAGTAAAGGTGTAAAGACGAACTAGGAGCCAGTGAGCATCCACCAGAGCTCAAAGCCCCACCTGCCTCAAGATAACTGCAGGATTGGGACCATGAATTCCTCAAAAGAACCTGAAGCCAATATAACTGTTAAAAGCATATGATCCAAACCAAGAAAATCTTGGAAGGCTAAAGCCCACTTGGAAGTTGAGCTGGAAAGAGACATAAAGGATAACAAAAAGGGGTTTTTTAGATATGTGAATAGTAAGAGGATGACCAGGGATAATGTAGGGCCCCTGCTGAACGAGGCGGATGTCCTGGTAATGGGGGATGATGAGAAGGCGGAGATACTGAATGCCTTTTTCACTTTCGTCTTCACTTCAAAGGCCCCCCGGGACCCACAGACACTGGATGAAAGAAGTAATGTTTGGGAAATGAAGAGCTTCCCTCTAGTTGAGGTGGGGGTGTTCCAGGAGCATCTCAAAGGGATTAATGTACACAAATCCATGGGCCTGGATGGGATGCATCCAAGTGTGCTGAGGGAGCTGGCGGAAGTGATTGCTGAGCCACTCTCTATCATCTTCAACAGGTCTTGGAGAACAGGAGAAGTGCCTGAAGACTGGAGGAGACCCAATGTCACTCCGGTCTTTAAAAAGGGCAAGAAGGAGGATCCCAGCAACTATAGGCCAGTCAGCCTCACCTCTGCCCCAGAAAGGTTATGAAACAGCTTGTTTTGGATGCCATCTCCAAGCAATTGGATGAGAAGGAGGTCATGAGGAGTAGGCAGCATGGATTAACCAAGGGGAAATCGTGCTCAACCAATCTCATAGCCTTCTATGATGTCATCACCAGCTGGGTAGATGGAGGGAGAGCAGTGGATGTCATCTACCTTGACTTCAGCAAGGCTTTTGATACTGTCTCCCATGACATTCTGATAGCAAAGCTGAGAGAGCATGGGATAGATGAGTGGACAGTGAGGTGGGCTGAGAATTGGCTGTCGGACCGAGCCCAGAGGGTGGTGATCAGTGGAGCAAAGTCTGACTGGAGACCTGTGACTAGCAGTGTTCCCCAGGGATCGGTGTTGGGTCCAGTCCTGTTTAATATCTTCATTGACGACCTTGATGAGGGAATAGCATCCACCCTCAGCAAGTATGCCGATGATACGAAGCTGGGAGGAGTGGCTGACACGCAGGAACACTGCACTGCCATCCAGTGAGACCTGGACAGGCTGGAGAGCTGGGCAGGGAGAAACCAGATGAGGTTCAATAAAAGCAAGTGTAAAGTCTTGCATCTGGGAAGGAACAACCGTTCGTTTCGGTACAGACTGGGGGATGACCTACTGCAGAAGAGCTCTATGGAGAAGGACCTGGGGGTCCTGGTGGATGTCAGGTTAGCCATGAGCCAGCAGTGTGCCCTGGTGACTAAGAGAGCCAATGGGATCCTGGGGTGTATCAGGAGGAGTGTGGCCAGCAGGTCAAAGGAGGTGATCCTCCCCCTCTACTCTGCCCTGGTCAGGCCCCTGAACAGGACAGGTATCTCCTTGAGAGAGTCCAAAGAAGGGCTACAAAGATGATTAAGGGCCTGGAACATCTCCCCTATGAGGAGAGGCTGAATAAGCTGGGGCTGTTCAGTCTTGAGAAGACTAAGGGGGCATCTAATTAATGTTTATAAATATCTTAGGCATGGAATGCAGGGTGAATTAGGCAGCCCCTTTTCAGTGGTCTGTGGAGATAGGACAAGGGGCAATGGCTGCAAGTTGGAGCACAGGAAGTTCCACACCAACATGCGGAAGAACTTTTCCCCAGTGAGGGTGAGGGAGCCCTGGGACAGGCTGCCCAGGGAGGTGGTGGAGTCTCCATCTCTGGAGATATTCAAGACCCGCCTGGACGCCTATCTGAGTGATATGTCCTAGGGAGCTGCTTTGGCAGGGGGGTTGGACCCAATGATCTCTCGAGGTCCCTTCCAACCCCTACAATTCTGTGATTCTGTGATCTCTCCACAGCTAGCCTGCAACCCATTTAGCTACATGGTCATCAAAATGCTAGAGAAAAAACCTTGTTGCCAATATAGTCAGGGTTCTCTTAATTTCATGCACTGTGACTCCAACAATTTCTTCATTTCGCATTTTATTTTTCTAAAATTGGCTTCATTTAAAGGCAAGGAAACCACATTTCATGCTCTTCAGTTTCATTAAAGATATACAAAAGCCCTTACCAATAGACGACTAGTCTAATTAAACCATTGTAGCAGAAGAAAATATTGAAATGATGAATCTGAAAGGATTTTGACATGCTTATTCTCTTGCACATCATTCCTTATGGTATATTGAAAAAGAGCTCCTCCCTTTCAAAAAAAAAAAAGGTTTAGAATCATGTGATGAAACATGTAACACTCAACAAATGGACTACCTCACAAATTCTCTGAAGTGTGTCAGGAAAGAAGGTCACCCATCGATCACTTCTTCAGCAGCGTGAAAACATAATGTTACACCCTCAGAAAATCAACCTGCATCTGCTTGAAGAGAAAGTTATGGTTAAATCTCCTGCTTAAAACTCAGTCCATAGGAAATGGTATAAATACCATATGAATGAGACAAGATAAATTCAGCATTATTCAATACGTGCTGCTTAATCGGCACTTGAATTAAAGCACTGCTGAAATTAAGCAAAAAAACCCCAAACCTGAGTATGATTCCTTTCCTCGGGAGCTGCAAAACAAGAAATTTCTTGAATCCTATCTTTGCAGAGGAACAAAAAGAAGGCTAATGACTGTTCTGAGTCTGACGCTGGGAACAGAACGAGGCAGGGGTTTATTTCACTTTTGAAGCACATGAAACTAGGGCTATGCTAAAAAGTTGGCTCAGAGTGAACTCAATTTTGTGATTAATTGCTCCAAATTCCAACAATATTTTAGGGATCTCATGGTTACAGGACAAATACATATATGAAGAGTTCACTTCCACATGGGTTAGCTACCATTGCTGTGGCTGGTTTGGACCAAAGCAGCAGTTTATATTTATTCAAATCCTATTTCATAGTGGATAAGGACCTTTAGCAGCCCATTAGCATTCAAATCCAGTACAGATAATCACAGTCTGTTGGCTGTTGGATCAGATGAGGCTGACAAAGTACTTCAGTTAAATTCCCCACTGGTGAAGATCTCTATCACAGCTTTTTCTCTTCTGCTTTTCAGGTTGATCTGCAAAACAGCTTAAAACCAAAAATGTAATAAATTTTTAAAAAGGAGATGCTCCTTTGTTACTTGTAGATCTGTCCAACAAAGTGAGACTACTATAAGCTGTCTATCAGGGAAACTCCTCCACCAAGAGACCTTCAACCTTCAGTTCATTACACTCTCTACCTCCTCCCTCAAAGCCGTAGTGCTTCAGGCTCCTATAGCTACAGCTTCCTGAAGAATCAGCCTTCAAGGGCCTTCTTACATGAAAAAAATAAAGACTGGGAATGCATATGAATATTCCCAGCCCTGACAAAGCCTGTGCAGCCCATAAGGTATCACGCTTACATGTGGTTTCTGACACCCTAAGATTTCCTTCCAGCTCCAAGACAACAGAAAAACAGCATTGAGACAGGCCATTAGGCTTCCTTACCCTCATGCCATGTTTTGTTTTCATTCCAGAAAGAAACACCTTTACAGACCTTTTAAGTTATCTTCTTAGCTACACAAAAGATGAGCAAAATTTGATATTAATTCTGTATCTTTTTTTTAATTCCTATTGACCTTGTCACTTGAGGTTAATGTCTAATAAAAAACCCCAGAAAACAATTTCGGATAATCCAAACCTCATTTATGAGAGGCAAGAGGCACAAGAGACCAGATTCCCAGGAAGGCAGAAAAACAAAATTGTGTTACTTTCATAGCCTGAAATAAAGTGAGAAACCTAATCTTCTACTCAGAAGATGGATTAGCAAATCTTGTCGATCTCACAAATATGTATCTAGTAAATTAAGAGTCATGAAATATTTTGTTATTTTAAATTAACTTTCGTTACTACTCTCCATACAATCCACTGGAAATACTGAAATACTAGAAAAATCCAGTAAACATACATTTCATATCTCTGGCCTTACTATCAACAGCAATCAAAGCAGTGAAGACTGCAAATGCATTACTGACTGCTCTTGGGAGACTTGAATCTTTTCTCATAAATCACTTCTCTCCAGCTACCTGATCATTTGGATTTCAGAATAAAATGCATATTTTCAGAAAGGTTCTGCCTGACCTAAGTGGCTCACAAGTAAAACCATGAGAAGGCTTAAGCAGCAACTGCCACATGATGTCCTGGGTTTTATACATCTATTCAGGTGGATCGCCTGAAATGAACCATGACATCAGCTCATGAAGAAAGATTTTTAAGAAATTTACTATTGCAGAGGGCTAACTATTTTTTCTGCCCCCAACCTCCCCTACCTACTTGTAAGTTCTAGATTAAGATGTATTCATAATATATTTTAAGAAAATATTTGTTAAATCCACACATTAAAACCAAATAAATTAAAAGCTCGCAGTATATGTATTTCTCACTTTCTTTCTCCATGTAAAACAATGGATTGCATACTATATACGCTGGGGGGAGAGTGGGTTCCCTAAAACATAACACACTGGGAAGCTGTGGTCTAACATACCTTGCCAATTTTGCCTGAAGCTGTTTCCATCAACAACAAAGAAAAGGAGCTATCATTGATTTCAATGGATGCTGGCTCAGATGCAAAGACAGTATACACAAACAAAGCTTTAGGGACTGGTTTTGATCTCCCAGGGTTTTTTTTATTGTTGCTCATCTCTGCATTTCCTGATTTTGCTGAAATAAAGAACAGCTGTTCTCACAAGCTTACCAATTCAAAGCTGTGAAGACAAAAGCTGCATCCAAATTTCCTTTTTCTTTAATAGCATAGGATAGATCTTATTTTTCTCTCCATCGAATAAGATAAGTCCAAAAAAAGGGAGAGAGGGGGGCCAGTCTTATGATTCTGCTAGTTTGGGGAAAATTAATCTCCCTGCATATGTGTCTCCAGACACACTGACAGAATTTCTTGCTCCCCAGAAGAACAGATACTGTGGTGAGATAGTTCATACCCCGAGGACCATTCCCCAAAATTGCTCTAGAGTAATCACAGCAACAAGCCTGAGACAACTTCAGCAGAGCTGGCATTTTTTCTGGATGAAAAGATACACGTGTATTCTTCGCCACACATGACCCTTGCACTGTGTTACAATACACATACAGGTCAGTTCGCAGGCACAGTACAACTGATGTGAATATCCTCTGTGGACATGTTCCGGTTTTCTGGATATTCAGCACTCCAAACAAATATCCCAGACCCTTTTTTTTCCTGCCTCAACAAAATCATTGGCAAAATAAGTGGATACAACTAGAAAAACATGAACAACAGAGTAAGGTGTAAGCTAAGCATGACCCCTCACCACTACGTAGGTTAGCATGTGCTATAAAACCTGTCCAGAAAGTTGGTCAAGTCTTTTGCTACGGCAACCACATCACTGGGACAGCCCTACATGCTACATTGCCCTGGAAACATACAGTAGCTACCCCAGTATTCGAACAGCTTGAATCAGACAAGGGCAAACACTGCACATACACACAGCTGCCATTTTTTCAAGTGAAACGCATCACTTTTGACTGTGCAACTGAAGAGTGTGCAGTGTATCTACAGCCTCTGTACTCTCCAGTTAGCATGTCATCATACTATAGCCACTGCCATGACAAAAGTTACCGCATATCCTTAAAGTGGGATATAGTCTGCAGCTGAGGAACAGGAACTCCACATTTGATCCTTGCTCCCTTTGTAAACTGGAGAAAAGAAATTAGGCATTGTGCCTCAGTGCCTGTTGCTCAAGGGTTGGGATGCTGTGCTTTTCAAACCAAAAGGACAAAGATTGCCAGCTGCATGTAGGCAGGGGCAGACAATTAGCGCACTACACATGCACAATCGTGGCTAGAAAGAGGTTTGTCTTTCTGACACAGCAGCAAACAAGGAAGCATGACTTCCAGGTCCAGCACTTTTTTCTTCCCTTCCCTGCTGCCAGACAGTGAAATGAGGCAAGGATGACAGCCATCAGATAAGTTGCTACTTACCTGCAAGTCAAGTGCCACACACAACTAGTTGGCAGCACAATTTCCCACACACATTAAGGGCCCATTCATAATCCCAAATAATAATTTACCTCACAAGAGTTTGCTCATTATGTGCTTTGCCTGGCCCTTGTGCTCTTGTAAAACCTTCTTTGAGTAGGTAGGCATGAAATAATCTCCTGCTGTCTGTAGCACTGGCCTTTTTTTCTTTTCATGTGACTGCAAACAGAAACTCCTTATTCAAAAAGGAAAAGGTTATTAAACTCAGCAGAGTTATTTTTAAAAAGATAGAAATGAACTGTGACTGCAATCTTAAGTGTGAGTCTTGCCTTGAAAGCTGTTCAAAGCACAAAAGGCAAGCAGAAAGCACAGATTCAAGTCAGACCTGGCCATTTTCATGTACAGTCACCATTAAGCTGACAAGACAGTAATCTGCTACCTCATTTTGTTATGAACGGTCCTTTAATTTGGGGTTATTATTATTTTTATTAAAGCTTCCCTTAAAATGTATGCTTTCCTGAAATAAGTCTCCCGTTTTTCCAAACAAGGCACACAACTCAAAAAAGCATTTAACACGTTGCTTCTACTTTACATCAGTGAGTTGCCTCACTGGTGTCAGGTTGACTCACGTGAGTAACAGGAAGGTGGGTGAGTCTAAGCAGCACTGGAGCCCTATCTGATTAAATCTTCCTCTCCATAGCAGCACACCTGTAAAACAGCATCACAGTTACAGCATGAAAAGTCAGCAGCTAGTAAGACAATGAATCAACATCACAAACCTCCAAAGACTAAGTTTTCACTTAACTGCTTGTTTTAAATAGACTGATGAATGATGGTTAAAAAATGGCACTGGCATTCTTTCTCACGCTCTCGTGCATGTAATGGCTGGACAGCCCAGCTACAATATTCCTTTTACACACCAAGGCTATTAAGTGCAGTCCAAACCTGAACTACTAATGCTATTCTCTATGCTAACATTTGCTTGGTGCATAAATTGCCACACCAATCTCCCGGCTACTGTGATGACAGTACAACGCCTTGAAACAACAGAGTCCCAGGCTGGTCAGAATGATTATTAGCACCAGTCACACTCAATTGAAAATAAAACATATAAACTGTATTGAACTATTTTATTGGTGACCATCAAGAAATGAAATGAGCTAATTACTATTTCCTTTCTTTTCCCAGTGATCTGCAATCCCTGGATGAATGCTGTGTAAACCAGAAAGGTTTTTGTGGCCATCCTTTAGTAATTGACCTTTAGCTCTCCCCATTTCATTTGCCCTAAGTGTTAATTGACTTTGAAAAAGCAGTATATTATCCTTTTAGAAAAAAAAATCTGTGCCCGCCAACATCTTACAGCATCAAAGCCCTGTTAAATCATAGTGCAGTACAGCTGGAAATGAGTCTCCAGAAGAAATGGAAAGGGGGTGGGGGAAGGAAGCAGATCCATCATTGAAAGGGTTGCACTGCCATCTAGAGAGAATTTGCACCAGCCAATTTTCTGAAAGGGGCAATAAGGTTATTCGTCAAAATATTTCCACCCTGACTTTTTCCAGAGTGTGTGGGGGGAGGGGCGGGGGGTGAAAGTAGGGATTCCATTCAGGTTCACTGCATCTATACATTTTTAAAATAACTTTGTAGTAATTTGTACTAAAAAAATAGCATATCCTGAAATCTAACCTACCATAAATCCTATGGAAATGATGGGAGATATATTTAAAGGCTCACTTATAGGCTCTCCTACAACAAGGTATGATATCTGCACAGTTTTGTTTCCAAGAAGCTCCTTTGAAGAGGTAGGTGCTGTATCTTTGCAAAAGGGTGCTTCAGTCACAAACAATTTACATTTTGACAGACATGCTATGCTCCCAGCAGCTGCCTTTATGATATTGCTTGTCAGTTAGAAAGAAAGAATGTCCTGTTTCAGTCTATGACTTCTCTCTCTTTCAGAAATATAAAATTGTCTTTTCCCAAGTGTTTTATATGCAGCAGCCTCACAGAGATCAAGTCAGACACAAAGCAGGAGGTACCCATGAAATGTGTTACCAGTATCAGACTACTTTAATCTGACTAATTTAATTTACTCTGCCTCTGTCCAAAGAGCAACCGAAGTCCATTTAGTGTATGTGATGGGTCAGCTGCTATGAAAACTGGAGGTACATTCCTCACCATCAGCACCTAATTCAGTTACATTCTCAAGACAGCCGATGCATGGGTACGTGGCTAACTGTATCTGAAACAAAAGAAATTCATTTGTAGCTTAAGGTACAGTCAGCAAGTAAAGAAACCGTGTCACTAATGCACCTCAAAAGGGAGAGTTCATTATTGCTGTCTCACAGAAGCACTCGCTGTGAGTTGTGGTCCTCTTGGTCTCCATCACTGTTATTTACTTGGTAGTTGAAGAGCAGTGTGGGACTTGTAACAGTTAATGGGAACTCACAGGTTCCTCTGTCTTCTGACTCCCTGAAGATTTCAAAACCAAAACAAGCTTGAGGACTAAGGACTCCCAGTATGAATCTATTTGTAACTATTAAAATACTATCTGGATGTTTTTCATACCACACTGCAATTTTTATTTGACTCCTTTGTGAAATCCTATTGGGTTAAAATAACTCAAAATCAAGAAAATTAGTAAACTTGTTTGTGGCTGTCTCCTTTAGCTAGCCAGGGAGGTGCTCTGTGAAAGGGCAAGGTATTTCCCTGCTGTGGCAGCAGTGGTGAATTAGTACTACCCAGAAGAACACAGTAGTTACCCTCTGGCTAAGGATATGTAAAACAGGATGCATTATACAAATATGAAGGGCAATATCTGAATTATTTATACCCTTCATTTCTGACTGGAATGACAGATCAAAACAGAGTTATCAAGGAAATTAAGCCCAGAAAAAAATTCTTCATTTTCATTGATATACACTGAAATCAGAAACATTTGATTCACACTGCCCTGCACTCCTTGACATTAATCCTGACTGGGTGTTAAAACAGACCACTCTGAACACTCATTTGACATGGGCATGGGTCGCTACTCAGGGAGAATCAAGTCTACAGAATCTGTCGTGCAAACGACAGGATTCACTAAGACAAGAACTGGACTCAGCAAGGTAACTGGTCATCTTCTTATTTCTATTAATAGTAATACTGAAAATTTCAGGGTGAAAGAACATAGTAGCTTTGAGTGATGAGATTATGAGGACAGAGAATCCACCACTTCAATGGAGTATTAGGAAACACAGAATAAAAAAAGAATTAAAAGGATGACTGACTAGATACATCGCCCAGTCCAGATGTGTTGCAAAATGAGGGGGCATTGTTTCCATTCATTACTGTCAATGGACTTGCCAGGAGAAAAAACCCTGTTGCACCTGTAATACCTAATTTGCTCTTTTTGCTGACAAATGCAATTAAGCTGTGCAATTCAGGAACAGAACAGTAGGCATGAGAATAGTTACCGTGAAAGGACAAAGATTTAAACATGGCTAGACTGGACACTTTGCTGTTATCCCACTACTTATCTTGTCCACAGACCTTGAAGACAGACCTGAAATAATGACAAAGAGCTCATCTTATAACAATTAAGTGTTAAAACTGAATCAGGTAAATGTCAAAAGCCAGACAGCTGTAGACATAGGACTGCTTCTGATGAAGCAGAAACATAGGCTTTCTTCTTCTTTTTCTAAAAGCAAATAAATTCAGTCAATAATGCTTGCAACATGTAGATCAGCCCTTCATCCACTCTATTTTACCCCAGAAGTCGTTTTAGGTGTTATTGCCAACAGATAGTCCTGTTAATGTCAGGCACAAGTACATGAACTAGAAATAGAAGGGAAGATAACATTCATATTGTGAAAATGAAAGGATAGCATCTCTTTTGTGTCTGGAATTTATTGTGGAGTCAAAGGGCACTGAAGAAATTCCATTTGATTTGTACATGCCACTGGATATAATAGGATGGGCTTCATGAAGTTATGAATCTCAGCTTTTTTTGAAGGCTCGCTTAAAATGTATTATTTTTCAAGGGATATAAATAAAACTCCTTTAAAGCCACTTACTTACAGTGTGACTATAATCAATTTACTTCACATCTTGATGCTTCCCTCCTCTCGCTTCCAGACTTGGCTTTTTTTATTGAAACTCTATACTTCTAAGGGTTGACTGCCCCTCACTTTTTTTTTTGGTGAAATGACTGGTGCAATGAGACCAAGCACCCACACTAAAGGTAACTGTCATGTCAAGGTTCAGTCCATGTTCAAAATGGGATTCCCTAGAACACACTCATCCATACTAGCTGGTTTTGTGCACTTTAGCAAAAAGGCAGGGACACGTAGATCTCCCTCCTCCTTTCATAAACTTTCCTCATAGGTCCACTGACTAAAGGATCTCGTTCCAAATGGAGGTTCAAGTGTAGGTTTCTTGTTAAATAATAAGAAAACATGACAGATGCTATGCTGCAACATAATATTTTATAACTATTATATGTTTGGTTTTATATAAATTGTAAATATTTTGGCAAATAGGTTGGATCTGCTCTGGAGAATGCAAAGCCCGCAGTTTGATGTTGTTTGTCCAGTTTCTTCAGAGACCAATACCAAGGGATTAAAACATTTGGAGTTAACAATTGCCCTTCTTGCACAAGTGTCAGTGATTTGCCTTCTTGGTATAGAGTATCTTGAGTTTGATCCTGAAGATCATCATGCTTGCATGCAACCATGATACTTGATACCAAAGTCACAAAATCACATTCAGGGATAGCAAATACCATTATGTCAGGGTACTCATGTGATTCATCACTTCAGCAGCCTGAGGCAGGTGTTAATCAAACATAAATCACCATAGCACTATTGAGACTAGTCAAGCTTCACCAATTTTCACCCACTAAAAACCTGTCCTGTCATATAATGATATACAGAAGAGCCTCATAACATGAGACAAGTGTGAGCAAAGAGGCAGTAGATACAAATGCTTCAGAGCTCTCCCGTTCTTTATGAATAACCTCTAGGGATCATCTCTCTGACTTTTTTTGGCTTTTTAAAGGAGCTCACACAGCTTCTTGGTCAGCGTGTTTCAGGCTTGACTGGAAGCAGTTTTTGGCTTCTAATGAAGAATGCTCTAAGATGTTTTGCAAATTGTTGCATGCTCACTTTAGTGCCTGTGATATAAGAGACAAGCAGCTCGAGTGGATAAAAATTAGCTAGTATACTGGAGCCAAAGGTACTTATAGCATGAAGCAGTTCCAAGCGGAAGGAGTTGAATTGTGGAATACTGTAACGTTAGTATTGATTTTGTTTACTTTCTAAACCTGAAAAGAGGAAAATGCAGTAAAAAGTGATGAAATGTGCTGCTGATGTGAATAGAGTGAATCAGCAAACACACAATAGGGAAGCAATAAAATTCACAGGGACTTGGCTTGCCTAGAATCATGGGCAGATAAGTGGCTTATGCAATTCAATTTAGAAAAAGGTAAGATAATGAATCTACGGACAAAATAACAAGAAAAGGGAACTCTATCTTCAATGGACAGAGGTGACTGCATTTTAACATTCTAGAGTAAAAAGTGGTATGCTATAAACTTAGGTTTTTCTAATAGAGCTGCCTTTCTGCCAGTCCTTTCCCCCCCCCTCCCTCTCCTAGGTAGTTGTTTCTTTCTGGTAAAAGGCACTGGCCAGAAAAGTGAGTTGACAATAATGTGTGAAAATGATTCAACTTTTGGCCAATTGGCTCCTTTTTATATAAAAAAGAACAAGAAATAATACTTAAGAACATTGAAATTAAAGGAGATTATTCTAATGCTGGGATAGATTAGGTATTATGAAAGTGACATTTATAATCGCTGATTAATAAAATGAAACAGAATTGGGAAAGTAGGATGTGAAGAAGATGACAAGAAGAAATATACAAAATACTTATTTAGTAAGCTTGAGAAACAGGGTATACATTTGGGAAGCGGTGAGGAAGATTAACCACATCACTCTTACCAGCTTTACGGAAGCACAAATCCCTGGATATTGTTGTGAAACCCATAAACATACTGTTAAGAGGAAAAAGGAAAAATAAAAACCAAACCATGACATCTGAGACAGGATTTACTAAGGAACACAAAATCCCAGAGCTGTCAGGATTATTCCTGTAACTTTTGTACTACTGAGAGCTCCCAAGCACCGGTAACACCACTTCAAGCCCAAACCTGTGCAATGCCAGTAATAGGAAGAAGCCATTACTGATGAATATTTTACTCATTGGTAGTAGAGTTTTAGCTGCCAGAAGACTGATTTCCACTCAATTTAGCTTCCTGGTTTTGGGTGAAGAACTGTTCAAAGGAGATGATAGGGAAGATGGGGAAACAGAAGTAAGAAAATGTCACTAGGCCAAGGAAATAGAGAGTTAGCATGTTCCTTTCCTTCACAGTATCCCCTTGGGAGAAAAGCTTACCTGCCCCATCCAACTTAAATTGGGATCCCACTCCAAGCTTGACAGGGAAGTTTTGAGTCCTCCTCTCCCACTCTGCAGGAAGCCATCCTAAATGCCTTATTGCCCAGTAATCTCTGATGAATTTCTGGTGGCCTTTTCTGTGGGAACGTTTCCACTTTGCACATAATACCTGACTATTTGTCAGGGCAGAGACAAGTATTTTGTCTGTATCATTACACAGCTCAGAAGAAAAACAGTCGTTTCCATCCCAGTATATTGCAGCAGGCACTTCACAAGACTGAGATAAAAGCAAAAAAATGTAAGTCTGCCTCCTTATTCTTTCCCTCTTCCATTCAACTCAAATATTAAAAAGGCTGAAAAACTTCCTGGAATTCTCCAACAGCAAGAGAACCGATATTCCTACGGTCAACATACCTGGTCTCTACGCCACACAAACAGCTACAGCAGACAGCATCCAGAAACATCTAAGAAGTATCTGAGCAGGTTTCTTCTCTCATACATGCTCTTGTCACTGGAAGAGGCAGCATACAAAACCAGATGCTACAAGCTCTACAATGCAATGAAACCAACTTGTAATAAATTACTACCAACAAATTACTCCAGTAATGTTCTAGACAGGGAAATATTTGGAAAAGAAAGAGCTAATGAAGGCTTAAGTCTGTTCTGCAGTTATTTAGGGAATATTTTGTCCTTCAGTGACTCATTAGTCAAATATACACAACTTTGCATGTAAATGCAAACTCTGTTTTAACTTCCAACAGTGCAAAGTTTATCTGGACCAAAGAGACTGTACAAGGTATTTCCGTTATTAGCAGTAATGGTTTGTTGTTTTGCTTTCCCAAACAATTACAGTCAAACTGATCCTACAGTCCATGATGTTCTTGTAAAGACCTTCAGTATCACCTGACTGGCCATGAACCTGATCCAAACAGTGAAGCTTGGCCGGCAATGCTACTGAGAGAACAGGAAGAAGAAAATCCCACTCATTGGTAAACACTGTGCTTACAGCCAAATTGTTCAAATCAGAATGACTACTCATAAAGTAGTTATAATAATAATAATGATAATAAGTGAGAAAAGAGAGAGGAAAGTTCACAGGGCAGGAAAGTATTATCCTGCAGACAAGACACAAGCTCAGTTTCAAAGTGGCTCTCTTGTCCTTAGAAAAGCCACCCACTTGTCAACTAGTGCCTAACAAGAAAAGCCTCATTTAGCCACCTTCAGTTTAAAGATATTTGTTTTGACATGCAAAATCAAATCACAGCAGCAGACAATCAAAGGAACAGGAGAAAAAACACCAGCTAATCTAATTCCATGGTTTTCATTGTGACAGTTAAATAGGTTACCATCTTTTATGCTCCTTTTAACATGTTTGATCTACATCTAGGACATTCCAATCCTCTCATTTAATCTATCATGACAGCATCAAAACAGGTATTACACTCCTATGTTAAAGAGGCCAAGTGTGAAAAATACCCCAAGACGCACGCTTCAGGTGGCATGTAGAAGTTTCACATGTTGTAAAATATTTCTGCTGAAGAATTATGCAAATGACTTTTGTTTTGCACAGCCACAAGGATTAATAGGTAGGCATTATACACACACAGAGAGTATCATAATTTATTTTTTTAATATTTTGTGGATAATTACACTACTGATCGAGGCTGCCTGAAATCAATGTAAGCTCAAAAGCAACCCTGTCAATCTGACAGCTGGACATTTCTTCAAACCTGAGAAAGAATCCCTAGGCCAAGTCAACTTTTGGAACTGCGTAAAGGCATGTTCCTGTAGGATGCAACACAGTGGCAGTGCTTAAAGGAGGGAACCTGATCAGTATTTAATAGACTGCCAACTGCAAGAGAGAACTCCAGCACATTTGCAAATGTGCCTGTAGCTAATGAGTGCATGTGCAGCTCAGAAGGGTTACAGATCTTCACATAAAACCCTGACCTAAAGCTAACATTCAATTTGAAATCAAATTACGGGGAGGGGGGGATATTGTGTAAATAATTCATAAGAATTTTAATTGACATTTCTTTTCTGTGGCAACAAGCCTATTAGCATTTTGGGTGATTACCTGTTTTTTAATTGCTCTTTGGGTTATGGTTGTGCATTATATAAACTACACAGTCCTGATACGCTAGCACAATCTAATGACTAATTCTGCAATTGTACTCACAGTGACATAAGCAATCTGACTTTCTTCAGTGGAATTATACTAGCAAAGGCAACTTACCAGTGAGAATGTATCGCACCATACCTTTATTCTGAGCCAAATTACGCCAACATTTTATGCACTCTGAAGTCCAGCTGGTTTCCACACCACTAATTACAGGGTTAGATATTATTTAATTCAAGAGCAGCTGATCTCAGTACTTTTTCAGATAGAACTGGTGTCACAGCAAGAGTGAAGGAACAGTATAGCATAGTACATTTACACATATTCTCACCCACCCCAACTCCTTATAACAGTACTTTACTAGTATTATTAAGCCTATTCTCAAGCATCATCCTGTGGAGATATTATAACCTACCAATCTCTCTTTCTTAGCCTGTGTTTAGGTTTTTTTCGATTTTAGAAAACACAGCGGTGGTAACTCAATTCTATCTAAGGATTCAACGTCAAAGCAGCTTGGGGAGAGGGAAAGCGTCACAAGCAGTAAAACCTTGGCCTTTGGATCGGATCCTATCAGTTCATCAGGTAAGTCTATTAGCTAGCCACTGGTGTTGACCATCTCATTTCAGGAGAAGCATGTCTGTGTAAATAAAGTTATACTCAGAGCATATCCTTAATGCACATCACCTTCATCTCCATTATAAATTCGTGTCTAGACACAACAGGAAGCAATACTGGAAAAAGGTTTAAGGTGGGGTTTTTTGGGTGTTTGGTTTTGGTTTGAGATTTTTTTTGTGGAGGATGGTTTGGTTTTGGGGTTTTTTTTTCAAATGCAATCATGTGTGTTGACAGATTTCAAGCTCCTTCTGGAAACCTCTGCCAATGCTCTAGCACATTCCCTTCCGCTGCTCTGCACAAGTCTGCACTGGGAAAAGCTGGTGAAAATGACAGCCCAGGAGATATTGGGTAATTATTCTGCGCAGTCATAGCTTCCAGAATCCCTTGAGTTCCCAAACACTCTCTCTTGTCAGGAAAAGTCATACCCCTAAAAAGACAAGGTCTATGCTGCTGTATTGGAAGATGTTCTTGTATGCACCAAAAGAAACAGCATAAGAAGCATTTATGGGAACACATAAATAATAAACAAAGCAAAAATAAAATGACCTGTGGAAGCTTAGAGTGAAGAATTGTCTTTCTCTGAGGACTCATAGCTTGGTGGATACGATGAGTCAGAAAAGACATTTATTTTTTGGCAAAATAATATCAACTGGTATTGATGCAGCGCTCTGTATCCAAAGTGATTCAAGTAACCTGACCAGTTCTACCTGTAGATTTATACACAGTGCCCCAATCTGTTATCTACAGGTAACTAAATCTGTGAGCAGCTCTAATTGCTAACAGGAAAACTCACATGCCTCAAGTTGGGCATGTGCTTAAATGTTGTCAAGAGTTGGGCCTAAATTACAAATTACATTCCTTATGCCTCTGTGATCGAGCATGGCAGCTGTTTTAGCTTCATGCATCAACACACCACAACTACTGAGGCAAGAGAGCGCCTGACCTCATGATACTACAGGGAGAATTGCAGGTAGAGTGATTAAAATTACTCAGACGGAATGAGTCTTAAAATATAAACCCTATAAATTATATAGTCCTGTTAATGCCACAGGGACAGACTATACGGCAACTTCCATACACCTTCCCTCATTTTCACACCACCACTTGTTCAGAAATAAAGTTCAAACCCTGACGTCACACAGAAGAGAAAGCAAAGGGGCAAACTTCCCACCAGAGCCTTGGTAAAGAAGGGAGAAAAGGAAAACCATTGGAAAAAGCATTGGGAAAAGCATTGGGAAAAGCATTTCTTTTAGCAACAGTATTAATTGTAGTAAAAGTGTAATTTTCTAAGCCTACCACCTCTAGACTAAAGGAAAGTACGGGACTGCCATCTGCTGGCACTGCCTTATAATGAAAGATGGCAGCAGAATACTTTTTTGGAAGTTCCTGGCCAAAATAACAGCACTGGCTTGAACCGCCAAGGCACGCCCTGCCTACAGCAACTGCATCAAACGCATCAGGAAATACAGAGATTATGATGTTTTCAGAGACGTACTGCAAGATGTAACAGGGACCAACACAATCTTATACAGAAAACCAAAAGCAAAGGGAAATTGCAGAAACACAGCAAATGTCTGCTTACATCTGCAGACCTGGAAGCAGGTTCTAGTCCAGCCAGTATACCAATTCAACACAAGATGAAACTCCAGCAACACAGAACAGCATTAATCAGCCTGAAGACTATTTTTGCCTTGTTTGTACATCTTTTGGTGCACACTTGTGCCGTGTAATCTCATGCCACACATCTCCACAGAAGTGAAGCCTTCCACTCTGATTTTTCCTGAAACTAAGGGTAACATCTCAGGAGTGTCAGCTTAAAGTTACTGTAAATTCATAAGGGTTTTTTGAATCAAAAAAGTTTCATACCAAGAAAATCAATACTGCATACATTTTATTGTAATATTCCCTAGGGTCTTCCCTTAACGATAAAACCATTTATGGCTAAAATTAAGTTGCCCAATTGTTCCATTACTTCCTCTTTCTCATTATGCTCTAAAACATCCATTCAGCATTTTTTTCCCCTCTACTAATGTAACAGAAACTCATCTGCTCAACAAGATTTACTGCTTGCTTTTTTTCCTGTGTTCACAAGAGATTGTTGTGCATTTTGCAGTAGGTCTTTATTATCTAGTAATGATGGCTTGCAAATTAAATTAGTTTTTAATGGCACAGTTAAATTCTAATTTATGTTTTGGAGCTTTGTTTAATTAATTTAGTTGTAATGTAATCGCTTTCTCGCTATTATCTCACATTACATAGGAAGAACAAAGGACTAGTGACTCCGCTCCTCATATTCAGTTGTTTTGGTTTTATTAAATCTCGTTACTAATTGCATTTCCCTGAGAAACTTTTTAAACTACCGTAGGCTTATCTGAAGGGAGGGGGCAGGTGGCAAACTGGTTGCTCGGGATCCAGAGCCTTGAAAGGGTCGAACAGAACACTTAGTGCAGCTCACTGACTGTACGCACTGCTCCTGGATGCATCCTCTTCAGAGGCATGACCAGTTGCTGCCCTACAGATTTTTGGTGAAAGCTGTGTGCGAGAACAGGGCAGTAAAGAAAAAGTAACAGCTCCGTATATTGACTTTTTCAGCTGCAAAGGTCTGGCCTCAAACCAGTCTGTTACTAACAACCTTCATAAGAGCAATTTTGGAGGACTGAAATGAGCCTTAAGGAGGGATTGTACCTCCAGGTCTGCCTCAGAGTGATTTTTCTCCCCTGTATTCCCATTAGATCACGTTCCACCCCTTAAATCTTTGCTTTTGCGACAACAGTTTCTCACAGGCATGCCACCTGCTAAAAGCAGGATGTTAAAAGGAAAGTATACAATATATATCTGGTAAGAAATAGATCCTATATATCCAACATATTAGTTTTGAATCAATAAGTTTGATTTTGTCCACAAAGCTTCATGAACTAGTTAACCTCGCAAACAATCACATGTATTCTTAAAGGTCTTCCTTGCTGCCTTTACTTGTCTAAATAAATAATGTTAACTTGTTTTAGTTTAGTAGTATAAAACAACACACACAAGTCTATGCAAAACCAAAAACTTTGTCTTCTCTCATCTGTGTGTCGCAGCACTGTAAGCTGTTCAGGCCCGAAGAGCAAACATGTTCCAGATGCTAGAAGAGATCACGGACAAAAGCTTTAGAGGTCTGTTTCCTGCTAAGGTGACAACTCCCTGAATAGCCAATGCAGATCCCTACAAAGCTGCTACTCCACTTTCTAGCCTGTAAGATGGTAACAGCAGCTTTAACTAGAAATAAGGAAAATAAAAGAAAAGAATAAGAAAAAGAGAGTAGAAACTTTCTGGATAGACATTTTGGTACAGTTTCAATTTCAGCTCCAATGTCTTCTGACACACCATTCCTAGAAGTGACCCAGGAGAGCCTATCAAACGGAATTTACCCTCTGCAGTCTGCAACTCATAAACCAATAAAAGCTGTTTCTGGATGTTAACAGCATAAGAGTAGGCGCTGAAATTAATTACAGGCCTATATTCAGTCCAGGGACAGCTGCATTATACAGGTGTACTGTTTTCTGATAATACAAACCTTCAGAGAATGGCTTTTGTGGTTTATTATGATAGGTGTAAATTCAGTTTTGCATGACCTTGCACGTTAAACGTGATTAATATGGCACCCAAAAAGAAAGTAATTTTTAGTACTGAGATGCAGTATAGAAAAAACTTAAGGGTTTTATCCTACTCTTGAATAATTACTACCAAAGCTATTCCTCATGGGAAGAATTTGCCTTTTTTTTAACTACATACCATATCTCTAAAAACCTATAGATCCCTATGTCACTGTTTGCCTTTAATGGCACTAGCAATAGATTAATAATTGTCCATAAACATTTAGTGACATTATTTTTAAACTTAAAATTCTCTCAGAAGCAAAAGAATATGAAACACTGCTAAGAACATATTTTTTAATTAAAGTTTCATAAGGGTAAAATACCTTTTCCTCAATGTATTCTTAACATCCAGAAGACAACATCCATTTAGTTGCTTTTGATACCTCTGGTTACATCTAATAGGCACTCATTTTCCAGTTCTAAACTGGTCTGAAAGTTTTTCACAATTAACAAAACTATCCAACAAGATGAATCTTCTGAAAAAGAGAATTTCTTTCTGCACAGAAGTTATAATTTATTCAAGCCCAAAATATTCCTCACCTGTTTGCTGCTGAATAAAAGATTGCCTGCTACAAGACAGTCATATAATCAGTATGACAGACCACTACAGATTTCAATTACTGGATCATGATCAGTGCCTAGAATAAAGAGGGAAATTTTGTAGAAGAAATCCATAGGAAATAAACTGGACTGACAACTGACTAGAATTCAGTTTTGCTGAAGTGATACTGAAATAGGGAGAAGTAGCAGTACATTGATTAAGTTTCAAACTGCTGCATTACTAATACTGTCTCATGAACCTGTATGCTCTGTTATCACCATGGCAACATGATCATCAGAGCAATCCAGAGAGCATGCAACACTACAGACTGTTCATTTACATTTGTGATAGACGCTGAAAAGACTTAGGATTTAATAAGCCCAAATTTCCTCTAGTGCACAGAGGAAAATGAAGCCCAGAACCATAATTGAAGTTCATACATAACAGTTATAGGAAAGCAAAGTGGAAGATATTCTCAGTATTTTAAATACATAGGTTTATCCTAGATTTTATAGTAAAAATTTCCACCCTCCAAAATTCTTATGACCCATTATTACTAGAAAAAGTACACTGCTAATCTCTCATGCTGTATCCAAACAGAAATGCTATTATTTTCATGTTAGTCACATCTATTCTGCAGCTAAAGTAGTCTTCAGATTCTGGACTTTAATCTTCACCTTTAAAATCTGAGTAGTTTGCTCAAAAATTCAGATTTCACTTCATACCAGACTTCAAATACTCCCTAATCTCTGGATATTTATATCTCAGTTATCATGATGCATACATAATAAAAGGCTACAAAGATCTTTAAAAGATCAAAATGTACGTCACCACGCTCATAACTCTGAGCGAAGTATAACACAGGTTTGCATCAATCCCCTGGTCACTACCTGCATTTTCTCTCCTAGCTTGAACAGAGCTGCAACAATCACCCTTTAGTGAAAGGAGGACACTCAGACGGTCATCCAGTTTACAGCATGGTTCCACATAGAGGTGCACCAGCACAAGCCACAGAGCTACAAATTAAAGTAGGAATAAGCAGCTAAGAAAAGGTATACAGGAATTACAGTATATAGTCTTCTTGGCATAGGCTATCAGACTTAGACATACAGTATTGTAATATGCAAAAAAAACTGTTATACTGGTGGCTCTTTAGGTTTGAGCAAGCAATATTTCACTCTGAATAATGATAGAGAAAGGATTCAGGCAGACACAAGTGAACTTATTTGCAAAACCACATTTTGGAAAAAAAAAAACAACCCTAAGGAATTTATTTACAATTATGATTAAACCTGTTTTTTTCTAAAGAAAATCCAACCAGAGTAGGGCAGTGAGCTGGGATGAAGATGTTGACTGAATGACACAACTTCACAGGACATGATTATTTGAACACTACATTTTCACAGATCTTCCTGCAAATCATCTCTTTTGAGAGATTTATAATCACGGTACTGTAAAAGCTGTCTGTGGAGAAAACTTGAGAAAAAACAGTAAATAACTTTTTGAGATTTCAGAAAAATATATTTTAATAACATAAATTGTGTCTGCTAACCTAGACTTGTGTACTTTATGAAACGAAAATTACAGAGACTTCTCCATCAGCCACTACACATAATGCTAACTAAATGCCTGCGTTCAATTCACAGCAACAGGGACGAGGATGTCTGGCAAAATATGAAGTTCTCTGTTAGGGCAGGAGTGGAGCTCCACATGGGGAGGAGGAGAGGAGGATCATAAGAGAAAATGGTTTGCTCTGAGGTGTTTTATTTTTTTAATGGCAGTTATTCGCAACGCCTCATGAAACTGAAATACCACCGTAAATCCCGGAGAAAGAGAGAGAAATTAAAAGGCATAGAAGCAAGTGAAGCAGTCAAGGGCACAAGACAAAGATATCAAATCAACTTCAGCACAACGTACATGGTATGTAAACAAAGATGGGCTTATATGGCATGTGTACATACATGGTAACACTGACAATTTAGCAGTTTATATATTAACTGGAATTCGAAGCCAGAGTAATCAGACATGCCAAGTTTATCAAATCCATCAAACTGAACCCAAGCAAACACTCAAAAATAATACAAGTAGTAAAACCAGATTAGGCAGTAGTAAGCAGCAAACACTTAAATGTAATTCAGAGCCATTACAATGTACTCTTGTCTACAGTCATCAGTTCTGAACAACGCGGAAAAGTAAAATGCCATCATTTTCCAAATGTATAATTACAGCAGTTGACAAAGCTAATTGCAAAAGAGTATCACCAGCTCCAGTTCCCTGCAAACTAGAAACTTCATGGATAAGAATGTAATTATTATAATTTGTCAAGTTCCTGTGCCATCAGCTGCACTACCAACACAACACGTGTTGCAGAATGCCTGCAGAAACAGACCTTGAACCCAACTACTACAGTAAGGGAGATCATTTCTAGTACAAGCTGAGAGTACATGTGACAAAAATATTTACTAGAGGAAATCCAGCATGTAAACATACAATCTGAAGAAACGAAATTCAAGTCAGCGCCAGACTGTACTTGTAATTTCTTTTTGAACCAGCATATTTCTTGGCTTTTATCAGAACATCATGAACAACACCTGTATTACTTCAACCAAAAGTCAGGGAAACATGAAAACAGAAAGCGATGCCATAAAATCAAATGCAAGATTGGCCACCTCACAGTTTTCTGGTTGGCCTAGAATGAATCAGAACCTTACGCCATAACTCTCGCTGCCATGACTCATGTTTACTGAAGTCTCCACTTCTTCCCACAAATGCTAAAATACAGGGAAAAAATCTACTTCCTTACTGAGATGCTCTAAGCACTAAATATTACATTTATACTACTATATGGTTTCAAATAACATTGAAGACTGTATCTAAGCCTCCCCATATAAGAAGAGATAAGAAATCACTGCCCTTTTATTCATTCACTTTCCCTGCTACAGCAAAACAGTGCCCCCTTTAAGAAAAGAGCCCAAAAAACATGCCATCAGATGCTCAAGGATTTTTAAAAAACTGAATTACCTCAGTAAAATCAAAAAATAATGAAGCATTTTTTATGATACTAATCTTGCAGAACACATTAACAACTTGTGTCAAGGGTCTGACGCAACTTAGTACCAAAAATGCATTAAACACAACTGCCTTTGACTAATAGATATTTTATGTTAAAGGATAACTTCTAATTCTGCCAGGTGCAACCAGGCTGGTAAAGGGGCAGGAGGGCAAATCCTATGAGGAGCGGCTGAGGGAGCTGGGGGTGTTTAGCCTGGAGAAGAGGAGGCTGAGGGGAGACCTTATCACCATCTACAACTACCTAAAGGGAGGTTGTAGAGCAGTGGGTGATGGTCTCTTCAGCCAGGTGACAGGAGATAGAAGAAGGGGAAATGGCATGAAGCTGTGCCAGGGCAGGTTTAGATTGGATATTAGAAAAAAACTTTTTTTAATGAAAGAGTTGTTGGGATGTGGAACAGGCTGCCCAGGGAGGGGGCTGAGTCACCGACCCTGTATGTGTTTTTAAAAAAGGGTAGATGAGGTACTTAGGGATATGGTTTAGCTTAGGACATGAATGGTTGGACTTCATGATCTTCAAAGTCTTTTCCAACCTTGTGATTCTGTGATTTTTCTAAGCAGAAGGCTGGTAAACACAACAGTTTCTTGAACAAGCCATTACTAGACTGATAAGAAAAGAACAAAGTAGTGTATGGAAAAGGTGTAGTTTGCTGCCTGTACAATGTGTACAAATGACAGGGGATATCACAAAGCCTGTACCAGCTTGAAGGTGCCAAAGCAACAGGTTTCTCTACTTTATATTCACAGACAACACCAAAAAGGGCAGGAAGTCATCTTTGCTGTAAATGCAGCAGTATTTTTATTTCTATTTGCAGTAATTGTACATCTAGGACATTTATGCAGTACCCAGTCATTTCATACATATCATTCTATTTATTTTTGGTAGCTGTACTGTGCACACACGAGTGTATGCGATAAAATGCAAGATGAATCCATGTTTTCATTTCTAGAGGAAGGTTTCACATGAGAAGCACTGTTGTTATTAAACTGTTACGTGAGTGTTCTTGTGCTTTCCAAGTGGCAAAAATTCCTATATTTGCCATTTTCTACAAAGATATGATGTTTGTTCTTAATTCTCAGTAGGCAGGTATCTCACCAACTTCAATGGGAACTTTGACATAGGATCACTCACAGTGATGTCATTATGACTCTGTCCTGAGATGTCAATTATTTCCTCAAGAAATAGATTCAGACATAGCACAGAGAAGAAAAATCTGTTAGAAAAGAAATAACTTGCATATACAACACTAAAATGGACCACAGTAAGAACTGAGAAAATAACCTTTCAAGGCAGAATGATATGTATTTTTGAAATAAAAGATGACCAGTACAAGTTCACTCAATAATCATCTGATGTTTAAAGGAGGAAGTGTAGTCCCTCTAAAGAAATCCCCCCCCTTCTTTCCAAAGCTTAAAGTGTTCAGTAAGATCCATTTTAGGAGAACAATAAATTACAGCAATTTGAGGGCAAAATATGGACAGGAAGGAGAAAAGAGTAGTCGCTCCTTTCCTACTTTCCTTCCATTTTCTGATATAGTAGTTAGTACACACTTTGGAGTAGTAAAGGGGGCTCAAAGCAGGGATCACTTATTCTGAGTGCTCACCTAAAGGGGAAAAAAAATAGGAGAAAAAAAAAAAAGGACTTCCAGCTGAACACTCTAAAGGGCATTTACTAGCAACAATGATTTCAACTCTACCCCTTCAGGCTTCAGTGGAAAAAGGACCAAACAGCCCTGTAGTCACACTCTTCCTCTAGTATTGTTTCCCCTGCCTGCTTATGTCCCAAAATCCACATGGATCTCTATTTACTTGCACATTTTAAGTTGTAACAACTGTTTTATTTTGCCCTATACTACCAGTCTTCCCATAGAAATATTTACAAATGATAATTCAAAAGTTCTCAAGCAATACCCCATAAAATCTAACGTGTAACATCAGGTAACAATTTAAATACATGTTCTGTAATAGCTCCAAATTTTTATTTACACTACACATATTTTTCCCTACTGAGTTCTAATCCTCTAATGTTAATGTAAATTCAGACTTCTCATATAAGAAGTTGAAGGGTTTTCAAATATTTTACTAGTTCTTACATACTGATTTTAGTTTTTTCCACAATGTAACTATCCATTTAGAGTCTGGTCTGAATTTCAGGAGTCAGCAGGATGATTCTTGTTGATTTCAGCCATCATCTGAGCAAACCAAACCAAGGTAGCATTACTTAGAACCTGAAACACAAGTAGGGCATTGTCTAATGAAAATCATTTCTTCTGGTGGGTATTGAGCAGTGGGTGGTGAAGAATTTCAGTAGACACCAGTGATTACACTGCCATAAATACCCTATCATTAATCCTGTTCCTTCCTAATAGTAATTAACTAACTCTGACATCCTGCTTGTACTCAATTCTGTTCTACTTTACATTCCCTTCCTTAGGTTTTTATTGCATCCCTGCAATACGGCTTACTCCTATCTCCAAACCTTTCCTCTCCACTTGCTCCTTTCCTCTTTTCTTTCTTCAGAGTCACGAAGCTGAAATCTCAAAAGCAGCACAAAGTCTCACCTGACTATCAGTTTCTTAGTAAGGGTAACATGGACCATAGTTGACGTTAGTTACAGTACTTGTCTTGGGACAGTCAGAAGAGTTGTGCAAAAGGTACAGCACTCAGTTCTGTATAGAATACAGAATATTCTATAGAATATAGAATAGAGTCAGGCAAGAAAAAGTGCACTTTCCCATGAAGCTGATGTACACCAATAGCTTTGCAATGGCTTGTAAACCTCTAGTACTCACCAGTGCATACCTCATAAGCTGTGCCCAAATCGCTTGGACACTAGTGCTGAACCAGTATTTGTTCTTGCAAATAATTCATCTCCCCTACAGCCTGAGACATTATAAACTCTCCTGACGCTTCCGCCGCGTGCTGCCAGCAAAGAAGAGGTTGTATTGCCTTGGGTCCTTTAATGGGCAATCATTCCCTCACTTGCAAAACCAGTCCAAACACAAGGCGTAAATCTTTTGTCAGGGTTTGTGGACTTAACTGGGGAAAACCTATCATCTTCTCTGTGGAATGAATTACATGTAAAGCCACTGCAAATCTCCTCGGGGTTTTAGCAGCCTCAGGAATTTGCATTACACATCGCTGCCACAGGCACTTTCTCCTCTCCTCCGAGTGAAGAGCCCACCAGCTCAGTGCTTAACAGAAAGCTCTTGTAGGAGCAGCATCCCCCATTCACTAACACATGACATGGGTCTGCTCAGTCGCCTTCAGAGTTCCTCTGCTCCTTTCTCACAGCAACAGTGGGCCGATTCCCTCCTCAGTGCAGGGCAGTTACACTGGTATGTTAGCAGACAGTTTCACTGTGAGGTCTGTTAGGAAAGTGAGGAAGTGAGTGGGGTTTTAAACACAACAGTTAAAAAAAAAAAAAGAAAATCTACTTTCAGTAAGTGGAGCTGATGGAATACTATGTTTGGGAGTGAGTTAGGCTGAGAGCAGTGCTGGTCACACACTGATGTTCTAGCTGTTGCCAAGCAGTCAAGGACTTTTCAGTTGTTGATAGGTCACTGCTAGCGGGAAGGGAGGGGACACAGCCAGGACAGGTGACCCAAGCTGCCCAAAGGGGGTATTCCATACCAATGATGTCATGCTCAGCAAAAAAGAGGGGCAGGTGGGGGGAGGAGCAGGCAGCTCCAGGACACACATTTTTGGGGACCATCCAGTTTCAGTGCAGCTCTGAGCTGTGCGGCTGAGTTGTGCAGTTTGCTGAGACACTGCCTTGTGCACCACCAGTTTCATGTGTTTTGCTCTGAAGTCCTGTCATTATTATTATGTTTATCTTTCTGTTATGCCAGTAAACTATCCTTCTCCCAACCCACAAGGTTTTGGTTTCTTGGGTTTTGCTTCTCCCTCCCTTTCCCCCTCCCTGAATTCCCACTCCCCACACTCCCTCCTAACTAACAAGTGGCTGCGTGTTGCCCAGTTCTCAGCTGGGGCAAAACCACGACAGTCAATGAGAACACATTGTCCTTTTCAAAATCAAGTAAATGTGGTAAATGCTTTATTCCTTATGAGGTGAACAGAAAATGGAAACCAAAACAATAAAACAATAAAACAACAAACAAGTTCAAAGTATCAGGAAGGTGAAATGGGGATTCATAAAGAAATGAGACTTAACTACGGGGGCTCTATTCTTACAATAAAATAACTATCCTAAAGAGTATTTAGTAAACGAAAAGACTGAGAAAAAGAACAGGTGCTGTGGAGTGCCCGTGGGGGCTGGTGTTTGCCCCAGCTGCTGGTCCAGGCCCGGCTTCGATGGCTCCGGGGTCTCCCTAGTCTTGCCGGTGGTGTGGCCTCTTGGGGTCTGAAGCGTCGTCTGAGGACCCACTCGCTCTCCTCTTCGGGGGCCGCCGTGGTGAAGAGGTGGAACTCCTGCCGGGTGATGACTCCCTGCCCTGGGCAGCCATGGAGGAAGCTGCCACCTCCTGTCCCAACTCCTCCAAGGACTCCTCCTCTGCGCTGGTGTTGGAAGACGGAGTCACCACCGGCGAGGGGGCAGGAGTGGGCTGTGAGGAGGTGGTAGGAGTCTCCTGCGGTGAAGGAACAGGACTTCCCTCCGGTGATGATGTAGGAGTCCCCCCAGGGATGAGGGCAGGCACAGGGCTGGTGGCAGGGCTGTACTCCTGATCTTCAGCAGCCTCGTAGAATGGGAAGCCCATGTGCAGGAGCATCTGCTCCCTGCAGCTCTCTGCAGCGACCTCAATGAGTTCATTGACAAAGTTGGCTGTCCGGTCGTGCAGAAAGGGCTGCAGGGTACGGACCATGGACACCTCGTCCAGTCCTTGGCTGCACAGAACGAAGATGACGGTGTTCTTCAGAAGATCTGCGTCCCACCACTCAGCCCCAGATGGCAGATGCTGGTTCAGCCAGGGGAGCAGGGGCTCCAGTGTCTCCTCAGACTGGCGGAAATAGTCTGCCCAGTCCTCAGGTGTAAAGCCAGCCACATCTCTGCTGGGTGCCGGCTCCTCAATCTCCTGCTCTTCTTGGTCATCGTGGTCCTCCAGTGGATCTGATGGTGGTGGCAGATCCAACTCCAAGAAATCATCCTCAGACCGCAGGGAGAAGCGGACGGTGTTGACCTGCTGCCGGCACAGGGCGCACGATGATTTGTGTTTTGCCCACCGCAGGACGCAGCCCAGGCAGAACTTGTGGCCACAGGGTGTCACGTAAGCCATGTCACCTGGAGCACCCTGGCAGATGGGGCAGCTCCACTGTTCCTCCTCTGTTGCCATGTTGACTTGTTGCAGCGGGCTGGGGAGACCTGCACCGCAGAAGGGAGAGGGGCCACAGTCACTGGCTGTCCCGGGAAGGGGAGAGGAGGAAGCAGGTCCCTGGCCCCTGGCTCCAGAAGGACACCCTCCCAGCTCCCCAAGCCCCACAGCCCACCCCATGGCCACCCCATAGCCACGATTCCTCACACGGCTCACCTCCAATGCCAAAAGCACACCACACAGTGTCCAGCTGCCTCAGCCAGGCAGGGCTGGGGAAACACACCGCACGGCTCTTGAACGGGCACCAAAGCTGCCAATGGCAGACACCAAAACACCCAGAGAAGCCTGGCTCGAGCCTCCACACCTCGCAGGCACGCTCAGTGGGAGTCCAGGCACGAGCCAGACTGAGCCAGGCTCTGCCGGTGCCCCAAGAGAACCACCCAGCGACGTGACGTCACATCCCACTGCTTGCTGGCATCACAGTGGGCCTCCTGCTCCTGGCGATCTTGCACAGGGTGGCACTGGCCCCTGTGCGGATTGAAAATGTCATTTCCATGCTCCTGGAACTTGGAATATGGCAACACGTTTGATCAGAAGCACAAATAGTCCAGGGCTGACCTAGCTGAGGCCAGACAGATGAGAAGAAGCCATCAGCAATCTTTGCTGCCTAAGAAGCCACGTTGGGGGGAAACTCAAACAGAAGGCAGACTGTGCACTGGAAAAAGTCTTGGGTTTGGCATTTTTCCCTGCCTGAAGCTGATGCTCATACTGGGTTGGAAGGGACCTTTAAAGGTCCTCTAGTCCACCCACCCTGCAGGAAGCAGGGACATCTTGCCTAGATCAGGTTGCTCAGAGACCTTGAGTATCTCCTGGGACTGAGCCTTCACTACCTCCCTGGGCAACCTGATCCAGTGATGTAACACCCTCATTCTAAAGAACATTTTCCTAATTTCCAACTTGTATCTACCTTGTCCTGGTAGTGCCCACCACACTCCCTCCTAAAGAACAATCGTCTGCGTGGGGCTCAGCTCTCAGCTGGGGCAAAACCAAGACAGCACCTCTTAGTGATTTCTGGCCTGCTGCTGGCTTTCATGAGCACCACTGAGAAGCTGTACAAGCCTCTAAGGAGACAGGACCATGCAAGATAGTTAAGCTCTCCTGTACCTATCAGCCAAGACAATTCCTGCTCTGCTAAATGCATGGTAGGAGGCTGGAGGCGTGAAGGAAGGAGATGTTGCATGTTTCCTCTTCAAGCACAGCTCTGAGGGAACACAGTTTAGCGTTCACACTGAGATTGTCTCCTCGGGGTTTTAGCAGCCTCAGGAATTTGCATTACACATCGCTGCCACAGGCACTTTCTCCTCTCCTCCAAGACCGTGGCTGTGTCCAAGCCTAGAGAAGAGCCCACCAGCTCAGTGCTTAATAGAAAGCTCTTGTAGGAGCAGCACCCCCCATTCACTAACACATGACATGGGTCTGCTCAGTCGCCTTCAGAGTTCCTCTGCTCCTTTCTCACAGCAACAGTGGGCCGATTCCCTCCTCAGTGCAGGGCAGTTACACTGGTATGTTAGCAGACAGTTTCACTGTGAGGTCTGTTAGGAAAGTGAGGAAGTGAGTGGGGTTTAAAAAAAAAAAAAAAGAAAATGTACTTTCAGTAAGTGCTTGACAAAGCAGCTATCTGTGGTGCCAAAAGACAATGGACAGGAAATGGAAGGGAAATTTTTAAAATTATTAGTAGTGATCACAGAGATCTGTCAAACAAGCTAAGGGAAACTGATGTGCAGCACTGGGCCACTCACTATCAACGTGCCTCGAGGCTTAGTGGATATAAAACTGAAACACCAAGTGAAGTCGAGACTTGAAAAATCTAATTTCAGATATTCACAGAATCCTAGAAGAGTTCTGGTTGGAAGGACTCCAAAGCCTATCTAGTCCCAACCTCCTGTCACAGGCAGGGAGATCCTCCACTAGCCCAGGTTGCCCCAAAGCCCCATCCAACCTGGTCTTGAATACTGCCTGGGAGGAGACATCCATCCACAGCTTCTCTGGGCAGCCTGCGCCAGGGCCTCCCCTCACAGGGAGTTATTTCTGCCTCATATCTAATATAAATGCTCCCTCCTTCAGCTTAAGGCCGTTCTCCATTGTCCTCTCTACTACAGTCCCTCATAACCAGTCCCTCTCCAGCTTTCCTGTAGCCCCTTCAGGTACTGGAAGGCTACAATTCCCTTGCTTTATCACCATGGTGTTGAAATGAAGTATTAAAGGATTACCATATAAAGGTGGAGGAGGAGTCAAAATGCCTCTCCCTATCATTCTCTTTCCTACATTCCAAAAATGCAGAAGGAAGAAATTATTAAATGTGTAAATTGAAAACAAAGCTATGCAGACAATGCTAGCTGGGATTTTGTAAACACAGGGGAAATAAAACAATTCCTAACCTAGAATCTAAATCGACCCTCACTAGAGTGTCTGGGAACATTTTTAAAGGGCCCTGAAGATAAAGCTTTTAGAACTGAGGATGTGCTGAGAAACTGCAGGTAGCACTAAACCCACTCACCCTGGCAAGATGCAAGGAGATGTGTGGTCCAGCATTTCCCAGTCTGTAGGAAGAGATCCTTGCAGGCAAGCATCTTGTTTACTGTGTGCCTGGTCTCATCAAGCCTGCATCTGATTATGAGGCATGTGGACAGGTCTTCACAGAAATTGGGGTAGAGAGGAGAGACTGCAGGACACGCTGGCCTGAAGAACAGCACAATGAAGGAATGTATGGAAGCATTCTTACATTAAAGCATTGGGAATATAAAATCCAGAGCAATGTCGTAGCCTCCGCTGAAATGCCTGGTTATCAGAGGGAGGAGGAATTAGCTGTAAGGTGCTGCTGTACAGAGGAAAGTTTAAATTCAGGGACAAGGGGCTATTTTATTTTTGTTGAACACCCTCTGTCTTCATCAGGAGGAAGGAAAATTATTGGCAATGATGGATGAGATCGTTGTAGCACATACCAGCTGAGAAACAACTGGTGAACATGAAGAACATACTGCAAAGCCTGTTAGAACTGTTACATGGAGTAAGACTGTGATTAAAGGAAATTGGGCAGCAATGGTGGTGAGGATGTTAGTATGCAAAGGTGCCTTGGAGAGACCCAAAGAGGAATTAAAACAGTCCTGTTTAGGATCATAGACTCACAGAATCATTTTGGCTGGAAAAGATCTTTGAGGTCAAGAATGAAAACTCTGTGGGAGTGGATAAAATGTGAGCATACCTGCTGCCTGTGTGCCACACATCACTTGGGAAACAGGTGGAGATTTTTTCCCAGCTGTTGGGTACAGAGGGGAAGGAAAACTACAGCTGCTCATCCTGATGGCTTGTGGGACATAACACAGGCTCAAGCTGAACTTACCATTGGCCACAGGCTTGAACTTAATTGCTCCTGAAAACAGTGTCAAAGGCTTACACAGTTTTAGATTGCAAATTAATTAAAGGATTAGCAGGGCTTTATTTTTCTATGTGGAAGCTATTAAAAATATGAATTTGCATAGATGATCAGCTGGTTTAATATAGCTAATTATTGCATTAATGCAGTCTTTGCTTAAGTAAAGTACTGCAAATAGAGCGCAGTATACGGAGATGCCTTCAGTGAGCCAAAATTAAATGACATTAACTCAAAGTATGCACAAGACATATCTAAGGAGAACATAAACACCACAGATACCAACCAGCTGGGAAGAGGGGAAGTCTCCCTGGACACTATGCTTCTTGCAATGTGACAATCTTAATAGCTGGGAGCATTCCAGCTATTCCAGCTGGAAAAGCCAGCTCAACGTACCTTGGTGTTGTGTACTTGGCTTTCTTAAAACTTAGTTACTTTGGAGTTTTGAAAAAAAATCCCAAATTACAAGCCTTATCACTCCCTGGAGATATGCTTTTTGAATAGGCTGACTTAAACTCTGACAAAAACGCTGTTTCAAGGTCTTCTCCTTAAACATCCCCCCCACTTCCCTCTTTGCTTGCTCTCACTGAAGCACTTGTTTTTCCAGTGATTGCAATAGAGAAGTTTGAGGCACACAGGGGGGGCTGACAAGCTGCCTGTTAGCACATCCAAGTAGAGATCTAAGGAACGATCTTTAGCCTTTTCACTGCTAAATAAATATTTGCCCTGTGTGGTGTTGTCCCCTGTGGTGGATCAACTAGAGAACAGACCTTTTCCCTTCTCCTTTCCTCTACAGCAGTGGGAACCTCAGCTGACTAAACAACCCAGTCCTCCGAGGGCACAAGCCTGGTCCTCCTGTCCCGCTGGATCCCGCAGGGAAGGGACATTGGCATTCCCCCACCCACAGCCCCCCTACTCCCAAGTGATGTTGTCCAGCCAGAGGACCAGGGCCCTGGGGGAGGTTGAGCGTCCTACTCAGCCATGTAAAGGCAAACGCCAGTCCCCCACCCTGACAGACCTACCAGCAAAAGGAGGTCCCGTATGGCAAATTCAGTGGTACCTGCCTCTAGCCGTGAGCATCACGGTGCTGTCATTTCCCCTTCCCCAAACTGAGAACTAAAAACATGTGCTCACACAATACACGAGTCACTCTGAAATGCTCTAAGGTGACAGTCAATTTCTAATGCTTTACGCAGAGGGGAATATGCAAAGAGAAATATTTCAGTATGTAGGCAGAAGGAAAAGCTCAGCACTTGACTGAAACTTTTTATTTTGTGTTACATAAGAGTGAGATAATTATATCTAGTAATCTTCCTGGTATTCAGGACACCGAGTTTTAAGTCACCCTGGATATTTGGATTATTGTAAGTAAAAAGCAATGTTGATTTCTACTTCTTCATTGCAGATTGTTTATTTAAATTTTGCTGTGTTTTCCAATCCCTTCTTTCCCAGGAATCACCGATTGCCACAAACAAAGACCCAAACATTAAAAATACCTTTAAATCAGAAGTATTTTTCAGTTTTGTTACTAGGGGCATCTACCAGTATTTTAAATAAAAATTACCTCATTTTATAATACCCCCCAAAATATTGTTACTTAGAAGGAAACATCTGGAAGGAAGGCAGTCAAAATTTTAAAAATTCCTTGCAAGTTCAAAAAATATATTTGAAAACTCTGCCTTTTAATGAACATTATATAAATATATATTTAAAAGACAGGCAAAGCCCTCTATTTCAGGGCTGAACTTTATTCTGTGATGAACCTGTGCAGGGCTGAGGATGGAATAAAAACGCCTTCTCCATCATGAGTGATGAGAACACCTCTGTGTGTGACCCACAGAGAGGAGAGGGGCCATCAAACTTATCTCCCTGCCCTCCCTTGATGGCTTAGTTCATCCTCCACAAGCTGCGATGTCAATGACATGAATCCTATGACCAGGCACCACCTCCATCTCCCTGTGACTACTTTGGGCAAGATGCTCTTGATCACACCTCTGAAGGAAAGATACTGCTTGTAGTCTGAGTGCTGGCCATCCACAGCAACAGCACAAGAGCTCACTGCAGCACTCAGCCTTGGGCAAGCTCTCTTCACCTTATGTCTTCTACCTATAGCCAAAGCATCAAACCAGTGCCTGCTCACTCCGTTTCCTATTGCTGTTCTTAGAACAGTGAATTATTCCTAGATTTCTGTATTTGTCTTTATCTTGCTCACCCTTTATTTCCCCTGAATAGTATCTTAGGCCTTGTCATCCTTTTCTTTACAGCTCATTTATGACTTAATCCAGTTTAGTCTCGGACAAATAGATTATTTCACAATTAATAGCATGACCTGCAAGGACTCACATCTTACAAAACAAGATGTTTCAGAAATTCTTCTTTTTTTTTAATTAAGAGAACATCCTTTGCTTCCTACTTGTCTTTACGGCTAGGCAAGGAGAAAAATCTATAATGTAATTAAGGAAGTCATCAAGCTTGTGCATCAGTAGCTGAGGAAGAAACTAATATACGGTTCAAGGGAAGGATTTCCACACCAAGTGTGCTTAGCCATGTACAGTGACAAATGAAGCATTGTCAAAGTGAGCAGAGTTCTATAATTTTGGTAAGAGAATTTTTAGTACAGGACTGTACCAAGCTGGGTAAATCCAGAGCTTCTCCTAAGCAGAGCTACAAAACAAGGACCGTCAACAGCACTGGACTGATGTGGTTCTAAGACCCAAATAAGTGGTCTTACAGCTGAATCTTATGCTTACCTACCAGCTGGACTGGTAGGTCCCCCAGAACTGAATTGGGATTTAACAAACATTTGATTTGGGTTCAAGTGTCAAGGATTTTGCAGGGAGGTGTGAGGGAGGCTTTGAAAACAGATGGGAAAATGATGCTGTGATGGTAAATTTCCGCTTGCTGTGGCCTTTGCGTTTAGGAACAATTAAAAGGTGATGAGAAGCATCCAGTCCATTCATGGGCTGTAAAACTGGAGAGGGGGAAGAGGCAGAGGGCTCAGACTTACATTTCAGATTGCTGTCCAAGACTGGCAGTGCTGGTGCTAAGATTTTGAAGGAGACTGCAGTGGCCACCTGGGGTGAGAGTGGGGAGGAGGCCCTCCAACAGCCATTCTAGCAGTGTGATCCAGATTCTGGAGCAGCGTCCTACTTCTCTCAGTGCAATGCAATCTACCAAACTCTTATCTCCCTATGAAACATGCACTTATGTCAGACCTGCAAGAAATTCAAATAACTGAGTTAAATTCTCACTGAATTTTACATATAGTAGAAATATTTGGATGCTTTGCTTTCCCACAGATTTGAATAAATAATACTTTCATTGCAGTGAACAGACTTAACTGCAATACCTGACTCAGATGACATTTCAGTGATCTTTAAATTCATTTATACGGGTTGTAAACTTATGTGGTAGGTAAATTAATGTAATTTCTATAAATGCTTCTGGAAAACTTTGTGATACATGGGAAAATCCTCTTGAGAGTTACTTCAGTGAAAGGCACTGTATGCCAGTAAGAAAGGTAATTGCTACTGGTAATGTGTTTTACTTTGGGTATTCTATAATTACGTTCTTACATAACCAAACACAAAAAGGCAGTGACAAGTGTACCCAGCCCTCTCTCGCCTTCTCTTCCATCAAAACCATCTACCAGTTTTTGTTGCTAACCTGTGGCACTGCGGTTTCTAAAGGCAATAACATTCCAGACAAGATGCACAAAGGCATTAAAATTTATATTTCAAGAGCAGGGGAGAGGAAACAGTGGGAAAGCCTAAGGGAGTGATAAATACTTCAGGAAACCAGGTAAAAGCCATCAAGTGCTAAAGTCTTTCAGGGAGACCATACCTTTATGTATAGTACAAATCTGTATTTTTCACATCAGTATTACATCTTACTATCGTCAGTAACATGCTGGCACAGGCAGGAGGAGCCAACACTGTGCAGGTTCCCAAAAATATTCATATTTTGACAAAGATATTTAGACATTCTTTTCTTGAAGGCGACCTCCAGAAGAGCACGAATTCCCACTACAACCAAGCATGTTCTGTGTATGGATCACTCTTCTTTAGTCTTGCAGCTGTCAGCATGAAAGATCCAAACTTGCTGACTCAGCACTGGGACAAAAGGTTTATTTCTCTGGTTTAAAAACTGGGCACATGTTTAGGATTGTACCACCTACCAAAAACCGTACTTCAAACTGTCTTTATGATGAAACTTACTGCGCTGGAATTGAAAAGAAAAGAAGAAAGGAGAAAAAAAGGAAAACACAAAAGAGGCTTCTCATCTTTCCATCTCTTAGAACTCCTGCTATGACAGACACGCAAGTCCCAGCTTACAACAGCAAAAAAACATGGAAAAAAACCCCAAACCTCCTACAAAATTAATGCCTTTGCAGGTTTTCCAGCAAGCCTTTGTTTCTTTATATCCCTCTAGTGTTCTGTGCTAACAAAGGCCAAGGAATGTCTGTCTGGCTGCCTGTCTAGACTACACCTAATCTCATGCTCTGCAAATGTACCCAAGTGAGGTCTGAACTCGTCACATCCCAGAGTCATCACACTCACGTGGCACTCACCCTGCTAATGAGGGTGGCTGCTCCACGTCATCAGAAGAAGCTCTAGATGAAGTGGCACTGTACTGTGTGATTCATTACAGATGTATCCTAAAATCAGCAGCAAACACATGTAACAATAGTACGCCATCTCTTCATAGTGCATCCTCAAATGGTTGTAACTTTTTACCTATCTGCTAGGAATCAGCAGAGAATAAAACAGTGGCTTTAATAATTAGCCTGCACATCTAGAAATAAACCTTACTGGGATAGCAAGATAAACTCTGTTCTTGAACTGAGCAGGGCTAAATTCAGAAGTTATTTCTAATACGATCGCAGGCATTAAGAGAAAAGCCTGCTGTAATTGCTTTGCTCTTGATAGTATGAAGGGGCCAGTCCATTTCTCCATCCTTAATTGTATTTCTCAGTTCTTTTCAGACTTCATACAGGTGTAGTGGGTATTTTTTTCCTTGTCAGAGGCACAGTTTGAATGCTCCCCTGAGGGTAAAGAGAGTCTCACTAAAGGCACATTTAGCACATATGGGAATTCAGTAATGGCTTATTTATTCTCTTTGAAGACTGTGGTCACAAGTCCTGAGTTCCAATGCACCACAGCTGTGTGCATTAATAATGGAGTATTACACTCGTGCTTCACAACATGTGGCAAAGCTAAAAACACTTGGGCAGCAACACCTTAAAAAACTGCTTCCTTCTTCAGCTCTTCTGATTTACGTCAATACACCACACACAGCAGAAGCAGATGCTTGTATTAAATAGATGCTGCTATTTGAAGCAGACAAACTATATATTTTTTTTAATTATGCTTTGTCATCTGAACTATCAGGAAAAAATATTTGGTGCAGGTTAGCAATTGTTTTTCACAGGTAAAAAAAATTACAAGCTTTTCTGCATGAAGTTCTCTATATTGGAAAGGCTAATTCAATCCCATGTGATATCACTACTTCATCTTCATCTGACATGCATTATTCAGAAAAAAAAATATAAACTGAAAAAAATTAGAAAGGTTCAGCTGTCTCCAAGATTACAAAACCTCATTTCATCAAGACTATAAAAAAGACTAAAATAAAGACTATATTTTATTTAATTTCTTTCCACTTTTTTTTTTTTTTTTAAAACACAACAAAGTATTTACCAAGTTTTAAGTGTCTGGACATCACTGTCCACTTTCATAGCAAGTGGTTATGTTTATAAAGGAAAATCAATTGGATATCACACTCAAAATTTAAAAAACATCATTTCTGTTTTTAAACATGTTTCCCAGCTTTACTCTGCATTTGACAGAGCACAGGGGATGTCAGTTGCATAGTCTGAATTGCCTTTTTCATCTCATCTTATGGTACTCCAACATTATTTAGGGTATGTCAGTCTTCAGACCATGCCAATATCAGAAGCTGAAGCTGAAAAAGAAGCAGGTATGCATAAGAATGAAGAGGAAAACCAGTCAATGTGTGTTTTGTGCTGCTGCTTTGAGAACTACTAGTTGCACCATCTCTCCTATCCAGCCACACACTGTTCGTAATTCATGGTGCATGTTAGAGGGTGATCTACAAAACCAGTGATTTTTAAATGCATTAATACTAGAACAAACAAACCAGAAAAGTCTCTTTATGGCAGTCATTTACCAGTTGCACAGCAGTATAGCATAGTCAAGACTCAGCTACATTTTTGCAACACAGAGGGATTTTTATAGAAATTGAAATGTGATAAATTTAAAAGACATTTTATTTAAAAATATTTGCCAAATTATTTATCAACGTAATTTTTCTCTTGTTTTCTAAACATATTAGAAACCAAATCCAATGCCACTAGACATTTTGCATTAAAGGAAAAGGGTGAAAACACTTCAGGGAGGAAATGTGGAGTGAGAAAGATACAATCAGGAAGTGGGTGTGGAGCATCATATCACAATGCATCATCTCTTATCTCTCAAAAGGCAGAAAAGTCAGCTTAATGCACCTATAATCTGTTTGTCTTCAGATCTGTATTTTGCATCCCCAATATTTTCAATCTTTAAGCATGATTTGAAGACTAAAAACTGTCCTTTCTTTCATCTTCAGGTTCACACATACTTTTCCATTTCTGTAGTTCCTGAGAATCATTTATCTGCCATACTTCAGCAAAGCACTTTAGCCTTTTTCTGGAAAAAAGGGGGGTGGGGGGCAAACAAATGTCAGTCAGAATGTGGAAGTATTTTTAAATTAAACACATCAAACCTTGAAAGCCCTATAGTCTTATGCAAAATTTTATACACAGTCAAAACCAGCAGTTTGCACAGTTTAAAATGTTATGTGATCTTTAAACAATTAGTTAACATTTCCAAACATATTTATTCCAGCTCTGTCAGTCAACAATTTAATTTTATAGCTAACTTCAGAGCACTAGAAACACTGATGAGATGAAATAGAACACTGAGCAAGAGCAAAGGCAACAAACAGCATTGTAGTTTGCACTGTTTAATTTTCAGCATTCAATTCCAACAAATGTGCATTAGTAGAACCATAAAGAGATATTTTCAATATAAATGAGTAGACACATCCTTCTGTGTTCTTTTTTTAATACTTTTTGATTTAAAAAGAGCTGACACAAATAACAACAGGATGTTTAAAATAGGTTAATACATTCCTGATGACAAAGATGTCAAGACTGGATGGAATTACACAGTGGATTTTCTTAAATAAAATGAATGTGTTTTAAAAACTAAGACAAGACAGCTAGCCTGTGGGTATTGTTACACCACAAGTATACTGCTACGAAGAGGTCTGAGTTTTATTCCCAAGTTCATGATAATTTTTATTTCCTACCACTGATATGTCATACCAAATTCTGAATTTGTTAATGCCTCTTTTGAGGAGAAGGTATAGGAAAATACTCTGGCATTTAGATGACATCATGGTAATAAGGGAAAATAAACAGGAATATACAAAAGCAAGTATTTCTATAATGACCTACACGGGAGAACTGGAAAAATTAATACAATCATTTATACTCTTTGAAGTCATTGGACATAATAGTTGTTTGTTGGGATTTTTTTTTACTTTGTCATTGACTTGAGCTCCAGGTTTATACAGCTGCATGAAGTTCCCTACAAAGTGTGTGCAAAAGGTCTCCAGGGAAGGAATAACCTGCTACAGGTCAAATCTGATGAATTACCAACTGATGTGCCTTGGATGTCCCTTGTCCCTCACCCCCTGTGTAGCTCACTGTCCTTAAAGGGAGAAGAGAAAGCGTCAAACATCACATGGTGTAAGCTAGTCTCAGAGGCAGCAGGTTACCCACATCTGATGGACTGACCCCAGCCCCCATCCTCTTGTGTTGCTGGGGGAAGAGGGAGAGAAATGGGGGGTGGAGTTGAGCCTGGGAAGATGGGAGGGGTGGGGTTTTAAGATTTGGTTTGATTTCTCATTACCCTGCCCTGTTTCAGTTGGGTAATAAATAGGTGCATTTTATTCCATGTTGAGTCTGTTGTGCCCTTGGTGCTGATTGTGGAATGGTCTCTCCCTGTCCTCATCTCACTTCTGAGACTCTCATTATATCTCCTCTCCCCTGCCTAGCTGAGAAGGGGAGTGACAGAGCGACTTTGGTGGGTGTCTGGCCTCCAGCCAGGGCCAAACCACCACAAGTACAGAAGCAAATTCTATACCAAAATCTAAAATAGAGACAATCGCTTACCTACCTATTCAAAAGCTGAACAACTGGGCACAATTAAGTCCCTTAATTAAAACTGGCTGGTCAGCCCTCATGCTACCCCTCCATGGGCACTGTAAATCAATCTTCTAACGACATCACTGGATAGTAGTTTTACTGCCCACAGGTTGGAGACACACTAGAACTCTGTGCCCTGTCCAAGTAATATGCTAGCATGATTTTCACAGAACAAAGTAATACAAGCTAAATGTACATATAGTATTATTTTGCATCTTAATTTTATTACACAGTAACACTACCCTTCCAGCTCATACTCTCACCTTTCTGGAAAACATTTTTTTTCCTTGATTTTAGAACCCCACATAACAACAGAGTCAAGTCACTGCTAGTAATTTGTTGTTTTACTTTTGTCAATTATGGGCTATTATTTCCAATTAACAGAAGCCACCACATTATTTTTCCCACAAACTGTCATGTATCATCAAAAGAATTATTTTGCTTTTTGAAAAAGGGATAAAAACTGGTGTTAAGCACTAAGCACTGTTCAGTTTCAAAAGAACTGCTTGCACCTACAAATAATTAGTACTCAAAATTTTCTCATACAAAATTATTCTGTCAGGATTAGTTACAACCACCAGGCAACAAGGATGTTAATTTATTATATTCCTGAAGGTTTACTGATAGGACTGCCACTGAAAACAACAATAACAAAAAATTCAGTGGAAATTAAAATGAATGCTCGCACATACTTATATCTAAACTATATATATAATGTTACAGGTTTTATAGAGGTGATACTATTTGACACACATAAGAATTTTCATAACTAGTCTCTATATAAAGTGCATAAGCTCCTAAATGAAAAGTGGTTAGCAGAAAGATATTAAAACGCCCAAACTTTCAGTAAATTTTTGTGTGTTGTGTCGGGGAGTGGGAGGAGGAGGTAAACAAAATAAATTATAAATTATTAATACTTTAATTAAATCATAAATACTTAATTTTTTAAGTTAAACTGAAGAATATTCATCTATATTGTATTATGCAAATACAAGTTCCACGGAGAATAATATCCTTTCCAAATTAAATATATTAATATTTTCACTATCGCTGGTAGAACAGAAGAGATACTAGATGTGAGTTATATTCTAAATATTAAATATATGTTTAAATATTTTCTCTGAAAACAGAGAAAATACATACATGAAAGCATACATTACGTATTTAGCATAAGAAAAAGACCCCCCACAGTTTATTCCTAATGTTAGCTCAACGTGCATTTAGTTTTTTCCAATCCTGTTTCAGAGAGCAGCAATTAACCTCTGACATAGTATCTACCTTTTAAATCTAAAGCTTTGATTGAAAGAGATAGCACGATTTCCCTAAGATTTTTTTTTTTTGAGGTTTGTTTCACTGTCTTCCCTGAAAAGTAGAGGAGGGTAGCTGAAGTAGTTCTTACTGTACATTTTTTAATGCATACTGTGTGAAATGTTCTTAAATTCATAGCTGAATATTCATTGAGGAGAGGGGAAATCACAATTGTTCTGACCTTTTCATATTCACTATCCTCTCCAACTCCTTTGATTTGTGAGCTGCCTTCTTCAAGATTTCTTCAGGAAGATCTGCCAGTTTGGCAACATTTAGCCCATAACTCCTTGCAGAGACTCCTTTAGTGATTTGATAAAGGAAAGTGATAAATTCAGGATTCTCTTCGTGTTCAAATCCTAAAAAATAAAACCAAACTGAGAAACTATTATGTTAATAAAACACAGCAGACCAAAGACTGAAATGACAAAGACTGTGGTCTCATTGCCATTCATGCTTCAGGTATGATTTATTCTGTTTTACCTACCCATTGTGAGAATGAAAAAACTCTTAAATAGATGTTTACCTGGTGTCTTTTTTAGCAGACTTATCTCTGTGTGTCAAAAACTGTACGTCAAACTGATTAATTATGTTGCAACTGGGACACTCCATCTCATGTCTGCTAAGCAATGACAGTGTCAGTAACCTATCAGTCAAGAAGTCCATAACCACACCACATTAAAAAGCTTCCTGCCTACCAGGAGGCTGAAAGCCATAAAAAATGCTTAGAAAAAAATACAAGTTGGGATGGTGGATCCTCTGCTAGGGGGTTTTCTACAGGATGAAAAGGTACAAATGTAAAAGACATCATTATAGGTCCTATGACTCCTTCCTTTTCCTCTTAAGACATCCTTGTTGCAACTCTGCACAAGCCAGGCCTTGTGTAAAGACCAGAAACTCTACAACATCATTCACTACCATTCACTTTTCTGTTTTAAGATTGCAAGATTTTGGAACAATGGACATTTCCATAACTGATAATGACTCAAGGTGAATTGAGTTATCTAAGTCAAAGATTGGGAAAAAACATGCCATAAAACTCACCTTAAATGAAACAATTAAAATGTTAAGACAACAGAAGCTAAAGTTATAGAGTAAGAAACACAGATGCATTTTTGCTCACAGGCTATTGTGTCTCTCTGTAGCAAAACTGTAAAGACTACATATAACCTGAAGGTTCAGGTAAAATAACATTTAAGGTAGAAATGCTGAAGCAGGACATAAACATGAAATAAGACAAAGTGAAACATAAATGATAGGGCTTTGTGGACACAGCTGTTAAGGACTAGTAAGTACTGAATGTTGGTAACATCTCAGTTGTATCATGGGATCAAAGATCAACACTCCAGTTAATGAACTTTGTGAGCAAAGGACATGCTGATGCTCATATCAATTCTTAAATATTCCTAAGAAGAATTCAGGCAAAGCAGGAAAACCAGAATACAAGCAGAATTGTCAAGCACCTGATTAAACCTGATACATCAAGAAAAAGAAAAAAAAGCAAAGGTATGGAGGGAATTCCTACATCACAAATCTGTTCTAAGTTTGGATGCCATGTGAGTAAGACACATGTAGTGGATAAACCCTGTGTGAATTTTCGAAAGGTATTTGACAAGAGCCCTGCATCAAGTGCTCCTCTGAAAACTAAGCAGCCATAATCTAAAAGGAATGCCTTTGCATTTGTATATAATCGGTTAAAAGATAGGAAACTTACAGTAACAGTCAGTTCTCACCATGAAGGGTGATCATCACTGCAGTTAGAGAGGCTCAAGGTACTTGTCAAACAAGGAAAAGGGCTAAGCAGAGAGCTGACAAACTTTACTGAAAATACTAATTCAGAGCAACAGTGACAAGCATAAATGCTGCAACTCTTCTGCCTGGCAAGAGCAGAACTGGATGCAATTATGATCAGCAATCTACAAAATTAGGCATGGCACAGACAGGAAGAACAAAGATTATTCCTCTGCCTCTTCCAATTCAAAGAACTGGGACCACCAGGTGAAGCTACATGTTGTTTCAAAAGAGTTTCAAAACAAACAAGAGGAAGTTGTTCTTCACACAATGCAGTGAAAACTGCTTACACAATAGGATGAAGATGCCAAAAGTACACATGCACACACAGAGAAACTAGACAACCTTGTTGAAAATAATAAAAATCAGAAAACCATCTAGCTCTTGAAGCCCCCAAAAGAGCAAATGTTTGCAGACAGTGAGATCTTCTAGAGAAAGAGTTAACACACATTTGATCCCTAATCCCTCCTCCCTAATCCTTTGTATTCATCTACTGTGAGTTACCAAGCTGTGTGACTCTTTTATCTGACCCAGGTTACTGATTCTTGTATTAAATGTGAAAGAGAAATGGTTGTACAGTTTTCAAGCCCTCCAAAATTTCTGTATAGGCTGATATTCTAGTGAATTTGAACATGTAACTTTCATGTTGAGGTTTAAATTACACTTCTACAGTTTCTGCCTACACCTGTTGTGTGAAAACCTCAGATGGATTTATACTGTACCTTTTTGTTCAGCACTTTCCTCCTCATTCACCAAGAAAGCCATGTGGTAATTACCAACTTTGTCTGGATACATCTTCTCTAGCTCACAAACCGAAGGATAGTGAGTGACAAACAGTGTCAGTGACTCCACCTACAACAATGAGGTAAGGCATGTAAGAAGGTTTGGCTTAAAACAGTTATAAAACACAACACTGGTATCCTCTATCCATGCCCCTTTGCTCTGAGTCTAGACATGCTACATTTCTACAAGGAAACAGGCATCATGTCCAGTTCAGCCTAACATGGTACAGGCTGAAAAAGCATTCACAACCACATGTCAGATCAAACACTTACAACTCTAATGAAATGTTCCAGTGTAGCATAAGCAATAGCAATTCCATCATGTGTGCTAGTTCCTCTTCCCAATTCATCCAAAATTACTAGTGATCTTGAAGTTGCTTTTCTTATTATCTCAGCAGTATCTGTCAGTTCTTCCATAAAAGTACTTCGACCTTTGTAAATGTTGTCTGCTGCACCCATTCTGCATTGAGATTCAAAACAGATCAATTTATTAACTTCAAATAAATGCCAGATAATGTTGGGGGAAAAAAAAAAAAAACCTTCTTATAATGAAACCATTTTATTATAAATGTCATGTTGCTGATCCAAGCAGAGCAGTAAAACTAAGGCAGAACATTCACCTTCCAGAACAAGCTACTGCTTAGGAAAAAAAGCTGCAAGAGTACATGCTGCAGATGTGAGGTTACTCTAAAAGAGTGAAAGATCTATCCATGTACCATTAATAAAATATTCATGTACCATTAATAAAGGCTTGCCTGCATTCTCCAAGACTATACTGACCCTATGGGCCTCTGGGGAATGTCAGACTGTAGGAACAGCAGAGAATTTTTCTGGGCCATCAGTAATCTAAGTCCCAAGGTAAATCTGTAGACAGGAATCTCAGCATAACATGTCAACTATAGGAATTAGAGGAAAAAGATGAGGTAGACAAGGGGGTATTTCTTATCATGCAATTCTTCTACCTTCACAAACAGTAGCAGGCAGCCTGTTCTCCTAAAAAGGACCCTGGGAATTCATACCATTCAGCTCACTAGAACGGTAACAGCAAATGTAGCAGTGAAAACAAATTTTACTTCTTTGGTTTAGTGTGACCATGTAATTTGCATGTTTTATAAATGCCTACAAGACCTGAAAGTGTCAGATATTAGAATCTCCATGTAGTGATAAAGTGGACACTCAAGGTGACCGGGTATTTAAGCATCCAAACAGATACAGAAGCTAGTTTCTTCAGGCTGTAACAATATAACAATGATTTCCCCTACTTACACAGGTACACAATCTCACTATCATGTTTAAACATGTTTAAGAGAAACATTTCTCTCCTCATCCTTTTCCACAAATGTCCCTGAACTTAATGGTCTCCAAGCAGGTGAGCTTCTCTTACGCTCTGTACACATCCACATGCAAACTCAGACACACAAATTCCTTCACGTTTCATACAGGTCTTTTAGCACCATTTCAAGTCAGATTCTATCTCAAATCATGAAACAGTTTTCACCTCAGAAACCGACTGGTAATCCACCCTGTTCTTCTCTTCTGCAGCTTTCCTAACCTATTCAATTAATACGCTTTCTAACTGGCAGAAAGAATTTCCTTTTCCCACATATGCTTTTCAATTACATTAACCACATTACAATACCACTTCTGAGATAGGTTATCATGAGCAACCCACGGAGTGCAGCTGCAAGAACGGATTTGTTCGCTCTCATCAGCCAACAGTATAGTTACATACAAACCTCATTGATTTAAGGAAAGCTGACTCTTGGGCTTAACATATCACATTTTCAAATATAACAGCTGGCCACAACAGTATTTAAAGCCAATCAAAACCTTTAAAGAGAATCCCAAGACAGCCTTTTTTTCTCAATCTTTTGCTGCATCTCTCTAATGTAATCGCTTCTGTTGCCTACAGAAGCACTAACAAGATACTCATAATTTTATGGGGATCTCTGATTGCCAAGAGTAACTGGCTACAAATAGGCTGGACACATTAAAATTATGATTTCTGTAGGTCCTCTGGTTCCTGCCCTGGAAATTTTGTATGGTGTCATGTGTAACTCCATGACATGTGAATCTTGTGACGAACTGATCTTGGTTGGAGATGGGCAGGGCATTACCATACAACAAGCAAACAGCACTTCACTGAGTATGCACTTAAGATTGCACGAGTAGTAGGTATACTCCAACATTACTATGCTTATCACTATTAACTACAAATAAATTTACCAGAACAGCAAATACTTTTCATGTCCAAACAGTCTCTGGCTCCATAATGGGCAACTTCAACTTCATTTACAACCCTAGCATTATTACAATGTAATTTTTATTTGGCTTTTCATTACAGAGAGAACATCTAACAGGCTGTCTTTTCTGAACTTAGCATGATTACACTCAGAGTTCTCATTTCTATTTTTCTCTTGGATTGCATCAGATCCATAGAGCCCTCAAAATCATTTAGCCATTTTGCATCTTATCTGCATTCAGGAAAATAATTTTCAGAACTTCCTCACTAAATGCTCAAGATACAAACAGAAATTAGTATTATCGTTCTCTTGTTCTTAACAACAGCTGCAAAAGAAGATTTCTTTTCAGCATCTTGAAACATTCAAATCCAACTCAGGCTCATCTACAGATTTAAAAAAAAAAACAAAACAGTATGTTTCTCAATGATATAAAACCTCTGAAATATCTTCCTTTGAAAATGGATAAAATTGTTCTTTCTGCCTGTGCCCTTGACACTAGAAGGAAGAATCACACTTGTTTTTCAAATATATCTCGTCAATAATTTTATCCAAAAAAAGTAAGAATAAATATTTTAATGTGGACGTCTGCATTTATCAAACTAACAGTTAATATGCAGCAAGGCATTGCTCCAACTGTGTGTTATTCCTGATCTAATGAAGTTTTTGATACAAAACACCTATTGCTTAAACATTTCTTCAGGTTTAAAACAGCCACTATAAATCCCACTACAGTGGGATTCAGTCGCTTTCAATTTACATTTAAATGTAGCTTGCCTCTTAAATGTTTTTATACGTCAAAACATTAAACTTTCTCCTGATGTTCAATAGAATGAAGATGATTTACCACTGTTAGCAGCTAATTTACAGTTAATACCTGGGTGCTATCCCAATGAACTTTTAGGGTAAAAATGCAAAGAGAAATGTTATAGATACTGAGCCTTAAAGCTGTCACCCCTTAAATCATCTTGTTTGTCTGCCTTTTTTCATTTGTTTTACATAGGGTCCTAAATGAAGTCTCCAAGCCTCACTTTTGCTGGCACCCTGCCTCCAATGGGGTCAGATATTTTTCTGACTTTTATATGTACACAAAAATAACTATTTGATTACATTTTAATACTGCATTCACCCTAACAATATGTCTGGTGACAATACAGTGGGATATGAGAAGAGGTATGAGTCATCCCTGAGTGATGCAGTCATGTTATGCACTGCATAATATTTATTTTCTTCCTTCTCTTAACTGAACACCCCCCCTCCACCCAAAAGAAAAACCAACAAACCAACAAAACACAAACATGTACAGGAAAATGAAGTTTACAAGAGAGTAAGGCAATCACAACAGCAAACCATCAGAGCAGGAACAATACCACCCAGCCCCACCACCTCTGCTCTATTTGTCAGCACACCAGCTGCTGGAAGCAGTGACAGTTAATACGAAAACTTCAATTTCTGCTATGGAATTTCTACTGTCTACGTTCAGAAAAATTACTGCATTCTGCCCATGACAAGTGTGCAGATATCCAATGTGGAGAGTGCCTCTTTAGTGCTGGCAAGAGATTCATCACTCCTCAGCAAATGCAATTTGGCTAGAAACCACTTTTTATAATGTCTCTTTGACAGCCAACCAAATTTCATAAAATTAAAAGCTCTTCTTCTTACAATGTTCAACACATCTATTATGTAACAGGAAAAAAAAAAGGGAGGAAGCATTATCTCTTTTCATTGCTAGGTTTCAAGTGGTAAAGATTCTTGTCTATAAACTCAGAGAAAACAACAGGGAAGCAATGTTTCCAAAAATTAATTTTGGTGGGATAAGTTAGATGATATGCAGCAGCACCAGCCAGCTTTATACAAACCAGCTAGTACAACATGCTTAACCTGCATGTGACCCCTTAGAGAGAAAGACACAGATTTCCACATCCTACACTTGCAGCATTCAAAGGGTGCTTTTTCTAATCTGCTCTCCTGAGTCAGTGCCTGCACATAGTACTGACCTTCTCCAATGCCAGTGTTCATCATTCTAGGAAGTTATCCAGTGATATTTTGTTCAAGGAGGCTCTGGAGATGTAAGGAATCTTTTTAATGATACAAGCTATGATGTCACTAGAATGAAATAGTAACTTTGTACCTTTTTTCCTTGCAGCTGAAGAATTTTTATGCAGTTAGTATCCATTTAGACCTGCACTCAACAGGCAGGAACTAATATCCCTGAACTGCGTGGCCCTGAAAGTCACCTCCAAGTCTGGTGCTCTCAAGCTTTTGATCAGCTAGAAACATCTGAGGGCTTTGAGAGTCACCCCTAAAGAGCTGTTTAGAAGGAGAAAATGTAAATTGAGGCCATGGAGGCCTTCCTGTAGCTCCTTCTCACAGCATCCTGCTCTTAAAAAACCAAAGTGTCCTGGAGACAGGGAAGACTTGCAGGCTTGATGACTACCAGTGGCACAAACCAACAGAATAACACAAAACCTTATTTTGGAGCAGAGCAGAGAAGGCTCCCAGAGAACTGCAGCTCCCCTGTGCAGCAGTCCAGGGGTGAACGTGATGACTTGTAGCTTCAAACTGAGACTGCCCCAGGGTGAGAGAAGGAGGGGGCTGGGGGGGGGATGTGAGGGGGTGGGGTGGGAGGAATTCCCTAGCAGAAAAATTAATCTGAAATCCAGACACTTCCAGTTAAGTTTTTTTTCCATGCTGCCTTTCAGAAGAAGTTATCTAACATGCTATTGGTGGGGTTGATTATAAAATTAAGAGCACTGCATGGACCTCAGGTATCATATTATTCGTTTCTGTTGGGACAAATCCCTCACAGTGCTTGTGAAAACGACCACACAGCCCAAGAGCTCCCAATGGTAACAAAAAGCAACTACATAGCACTGAATAAATCCCAGAAAACAAGACTGCAAACCCGTTCCTAAAGCCTTATTTACATACCATTGACAAAATCCTGATACTATTTATTAACTATAAAATACTTAAAGCTGAAAAATAAACTTAAATGAGATGTAGAAATATGCATTTGACTTCAAAAGTTTATCTAAAATACTTACTGGAGAAAAGAAACCTAGTGCCTATTGCAGAAGAATAAACCTGATTGGTATAGAATCTCTACACAGTGCCTCTGTCATTTTCAGGTGAAAGTATTCTGGTTTCCAGCTATGGTTTACCTTCCCTGGGATCAGAACTGAAGCCAGGCTTCATCTCAGGATGCACTCAAAGTTAAATTATTTATTCAACCAGAACAATTAACATTAAAATTACTCTTTTCTCTGAGAATATCTTAAATGTAAAGTGTAGAATAGCACTCTCTCAACACCAAGAGAGAAACTCCTGTGATTCAAGAACATTGAGAAAAACAAATAAAATAAATCCTTAAGACGAATTTACAAAAAAACCCCTTCAAAATATAATTTCAAAGTTGACTGTATTTGAACAGGAATTATTAAAATAAGTAGCTTGCAGAAGAAAGGACAACCTTGTGTAGCTCCAGGCCTGGAGGTTGGTGGCCCTGCCTGTGGCAGGGGGGTTGGAGCTCTATGATCCTTGGGGTCCCTTCCAACCCAGACCAGTCTATGATTCTAGGATTAGATGGGGTCTTGCCTTAGAGGTTATCCTATTCCTTCTCTAGTTCTCTACAACATTAACACCCTACAGTTACTACTTTTCATTTTTTTTTGAAGATCTCATGAACACTGCTTGTATCCTTTCATCTTTTGCAGAAGACACTCTAACCAGCTGAAGTGTCTGCAGAAAACAAATGCCTGTGAAAGTGGGAGCACTATCTGAAGATGATGTTCATGAGAACAGAAACACTTGTTACTGGTCCTGACATGAACAGAGGAACACAACAGTAAGATAAATCCTCTGCCACTGAACCAGGTTATTGACTTTCTGCTAGGCACCTAGCAAACAACACTTACTGAGACTTCACTGGTTAGAAATTAAAAGTAAGTTTGCAAACAGGTCTGCCAAGAAAATGAAAACAGGCATCTGAATCAGAGGATTGGCAGGCTGACTACTCTGTGTCCTCTCCTACTGTGGTACCAAGAATCCCAAACACCTTTAACCAGAACAATTGTTCAGTTTTGCCCACAAAAGAAATTTGAAACCCTGAGTATTTTAGAAAGACTCCAACTGCTAACCAGAACTTAACAGTGTTTAGTATAAAAGTAGCCCAACTTGGATATCCTAACTTCTGGCTACTTGCCACATACAATGAAAATTTATCAAGTAATTCTTTAGAAGACAGCATCTGCAAATTTCTAACTGTTCACTGGCAAGAAACTAATGCTTCACACTCCCCCACAGGGTACTGGTAAATCATTCACTTCATTTCCATGAACCTCTTACTGATTCAAACTAAAACCTGACAATTAAGAACAGTAATTTACAGAGCTGTGATTACAGAATTTAAAATTATAAAAAAACCTCCTTATCCTAATCATTGTTATCAGGAGTTTTTATTTTTGTATTATTCATGGACAACTTCTAAGAAGCAAATGTGTGCAAAGTTGCGTGGATGGCAATGTAGGAAATCAGAAGATGTTACCTTATTTAGAACAGTTGTTGAAAAGCCTGACAGAACACATTATACATTTAATATGAAATACATTTTTATTTTGTAAGTTATTATAGACACATGGTATTCTCAGTCTCTGACAAATTAGTGAAAGCCTAAGATCACTAGGGATACACACTTTGTACTATCCTGGAAAGAAAAGTAAGTCCAAAGTCATTTTAATACTCAGTTTCATAGCATTTTGTAACCTTTTCCTTTGTCCCCCATATCACTAGCTAATTGGAATAGTCAACACAAGTAATCACTTAAATCCTCATTACCTTATAGACCTGGCCAACAGAGGCATGCTGCACAGGCAAGCACCCCAGAATGTTAAAAGAGATGTATCTAACAGGACTGGCTTTCAAGATGTGAACTGCATTGCTTTACTTGCTGAAAACCGGAGGACAGAAAAACATCCCTGGATTGCATTTAATAATTTGAAAGCTGAATTCACCTCAACAGACTGAATGGGACTCAGGTGGGACTGAGTTCAAAAGACACAATGCTGCTCTAGTCAGTACAGTCACTGAATGAGAAGAAGTTACTAATATCCTCTCATTTCTAATGCTTTACAAGGCAATAGAAATTCAGTTGTTCTTAGAATCACAGCATCAGACTGGTTTGGGTTGGAAGGGACCTCAAAACACATTTATTTCTAATCCCCTGCTATGTGTAAGGACACCCTCCAGTAACCCAGGGTGCCCAAAGCCCCATCCAGCCTGGCCTTGAACCCTGCCAGGGATCCAGGGGCAGCCACAGCTTCTCTGGGCAGCCTGCGCCAGGCTCAGGCTCACAGGGAAGGATTTCTTACTTCTATCTAATCTAAATCTACTCTGTTTTAGTTTAAAACCATTACCCTTTGTGCTATCACTACTTGTCCTTGTAAGCTTCCTTCCAAAAGCTTACGTTACATTAATTAGTGAAGAACACCCAAGAAAGTTATTCTCCAAAATTCAGCAATGATACCCTCAATAATAAGAGAACTCCTTAAAAATACCTGTCACCTAAGGAACATAAATTACACACAGTTAATCTGGCAGATTTCTGCTTAATTCTAAATCTTTCCATTGTATTTTTAAAACTGGACTTGCTTGAGTGAGTTCACTTTGTCCATCCCACATTACACACAACCTTACAGGAGCTGGCTCTCAAGGCACAAGAGTCAAGCCCTCAGAGGAACAGGGAGTCTGGTAGCAGGAGGAGGATGCAATAGCTTAAATTCCACGCTCAAACATGCCAAACACATCAATGGACTGCTTTCCACAGGTCCATCAGCTTTTACATTTACTCAAACACAGAACTAAGCATTTCTTTTTCTTGCCCTGAGTGAGAAAGGTGTGACTTGTTCCTGTACAGAGGCACCAAACTGAGGTTTCCCTACTGCAGTGTCTCCTGAGGGACAGATCTGCCAGCACTGACAGAGAGCACAGCAGAAGGCCAGTGCAAGGTGGAGAAGTTTATGAAAGCTGCATTAAGCAACTGAAGCTCCAAACAAGTTTACCCCAATTTTCCTACAGGAAACCATTAACACTGTATAAATGTTGTTGATGGTCACAAGGGAAAGAACAGATTAAGAGTACAATCATTTTGCTGAAGGTTAAATTACAAGCAGAGATATCCAAATTAGGGTGTTCACTTGTGAGCTGACAATATTAGCCCAAAGAAGCTGAAAAAATGGAGACAAAGAAAAACTCATCCCTAAAATATGCACAGGTTTACACTTGCTACTCTTGGATTCCAGGGAGGGAACTCGAGGTAATTAAGTTAATGTGCATATGTAGCTGAAGGATTGAGGCCAAGGGGGGATTAAAAGGCAGAAACTATAGTAACAGACTAGGGACAACAGCTGAAGTATTCAGTGCAAGTGAACTTTTCCCCTTTAAACCTGTGGACGCTATGGAAAATCCAATTCGAATTGTGACTAGGTTAAATCATATCAGGGGAGAGTTTTAGAAAGATAAATACCACTGTTCAGTGTCAGAGTTTCAACTTGACTGTTAAGAGAGCTGGTCAGCTTCACAGTCAAATTTTTGTTTGTCCCCCCTCCCCCTTGCCCACACAATACTATCACAGGGAAAGCCTTTCAATCCCTATCAGTAATACTGCAATAAGCAACAGAAGTTGTTTTATAAATCTCACTTTATGTTTAAATAACTGTCTTTTATTAACTTAAATGGATTTTCAAGCCTGATTTAAAATGCTGCCAACAAAACAGGTGTTTTTATTAATAATTTTATCAAATGAAAGTTACATAAGCCAAAGACTGTTTTGTTAAATATTATTACATGTATATGAAATATAATCCTAACATTGGAGATTTATGTTACTATGAAATGACCAGACATGAAGCTAAATTATCTACAAATATATGTACAGCACAGCTTAATGTATTTCTACTGAGCTACTTAACACTGTCAGAAATACAGTTCAGATGTACTGTGATATGTCCAACACACATTTTTAGAAAAAAACACAGCAAATAATGTTCAACTTATTTGAACACTCACTACAACTTTTACATATTATTGTCTTTTTCAAAAAGAACATCTCCATGTGACAGAAAACAGGTTCAATGAATATTATTACACCACCTTTTTTTCCCCTTGAAAGGTGGGCATAATCTACCCCAGAGGCATCATTACAACACTGTAAATATAAATGAAAGGCCTAAGTAATTTTTGTTATCCTGGCAATAAACACAAACACAATTAAGCAAGAAACAAACAAAATAAATTACTCTGCCACAAAGCAGTAACATTTCTGGAAGTTACTTCTGGGTTCTTGACAACTAACAAGTTCTGTTTGTCTGACTGTCATTGTTGCTTTCCAGAGCAATAGGAACAATGCTTGTTTAGCATATAATTACACGTATGCAACTGCATTGTAATAACAGTTCCCTGCTTCCTGCACAATAGATAAATTAGTGTGTATGACAAAACCAGTAAGCACTGCTATACATATACAGATACACACATATGTAATAAACATGAAAAGGTACCTTTACTTTTTAATTTTCTAGCCTTTAAGAATCTAACTACACAGGCAAATTGAGAGAATCTAGTTTTTGCATGACTTTAAATTTAAATGATTATTTTCAGGCATAAAAAAAACTAAAAATAAACTAAAAAAAAAAAAAAGCCAACACAACCACCACCACAGTTCTAGAGAAAACCCGGCAAGACACAGACAAGTTACTCTGCTGAGATAAACCCCTCCACAGTTTCTATTCAGCACTCAGTCTCACGGTGATTTCTGCATTACATAGGATGCCCAACACTGCTGTCACCTCAAGACTTGAATTTCATAGCCTAGATTTTTATGGTAAAGGTATGAAGAAACTGACTAGCTGAATTTCAATGCCAAGTTTTGTGATTTAACTGATATTTCTAGGACAGACAGGAAGACTAATCTTCGTAATCCCACCCTATAAGCCTCAAGTAAATCAATAAAGCAATATATGGAAGCAAGGAATTTTTTAGTTTAGAAACTAGTCTTTTGAGTTAAGAACAATAAAGACTGCATGTGATATGCCAGACACTATAAGCTATTCTGGCAAATTACTGAGGAGTTTACCAGAAAGGACAAGAATTTATTATGCTAAATATGTGAATGCTCAAAACCTGTCTCAGTCCAGCCCAATGATTCTGACTGATTCTGGAGGCTGTGGGCAGCACAACAATTCTGAGAAAGACGCAGAAACCTGTAAATGGTAGTGATGTAGTGATTTCAGGAAAAGGCTTTTCCATAGATTTAAAAAAAAAAAGTCATGATTATGTAATCTCTAGTGCATAATAGAATATACTATAGGATATGTTGGTTAAGATTTCTTACAAAACAGAATTAATGCAGACCCCCTCAAGGGGTGAAAAACAGTACCATCATACTCCATCCAGAGAATAAAAGACTAACAAGAAGATAGGAAAGGCACATGTAAGACATAAAAGCCCCCCAAATCTCCTGTGGTCTGCTAACCATTTTAAAATGTCATCAGTGTGCTGCTCCCTCAGCAATCAAGATGAAACACACAGAGCAGCTTTGGGTGGATGATGTCCATTTCTTTATCGTGTTTAGTGAAATCACTCTGTAGGAAGAGATTTCTAATGAAGAACACTTCTAACCCACTTTCAAGCAAGCGTGTTCCTGGACAATCTCTATCCAAATACAGCTCATCTGTGAACCAAGCAATGCATAAAAATCTAACAAGCTGCATCCTGGTTACAAACTGTTCTTTTTGCCTACTGCTGTCCGAATAGCACCATCTCTGCAGTGGAGCTCTGAAAAAATGGAGCTTGTTACTTATTATTTTAAATACAAAAATCTTCCCTCTGCTCCTGTGCACCTCCCTCCAACTGACCAACTGGTAAAACTGGAATGAAATTAAGGGCAACATTATTTGTGTAGTTCGAAAAAGCTGGGAAGAATTTTTGCCACCAGCAGCTACATCAATGCTGGTGGCAAAAATTCTTCATAATTTCAATCATAATTCATTTCCATTAATATTTACAAGCACTACTTTGTTTTTATTCTTAAGTGATTTACCTCAGATTTCAATTTATTGTGAAAGGCACCTGGGAAACATCTTCCACTCAATTTCCACTCAAACAGAAACGTTCTCTTTTTCCTGCTTCACATACCACTCCATCCTGTGCTTTCGGATTTTTTCAAGATTTCTTATAAAAGGTAATCTTAAGCCTTGAAACATTTTAACCTGTGTAAAAGTAAATCATCCCCATTTAAATATCTGTAAAATTATTGAGACAGTGACAGTCCAGTGAAGCAAAGAAAAAAACAAATGCAAACATCTAAAACTGACTGCCCAAATGTTTGCTGGTTTTATGCACAGTATTTGCTTTGCATCACAGTTTTTAATTGTAATTAGATCTGTAATGATGCCATAAATATGTACATTTTATAGATTTTTTTAAAAGCTTGTCTAGAGTGAAAATAGTGAGGTTTGTCTAATAGTTTCTTTCAGCTCCACACACTCATGACAAAACTGTAGAATGAGTTTGTCAAGTTGTCAGAATTAAATAGCTGTTAAAGTACTTAGGGAGGTAACATACAAAATTTATCTATTGTGAGACCCAACCTTTTTGAAAGTCCAAAACTTAGAGAACAGACAGAATAAAACACAGAGAAGAAAGCATTATGGCATGTTTGATGGACAGCCTTTTAAGAAATGTGGATTTATAAGGGCTGAATTTTCCTGGGTTTTTTAGCTTACTTTGAAGAAATCCTTCATATCTACACCATCTTCTCAGCTTTAACAGCATTTCTTTCCAGAGTATCATCTCATCTTCTAGACAAGGTAAGGATTAAGGGCTTCAAAACAAATTCAGTTGTTTCTAAAGGTCCTTTGTATCATATGTAAGAAATTACTACAACTAGTCACAGTTCTGTCTTGTAATATACAACTATAGGTGGAATAAACATACTTCTCCTACATGGGAGAACAATGTGTCAGTCAGAAGCTGATCCCAGTTTGTTTTCTCACCTTGGCAGAGAATAGCCACACTCTGCTGTGCACAGTAGAAGACCTGACAGAAAGAATACATTATCTACACTCCCCTGAGTCTTATGCATCTCATGTTTGTGTGCTTCAGCTGATGATCATGCCACTGACAATACGTGAGATTTTTCTGGCACAAGGAAAACAACCCTCTCATCCCCAAAAGCTGGGCACACCAATGGGAAAAGATTTCTCTTCACACACCTTGCAGAAGCAGAGATACCTGCAGTCCTTGGAGGGATTATGTGAACAAGCCAACAGCTCCACACATTCTGCATTTGTGCTTGAGCCTACAGAGGTGCAGCCAGAAGCTTTCCCTTACTCTCTGGCCAGTAAATTCTCATTGTGCCACCAACTACCAAGGCTGAGAAATAAAATGGGTGAAGAGTCCATGACGGCTGTAGCACCTCATAGAAGAAATGTCACTTCAGGATGACATAAGTGCTCTTTCTTCCATCTTCATGAATCCCATTGCACGTGACTGACAAAAGTCTTTCTGCTCACAGGATGATGGAAATAAGTCACATCAGCAAGCATTGAGATGTTGCTTTTTTAGATCTAACATCAGCTCTCACTACCCATGCAAGCATGCAGTGTTCACAGGTAAAGTGTAATGGCCCACATGTCAGCTTTGTGCATTTCAGGACCAGTTAAAGGTGCTACCAGAGCAGTAGCAGAGCAAGCAATGACAAGCAGTAAGGGAAGTACAGCCACCAGCTGGCAGAACAGCACGATGCATTGAGGAACTTGGTGATGAAATGTCTTGGCCTCTAAAGCAGCTTCCTACTAACAAAGAGAGACTTAATCTCATCAGCGTCACCATGTGAAGCCAGGCATACATACAAATAATGCCATTTCTTCTTTACTCTGGAACACACAATGGAAGCTGACTGACTGACTTGTGAAGAGGACTGAAAACATGCACGGTCACTTTGTTCAAAGAGCTGAGAACACAAAAAGAGCTTTGTTTCCTTACACCTATTCTCTTTCATAGATGAGAAAGAAGGTGGGAACTACTAGGATGCCTCTAAAACAGAGTGCCACTCTGCCACAAGAAGGCTCAACTGGAATAAAAAATCCAGGCTGGAGTGATGTGCTGGTCTGTGACTGACTGGCTGTGTCTTGCTCAATGACACTGCAATGGCAAACCAAGCAATGCAGCCACCTGGGATGTCTTTTCAAGGGTAAAGCCTGCCTGTTCAGAGATGATTTCTTAGACTCGAAAAAGATCAATGAGGTGAGAGAGGCCCCTGAACTCTGTCACCACATCTAACAGCTGTGAGGACATAGCTGATGCTTACCATGGGTTGGGCCTGAAATGCAGTTTTCAATAGCAGGAGTTGATCTTCAGTTGGCAAATCTCAATAGCACTGTTGTTCCTTGTAGCAATCAAAACTCCTTCCCTTTACCAACCCCCTGATCAACTCAGAACCACCACTCCTGGCCGAGGTATGTGGCTGGAACTGGATCTTGGATGCTGGACTTGAAATAAACGACCCAACTAAGGCCAGCAGCCAGGAGGATGAATTTGCCTCATTATTTCAGTATTAAATGAGGCTGGCAGTTCTCAACCAATATAGAAAAACATCCTTTCCTTTCCTCTGCCTCCCCTCTCTCCTTATGAAAGCAAAGACCACAAATGTGTCCTGTGTGTGAAGGACAATGAGGTAGGTCTCTGAGCAGAGGTTTGAAGACTGCCTTCAAAGTCACCTTTCAGAAGCTCAGCCTGAACCTGATGCTTTCCCTTGGTTTCCATATCTGCAAACACAAGTAGGCTGTGTGCAAGCCAGGGACACACACAAGTACCTCAGCAGGAAACAGCTTCTGCTGCATCGATCAGAAGCATCAAGTTACTGTATGATGGCAACAGCTCAAAGTCAGAGGGCCTAATTTATATGGCTCTGCAACTTTGTTATGCCAAACAGACGTGTTAAAGATCAGCTGCCTGAAGATCTTTGCACTCCAGTTTTAGTTGAATGAGCAACTATTACACATGTTCAAAATCATTATACAAAGACAGACAGACAAGCCAGTGACACAGCTATGTCACTTAAGCCCAAGAACGGATTCAGGATTCCACTGTGGCCTTGTCTATAAGAAAGACCCTGTATACAGACACTCAATACAAGCCAGAAGAACAAAACCATTCCTCCCCAGCTGAGGTGAACAACTACCATCTGTTTTCACAGCATTTTCAGATACACAGGGGAATTTGAGCTGAGTATCTCCTAGCTATAGATTTAGCAATAAGGAGTGCCCTCCATGTTAAAAATACATTTAAATCATCTGTTACAAGGATAAAATGTAGGACAAAGTTCTGTAAACCTTCATACAGATCACGCAATGCACAGAGCCTCTACCAAGACAACTGCCTGGAAGTGCAGGCAACTGCATGTCTTACATAAAGCAAAAGCATTAAACTGCTGCTTACCCAGGCAACCCACCACTATCACTCACTAACCTGTACTGCCAACCTCCACCACCTCTCTCTCTTCTTAATACACCTCCATAGACAACTCAAACTCTATATTTCTTTGCTATCATGAAGATTAAAGACATGCTGAGAATCAGTAGACAGCAGGATAACTTTCAGAAGAGACAAAGTGCACAAAAGGATAATCTACATGGATCTTACTGATGCTTCTATTTATTCCTGCAACGTTTAAGCATGTGGCACGTAACCTGCAAGAGGCAATTTCCAAACTGAAGCACAACGCAATGTATTAGCTCAGTCAACTGAAGCTGCACCTTCAACAGTAAGCCCAATTTGACTGATGGTGTTAAATGTCCTTGGAAGATGCATGTCACCAAAGTGTGACTGTGCATCTGATCACTGAATATAAGTGAAACTGCTTTTAATTCAGCACACAGGGAGAGCCAGGCAGGTAGGCGCTCTAGGAAGGAAATTCTTCTTTGTCCCTTCACCATCATCTAGAGTTGGTAGGAGTTGGCCTCTTTCACAGTATTCTTTCTAATGGCAGCTTGTGATTTAATAAATTGAGTCAGAATCTTGAATACAAGGCACTCAGTAATTTGAATTATTAATTACCTTGTTTATTTGAACACATTTTACCTTGAAGTTGTTCTAGCATTCTTATTCTCGATTTTGAAAATTGACCCTCATGAAAAGCTACTGGTGACTTACAGGTACTTTTCTAGCTCTAAGAAACTGCATTAGTAATTAAGTGAGACCTCTTTTAAAGGTCAGATTTCTTCAGCAGCTAAACATCATCTCTTCTGACCACATGATTAGGTCAACAGAATTTCTCTCATTAGTTCCTCCATATGTACATCTCCACACTTGCTTTGTCTTTCTACACAAACACAAACATGTTAATTTCCATGTTTGAATAACTGTAGTAGAAGAACAAATTGAATGTTCAAATTTGAAGCAGAAATTCAACCCATTTACTGAACGGAGAAACTTGATTAGGAATTTTCAAACATCAGAGAACTAAGTACTCAAATCACACTGAAAGTCAATATAAATTGAGCACTGATCTTTCCAAAACTACGCTAAACACAGCTTTAAATACAGCAATATGAAGAATATTTCAGTGGTTTTTTTAGTCTGATGTTATGAAGCTCGGACCACCAAACAGTAATGCAAACTTTTTGCTTACTAACAACCACTATCACCCTCTTCTCAGGTTTAGGAACAAAATCCTATCAATGGAAACACTTAAGGCTATTTTTAAGCATAAAACATGGTGAGATTTGGGAGAGTCTATCAGAGCACTCAAGATACTTACGTGAATAACACGAGCTGAATACTTTTCACCCCCACCCCTCCAAATTTTCAATTCACAGACTTGTAACAGCATATCATCTGGGCTTAGGGACATTTTGCAGTAGAAGATTTTCTCCTATTATACCTCTTTAGGATGGAATGCTCAACACTACTGTGAAATGTTCAGAGCAGCCTTAGCACTCTACTGTGTGTATACACCCAGTAATGAAGATTAATCACTTTTATTTTCACCGTACCTGTAACCAATATAATTCCTTTTGCATCTTTAAAAATGTTTAATATAATGCTGTATTTAAAGCCAGTTTAGAGAAGCTATCATACATAAATACTAGGCAGATCCAAAGGAATAACCATAGTAGCAACCTCTCCATTTCCATGGAAACCCTACTTACAACACATGATCAAATCTTACATGAATGTTAATCTCTTAAATCTATATAAATTCACACTTCAAAGATGCAGTCTACAAACAAAAGAGTCTGCAATATAAAGCACCAGTATCTCAAAAAATTTAGCAAGCAGCAGAACTGTTGGTGCTCCTTATGCACAGAACTCCTCAGAGTCAGCCTGTAAAGCATCCCTCACAGCAGGGGTGCTAGAAAACAACACACCATGGCAGTGATGAAAATAACTTGGAAACTGACATCTTCCCATGCAATGTTTTTTAAAGATTAAAAAGATACCAAAATCCAAAACACAGAAGAAGAAAACAACTAAAAAAGCCAAACCAAAACTGGGGGCAAGTCAAGAGAAAAATCTAATAATTTCAAGCTCATTCCCTACTAGAGCAGAGTTCTTGGCAAAAGCAGAGAACTTTTTCTAAGGCTTTATACATGTCTGTTCAGTGAGAGCACTAAAGAAACAATGTAAGACATTTTGCATGGTAGCTGAATTTATTGGTTTTCTCTTCCAACCAGGCATTAAAAACTACTCATCAATTACTTCCTAGGGCTAAGAAATACTATGAGTGTAACACCACGTTAACCTAGACTTACATACTTTAAGGCCTTCCCAGAACACTGAAAAAAAACCCCAAAAAACCCTACCCCAAACTCTCAAACTAACCAAAACAGAGGTACCAACTTTCTGGACAGTCTCTGTACACGTTTTCCCTCTGAGTTGCAGAATCTGCTAAGTTTCTCCTTTTCTCATGGCAGAGAGCAAAGTTCACGATTTGGAGAAGATGTGGACAAAGCAGGAAGTAGGCATGCCCAGACTGGGGACAAAAGACCACTCTGTGGCTACTGACAATCCAACACAGCAGAAGAGAAAAGAGCACTGACAACTGACCTACAATCATCAGCATGGATGATGATCACTTGGATATGTACAGCAAGGAAGGGCTATACTCCATAGGCTGAAGCAAAATGATCCAAGTATTTTAAGCATTTTTACCGAAAGAAAAGCTACAACTGGGTCAAGATCCTGTAAGAACACCACAGTTAATGCCTGTCCCACCAGTACAATCAATTCCCTCAAAATACACTATACAGAAGAGAGAAGTTTAAAGAGATGCAGACAAGCAGATCCACTTACAGTCTTTTACAAACTGAAGTGACCACCCTGGATTTCTGAAGGAATGCATTACATAAGCTCAGCTTCTTTTCTATTTTTTTATCCTTCCTGTTAACCTTTTAACTAATGCATGACTCTTCCTATCTCAATGTATGTTCAATTTCTTCTTGATTAATATTGAGCCAATTAGCTTACTCTTAATTGCCAGCACAATGACAAGATTTTAAGTAATTCTTTACCATATTCATCTGGTGTTTGACACATTTCACATTAAATGAAGAATGGCATATCTAGCTGAGCTTCCAAAGCTAATTTAGACAAGGGAAAAAAATAAATCAATCAATCCCCTGTGTTAGAATTTGTCTGGGCTCCAAATTAATGGTCTGAAACCTCAGTCAGTAAGTAACATGCTCTGTGTCTGCTTGGCTTGAAACCTGAAAGAATAAATTCTATCTTCAACCACACTACATTATCAGAACAGATCTGAACAATATCAATAATGTAGAGAAAAGCCAAGTAGAATCAGAGAAATGCAGTGCAGAACAGGTGGAACTCAGATACATACATTTCAAGGTACTGTAGAGGATAAGAACCAATTTATTCTCTTTCTAGAAGGTACAAAATGAAATGGCATGCCCAGTGACTCTGTCACATTTCTTAATTTTTCTGCAAAAATAAGCAATTACAGCCAAATAAAAATAGAGAAAAGGGGAGATTAAGCTTAAGAGTAACAGACTTTTGCAAGTATGGTTAGAAATTGTCAGTGTGAACACAAGATAAGTACTCTGTTCACTTACAAAGGAAAGCAAAAATAATGTTCAAATTGTTAATAATGTTGTAATTTTTTTCTGTAAAGTAATTCAGATCTTGTGTGTCCTATATTCCCTTGAGAAAAGCTCATCCAATCAACCAGTCAATTACTTTCAACGCAGGACAGGGAAAAAGGTAACCATTTTGAATTTTCAGCTCCAATTAATTTTATAAAGATAACAGAAATTGTTTTCTAATTTATTCACCTGCTTAGCACCAAAGTGCATCAAAGCACAACTGCATTCATTTTTGTCATGACACAGTGAGGCCTAAGAACATATCATCATTATATGATGAAGCAATCCCAAATGACCAGTATTTAGATTCCTTGTAAAATTAAGAAATGCACTCTGCCATCACAGAACTAGAATTTCAGAAAAAATAATCCTACTACAGATATATAATTGTTGTGAAACTTAAAACCACAAATAAGTTTCCATCTCCCGTACCACCAGTAACACAGAACTTCTGCTGATTACAAAAACAGACTAAAAAAAAGGGGGGAAAACCAGCTGGATGATCCTTGGCAAACATTAGACAGTAAAATAGGGAAGTTTTGACTTCAAAAATTACTCAGCACTGTCCTGAAAATGAGACATGTTAAGTGAAATGAACTGCCATTATTAATTTTTTTAAAATACCTGAAGTGTGTTCAAGACTGATAGTACAGAAAGGACAAAACCCCAAAATTCTCAGTGTCAAATACTGTATGTACAACTGTGCTGCCCTGCAGAAACCGATCTGATTTTTAGAGGTGACAGTATTCATTTTAGGGGAAACATCATTTGGCTATCACCTGGCAGAATAAATTTGGCTGAGGTGTCCATTCAGACACATGATGTTCAATACCTGCATCTTAATCAAGAGAGACACATTAACATTTTTATCCTTTAGAGATTCAAAGACTCCAAAACAAGTACCATAGCTTAGCAGGAAATCAGAACCAAAACCCAACAACCAATGCACGTATTTAAAATGAAAAAGGGAAACATCAAATATAAATTCTAAAGCTCTAAGTGAAACATTAAATTATACTTGGATGTGCACACACATGCCCCACCACAGTAACATTTTCATAAACATACAGCAAAGTTTGAAAGATTACCTGGTAAAAATACCATCCACAATACCAATCGTCGACTCCTCTGCGGGAACATAAGAACCAATCTGTGCCATGACTGTGATCAATGCAACTTGCTTTATATATGAACTCTTTCCTCCCATGTTGGGTCCAGTTATTATCATGACCCTTTCACCATCTCCCTGGAAACATAAAACATTGGTGAAACATATTGTCCTGCACATGGTGCTGTTCTAAGAAAGGCTGCTGAGTGTATGTGCCTACAGGGATAAAGGACAAGCCCTCAGGACACAGTCTGTAGTTGAAAAAGCTTCCTTCACAGCATTCAGTTTTCAAGAGTTTATGATGCCACGTATCAAAAATCTTCCTAAGTCCTCTCCAGGCTCATAAGAGAGGAGCATCACTATCATCTTTCATTACTCTTGAGCAAAACAAAGTGAGGAGAACCTTCTTGGTCCATCAAGGAACCAAGAGAATCCATGAAGCATCTGTACAATTTCATTTGAAGGGGGAACTTCACCAGCTTTCAGCACAGCCAGTGCTGTCCTAATTTGGATTCTGCTCCAGTTAAGGAGTTCTCATTGCCAAATGGGGGGGAAATCTGGCAGCCAAAGATCAGACCTAGACCCCTTCATAACTGCTTGCCTTGCTACAACACACACACATTCAAACAGAAGGGCTACAAGAAGAAATCAAGACATTTTTGAGTTTGGCAATACTTGACTGCAACACAGATATTGTGAGCAGATTGTATCCAATCTCTGATTGACTGGTGCATCCAACCACTGAAATCTTACAGAAAAATGAATCAGATGCAAGAGCTTGTCTCAGCTGTAAAAGTCCCTACAGTACTGCTGTAGGTCTATGGCTCCAGAATAAAACTGTCATCTTCTGGTGGAAGACAGTTGCTAATACAAAATTAAAACTCATCAATGAGTCTATAAAGCCTTATCACAGCCTGCATCAAAACTAGGAAATTAGATTATGCAAGGATGTTGAATAACTAGAGTTTTTACTTTCTACTACATACATACAATGAAATCCAACAACTGATGAACTAACCAAAAGTCAGCATATTTCACTGCTCCACAGGCGGGGCATGTCAGACAGGACAAGCATAATGAACATTAGACACACTACTTAGGGAAGTTGGAACTGACCAGGCACTGTGATGACAACAACATATCTCTGAGGAATAAACATGATTATCTTTACAGGGATTTCATTTTGTTAAGAGGGAGGCAAATAAGATTTATATGTCACATGTCATAATCCACATCATAGAAAAGATGGATGGAATCAGTCTTAGGTCAATGCAGAAAACTGTTTAGCTTTTGCTGGAAAAAAAAAAAAACCCTGTCCATAAGGAAGTCACAATAAAGTCAAAACCCAAAAAATGTCATTATCAGGAATAAAGAATGGAAGTAATAACATGCATATGACTACATGAGAACAAAACTCACAACATTCTAGTCTCTGAGGTGTAGTTTCAATACAGCAACTGAAACTTCATCAGGACCACCATTTGGCTCAACACAACAGAATTACAGATACTTAAATCCAGGATGAGTTAATCTGTTAGAACCCACAAACTTCTTCCATGTGTTTGGTATCCCTCTGGGGTCCCTCCAGCCATGTTCTGACACTGGTGGCTGGCTTGCAAAGCCAGCTTTCAGAAAGAACATATGCTGTAACATCAGACCAGAGAGCCCATCTGCCCTTATAATTGCACAGAACCATAAGCTAACATCTTAGTGGAATTTATGGATGAAGTTAGAATTTCCATGAATATTTGGATGAGAGAGGGAGAACTGAAAAATAAGATGTTTATTTCGGGGCACTGCAAGAAAGCTTTTCCTAAAGTTAGTTATTTGACAACATTTCAGCTGAAAACATGACAGCAATTGCATTTTACTGTTGATTCAAATACATCAGCTTAAAACCAGACACGTTTTAATAAACTGGTTCCCACCTACCTCTCTCAAAAAAGACAGAACTCTAACAGTAGAGGCAAAAACAATTCCACCACGATCAGTTGATTTTGTAATATTCAGTATTTAGAAAGCCAACATAAGAATGGGGCTAACAGGGGAAAGTGCATGATGATTACTGAATGAAATGATGAGTTTTCTGTAAATGCCATCTGTCGTTTGTTTGGAGTTGACAAATAATTTTGAAAACATTCCCTGATGTATTGCACAATATCTGTATCATTGTTCAGTATATAACATGGTTTAAAAATATCTCCAGAGAAATACATACACATTTGAATGGTATTTATCACAGCCCATGCTCCACACTGACATACCTTTTATATATCAACTGTATGAAAAAGCAGTTACGTATACACAGTTCAGTGCATTTTTTGTATTAAGAACAGAAACACAGTATTTAAAAAAAGGTTCAGAAAGGTAAATATTTAATAAAAAACGCCAAAAGGGCATGCCACTTAAAAAAACAAATTTAGGTTTTGATGAAAAAAAAGGAGGAAACAAAATAAAAGATGTTTATCAGAAACAGATTAAGTGAAGTAAAATATGACAATATTTCCTACCTGTGGTAATTGTGTATTTATAGCAATTTTAGGTAATGTAGGTCATGCAATTTAGGTAATGTTGCATAGAAAATGTCAGGAAATAACCTACCCACTTTCTTTGACGACTTGGCAACAATAACAAGCAAGAGTCTTACTACTTCTCAACATCACTCTCTATTGCAGAAAACAACAGCCAGAAGGAGACTTAGGGGCAACACACTGCCTGCAAGCTAAGCATGGGGGATCTTTAGCATATGTTAATATGAAAGGCTTCTTCCAACCAGTGTGCAATCTACAAAGAATGGACTTGCCACTACACAGTCAAGAGTCAGAGCTCCAAATCTGCTCTGTCAGATTAAAAAAGGCTGCATGAAATCAATACCTCCAGAAAGAAAGGAAAACACATAGTAAAGTAATACCACCAAAAATGATCTGAGCTATCTTAGAACTGTCTTGGAAAGTGAGCCTGTAAGACATGGAAACATTTGTTGTGCATTTGAACATTAAAAAGTTCCACTAATCTCACATAAAGTTATGACAAAATGTAGACTTCTTCTGATAACACTGGTAAAACCCCTGGAATTATTAATTTGTTTTTCAAAAAGAGCCACTTTAAACTTTTATTTTCCTAGTTTTGAGATCATCTGTTTTAGCTTAGGAAGGGATTGGTTGGACTTGATGATCTTCAAAGGTCTTTTGCAACCCTGTGATCCTGTGATCTTTCTTAATGCCGTGAAAAGCGAACAACGTTGTAAAGAGAGTGTCTGGCTGCTAGATAGCAGAAAAAGGACACAACAGATGTGATCACATCTAGCCATATCTCTCTGAAATGTAACCAAGCAGAAAGCTGTATGATTAAATTATTTATTTTAACTTCGTGGCCAGGATGCAGATGCCAAATTCCCCCCCCTTGGATGACGCTGAAGCTCAAACCATTTCTCAGTACTTACTGAAAGGTTAGTGGTATTTGGAACATACTGATCCTGTTCTCCCAGTAGCACATCAATCACAGGGTGCCTCCCATTTTTTATAATTATTTCTCGACGATTATCTTGCACAGTTGGTCTGCAGAAAGGAAGAGACATTAATTTCAACATTCATTGTAACTGATTACTTAGAAGTACTGCAGCTAAAGCCTGAAGAAGGGTAGGAAAAAAATAGAAATGACAAAAATTAATTAATGCTGTCAAATATTTCTAAGGACTTCCCTGGTTTCATTCAGTGATAAAAAAGTATTAGCAGATTGGGTAACAAAATTTTAGAATTCTTCATTTTTCCACTCCCTAGGGAATGTTTTCGTTTGTTTAGTTGTATTCTAAAGGAATACTAGGAACTACAAAATGAACAAGCAGTAGCAAAAATACGCAAACTGGAGGGGACTGCTTTCTTCCCACCACTACAGTGGCTTCTGCAAGTGCCACCTTTTGCAGACACATTTCATACTCTCAGAATGATCTTGCTGAACTAGTCCAACCTGCTACTGCATTAAACCCTAACTAGTGTGGGGAGTGGAAAAATAATTGTCCAACTTTGTATATTATGACTGATAACACATTAAATGATATAAATCAAAGAGTACAGTATGACAGAGCTGTAACTCTCCTATAAACATTAGCAGCTCTCATAATGTGACAGCAACTCCCAAACATATGAGTCATCAAACCATAACAGTCTATAGAAAGAGCTTACTATTTAAGTTGACATACTGAAATGACAGTACCTTTTCAGAGATTAGTATGCAAACCAGATCAATACTACTTACTTTCTTCTCTCATCTCCAAACCATGTAAAAAGTTTTGCCTTTAATGCTTCCACCTTAGCTACAAATTTATCTATGTGTCTAGTCATACATGTGTAATTCCACGTTATACATCTTCACATCAACAAAGTTCTACCTCCAAGAGCTGTGTGCTCTTCACAGAGAGAAAAATGCAAAAGAAGCATGTTCCACTAAATAATGACTGTGATTTCCTTTTGTTCTCTTGCAACTTAAATTTACTTTTTCATTGCAAACTGAAGTGCAGCATTCAATGGAGAGGTAAATGTGGTGTCATGTCTCAGCAACATTCTGTTACACAAGAAGTATAATCACTCTGAAATAAGAGCAGTAATTTAGGAAAGTGACGACAGCTGAGTAAAAGAGTAATACTGGAATAAAGACACATATTTTTTTTACTGGAAATTAACTAACACTTTGGATGGACTTTAGAGTGGAGGGAAGAATAGACGCGAGGAGCGTGATTTTTCCTGAGTGGAAGAATGATGATGCAATTTGAAAAGAACATGGAGATAAAATAAATGACATATTAGGAGCACAATGCACTGGAGAAAGAGGTGCAAGTTAAGAATGGTGTGGGTTGGTTTCTTTTTAGCACGAAGATATTTCCAGCAGTTGAATAGCTGAGATTAAACCAATATGGACAGAGTCTTAGGCCTTTGGGATAAAGAAAGGAAATGTCACCCTCCATCTGATGAACTGGTAAGCTGTTTGGAGCTGTAATATGATAGTCCTAAAAGGGAGAACATCCCTAGAAGCACTTCCTTCTGGATTTCTCCACTTTGCATTCAGAAGAGAGGCATAACAGCTGAATGATCCATTTGCCATTTTATAATTCTGCCCTCTACTTTGGGCATAATTGTCTTTATCCTAACTGCTCAAGCCTCCATACACGTAACTGTGAAATATGATGTGAGTTTCAGATGCCATGAGCCTTGCTGACTCTGCCTATTCTGGTTTCACACAATGGGGCTTGCAGAGGCAGGCCCTCAGCCACAGTCATTTAAAAGTTCTTCCCTGTCCCAGTTAGACAATCACATGTCATGCAGTAAGAGAGAACTGGGGGACGGGGGTGGAAATTGCTCTGGAATGTATAACGTCCTTTATTCATGCATCTTTTCAATGGTGCTCCTTAAACAAACTCACTGCTTGCAGAATGGATACTCAAACTTCAGATGATGATCTCTGGGCTACCTACACCAGTTAGGCATCTAACTTTGTGTCCTGGGAGCCCAATGCCTTACATTGTCCATGTCAGGGTTGAGTCTCCCAAAGCAGGGTTCCAGAGACAGGTTGAAACTCCAAGATATGCTTACTACTCTCCAACAACCATGTGGAGCACCAGTGCTCCCAACCTCACAACTTGTTTACCTGCCTCAGGTAGGATGATATGAAACAATCCTCAATCAAAAAAACATTCTCCCGAAATACTCAAGTTGGTTAATATGGATGTCCCGTCTTTCCTTCAGTAGTCCTCCAAAATTAATTATTGACACCTTCCCTGCAGCTGAAGTTTCACTGAGAAGTCTCCTTCCTGCCAGTTTATAAGCTCTAAGCCACTCTTTAAAATTCAGTGAATTATTTAAACACTGCACAGTGAATTAATAAAATTTCAGTTTGTTTTCTCATCTCAGTATACAGAATAAACGAGCAATTACTTTTAAAGAGATTTTGATTAGCAGCAGGCATGATCAAGAATCCAGAAGTGATCAATACTGTCTTTAATGCTGTATAAATGCAGAAGGATATCTAAGTGGATTTCCCTTTATCCACACACATTTAATACATGATTTGCTGTTATTTCCACGGGTCACAAATGTTACCAATTCATATGGTTATACATAAGCAATTGCCCAATTACTTGCAATGTAGCCCCACAATGACATTTAAAAACCACACAGCACTTTTCAAAAAAAGAGTATGTGGACTGTATGGAAGAAGGAATGGCTGAGGACTGGAAACAGATAGCCCTCACAAGGGTGTTCACAGTAAGCCTCAGAAACAGTAAATGCCAATCTCTAGGACAGCACTCAGCAAGCTGAAGCAGTGGTTCAGCGAGCGTCGAGTCTCTCTGGGGACACAGACCTCGTGATATAGAAGAAAACACACCAATAAGACTGACTATCTCTGTGTAGGTGCAAGGGATGTGGGTTTGCGAGGGGGAGGAAGACCCAAGTTGCAGATTGTACACACTCAGGAGCCAGCTCTGGACCAATCTCTGAGGCAGAAAGCCTTAAGGGTTCATGCTTCCTCATGGCAGAATGCAGCAGGCTGTGGTGCCTGGTGTGCACGTGTGGGTCTTGCACAGAGGGAAGGGCACAGCTCATCAGATTTAACACACATTCCTAGGTAAGGCACCATCCCTGCTCTGGAAGCTGGCTCTAATTACCTATTATTTACCTGAAATACATCTTTGAAACATACCTCATACACCTTAAAATCTTAGGTATTATACACTATAAAGTCAGACTTTGATGAGGAGAAAAGAAATAGGAGGAAAAAAATTTCCATGCAAAGTCCAACATATATTTATGTTTGTGAGATATCATCTACCAACCACACACAGTTTGAAAACCAGACAAACATGAGATGTCAAATTTAAACCGCAATGTTTACAGACTTGAATTAAGCCCAGAAGTGCCGCTTTGCAAAATCAGATTAAGTCGAAACTACTGCAAACAATTTCAATAATGCATTTTATCACGGTACACATATTAAAATCAAATTTATTTAAAAAGCTCTCTCATAATTCCCTATAAAATCTTACATAAAAATTAAACATTTATTACCTGCAGTAGTCTCCTTGTTTAGCCACCTGAGCCAATGAGAACAGACAGTCGATAGTTGCTAGGTGACCAGTTGCTTTAGACACGGGGTGATAATGTTCACTGAAATGGCTACACCAAAACAGGGGAAAATAACAGGAGGAAGAAAAGAGGAAAAAAAAAAATCATTTCATACAGATAGGAATGTACTGTCAAAATACACCTCGTGCATGCTTCTCACAGAGCTCTCTACAGTCTCTAAATTACTCTGAATTCAAATCTCCCAGCAGTGTATTAACTTACAGTATGAGGACACAATCTTGCTCACAGCAGACTTCGTGCTTCCCTTGTAACAGGGCATTATTTTTAAGCACAAAAAGGCGGCAAAATGAAACTCATTTAATAGCATATAAAGGGTCCACAGTTGATCCCTGCTGCCTAAATAAGGTCTCTGAAAATGCCACTGTTTATCACAGTGGCAGCTGAATCGCAACTGCCAATTCACTTCAGCTGTAAGTTACAGTCAAATAACCCCCCCTCCAAACAATAAAAAAAACCCCTCAAACCCTGAAGTGCCTGAATACAGGATTTGTCTACAATATCAATAAAATATGGTAAGTACAATAGAAAATTCAAGAATTCACCTTCCATTTATGGTACCGATGCCCCTAGTACAACAATAACATTACCAGGAGAAAGCAGAGTTCATTCTTTTAGTACTGTAGAATTTATTTCTCTCCACTCCTAGCCTCAAAGATACAATTGGGGAATATAAAGCAAGTAAGGGAGCAAAAATGAATAAATAAATAAATGGAGGGCTGGGGAAGATCACTCTCTACACATCTTTCCTTGCTGTACGCTGCTATCATATGACACTATTGAAATCATCAAAGTGAACATGAAAAGCAGCAGATCTAAGTAAAGAAAGGTCTACTAAAACTTATATAGCTAATATAGTAACAAAAAAAATAATGTAACTATTTTTATGGTATTGCAAAGGCAATACATCTGGAAGAGTGAATTGGAATTTCAGTTTCTAATAAAGTTTACAGAACCTCTGGGTTCCTACCAAGAGGCAAAACTTGGCATCAGTTACATCCAGTGAGGCAATTTCAGAAGGAAGTTTTTGTGGTATGGAAAAAAGCACAAGTGAGTTAATTATTATTGCAAGAATTGAGGGATAATTTCAGTGTGCTAGAAATTCCTGGAAGTAAAGCAGTGATTTATAACCTGACACCTGAAAATTAAAGGTGTTCAGAAGTTTGAGAAATATATTTTAAACTTAACATACACAGGTCTATGGGGCCAGATGGGATCCATCCCAGGGTGCTGAAGGAGCTAGCAGAAGTGCTCACCAGGCCGCTTTCCATACAGGGGTAGGGAGAATCACACTCACACAAGCAACTGCCCAAACACCCTGAACATTCCTAACTGAAAAACTGTAACACTGCAATTGTTGTATAATAAATTCTATTCTCATCTCAGTTACACTGTACTAGATTCCGTTTCACTCCATTTTCAAATTTTGAGAGCCACTGTATATATTTAATAGTGTGCTGTCATCAGAATTTTAAAATCTAGAGACATCACTGCTGCCTTCAGGACTTAGTGTGTAAAGGTCTCGCTTTCAAATGCTTTATGTTGAAGAACAGTATTTTACCATGGGCAGCATAGCTGAGTTATCAACTGCGTTTTTTCCTTTGGTTGTTTTTTTTTTGTTAAGATAAAACTCTTTCTTCTTCTGTTCTTACAGCAATAAATAAAATAATAAAAAATGAGTCTATTTTGTCAACTCACTCTAAAAAGTTTAGCCATTCAGCGTTGCAGTCAAGGACTAGCTGCTCCCGGAGCTGATTCAGATGTTTGTCATTTTCTATAACAAACGGCGAGTGGAAACGGCTGACAGCTTTTGTGCTGGAAAACAGAGAGAAGCCAAATAGGAAATCAAGGTTACTAAGCAATCAGTTACACCATCTACATGCAAAATTGGACTAGTTTTCTAACTCACTCTGAGCCTTGAAAATGCACGGTAAAAAAGCCAGTTCTTTTATTGTGGTACCAAACTCTATTGATACCAGTGATCTTCACTGTGAATAAAGTGATTGGCTACTGTACTGCTGCCCATTCTGAAGGCTGCATTTTTCACAATGTATTATGTATCACTGAAGCTTATATATCTCACAAAATTCTCTTCAGCAACAGGCTTCACAAAGATGATTTTTCTTTGACTGGCTGCATATACAACAACCTCCAACAAAAAAATTTCTACTTTAAAGCTGAAACTTCACAATAAACCTGGAATAAACTTAGTAAATACAGACTGTATTGCATGGATACTAGTTTCCATTTAAGGCACTTGCTCTTTATTTATGTATTTCCATTAAGGACTCATGTTGGCATTCCCAGGCATTCTTTTACAATATCCAGAATAGCTGTATTTTTCCTTCATCGCCTTAATTCTGTCTACTCTGTGCACTTCAATATCGAATTCTTGCATAAGTGAATAGAACATCGCTTCAGAGTTCACCTTTATTATGCCTACTTCTGATGAGACATGGCTCTGTGTACACATCATAACATAAGGTATTCTACCTGTTTAAATAATAAATGATCTTCCAGTTCACCTCTGTTTCATGTACTGGAAAAAGTATCTAAACTATCTAAAATCATGCTTACACAACACTAAGTAACAAAGCAAGCAAAGCTTGTTTGTATGAACAAATAAAATTAAAACATTTTTAATACACTAAGTCTTAGATACTGAGATATTTTGCACAGCTACTTTTACCTTTCTGAATAAAGTAAGAACAACTAAAATTTTATGAAAAATGTATATCTACAATCTACAGGCACAACTGAATCAAAACCGTAATTTTCATGCCAATACATCTGCTTTGAAACATTAAGTACTATTTAAAAATAAACACTTTTAAAAGTTCCGGTTTTTCAGCTTGGTCTTGTTTGGTTTTAAGCAAAACTTACTATGGCAATAAATCAATGTAACCATTTTCATTGGTTGCTTTTAGTTTAAAGAAACCCCAAACCACAAACACACATGGAGCTGTGACAATGTGTATCTAATTAACTGTAAAACCAAAATGGCCCATACTATATTTTTTTCCTTATATATTAAAATACAGCAAACTTTAAAGACATTTTACATACCTACTAACCATAACCCAGTCAGATGGAACGGATGATTTATTGGAATTCTTGACTTCTATCATAAACTAAACAAACAGAAATATAATATTACACATCATGGGAAGTTAAGAAGACTACAGAAGCATAACCATAATGAAATCAAGAAATCTGCAAGCATCAGACGAAACCCATACTCATCCTGAAGAGACTGAGCAGACCAGAAGCTAATGTTCTTTCTTCCCTAAAAAGGAGGGTAATCACGTACATTTGCTGCCAATAGAGCAACTTCTACCCTGAGCTGTTCTTTTGCTCTGCCATGTTCCTGCCTCATCTTTGCCCTTTTGCTCCTCCATCTACTAAAATGTTCTGCTCACCTCCCTCTTACCAAGCCAAACCCAGACTAAAGCTAGTTAAGACTTACCTGATCCTGACTGGGCCTCGCAGAGAATTCAGCATTTACACAGACTCTACACTATACACAAGCTGTACTCAGGCTGTTTCACAGAATCACATAATGATCAGGGTTGGAAGGGGCCTTTGAAGATCATCTAGTCCAACCCCCCTGCCAGAGCAGGGTCACCTTGAGCAGGTTGCACAGGACACAATCCAGGCAGGTTTTGAATGTCTCCAGAGATGGAGACTCCACAACCTCTCTAGGCAGCCCTGGCCCTGAGCTCTGCCACCCCCACAGTAAAGAAGTTCCTCCTCATGTTTAGCTGGAACTTCCTATATTTCACTTTGTACCCATTGCCTCTGTCCTGTTGCAGGGCATCACTGTCAAAAGACTGACCCTGTTCTCCTGACACCCAGCCTACAAGTATTTAAAAGGACTGGTAAGATCCTCCCTCAGTCTCACCTAGGCTAAAGAGTCCCAAGTCCCTCAGCCTTACGAGTAAGATGTGCTTTCCTGCCCAGGGATCAGTGATTCCTATTGAGCCATATTTACCTACAGTATTTCACAGACAAGAGCTCAAAACCTCAAATGCTAGCACTGCATGTACAGTACCTTCCTTCACGTTTGGATCAATTGGAGTTCAGAAATGGAAAGAACAGAGGAAACCAGCAGTAATGGCAAGAAGCTTAGTCCAGTGAAATTTACATTACGTCTTTCCTGCAGTATTTTATACAATTCATGTCAGTTATTTTTATAACACCAGCCTGAGGTTCTAGACGTCAAAGAATAAAAAACACAGATGGAAAATTAATTTCCAGCAGAGATTAGATTAGCCCAGTATCTGATCACCTTTACAGAAATGCCCAAGACTCATCTGACAAAGCTCTTACATTACAGTTAGTATGATTTAGATAAAACCTTCCACACCTCACCAGAATACCCAGCAATCACCTTAGACTACAAACAAGAAGAATAACCCTAACATGAGCACACTCCAGAATGGACAGACTACACTAGTTCTTAATTTACCTAAAACACCTTGAAAATAATCGGTACCTCTGAAACCCTGAAGTTGCATAATACACAAGACAAAGATTTGAAAATGAATCAACTGCTGCTGCTACTAGTAGTGTTGCTGATGTGCTAGTATTGCATTTTTTTCTTGAATTTTAGCTCAAAACAATTAAGCAAGCTGTGTTCATGAAGAGTAGTCAGAAAACAAGACCATATTTGTGTCTATGCTAGACGACTAACTGAACTCAGAACAGTTACACAGCCAGTTCAATTGCCTGGTGTGTTTGTGTGGCTAGCAAGAAATAAGTAGAGAGGTTGCAATCTTCTTCAAAACAACAAAAACATTTCCTTTTTTACCCTTTAATTCTTAGGCCTATTATATAAATATGTGCAGTATTAAATAAACTGGGCCTGAAGCACTGCTTATCAGGAAGCAAACTTTTCCCAAATGTAGCAATTTCTCTCTAAATCCTGCCTGAAAAGAATAGCAATGCTATCACTATCTGGACAGCTTTCTGTCCTGTTTAGTGATGCTATTAGTTACATTAGAGGTCTGGAAATGAAAGATAAGATAGATATGGATGTAACCTCATATTTTTGAAAAGGTGTATGTCAAGTGGATCTTCACAAATTTAAGTTAATAAACTGTGGGCTGACTGCATTCATAAGAGTGTGTTTGGAGGGCACACATGCAGGAGCAAAGAATCTGAGTGCCTCCCTGACAGAACGTCTGTTCTCTGAATGTGTTCAGAGTGGGAAGATAAAGAGAACAGATTTCCTGGCAGCTTCTTTTTCTTCCAGAACCAGCAAACCATAAACCTACTTCTGACCAGTCCTGTTGCAAAGAAGTGCTTGAACACAACATCTATCAGAGTGCTAGAGTGCTACAACAGCACAAGTTCTGAGGAAGGCTGAGCTTAACTCAGACTCGTGTCTATGCTTTGCTCCTCCCCTTCAATTCCCTTTCCTCACTGACCCTCTTCTCTAACCCTTCCTCTTTTGTGTCTTTTGATGTCTGCAATACACTCATACCAGATGTAATTAAATGACAGATAGCTTTAACTTGTGCAGCTCCATTAATGAATTTCCCAAGATAGAGCTCTTTGCCTGCAATGGTTTCTGAGCTGTCTGCTGCTACAAGGGGCCCCTCTAAAACAGGCATAGTTAACTGGTGGTTTCTGAAACTCTCCAGTTCAGACCTGGCTACTTTCTTGATACTCTCCTCTTTCATCAACTCTTCCCTCTTTCACACACATGTCATCATCCAACTCTTAAGCCAGTATTTCAGAGAAATCCTTCAAATCCTGGCTCTTTCCTTCCTCATGCAATACCGAAATGCACTCTTCCACATTTCCTCTTGGACTTAGCATCTTAGCTGACATCCTCCCCGACTCTCCTGCCACATGTTTGTTCTTCTGAACCTCAGTAGCAAAAGAAATATCCACCCAAGGTCTTTATCAAGTGATACTCTAACTCATCCCTTCTCCCATCCCCTCTCAGCATTGTCTATTTGCTCCCTGCTGCATCTCTTGGGTCTTTCTCAGCGTCCCAGGTCCTCAGTGGGACGGTGATCTGCTTCCAGCTTCATACCACACTGTCCTCACTGATTCATCTCTTTTACTCTCAACCCTCATTCAGTTGCCAAGCTAATTTCTTTTCCCAACTTTCTGTGGAGTTTTCCCCAGGTCTCCCACTCTCAGTTCCAGCGCAATGCTGAACAGTGGTATCTCACTGATACTTTCAATTCAATACACAAGAAAGCAAAGCATTACTGAAACAAATTTGACTGCAGTAATGTGGTTTTATTATTTAAATCACCAAAGAAATTGACTTAAATAAAGTGACACTGTCAAAAACCTGTTTTTTGAAGTTGTGCAAATATAGGCAAATGACCTGATCAAGTACCATACTAAATGAAGAGAGTTCTAGTTAAGCCTAGCTTTTAAGCTATTTTCTAGACAAGCAAGGGAACAGCCATCCATAATAGACACCATATTACCTCTTGACCAGAAACTGTAACATACTCGGCAGAAGGATTCTTGATCTGTTTACGAATGTCTACCAGATGCAACTGGATTTTAGAAAGCACATCCGAGATCTCCTCTTTTTTCTTTCTGATGACAGGGAAGTCCGTAAGGTCCTTGAACAATTGGGTTTTATCTCCAGTCCTATCCATAAGAAGCAAAAGATATAGTAATGGTAAAACCAAAAGACACACTCCCCAATTCTACTGGCTGTGTCCATATTTTTATTTGTTATTCTCACTTAATACTAGCTTCATTCCTCTCTCAGTAAGTTTTTTCTGTTATTTGTTCATAGTACAGCACATTTACCAAAAGCTGCTATGCACAGTATATAAACACAAAGGCATTTAAACACTGATAGTCCTTTCCCCATTGTATTAAAAAACCCATCTATTGCTATTGCTTTCTACTCGTCTACATTATATTTGCCCTTCTATGCCAAACCCTGCTGACTTGGATTTCTGTCATCTCTCAGTGTGCATCCTGCGGCTTTATGCTTGTTTTCCCTTAGTCAAGTAAAGCAAGAAAAGGAATCACAAGACAGATCATTCCCTTCTGGCTCAATCCAGAATTTCAGAATACAACTGTTGTCCCAACATGGAGGATCCCAAGTACAGACAACCCCTTTTACCATGATCAAAAGTGAAGCTCTAGATAATTTCTGCATAACAGGAACACAGATTTTTTTGCATATTTAGAATTTGTCCAAATTTGGACAGATTTTAATGAGGATTACAAAGAAAAAAAACATCCTATAAAGTTCTCATCAAAGCAGAATATCACCAGGAGTTTTTCAGAGTACCTTGCTTCTTTTCTAAAGAAATGATTAACCAGAGCAGTTTTTAATACATGCAAAAAATCTGCTCTTTTCTAGTCTTAATGTCAGAAAATGACAAAATAGTTTTGGCTGCAATATCTCAGCTCAGGATTGAAACCTGAAATAACATCATTCAAATATTTAAAACTGGAAGCCGAACAAACTATTAAAAATATTGTTGTCATCAAAAGTAACAAAAATTTAAGTTGTCCTAATAACTATCAGGCAAACAACAAAAAGTAGTACAAACAGGCCTAAATGAACTGAAGTATACATTTGTACTTTAGAGCAAATACAAAACTGTACCATTTAATTAGATAATTACCTTGAAATCTAATATTTGGAGAACAAATAGTTAGCAAACTGAAAGTACTAAAACACAAAAATAATAGAAAGTCTCATTTTCTACTTATATCAATACCCCTTTTGCTTGAGAATGAAACTACAGATGGAGCCAGTGACCATACAGGTAACGCAAAGCTGGACTTTGATTTTGCATTACACAGGATTATTATATAAGTGACAGTAAAGATGCCATTTGTAAATACAGTACTAATTTTTAGAAATGATTTTGTGCTAATTAGACTTGTTTCCATGGGAATGGAAAGGATAAAATGATCGGTAGTAGCCAGCAGCTGATTGTGAAGACTGTCACTATGTGATGTACACCAAAAATTCAAAACCTGACAGTTTAAAAACCCCAACATAAAACCCAACATCTCAAACTCCCCTTAACCCTTAATCTCAAACTCCTCCCTGGAGCAAAGGGCCACTTTTGAAAACTATTACAGGATTTACCTGCACTATACAACTAACACAATGCAATATACACATGCACGTGCAAGCATGCATGTAGCTGTCAACTGCATATTCTCTGTTGTTAGTGAGCATATAAATGTATTTTTAAGAAGGATGGTGGGACATGCAAAGCTTTGAAAAATTTTCACAAACAATAGTAGAAGCCACATTCCTGACTGCAAAGCAGCCACTTTGCTAAAGGTCAAGTCTCACTTCAAAAGAAATAGCTTAAAAACAAAGTATTTCATACATTGTTAAACAATTTAACATGAGCAAAACACATTTTGCTATAAATTCATTCCCCCAAAGAGCCAAGAAACTAAAAAACTCTTCAACCTGAGGCAGATATCCACTAGGCAAAATATTTGCTTGCCTGGTTTAGGGGAAGGGTATGAGCTGTAGAAAAGCACAATCTCTGCTTAACTATAAGCAACCTGTACATATATAAAATCAAAAATATAAACCTAGGGTATATTAAAATAAGATGTGTAATTCACATAACTGAATACATGTAGTCAGCAAGCCCACAAGGCACAGAAGACTAATCTATTTTCTCTACTTACTTGGCTGCTTCTTCATTAAGGATCTTTAAATAATGTTTTACTGGGGAGAGAAGTTCTGGGATTTCCAAAAGCACATTTTGTAATAGTGGAGTTTTCACTTGAGAATGTATGACTGGAACAAGAGCTTGAATTTCCAAATCCAGACGGGACAGGGTGCTGAGTATCAAGAAAAACTCTTGGGTTGAGCACTGAGAAAGAAGGCAATATGTAAACCATTACAGTGTATTTTCATTTAATCCTACATAGTTGGGGTTTTTTTGCATTCGGAAAATGACATAAAATACAGTTTAAATGAATTAACTGTAACACAGTTGCATAATCATCACATTCAAAAGGTTAATAAAGCATACTAATTGTTTTAACCATTGTTGTCAACAAACAGTTGAGAGCTGATGTACATTACACTTTTTGCTGGATGGTGGTCTGTAGCACATATGCAGTACACAAATAGCTGAAAAATGGACTAATTATGTCCAAGAATCAAAAACGCAGGCTGAGAAACTTTATGAGTACCACAACTTCTCCATATGGATTTCTGCATCTATGTGCTGTTATCTGAATCCCCAGGCTGCTGTTTTGGCAAGAGGGGGTTTGGAAAGACAAGGTCAGGCACTAAGAGGCAGAGTCTTGGAATAAGAACACAGAAAATAAAAGAAAAAAAAACCCACAGAAAGAGAAAACCAGCAGTCATTGCTTAAAGTGCTTGTAGCTATTGCCAGTTTCAGCCTCTGTCAGGTCACTCCTAGGTCTATGTAATAAGAACACACTAACCTGGACTTTGCCTTTCATCCTCAATTGGTAGAAAGAGATTGTTCTACCTATGTCAGACAGTTAGCCAGGTACCACAGAAGAGGAATCTTCCAGATTTCAGCCAATACCACACAGCACTTTCAGAGCTTGCTTCATGATATCCACAGAGCAGGAGCATATTGGTTCCCTGTCCTGGTTTTGGTCAGGATGGAGTTAATTTCATTTGTAACAGCAGATGAATGCTGTGTTTGAGAGTAAGATGGGAGTAGTGCTGATAACACCCTGATGTTTCTAGTTGCTGTCAGACAGTCAAGGACATTCTCAGCTCTTCATGAGAAAGGAGGGGCGAAGCCAGGACAGGTGACCGAACTGACCAAAGAGAGTATTCCACGCCAGTTACGTCCTGCCCAGGATATCGGGGGCTGACGGGAGGAAGAACGGGGGCGGCTCCGGGATGCGCGGTTCGTGGGGGACGGTCGGGTTCTGGGACGGCTCTGGGTGGCACGGCCTGAGCTGTGGGTTCGGTGAGAAACTGCATTGTGTATCAACAGCTTCATGTATTTTTGCTCTTTTATTACATTGTTATATTGTATCTTTCTGTTATCTTAGTAAACTATCCTTATCCCAACCCACGGGCCTCTTAATTTCTTGATCTTGGGGTTATTTGCCCCTTCCTCTTCCTTTTCCCTTCCCTTACTTCTCACCCCCCCCCTCCCCTTCCCTTTCACCTGCTCTTTTCCTTTAAGGAGCAGGCAGCTGCGTGGATCTTGGCCCTCAGCCGGGTGAAACCACGACACAGGTCTATTAATTGGAAAAATTCACTCTGGGATTCGCTTGTGTTCTTTGTTTTGATGGGTAAACACCCAGTTCCACTGCCTTTTTTTGTGCTCCCATGAAACACAGGCACTGCTTTCACAAGACCTATCAAAAATAAGGTATTGTTTTCATGCAGGTTTTTCAATAGTCCTCTTTAGAATAAAGATAAATGGGTAGATTAGGCAGATTGAAGAAGATGACAAAAGACCAAGGCATCAGTCTGGTGCAGTATATATGCTACAGCTTGATATGGACTGATTCTGAAGTGGTGTTCATCACAAAGCTCTTCAAGTCTGCTCAAGTTGTGGATGCTTAATCAATCCTTTTGATTAAGCCTACAAATAGCTCCCAAATTACATTTTGCCTTATTTTCCAAAGCACTTGATATTTCCCTATTGCTCTGATGTCACGGAGTGGAACAGCAGTCTCTGGTTGCTCTGTTGACGTAAAAGGAGGGATCAACAACACTTGAGAAAGTGTCTTGGAAGTCAAAATCCTGAACATTACAAATTCTTCTTTAGAGCGCCAGACCTTACCTCTTCAGTTAGGACTCCTCTAGGACTGTTTGAGCCCTGTTTCTCTCTTCCTTAGTTCTCCAAGGAAATTTCCTGCCCAACCAGAAAACCTAATCTTAATATTCCCAGGATTGACAGGGGTGGAAGAGAAATGTAGGGGGGGGGGGGGGGGGGCAACCTGCAGAGGTGGCTTCTGCAAGAAGCTGCTAGAAGCTTCCCCTAGGCCCAAGAGTGTCAACACCAGCTGGGCTCAAGGACAGACCCACCACTGAACAAGGGAGAGCTTTCCCTGCAGTCCATGGTGGACCATGGTGAGACAGGCTGCCCCCCCCTGCAGCCCGTGGAAGATGATGGGGAGTAAAGATTCCACCTCAAGCCTGTGGAGGACCCTATGCGGAGACATATGAAGGAGGCTGTGACCCCATGAGAAGCCCGTGCTGGAGCAAGATCCTGGCAGGACCTGCAGCCCACGGAGAGAGGCGACCACACTGGACCAGGTTTTCTGGCAGGACTTGTGACCCTGTTGGGGTCTGACCCTGGAGCAGTCTGGTGCTGAAGGTCTGTACCCCATGACAACCATGCTGAAGCAATTTGTGAAGAACTGTAGCCCATGGGAAGGGCTCACATTAAAGAAGTTCATGGAGAACTGTCTCCTGCGAGAGGGATCCCTTGCTAGAGCCAGGGAAGACCGTGAGGAGTCCTCCCCTTGAGGAGGAAGGAGCAACTGAGACAAGGTGTGATGAACTGACTGAACCCCCATTCCTCGCCTCCATGCCACTCAGGGGGAGGAGAGAAAAGAAATGAGGAATAAAGTTGAGCCCGGCAAGAAGGGAGGCATGGGAGGAGGTGTTTGGAATTATTTCTCCTTATCCTACTCTGTTTTCATTGGATAATAATTTTTTCCTAGTTGTCTCTGTTTTGCCTGTGACTGTAACTGCCCAACGATCTCTCCCTGTCCCTATGGTGACCCACAAGCCTTTCGTCATCTGTTCTCTCTCCTGTCCAGCTAAGGAGAGGGAGTGATAGAGCAGCTTTGGTGGGTACCTGGTCTTCAGCCAGCATCAAGCCACCACAGACAGACAGAAGGATGTCAGTGACCCCCCTTATAAGAGATTTGTCTGCTGACCTGCTTAGAGCAGCACACTGTGCCTGCATAGAGCTGGTCCCACTGACGTGTTAACAGCTACAAAGGTTGATGGGGTTGAGATGAAGGAAGAAAGGAATACATGTTTTCTGGGATGTATCTCTACAGTGGGGTCGTGGTTTAAAGAATACTACGGTAAACAGAAGCCAAACACTAACCCTCTTATTTCTCATCTCTGTAACATGAGAAGCTGGCTCCATGCAGCAGAAGTGTTCACTTGTGAGAAGCAGGCAACAGGGCTGAGAGCCCTCAGCTGTATTTGTGCATCCCAGGCAGGGAGCCAGGGCACTCACACCGAGTCAAGGTGGCAACTAACAGATCTACTGCTCTAGGCTGGAAAGACCTAGTCCTCTTCTGCAGAAACCTCACTTGCAGCTGCTATGGCAACAGGATAAGAAAGGCTGTGGAAGGGGACATATTTTTTTCCACCTGTACCGAGTCACCTGCTCCGCCACGACAAGAAAGTGAGATTGTTTCATCCTGAAGCGGGTGGGTTGTTTCTGTAGTTCGAAACAAAGCATCACAAAGCAGTTGGTGCCTATTCCAGCTGGAATCCCAGTACTCGATTTGAAATAGGGTCTGCTCACCACACCCACCGCTGCAGCACAGCCACAGCACAGAGGAACAGCGCTGCAGAAGATGATAACCGGTAATCAAGAAGCATTGCAGGCAGGCAGAGCACAGGCCACACTATTACAGGTTACAGGGCTCACAGGCTTTGCGTTAGAAAGCCTGACACTTCCTAATTAACTCCTACAAACAATCAGGCTTCATCTTGTGCTCAAGCTAAATGGCAGTTATTAAGGAGGCATCGTGCATCCTGACATCAGTGTGTACTTTTGGCGAGGCCAGTGAGAGAAATCTCCAGTTCGGTGGCCTACAGCATCCTGGGCTTCCCTTGCAGCCTTCATCTCCAAGTTCTGGCCAGCTTCTGAAGAGTGATGAGCTCAGCATCCCTGGAGTGTTGGCGCCCTGGGTGCATGCTGATATAATCACAGACACTGGGTTCCACCCTCAGCTGACTCCATCAGCTGTCACAGGAGGAAGCATGGCTGTGCCATACTATACAGGGAAGGCCTGACTATCGCTGCCTAGCAGAAAATGACGCTCCTGAGAAGATCAACACTGTTATTTTGGGAGGAGCTTTTGGTAATTACTGTAGCAGCCCAAAGAACTCAGCCATCCTCACTGAGCAAAGCACGCTCCAGAAAGCATACTGCCCCAAGGAACCAGCTCCCACAAAAGCCAAGACGAAGAGCAAGACATACAGTCACTTCGCTTTCACTGCTAAAAGTCCTATTTCTTTACCCCTCTGAGATGCCGTGGCAATTAACATGGGTAACACTTTCTAGGAAGCTACAGAAATGGAAGGCACTGTAGAAGTTCAAAGCAATATTACTATATGGCTCAGAAAATGGTGCAGTATGCTGACAGAAATTACGCAGTGTAGTGCTTAATAAACTTACAGCCAGCATCATAAAAATTCTGCCAGTCATGAACTCCTTTCACACTTGCAGACTTGTGTTGCCAAAAATTATCACCCCCCCTTGCAGATCTTACAGTACTCTACCTTCACACTCTGTAAAATGGCACCTCAGTGACATTTGGAGCCATTTTATTTATTATCTACAGTAATGAAAAATACAAATAATTGACCTTAGAATTCTTGAACTTAGTCCTGAATTAACACATTAGAAAAGCAGTAAGACGTTGTGCACACTCAGGTGAACGTGCTGACATCCAAGTGAGTAAGCCATCCATCAGTGGACTTCCCTGGCTCTAATATGTTAGAGGCAGCCTTTATTCCCCTGTACAGTTCTCTCCCTTGCTGCCTGACATCTCGCTTACACGCTGTCTTCTTGCAGAACCTGCTCTGGCAGGGGGGTTGGACACAATGATCTCTCGAGGTCCCTTCTAATCCCTACAATTCTGTGATGATCATCTGGACAATCCATCCTTACATCCCTTGTCTGGAGTGCAAAGCGACCAACACATGCCCAGGAGCTTTAAAAATAATACAGAACAGCACTAAAGCATTAGTGGACATTTGTTCCCTTGTAGCGTGGTATCAGCTCTTCCTGTTTAACAAGTAACAAGTGATGGATTTGTGCACACAACTGACTGTGGAGAATAAACATGCCACCATAACTGCCAATGGCCAGTAACGTCCAGTGGACCATTCTGAGTGGGTTGTGATTTACTTCTTGTTAGGCATAAACGATCTGTCATTGATTATCTGACCGAAACCAACATCTTGTCCACTCTGCTGTCAGCACTTTCCAAAACGAGAGCAACAGGGTCAGAAAATGATTTGTAAATAACAGAGCGAAAGCTGTTTATGTCAACAGGTCGATGGACAAATGCATAGAGACAACAGGGCCTATTGACAGATGAGTCCTAAAGAGAAGTGATTAGAATTCGTTACATGAGAGTTCCTAGTTTACTGGCTTTAACTATCTGAGACACCAGATCTCAGAAGACATTCCTCAGTAGTGTGAGCAGCACAATGTGTTTGAAGTATTGGAATGCCCATGAGCTACTGGTTTGAATCCAGGCATCAGCAAAACCTGTTGTCCCTGTACGGATGACAGGCCACATGTCAGGATGTTTACTGAACACAGAGAAGACTTGGAAAGCAGCCTCCCCTGCCAGGATGAGAACAATCTCATCTTAGCTTTTAATTTCAGGAAAAGAATTAGTCAGCAGTATGCTTAGCCAAACATCATCGTCTCAAGTCCAAACCTACCCGGATGCAATCCTGTGCAACCTGCTCTAGGAGAGCCTGCTTTGGCAGAGGGGTTAGACCAGATGATCTGCAGAGATCCCTTCCAACGCCTACCATTATGTGATGCTGTGTGTTGCCAAGCTGTGGACAAGGGTTTTTCATCCTGTGCACACCACAGATCTCTGTTCCCGTGCAATCCTTTGCCTTGTCACACCAATCTGAAAGATTGGTGCAGGCCACAAAAGCGACAGGTTCTGTCTTTCCAATTCCTTTCCCAGGCAATACCACCACTGAGAAAATCAACAGAGAGAGTGTTAGTTTTTAGTTCCCGATTCAATTGGAATACGGAGCCATAAGGCAAATTCAGCTAAGCTGTGAAATACAGGCCATGGTCAAAACAAGGGGAATAGGGGTGGGGGAGCCCCTGGTACTGCCTGACACCAAGATTGGGTTCTCTAGTCTCTACAGGTAATTTCTAATCCAAAGGCTGTTGAAACTGTGTGGCTTTCAGAGAGATCACAGTGTGTCTTCAGAGTGTGATCACAGTGTGGCTTCAGAGAGGTCACTGTGTGGCTTTCAGAGAGATCACAGCAGGGCATGGCAAGAGAGTGCTTGGCATATCCACGGGTGGGACACCCAGATTGAAAAGAGAGCTGTTGTCTGCACTGTCTTATTCAAACACCATGGGTAGATGGTGCTGACCCTACCTGAAACTAGCCAGAAGTTGAGTGACAGAGTATGAATGGTCAAACAGCATCAGTGGGGAGTACAATTCATTAGAGAGCACCAATGATGCAATTAGAGAGACACAGTAGCTATCATGATACAGACATAAATCTTTACCTGAATCCTACTGAAGGACTTAAGCATCATCCTGATGGGATTCTTCTCTTTGTGTGTGTTATAACAGAGCACTCAAGCCTTGGAACTGACTCAGAGAAAAATCATCGTGTGAAATCCACAAAGTCTAAGACCAGCCTCGTTCTTTCTTGCACTAAACATCCTTGCTTAAGGATCCTTTAAAAACACACACACAGGCACAAAGAGCTGAAAAAGTAATTTGGCAAAGGAAAGGATGAAAAGTGCTTTTTCTACACAATAATGTCTCAAGAACAAGACAGATTGATCATAATATGGGAAACATCAAAATTCTTTTGATCTATGTACAGTGCTCTTAGTCTGTGTTATGTCTTCTAAAGATATACTGACCAAATGCCACAAGGCCTTCTCAGAAACACAGCATAGACCTAACAAATACATAAATAATCCAACATTTCTTTGACATTTATGGACTTCCCAGGGGCTCATGGAATAGGAAAGACAGGCCTCTGGAATTTTAAGCAGTGTTGCCTCGCATCCTTGAAAGTCAAAAGATGGAAGAACTTTCCGTACCCATAGTCTGAGATGTGAAAAGAATACAAGAAGCTGAAGGTGGGAAGAGAGGAAGTAGTTACTGAGCACATTCTGAAGCCAGAGATCATACAGGTACCAATCTCTCATCCAGAGAGCCCATCAGATAAACCTCATCTGCCAGAGCGGACAGGGAGTGGTGTTCCACACAAGAAAACAGAAATTAGGGTTGGACACAGTTCAAGATGCCTTCTCATGTCCCAGTGCCTTTGCTGGGGTTTCTCCCTTGTCCACACCACTGGGATGTGGCTGCTGCTGGAATCCTTCAGTGCAGCACCAAGAAAAGGAATTTTTCCCCCTACTTCTTCCCCCCCTCAGACAGTGGTACCGGGAAACCGATTTTGTCATGATTCGGGTATTTCCTCTTCCTGTGAGATACTTCAAAATGCGGTTTGTGAAGATCCTCAGTTTGGACAGGAAGGAATGAACCCAGGAGGATTCCAGGAGGCAAACCCGGCGTTACCGGGGATACCTGGTTCAGTGTTGTGAAGAGCCCAAAATCTGTGCTGTCTTCTTAAAAAATGTCTTGTAGCTGTAAGAAACACATGGAATGGCAAAGCTGTAAATGCAAATAGTTTCTATGTCTGTGTGTGTACATATCAGGGAAGAAGCAGAATATAAAGACAATGGAATAGCTCAGACTCCAATTCAGCTGCCATGCTTGCATAGCCTGATGTACTGTTTTTAATAGGGTGTCATCTTGATGTTGGAGCTGTCTTAAGCATCATGAAATGACTAAAATTTGTTGCAAGCCGAGAACATACATGTGGTTTTACAATGGCTCAGCTCAAAGACCATAAGTCGTCTGACAGCAATTGCAAACCACCACAAGGTGAGGCTGAGTCCAGAGTGAACCCTCTTGTACCCCCCAAAATCGCAAACAAGATCAACATGGGGGAAAAACGAACTGCCAGTTTAATTTCCAGGGCCAAGTCAGAGAGAACGAGGGTCTGAGTCTTTTTGTCCCAAATACAGACCCGCCAACCTGGCTGCCAGGCTGTGTGTTGGTCTGAATTGTGAACTCTTTTCTCCACTATCTGAAAAATCCTAATCTGTTCTGGAATGGGAGGAAACCCTTTTAAATCAGCTGTCCATATCAACTATAAGCCATGTCATCTGCATAGGAAGCACTAAAAATCAAGCCTGAAATCATTTTTTTGGTACTCTTGGTTAAATCAAGGAGGAGACAGATGCATCGAGTAGATTCACAAAAGGACCATCCTGGGAAAGACATCTCTTTTGCAATGCTCATGCTCCTCAAGCAATAAATCCAGGGAAGTTACCAGACCTCTTAACTTACTCTTGCCAAATGTTCAAGAGGATGCTGCAGTCATGAGATGGCTTTGAGCGTTGGCCCTTGGCGGGTCTTTCTCTGCTCTTGCAGAAGTCATTTTGAAAAGAGGACACGTTTTGAACACACAGAACACGTTGCTACCCCTTCCCATCTCACGTCAAGAGGATGTGTCTGATGTGTGCCCGACAGAGGCCATCGTGCTGAGCCACAAGGTTCAGAAAGGACCCCCTTGCTTTCCAAACTCCTCCGGAGAGAGGAGCCAAGGTGCAGCTAGGTCCAGTCTTAGTTCCAGACTTGGTCAACAATTTATGTCTGAAGGATTAGATATAAAACTACATGTCAGAGTCAATGTTTGCCAGCCAGAGCCCCCAGAGGACTTTCACTGAAACAGCTTCACAGAGCGGAAACCAGTAGAAAGTTTATTAAAGGGACAGATATAAAAGTTCCCGATTGCTGTTGATAAATGCACTTACTGATATAGGACTAGAATGCCAATGACAATGCTATGATTCTAACAAAATGCTGAGACTATAACCAAATGTTAGCGAAATACCACCCTGGGTATTCTCACCACAAAAACAAAGGGGTGAAATCGCAACCGCGCGGCGTAACTGTGTCTTGGGTGGAGGAGAAGCAGCACAGCCCAGCAACTGCCTCTTCGGGGGTCTTCAGTTTCTTCTCTCCCCCCTCCAGGTGGTCGCTTTCTCAATACCCTTAATACCCTCAATACCCTCATCTTGAAGACGCTTTCCTGGTGGTGATGCTCAACGTGACTTGGGTGGAGATTCAAGTCCTATAGTCACCCACGTTTAGCACGCACAGCTTTCTGCTCATTGGCATATTGAGGGCTGCCAACTTTCATGTTTATTTTGATTAATTTAATTAATTAGTTTATTAACTGACTAATGCGCTTAACGAAGCAAAAGGTCTCATTCTAGGCCCATCAGGGGATGCTGTGGCAAGGGGGGGCGAAGCCCCCAGGGACACCCGCTGCCTGGGAGCCCACTGCATCCCCCCCCCTCACCTTCCAGCCTGCAGCTCCTGGCCCCAGCTCGGCTCCTTGAGGAGGGGGTCCGGTGGGTGAGGGGTGGCCCGGGCTGCCCCATGGGCTCGGGGGTTGAAGGCAGCAGAGGAAGAGTCCAGAAGGGGCAGTGGGGCAGCAGGACCTGTGTCCCCTCCGTGGGCGATGCCGGGGTCAGATCCGGAGCAGGGTGAGGAGCGCGAGCACCAGGCATGGGGCGCGGGGCTGCAGCGGGGCCGCCCTGTCCCGGGCGGGCACCGGCTCTGCCAGGACAGGGTGAGAGGTGAGGGCAAACCTCGCAGCCCCCCAGTGCCCCCCTCACCCCCCACCCCCACCCCAACACTCACCCTCTGGCCCCCCACGCCCGTGGGGCTGCGAATTGGGAACCTCTGTCACCGGCTCCGGCGCTGGAACAAACCCACCCGAGTCAGGATGGGTGGAATGGGGGGGTCTGTGCCCCCCCCCCCCAGTGCTCCAGAGCAAACCAGGGTCCCCAGCAAGGACCAGGCTGCCCCAGATTCAGGAGAAGGGGGAACCCCTAGACTTTTTGGGGGTGCAGACCACCCCACCCCACCCACCCCACCCCGGACTGGACTCACTGGTGTGTCTGCAGCAGACGGAGACTTGCAGCTTCAGGCAGCACCCGGCGCTCCCGGGGTTGGGGACAGCTGGGAGTGGGGACAGATCAGCGTGGGGGGGGGGGGTGTCCCCCCCAGAGCTCCAGCCCGAGACGGGACCCCCCCCCCACCGCCACGGGCCAGAACCGGGCCTGGGGCTCCCCCTCCTGGCCAACAGCGGCCGCACCCCGGGCCACGCAGACCCCCGACCCACCCCCCCTTCATCACCCCCCCTCCATGTGCAACCGGATACCCCCCTCCCCACATACACCCCCTCCCTGTGCACACCCCCACCGCCCACCTCCTCCCTCAAAGACCCCTCCCCCTCCTTTTTCAGGACACAACCCAACCCCGCTGAGACCCATCCCCAGGTAACCCCATCCCTCAGGACCACCCCCTTTGCCCGCCCCCCCCCCCCCCTCCCCATCTCACAGATGTAGTAATAGGTCTCCCCAGGCTGGAACTCGACGCCCAGAGGAAAGGGGGTGAAGCGCTGGATCTTCTCCGGAAAGCGGACGGGGCCGAAGGGCGCCCGGGGCCGGTTGCACTCCCAGCGCTTGAAGGCGCCGGGGGTCTTGTTGCAGCCGCGGTGACCCTCCAGATCCACCATGAAGAGCGTGAAGGTCTCTGCCCGCCCGCCGGGCGCGGCCCCCTCGTAGTGCGGGCAGTAGATGTCCAGGTAGTCATTGATGGCCACCTGGATGGTGTAGTCGTCCCGTAGGAACCTGATGGAGGGGGAGAGACGGCGGGTCCTGTGGGCCATGGGGTGGGATGCCCCACAGGGGGGGTCCTGTGGGCCATGGGGTGGGATGCCCTGCTGGGGGGTCCTGTGGGCCATGGGGTGGGATGCCCCACAGGGCGGGTCCTGTGGGCCATGGGGTGGGATGCCCTGCTGGGGGGGGGGGTCCTGTGGGCCATGGGGTGGGATGCCCCACTGGGGGGGGAGGTCCTGTGAACCATGGGGTGGGATGCCCTGCTGGGGGGGGGGCCTGTGGGCTATGGGGTGAGATGCCCCATTGGGGGGGGGGGGGTCCTGTGGGCCATGGGGTGGGATGCCCCACTGGGGGGGGGGGGGTCCTGTGGGCCATGGGGTGGGATGTCCCACTGGGGGGGGGGGGGTCCTGTGGGCCATGGGGTGGGATGTCCCACTGGGGGGGGGGGTCCTGTGGGCCATGGGGTGGGATGCCCTGCTGGGGGGTCCTGTGGGCCATGGGGTAGGATGCCCCACAGGGGGGGTCCTGTGGGCCATGGGGTGGGATGCCCCACTGGGGGGGTCCTGTGGGCCATGGGGTGGGATGCCCCGCTGGGGGGTCCTGTGGGCCATGGGGTGGGATGCCCCACGGGGGGGGGTCCTGTGGGCCATGGGGTGGGATGCCCCGCTGGGGGGGGGGCCTGTGGGCTATGGGGTGGGATGCCCTGCTGGGGGGTCCTGTGGGCCATGGGGTGGGATGCCCCACAGGGGGGGTGCTGTGGGCCATGGGGTGGGATGCCCTGCTGGGGGGGGGGGGGCCTGTGGGCCATGGGGTGGGATGCCCCACTGGGGGGGTCCTGTGGGCCATGGGGTGGGATGCCCTGCTGGGGGGGGGGTCCTGTGGGCCATGGGGTGGGATGCCCTGCTGGGGGGGGGGGTCCTGTGAACCATGGGGTGGGATGCCCTGCTGGGGGAGGGGGCCTGTAGGCTATGGGGTGGGATGCCCTGCTGGGGGGGGGGGTCCTGTGGGCCATGGGGTGGGATGCCCTGCTGGGGGAGGGGGCCTGTGGGCTATGGGGTGGGATGCCCTGCTGGGGGGGGGGGGTCCTGTGGGCCATGGGGTGGGATGCCCTGCTGGGGGGGGGGTCCTGTGGGCCATGGGGTGGGATGCCCTGCTGGGGGGGGGGGTCCTGTGAACCATGGGGTGGGATGCCCTGCTGGGGGAGGGGGCCTGTGGGCTATGGGGTGGGATGCCCTGCTGGGGGGGGGGGTCCTGTGGGCCATGGGGTGGGATGTCCCACTGGGGGGGGGGTCCTGTGGGCCATGGGGTGGGATGCCCCACTGCGCCCCTGTCCCATGGAGCAGGTGGATGGGGGGGTTGAGTTGGAACCACTGCATCATCAGCAACCAGCTGTGGTTGCTGGAGCTGAATGGGTTTGGCTGGGGGGTTGGAGGGGGGGGAAGGCGACGAAGCCCCCTGCCCCAGGCACCCACCTCATGGCCATCACCCCCAACCTGACTGGGGGCTGCCCCCTGTGACACCCCTGCGCTGGCTGGCGTGGGGGGCACGGGGGCTCCGAGGGTGGGGTGGTGAGCAGGGGAGGGGGCCCAGCCGGGTAGTGGGGGGTGGGTGAGCAGGGGAGGGGGCCCAGCCGGGTAGGGGGGGGTGGGTGAGCAGGGGGGGGGCCCCAGCCCCGGTCCGGGCGCTGCCATGGCGTGAGCTCACTCCCGCCTGTGCAAACAGAGCAGCCAGCCAGGCCGGGGTGGAGCAGCCGCTGCCACGGGCACCCACACGCGTGTGCTCCCGTGCACATGTGTGTGCACACGCCTGGGCCCTGCCTGCCCGGGGGGGCGGGGGGGGACGGAGCAGCAGCCCCCCAGCCCCCTGCCCAGGCTGCGGCCTGCGCCCGCCTCTCCCAGCCGGGCCCGTCCTCGGCACTGCTGCACCCCCCCCGCCTCACCCAGCTGCTGCGGGGCCCGCAGGGTCACCCCGTCCCACGGGCTGGGGCGGGGGGACACCCCAACACTGGCTGCAGCCCCCTCGTGCCCCCAGCACGGGCACCGGCAGCGCTGACACCAGCGCCGGTTCCGGCGGCCTGGGCGGAGGCCGCAGCATCGCTCCCCAGGCTGGCGGTGCTGGGAGGTTTGGGGGTCCCCCCCTTGCCCCCCCCCACCCCCACCCCCCAAAGCCGGGGGCTCTCAGCGGCCAGGACGGGGCGCAGGCTCCCTGCTGACTCACAGCATCCCCACGCCGGCCGGGACGGGCCCGGGCACGGCCAAGAGCTGCCGGGGGGCTGGGGCGCTGCCCTGACCCCGTGAAGGGCCAAAAGCCCCCCCCACACCCCCCCCACACCTCCCCATCCCCAGGGCACCCATGGGTGGTGGGTTCCCACAGCTCCCATCCCTGTCACCCCACCCCAGCGTCGCTGCCCGGGGAGCACCTGCCCACCCCAGCCGGGTTTGGTGGGGTGATGAGACCCCTTCTGTGTGTGGGGGGGTGCAGCCCCCTCACTCCCACCCCCAAACCCACCCCCCTGGTCCCACCCAGCCCGGAGCTCGGGAGTGCCTGAAGAGGAGAGGGCAGGAGGAGGGATGGGGCTGGACCCCAGCCCGGACACCACGGCACAGCCCGTGGGCAGCCCCCCCAATCCGGGGCGGGGGGGCAGTTTGGGGGGCTGCGGTGCCCGGTACCACCCCCCCCCCGCAGCAGCCCCACCTGACCCCAGGCTCGGTGCTGTGCCGGGTGCCACCGGCCCCACACCGCCGGTACCGGGGCCAGGTGCAGGTTGGTACCAGGGACTCGAACCCCCCCCCACACCCCACCCAAAACACCCACCGGCCTGGGTGCCCCCCCCAACCCCCGGGTGCTTCACCTGCCGGTGCCGCCCGGTGCCGCCCCGGGGCTCGGGCTCACGGGGGGATGCCCGGTGCTGCTACGGGCTCGGTACCGCCCCGGGGGTACCCACCGGCTCGGTAACGCCCAGAAGCGCTCGGTGGCTCGGTACCCCCCCCCCCGGGATGCGGTGTCGCTCGGTGATGTTGGTTGGGTACCAGCCCCGGTACCAACCCACCGGGCATCACCGAGCGACACCGCATCCCGGAGGGGGGGGGGGGGGTACCACCCCACCTCGGTCTCACCTGGGGGGCACCCGGTAACCCGCTGCTCCCCCCGGGGGGGGCACCACCCCCTCCTCCCCTCAACGTCCTGCCTTCCCGACCCTCCCAGTAGCGCGGGGCCCCCCGGATAGGGGGGAGAGGGGGGGGGGGCTGCCTCGGCGGGGCCCGGGGGGCTCACCAAGGGGGCGGGGAGGGCTACCTGGGGTTGCTGCGCCCAGGGCGGTACTTCCGGTGGGCGCCGCGGGGGCTGCTGGGAGATGTAGTCCCGGCCCCTGTGTGGTGGTTCCCCCCCCCCCAACTCCTCCCCGTTACCCCCCGGCGCGGCCCTTCCCTCCCCACCCCCCGGAGTCCGGCGCTGCGACGGTCCCGGGCCGCGCTCAGGCCTCAGGCGGGGGGGGCGCGGGCCTGGGGAGAGAAGGGGAGGGGGAGAGAGGGGGGAGAAGGGGGGGCCATGGGGCGCAGCCCGGCTCTCCCGCCCCGCCCCCCCTCGCTGCAGCCCTCTGCCCCCATCCCTCCCGCCTCCCTGTCCGACCCCCCAGCCCCCCATCCCTCCTGCCTGCCCCCCCGAGCACCCCACAACCCCTTCTGCCCCCCCATAGCCCCCCCCAACCCCTTCAGCCCCACATCCCTCCTGTCTGTCCCCCCATAGCCCCCCCAACCCCTTCTGCCCCCCCCATAGCCCCCACAACCCCTTCTGCCCCCCCATAGCCCCCCCAACCCCTTCAGCCCCACATCCCTCCTGCCTGCCCCCTCACAGCCCCCCCACAACCCCTTCTGCCCCCCCCATAGCCCCCCCAACCCCTTCTGCCCCCCCATAGCCCCCCCCAACCCCTTCAGCCCCACATCTCTCCTGTCTGTCCCCCCATAGCCCCCCCAACCCCTTCTGCCCCCCCCATAGTCCCCCCCAACCCCTTCTGTCCCCCCCATAGTCCCCCCCAACCCCTTCTGCCCCCCCATAGCCCCCCCCAACCCCTTCAGCCCCACATCCCTCCTGTCTGTCCCCCCATAGCCCCCCCAACCCCTTCTGCCCCCCCCATAGTCCCCCCCAACCCCTTCTGCCCCCATCCCTCCTGTCTCCCCCGCAGAGACCCCTCTGCTCCTCCTTCCCCCCCATATCTCGTGTCTGCCCCCCCATCCCTCCTCTGCCCCCCCCCCATCCCAGCCGTGCCTGTGTCCCCCCCCTCACCTGGAGGGAATCACCGTGACATAGGGGTGATCCGGGGGGGTCTCGCTGGGGGGCAGCGAAGGCACAGGGGGCCCTGAAGGCAGCGGGCGCTGGGGCGGGGGCGGCTTGCTGGGCCCTGGGGGCTGTGTGGAAAGCGGGGGGGTCAGAGCTCCAATGGGGGGGAGAGGGGGGGGGGTCCCCTAACCCCCATCCCTTGCCCGGGGGGGCCCAGCCCGGGCAGACGCCGTCCTGCCCCACACGCCGGCGCCGCCGGTGCCGCCGTTACCTGAGCGCCGGGTGCCACGGGGTCTGCGGGCAGCGGGCGTGTGGGGGGGGGCGGCCTGTCCGAAGGGGGGGCCTGGGGCGGACAGAGCGGGGACACTGAGGCAGCTCCGGGCACGGAGGGGGAGGAGGAGGAGGAGGAGGAAGAGGAGGAGGAGTGGGGGTGGGGGGGTGCCCCCAGGGGCTGCAGCCCGGACCCCCCCGCATGCAGAGCCAGCCATGCAGCAGCGGCTGGGCCGGGGCAGCCAGGACCGCCCCCCCCCAGCCCCCCAGCCCGGGCTTTACCTTGGGAGGAGGGTCCGGCGGGAGGGGCCGGGAGGGCGGGTCGGGCCGTGCCGAGCCGGGGGCAGCCGGCTGCAGAGAGAGGGAGAGGGGGGTGTGGAGGAGTGGCTCCGTGAGATGCCAGGCCATGGCTCTATGGAGCCATTGGTCGAGCAGTCTCCTGTGTAACTTACTAGTAGGAGTAGGCGTTGCCCCATCCCGACGCAAACGATGGAGAGGAAGGTCGGTGTTTTTGAGAGCGAATGTTACACAGGGACAAGAAGGAGAAGCAAGAGGTTTGTTTCAAGGATCTGCTGTTCCTGAGAAAGGGAAATAAACGCTGTTCCCAGGGTTACCGACAAGCGAGACGCTCACGCGGGGAGTGTGCTTAGCAGCAGTTTATTCAGAGAGAAAGACACAGCGCTGGGCGGGAGGAGACCTGAGTCTCACCACTCCGCGCTGTGGAGAGGTAGGATACAAGGATTTATACTCTTTAATAAACAAAGCAATCTATTTTCCAGTTATTCATTCATTTTTGTGATTAGCCAAGCAAAGTTCATATATTCGTTTTTCTTCGTCTTCTTGTCCAATCATTAAACAGACTTTTTCATTCCTCCTTATCGATGACCCTGGTGTCAGATGTATTTCGCACATGGTTTCCTTTCACACTAGTGTGGTCACAGACTCTTTTTATAGGATGTTTTCCAAATCCGCTTCGTCTTCTTTCTCTTCCTCTGATCGCTCGTTCCATTCCATAAGCAAAGCATAATACAAAATAAGCTTAATATTAACTTCAAAATACTTTACCTTTGTTTTAACTCGTACAAGCATAAAAAGAATCATTCCCTCCTCCTGCAGTTTATTTTGATCGAGTCTAGGCAAGCAGAAAAGCTTCTAAAGCATTCCGTTGATGATCATTCATCCAAACCTCGTACTATTTCAACTATTATCGGAGGAATCAGCAAACGTTCACTTGTCCCTTAGTTGGCCCCTCTCCCATATTTGCTCATCTTTAACAGCAAGCTCATCCATTGGCTACTTAATTTCTGTGGTTTCCACTTCTAAGTGACCTATAACTCAATTCCATGTCTCGTTAGCGACTCACAATGTACGTTACACAATCATTCTTACAAAATCAGAACGTTACAACCTGTTTCAAGGTACATGTGGTTTACTGAACCAAAGGCTCATCTATCACACCCAGATTGCAAGGTGAGGGATGTAACCTTTAACCAAGAACCAATCAAGTGGTGACAATTCTAATAGGCATGAGTAACAGTTATAATATGCATTAAGGATAGGATAAAAGAAAGCCGTTGGCCATCATCAACCCATCACTTTGCTTACATGAAGCGGTGTCCCGTCTCTCAGCTGCGGCAGAAACTATGTCCTCAGGTAGTGGGAAAACCCTGAAATCGTGGGGGAGAGGCGTGCAGGCCCTCCGGAAGGTGACCCAAGAGCAGGACACTTGGAGGGTGGTGAAAGAATGTTTGTGGGTCACCCCACAACTGGGAATCGGGGCGGCCACACAAACTTTGCAGCCCCCAGACGGTGACGAGCCTGCTGAGCCCAAAGATCGAGAGGGCGATACGCCTCGTAAAAGTTCGTGTAAAGTATCATTGGTTGGTTTTCCCCCAGCCCCTGAGCTACAAGGGGCAGCAATAGGACGTGATTGGGATTTTTGCAATGGGACAAATTCAAATTGTTAATTAATGTCTGTCGAATGTTCACAGTTCTTACTGACTATTGCAAATGCAATTGGAAAACTGTTTATTGTTTGAATGTTTTGATTGTCGCTGTTGAGCTGTTGTGCACACATTTTACTTTTCCTTCCTCCTTACTTTATCTCCATCCTCTATCCATCACGGAGTAGGTACCATCAATAAGATGGCAATGTTGAGCCACGGGGTGGTGTGACATACCATGTCCCTCAACGAATGCCTGTACCAGAGGACTTATGTCTCAACATTGCTGAAATATTACATTAAGATGCTTGTAAAGGGTTAAGGAAGACTTGCTACCAGGATGGCTTGAAGTGCCCTAGCAGTGACCTCCCATGAACAATGCCTGGCTTGAACGACTCTGCCTCACTGATAAAGAAGAAACATCAAAAGGGATGTAAGTTTGGGTCTAACACCATGTCTTAAGTAAATTGCACACTCAAGGACTATGTGCTCTGTGGAAATAAAATGACTTCTTTAATGAGTTCCAGTACCCCCCTCCTCCTTATTTGTTCATGAATTCCTTGCTTGTCTCTAATTGGTCACAAATGCAGGCAAAGCATCTCACTTTAACTAGTTCAAGCTCCCCTTGTCCTTCAAGGTACACAAAACCTGCTAAATCCAACTTGTAGTTGGGATCAGAGTCAAGGGGTAACTGAGTCTGCGCAAGACAGAAGGTTACTTGCGGTGAGGAAGAGGAGCCATCCGACTTCATCCCCACGACCCTCCACGACCACCCCCAAACAGCAGTGCGCAGGCACAATGGGGAGGAGTTGATGGAAATCACTTCTTGGGGCACATTTTAATATGAAGCGGGACGAGTTAGGAATATGTACAGGGGTATGAGGTCACCTAATGAGTAAGTATCATTGTTAGTGTGCGCATGTTGCAGGCTGAATAAAGTAACTTAAACCTTGACTCAGTTTTGAGTCTTAATTCTGTTCCCGAGAATTGTGGAGACCTCCTCACGATAAAGCACCTCATTGGACATCACTCAGGGGTTCAGCCCAGCCGCCCCCAGCCCCCCAGAGCAACCTGAGGTCGGTTGGAATGCGAGGGGGTTTAACCTCTGCCAAAGCCGCTGATCTGGGTGTGGATCGTGACATTTTAATAGTGTAGGTTGGCAGGATTCTCGGAGAACAGAAAGGTGTGAGGTCCTGAGAGTGAATAGGGGAACTTTGATGCTTAAGTTGGACCCTCTCAGGATGTATTGCCCCTTTGAGTTGTATAGGATGGCTGCCCCTATGGCAGTCGGTAGAAGTGAACCAACAGTTGCTGCTAAGAGAGAGAACTCCTGCCTGTCACGCAGGAGACCGGGGTTCCATTCCCCAACAGGGAGTCCTTTCCTGGTGACATTGATTTATTGGTATCGACTTCAGATATTGCCAAAAGGAACTGAGTTTTGGAAATCGATTTAAATGTGATGAACTCTTTGTGTGAGTGAAACGAGTTGACTCTGGTGTGAGTGGTGAGTGACTGAGCTGCAGCGTATCTGTGAGAGAGAGAAAAACCTTTTCATACCCATTGTCGTGCTTTGCACATGCAAGAAATCCTTGTACCTGGTACCGTGTGTTGTTTGAATGATTTAAGTGTTTGACTGAGATGCAGTCTGACTGTGAAGCGAGTGTGAGTGCTGATCGGTGGTTCTGTGTCTCCGCAAGGAGAGCAGCTGGAGACAGACAAAGCAAGTGGCAAATTTAAGCTGTTTGTGTGGACAGGAGTCAGACTATGTGTTGAGAGTGTCCCTGTCAGTAGGAGATGGAATTTTGTTATCAGAAAGAGAAGAAAAAGGGAAATAATTACGGAAGCAATGGGATGGCAAAAAGGCATTCCCTGAGAACTCATGATGGGGTGCCGACAGATAAATTGGTAAAGTTAGTACTAAGACAACCCAAAAATCCACAAATCAAGGTCGAAAATCCTGTTCCTAGTGCTCTTTTATTGCATTTAACCGTGTCCCCCAAGCTGCCGGGAGGCTAGCTCCTTCGTCCCCTTGTAAGTGAGTGGGGGGCAAAGGGTGTATATATATATCAGAAAACTCACTGAAAAACCACTGAGGTGATTTACTGATTACTTGTTTTGTAGAACCTAAGTTAATACCTGTAACATTTTTGGTAGACACTACAGTTTATCTCCACACTTAGAAAAGAAGATGCTATCTGCATAGTTTTATAAGAAATTGCCTTGTTGCTGCCTTTAACATTAAGGGCTCACTTTCCCCTTTTCCCCCCTTGCTGTTTTTTCCTCTTCTCACCAAGAAGCGAATTTGTTTATTTTCTTTCCAGGGAGAAGAAAGAAGTCACAGTGAGGATGCCTGCCTTATCAGCTGTGTTTATCCCTGCCCTCATTTATGGGGGTAGAGGGAAGCCAATGGAATGTAGCAACTTGCATCTTGCAATGTTGCTTATGTGGTGGGTCGGTTTGCAGCGTTCACGAATTAGCTAACTGAGAGCAAGGCTGGTTACGTAGCAAAGAAAATGGAAAATAACAGGAACTGGTATTAGAGGAAATACAAGCCTCAACTCAGCAGCTGGAGTTACAAGGCAGTTGTAAAAGATCTGTCGAGATTGAAATAGGTGGAACACAAAATTAGGGGGAAAAATGAGTGGCCTCCCAAAAGAACAAAGCATTACAGGCTGGCCACGTGGAAGCCTAATGAATTGATAACAGGGGCATGGGAACCAATTTACAACCTGAACTGCATAATTCGCTTGCAAGCAGTTTTGGAAATAATTTCCAACAAAACTGCCAATGCTACAGATCTCCTGAATCAACAATCTCGAGAGAGTATATGGCAAATTCAGTATTTCTACCGTGTCTGATCCTATGGATCCAACACGTGGTGAACCGCATGCAAGCGGTTACCGTGACAGAATAAAACATCAGGTTTCTAAAACCCACAAAACAAGTAACTGTTAGGATCATATAACCCTATCCCTTCTATGCTTGCTATAAAGTTATTAGTCACGTGGTGTAGCAACTTTCTCCCCCTGAGGTCTAATAGAGACACAGATGGAAACTCTTGATTAACTGAACAAAGCTAAACTTTATTGGTGCACATAACTGAACAAAAACTAAACTTTATTGCTGTGCACAACTATAACAACAATAGAACCAGCCGCAACAAGAAAAAGAATCAAAATAATAATAAGTCCTGACAATATATAACATTCAATTTTAAAGCGTCGCTCCCACATCTCCAGATCATTTTCATGAGAAGCCTGGGTAGTCTGCCTAGAATTAAAACAATTAACAGAAAAGGAAAATCTTGATTCTTTCTAAATTATCTGAGCTGGAAGAGACCTTTCAGTCTCAGTAACACCCACCTGTCCGGTTGCTCCGGTGGGTAAAGCCGCACTCGTTCCGAAGGCGACAACCTGAAAGTCTAATGGCAGGGGAACAATATACCACTAGAGCCATAGCAAGGACATTGCCCCTACTGCCTGGCTATAGTGCTGTAGAAAGGAACATTTACCACTCGTGGAGTTGCATACGAATCCTGCGATTCAGGCGGGGGAATTGGGGTCTCGTCTTCTCTAACGCCGGCCATTTTGTACGGCTCTGCTGCTCAGCTGCGTGTTCAGCTACCCGTGTGCTTTCGGAAACGCGCATGCGCAGTTTTCCCTCACCACCTCCCCACAGAAAGTACTGGAAAAGGAATGTTTGTTTGTTATAGGAAGGTTATAGGAATGTTTGTTATAGGAGTAAATGGTTGAGGGTCTGGCAAGTAGAAATGTCATAGGGATGTTTGCTATAGGATTAAATGGTTGAGGGTCTGGCCAGTAGGAGTGTCACACTCTTTATTCCATGGATGGCCTGCTTAAGATATGTAAACGACCAGAGAGATATGGACTAGATAACGGGAAGCTCCCGAGGACTGGTGGTGCCTGGTGTTACCCCTTGCTCAGATAAGAGCCCAGCTTGCCTAGTGCGCATGCCTCAAGGAGAAAGGTGAAAAGTTTATTTCTGAGGAAGACTTTGAGCCTTCATCTTGGGACCCCCGACGACCACCCTCAAAAGACACTGCACCTGCGCCACTAGGAGGAGACTATGGAAATGCTCATTTTAATAGGAAGCGGGGCAGGCCATGCATATGTATAGGCGTGTGGGGCGACCTTATGAATTTTGTAACAATTTGCGGTATAAATATGAGTGCGTTACTGTACTGGGCACGCACGTCTTTGGAGGAGCTATCCCCCGTGCGTCCGCCGGCGATTAAACATACCTTCTTTATAACTTTCTAAGTTGTAAAGTGTGTTTTCCGCGTATCAGTTTTGGCACCCCAGATGGGACCTCCTCTGCCTGGCTGCAGGACCGCCTGAGGCGCGGACGCCCTAGCTGCAGCCCGAGACACTTTTTTCGGAGGGACTCCGCTCTCAGCTGGTCACTACAGGGGTAGACAAGGACCATCTTCTTTGCGGACAAGGTATGTGAAATAATATTTCTGGGATCGTGCATCCGTATCGTGCACCCGTATCGTGCACCCGTATCATGCACCCGTATCGTGCACCTGTATTAACTGAGTGTGATCGCGATCGGGGCGGTCTATAAGTCGCGGAGAGACGTCTCGCGCACGACGGAGTCCCCTTGTCCTGGACCTGGAAGTGCTAGAGTAGTGGGGGGGTCACTGAACTGTGACTTATGGCCCATGCGTCTAGTACCTGGTAACTGGTTGACTCGAGTCATCTGTGTACTGTTTTGTCTTGTTCTATTGCACGTGCGTCCTTTTGCTATAACTGAGTGTAACTGTTTATCGTGTGAGTGACCTGAGTGAATGAATGAATGAATGAATGAGAAGTGGTCTGACTGTGAAGTTTGTAACGTAACTGTGTAACTACAGTGTGACCTCCTGAGAGTGAATAGGGGAAATTTGGATACTAAGGTGTGGCCCTCTCAGGATGTATTGCCCCTGTGAAGTTTGTAACATAACTGTGTAGCTACAGTGTGACCTCCTGAGAGTGAATAGGGGAAATTTGGATACTAAGGTGTGGCCCTCTCAGGATGTATTGCCCCTGTGAAGTTTGTACCTAATTATAGGATGGCCGCCCCTAAGGCAGTCAATATCTAATGATGTCTCTTCCCTGGCCCAGGGGATAGATAAGACAATCTTGAGATGCACTGATCTCGTCCCTTACACCAGGGACAGGATTGGGTGAACAACTGCTAGCTCCTTTAAATCATCTGGGCTGGCTGAATCAGTGCCAAAAGGCTGTGTGTATACAAGCCATGTATGAGCGTGGGAGACAGGGTGTTCCCCTTGCTGCTCCAATTGACCCCACCCGCCTTAAACCATTGATTAGGGGTCTCCCGCATGCCTTGAAAATCTATATGCAAACCCTAAAGGAAAAGATTGCACAGACAATTGACTGTAATGCTCACAACCCAAACCAGCTACAGCCTGTTTTAACGTGGGGGGAGCTATTACAAGAAATGGTGATTTATGGCAGAGAGATAGGCTGGTTAGAAGAGGGTCCAAATTTGCAGCGCCGGGTCCGCCAAGCACGGTTTTTCGAGAGAAATAATCCCCACCCTCCTCGACAAACCAATCTCCATTTCAAATCTCAGCGCAATGAGCTGTGAAAAAAAGGCGCTAGCATTAGGGATACCGCTAGCATTAGGGATACCGCAGGCGGCCCTAGATGGGCAATCCACAGAGATTATTCGCACACTGATAAATTTATCGGAATGGCCGATCAGCAAGGCCTTAGAATCTGTGATACCACCAAAATGCAGGAGAAGGTCAAATACTACAATATGCGGATGACATCCTAATCGCTACCAAAACAAAGGAGGTATGCATTTCTTGGACTGTAAGCTTACTGAACTTTTTAGGGCTACAGGGATACCGGGTGTCACGGAAGAAGATAGCTGAAGTCACGCATGAGCTGCAAGAACAAATAGAGGACACTTGGTTGGGAAATATTTTTGGTAGAATAGGATGGGTATTTTCAGAGTGGGTTACTAACCTGCTGCAGACCTTAATTGTTATTATAATTTGCATTATTATAGTAAGTATTGCTATCAGTTGTATCAAAAGAATCATGGTAAAATCCATCTCTCACATAAGGGTTCACTTAAAAACCAAGGAATATGTAGCTCTGCTAAAGTATGCAGATGAAACCCATGCATCTGCCAATAGTAATATATAAGTGGTTGAATTGTGACTCAGATCACGGTGTGGAATGTAAGGCTGAGCTACACACACAGGTTTCAATAGTGCCTAGGCAGAGCATGCGGCCTACGGGGAGTTGTAATACACAACTCAGTCTTGGGCTGCTTTTAAGCTCTTTATCTGCAGAGACACCTCATGGGGAGCTGTGTAGATGGCTCCGACTTGAGTTGTGTGTAAACAGACTGAAGCCAGCACTTCACAGAACCTGAAAAACCTGCATGGAACCTTGCTAAGCCTTGGCTTCCTTCCACAGACATATGTCCTGAGTCCCAGTCAAACCACTACTCAAACTGTTTGACAAGCCCTAAGGGTCCGCATTTGGTTTCGATGGGCCAAGACAATGGGAATATGCAAGAGACAGGGCCGGAGGTGTCAGGCCCAGCCCTGCATCCTGTCACACACATCAGCAAAATGAACCAAATGAAAGCCCTGGCATTCGAGCTCGTATTGGGAGCCGTTCCTCCAACCTTAGGAGGAGACCCTTCCCCCTTAGCCGGGTGGCTGGCTGAGATAACGTATTGGGAACCCTTACCTGAGAGACGGGATAAGTGACTATTTGATATGTTTTAAGGTTTTAAGTGTGTCGTTCTGAGTGACTAATGTATGGGTAATATTTTGTGTGCTTGAGAGCTGTGATCCTATGTTTTAGGGAAGCCACAGTGATTGTAATAAGAGTATTTTGTGGATCTTTTGTGATTGTAATCAGTGTGGTCATACTTCCAAACTGCAATAGTGAATTCCCCATTGTATCCAACAATAACCTGCAAGTGACGTACTGAATCAAACACCAAAATTGAGAATGGGTCAAACTGGACGAGGAAAGGGGCTGGGACAACATTGGCAAATTGATTTCTCGGAACTTCCAAGAAAAGGGGGGTACAGATATCTATTGGTATTAACAGAAAGAAGGCCCCAGGAAGGTGGAGAAGTGAGCCTGCTGGACCCTTGAAGATCCGACTACAGAGGCAACTCCAACAATGATAACTCATGTGACTGTGTTTGTAAGTATGTACCTGGTATACATTGGTGCCGGATTCGAAGTATGGGCCCCACATAAACAATATGAAGTTGCCGAAGGGGAGTCAGTGCTCTTGCAATGTGCTTTTACCAAACCCCAATCAGCAGGATATGAAGTATTATCTGTAAGTTGGAATAGGAATAAATAAAGATGATACTTCTTGGAGGTTTGCTGAGGTTTGGGGATAACTGACATCTTGGATATCAGTACCATGGATATGGGTAAGACACCTCATTATGATAATTATCATCATTATTGGATTTTGTATTGTGGTTGAGACCAGCATACAATGTCTCCAATGCATTATACAAAAGAGCTTTTAGAAAAAGGGCAATCTACAAGGGAATGAATGAATCGTGGCACCATGTAACCAATTGCATACTTTATGACATTGAGCGCATATCAACTAAAGTCTCATGACATTGGAGGGATATGTAGTAAAAGAATTTACTAACTTTGTAGAAAAGGGGGGAATTGAAACGGGGAATGTTATAGGAATGTTATGTTATATATGGGAATGTTAGGTTATAGGAAGGTTATAGGAATGTTTGTTATAGAATTAAATGGTTGAGGGTCTGGCCAGTAAGAATGTCACACCCTTTATTCCATGGATGGCCTGCTTAGATAACGGGAAACTCCCAAGGACTGGTGTTACCCCCTGCTTAGATAACGGGCGCCTGGTGTTACCCCCTGCTTAGATAAAAGCCCAGCTTGCCTAGTACGCATGCGTCAAGAAGAAAGGTGAAAAGTTTATTTCTGAGGAAGACTTTGAGCCTTCATCTTGGGACCCCCGACGACCACCCTCAAAAGACACTGCGCCTGCGCCACTAGGAGGAGACTATGGAAATGCGCATTTTAATACGAAGCGGGACAGGCCATGCATATGTATAGGCGGGTTGGGCGACCTTATGAATTTTGTAACAATTTGCGGTATAAATATGAGTGCGTTACTGTACTGGGCACGCACGTCTTTGGAGGAGCTATCCCCCGTGCGTCCGCCGGCGATTAAACATACCTTCTTTATAACTTTCTAAGTTGTAAAGTGTGTTTTCCGCGTGTCACAGGATCTCCGCCTGGTTCACACAGGCTTGCTTTTTTCTGGATCCATGGCATCTGTAATGACACAGCCAGATCTCCTTTCCCCAAATTACTACCTGTAATTTAATTTTTTACTAACACTTGACATTGACTTTTTTTCTTTTCATCTTTTCTTTTTTTTTTTTTAAACCTCCTTTTAAACCTCCTGCATATTTCACATTGGAGGTACCAAGCTGTTCTGTGGCAGACATAAACAACTCAAAACATACAGAGCTTTGTTTAATTGATCAGCTGGAGAGATGTCCTTCTCTCCCCCTTTTTGTTTGTGAAGCAAAAACACTTGAGAGTTTGATTCATACGTTCCACCATGGCCTGACCTGCAGGCCAATGTGGTGTCCCTGTAACATAGGTAATGTCCCACAATTGGAAAGAGGTTTGTATTGTTTGTGCTGTATATCCTGGGCTGTTGTCCATTTTGATTTCACGGGGTACATGGCATTGGACACGGTTACCAGATTCCCGCGTTTGTGCCGTCCAAAACCTCCCGTGTGCCTGTGCCACAAGGTTTCAGGCCAGGGGCAAGGCCGCTGGGGAATTGCTGACAGTCCAGGTGACTGTGCAACCCCTTTAGCCTCAGTAAACAAAGAAGTGGTATTGTAGCTAAAGCACCTTAGCAGACTGATGAAACAATTCAGGCAACTTTTGAACATCCAAATATTTTCACACTGGCTTCCTTGGAATTTTCCCTGGAACCCCTTGCTTCTCAAATGCAGTTCACTCATCAATCAAACTTTCAACGTCTCAGTCTTTTCCCGCAATCAGTATTTCAACCAAGTAATGATACTGTGGTGAATGGGTTAATATTTTGTTCATTGAAACAAGGTATGAATGACAGGAAACCACTTAGCTTCTAATATTAGTTCTAATATCAGGGAGGTTGCTGACTTATATCTCGAAACCCGTCACAACATCTGCTGACACATTTCGAAATCGGTCACCACATCTTATTTTGTAAAAATAACTGTGAGGAACTATGGACCAGAGTATTTTTTATTAAGGCTTATGCTAAGCTTAATATGAAATCACTTATGCCAGCAGCTACCAAAAATGTGCAATTGCTTATGCAAGCTACCAGACACCGCTTGTCCAGGATAAGATAACCACAATTGCTTACACAAACTAAACCAGATACCGCTTGTGCAAGATAACCGCCAGATGTCCAGGAACCACAGATAGGACAAAGGAGGAAGACTTCTTACTCCGGCCTCAAAGACCACCAAGAGGCAGAAAACGACCCCCTAACAACAACTGAAGCATGCGCAGAGTACCTCCACTACTTCATGAACACGGAAGTAAAAAATATATAAAAAGGGACTGTTTGAACTGATCAGCACGGCAGTTGGCGGAGCGCAGACTCTCCTGCCGTCCAGCACTGTCTTTGCTCATATTCTACTTGCTATAATTAATAAAATTCTAATTGGATTATGATCCATTGTAGTCTCAATTTATAACACTTTCCTTCTAGGCAGAGGCCCCATGCTTCTCCTCGCAGGGTTGCAGATGCCGTCTGATAGAATTCTATGCACTGTTATGAGCTGTTGCTATTTTGGTTTTGGTTTTGGTTTTGGTGGTGGCTGGTTTCTATTGTTGTTACAGCTCTGTACACCAATAAAGTTTAGTTTGGTTCAGTTAATCAAGAGTTTCTATATATAAATTCTTCTACAGAAAATACAATAACCCTTTTCAATTTGCAAAAGCAACATTTCCCAGCATTTTCCACAGTGCTACAAACTCTGACCAAAGCTGTGCCTACTTAGTTAGGTCACACGCTCTTGCAGGAATGTATAATAAATTACTGTTTCACTAATGTTTCTACCTCAAGTCCTTTCTTTAGGACCATTGGCATTTCTAACACATTGAAATGGAACAGTGAGTTGGAAATGCTGAATGACTGCAGCCATGGGGGTGCCAGAAAACCTGCCATCCAACTGCTTTAGGTGAGTCGGCCCTGGCCATGGGGTCTCCAGCCCTGGCCATGGGGTCTCCGGCAGAGCCAGCACTTGACAGCAGTCCAGTGACCGCATTAGGCTTCGTGCCACCACCCCCACTCACTGAAACTTCAAAGCAATATTTAAGGGCAACTTTCCCTCCCTGGAGATTCCTGGCTCCGTGTTACGCTGCAGCCAGCGACAGGTATCTGCAGCCTCAAAGCTCTGCTGCATTTAACAGCCTCGAGGTGAACTTCTGCTCTTGGACTGCAGCATGTTTAGATGCTCCAGCTGGTACAATTGCTTCCCTAGTGTGATATATGTCCATCTGATTCGTGTTAATATGGAATCATGTTGGGGGTGCATCATGACCTACCCTTGTATGGCCAGGGGCCTGGGAGGGACAGTTTAAGATTCTTGCATGTGCTGAATGAAGGATGTTGAAGCAGCAACAAACTAGATAAAGGATGTGCAAAGCTTTGCCTAAAGGACCACAGTGTTAGCACATTGTGTGCATTGTGATACCTGAGGAGAAACAACTGGTCTCTGAGGAGGAGGTGATGAAGAGGAACAGAAGAATAGGAAGGCTCCTGAAATCTGCCTCAAGTCTGCAGAACCAGCTGCCTGACTTTGTTAGCAAGACAAAAGCTAAAGCTGCCCTAAAGGATGCCTGGTGGGGGTGGCCTGGCGGGCGCTCCAGCCTGTCAGTGGGGCGGCCGGCGGTGCTGGCCCTGGAAGAGATCTAAGCCAGGGGCTGGGGCTGTACGGGGTGCGGCCTGGCGGAGCGGAGCCTGGCGGAGCGGAGCCTCCCGCAGCAGCCGCCTGCAGCCCGGTGCCGTCTGCTCGCCTTTGTTCGTTTAAAAAATCGTTCCGTTTGGTTCTAATCCTGTTTGGGACCGAGTCACTTGTAACAACTGGGGGCTCGTCCGGGATGGCTCTAGTACTGAACGCTGAGGTGATCTAGGAGGGGCGCCGCGCCATTCGGTGGCTCCTGCTCGGGTCGGGACTAACGCCATCCTGAACCTGAGAATCAGATTTTTACGAGCTCCCTTGCCGGCTGCAGCAGGTTTTTGTGCCCGGAATTGTGCGCGCAGAGACCCAAAGGAGACGCCAGTCATGCAGCGTGAGGCGGGTTACGTTCGGCTGCCCGAGCGAGGCCGGCAGGAGCCGTGTCCGTCGGCCCGGCCCATGGGGTTGGGGCCGAGTGAAGACGACAGAGTCGTAAGTATTTTGCGTGTAGCGTTGGGTTGGGTGGGATTCGGTTGCCTGTGTGTGTGAGAGTGCGACTGAGACGGAACGTGGTTCCGAAGCGAGTGCGGAGGTTCTTCTGACCGCGGCTCCGATCTCCCGCCAGCGACTCGTCAGGGAAGGGCCGGAGCGAGTCCTATAGGACTCGGGGGGGTGACAGGTCCCCAGCCCCCTGCAAGACACTCTTACGGGTAACCGAGGGCTGTAGGAATTGCCGGAGTGAAATTCCGAGGTGGGTCAGACGACAGACCCCGGGACCAGAAGAAAAGGGAGCAAATTACCCAACGTCCATTAGAAATGCTGATTAAAAATTGGAATGATCGGGGCCCCAGAGAAGGAAAAAGTAAATGAAACTGAGTTCAGAGTTGTGTGTGGGATGGCCAGAGGGGCTTGTGAGGCTGCCTGTCCTTTGGCCTGGTTTTGGCTCCTTTGAAACCCCCAGCTGGACAAACAGGCGTGTAAATTCACAAAGGCCTTTTAGTCAGGAGGAGAGGGATTGTGCAGTCAGGACTTGACGTCCTTTTCCAGCTTCAATGTTTGCACTAAAAGCAGGAGAAGGGCTTGAAGATCCGTGGGAGCCGTTGCCAAGCCCGGCGGCGGCTGCCCCTCCGGGAGTCGTGGCATTTCCAGCGGTACCAGCGCTGCCCCTGCGCCTCCACCATCAGCAGCACCGGCACTAGACCGACCTCCGGCTGCAGGTGTAAGAAGCGGGGACCCTGTTAGATGATCCCCTCCGAGTAGCCGAAAAACTGGACCAATTCCTAGGCCCTAATACTTCTACCTGGGAAGAAATACAGTCCATTTTAGGGATTTTGTTCACTGCTGAGGAGAAGGGAATGATTAGACAAGCTGGACCAAGAATTTGGGAAAGACAGAACCAGGCAGGACCCCCGGGAGGGCAAAAATGGGACAATTTGTAGCTAAATCCGGGGGCTGGGGGAACATAAGAAGAAAGTTAGAGAAGCTGGAGGACTGGCAAGAAGGGAAATACTATTCAAAAGAGGTGCTGGTAGCAGGGCTGGAGCCTCCAAATTGTCAAACTGTTTTTTTCACACTAAGAAAACATTATCCCAACTTAGAGAGATGGAGACAGGATCCTGGCTTTGCTACAGGTGAATGCCTGCACCAGAGTGGCATGTTAAGAAGGTTAATTGTTCTACCTCACTGGGGAATCAGAAGGTTCTTGCTGCCTTTTAAAACTGCGTATAGCAGCAATAAGAACAAAATTCTTCCTGAGCTGGATATTCCAGTGTTACCGAATGTTTTGTAACAGTGATCAATTGTACTTGTGACCTGACAATGAGAATATCTTTCTACAATCTAAGATGCCACGTTACTCAAGGGGTTACAGTGTACAGCTGGCTGTCTTTCTTACCCAGGTGTGTGCAGATGAGCCCAGTAATACCATATCCGTAGGGAGGCAACAGCAACGAGCTACATCTTCACAGCTTTGCAGGCGCTGGACGTGCTGCTGGCTGTAGGGGAAGTGGTGTGAAAGCCGGTCACGGGGAGTCTGTATAATCCAGGTCGCTGGGTCCTGAGTGGCAGCCCAAGGAAACTTGCTTGAAACATCTCGCACACCCTGGTGTCTTTATAAATCTTTTAATTGCATGACGTCCTTATGACTTTGTGGCTGTGGGGTTTTTTCTGTGCACTGTGGGCCTCTTTCCTGGGTTGCTCCCAGGACATTGTGGAGTCTGGTTTGATTTGTTACGAATGGGCTGGAAATAAAATCTTCCCAGCCACGATGCCATTTGTGTTGGGTTTAAAGAGGTTTGCTAGGGAGTTGTTTGGAAAAATGAAACTGGGCTTGATGATGCTTTGTTTCAGCTCTCTGTGCCTGGCCTCTTGTTCATTAGAGATGTGAATTTGTTCCTGGTTTAGTGCTTTGTCATGGTAAGGAAAGCCACCCCTAAGGTGGGACAACCTTTTGGATAGGAATGTTGTGGTTAAAAGTTCTGAAAGCTGACCCGAGGCTGCTGCATCAGCCAGGAGAGGGGATAACAGTTTGCTCAGTTGTTAACAGATCATTCTGAGCAAATGCCCCCTAACTCCTGAGAGGGATAGAACTCTTTGCAAGGGGAGATGGCTGAGCCTGCAACTGCAGCATGTGCCTGAGGAGCACTTCACTCGGAGGTTTCTTTACAATCAGGCTTCTAAACTGGTGTTAAGAGGAGTGAAGTGACTTTCTGCTGGCTGCCAGTAGCGCCTTTGATTCGGGAGATGCAGGTAGATCAAAATTCTGCAATTTTGAAGCTTAATATGGGGATGTCTCTGTGTTTGGTGTTTGCTTTATTTTGGAGAAAGGGACATCTTCTGCTGTAAAGGCCAAAGGCATGTAGCCAGATGTGTAATATTTTAGCAGAGTATAATGATAATTATGGGTCTGCACTTTTGACATGGCAAAAAAATCCATATAAAATAAGATGAGAACTCATGAGTCAAGTTTGTTTTTTTTTTAAAGTATGTTTGATATTGTTCAGGTATTTATCAAACCAGGAAATAAACCCACTGCTATAAAATGGTAAATTATGAGGTAAGGTTTTATTTTCTTTTCCTCTAACTTCATAATCAAGTATAAACAACATAATTAGGGCCCCCATAACACTATTTCATGAGGGGCAGATATGAAGAACACCCAAGAATGAGTAAGGGATCAATCAGAATGCTATTACAATATTGTTTGCATTTTCAGATAGGTTCTTTGGATACCCAAGTGAGAATTTATGAAATACTGCCTATTTGTATATTCCTTTATAGTTTATTTGAACATATAATCAATATGAACTTTGGTCTCCATGAAAGAGAATTAATTTTCCCGACCTTATTGTAGGTACTTAGTGAAAAAAATATGCCTCACCTATGTAGTCTTCTGTAAGGGAACAAATTCAAAGTCTTTATTATGAAATACTCTAGTGGGAAAACAGCAAATTATGGTCATGAAAAGATCACTATAAAGAACTTGTCTATTTTGCTGAGATACCAAATTTATTGATGCTTCCACGATCTGCAGCCAACCTGAGAGCAGCCACAGCACATTATGTAAACTTGGAAGTGCTGTAACTTTCCCACAGACAATTCTTTTTCTTCCACTTGAGCTCAGGGCAGAAAAAAAAAAAAGAATAGAAAATTGGTGTGTTGACATAAATCTTTTCCAGTGCATAATGTCTTTTCCCCAGTGAAATCAGTTCTAACATTGATGTTCCAGGAGTTTCAACCAAAGTAAAAGGTGAAGCTAAAGGCATTTATTGCAGCTAAATTTCTTCCACCAATTGAGGTTTATGTTGCCTGGTATAATATTCAATTATGTGATGTCCATGTTTAGCTTGTGAGCCTTATCAGAAGTTATAAACTTAAATGGTTTTAAAGGGTGAGACTGTTACATATGATATCCTATATAGTAAATGTATGCATATAAATATATTGAAAGTTATATATATTTATGTATATCTCATGTGCCACATATATTCTATACATGTTATATTCGGTATAGCTATATGTACACTGTGGATTATATAGTATAATTACACACTTGATATTCTATATTATTTATTATACATTCTAAATTTTATACATTATATCATAAAGTACATCTGTGAAGTTTTCTAGATTCCTCAGTCTATGCAATAAAGCACAAAATTGTTGGAAAAGGTGAACAGTGGCCTTAGTCAGGACATGATGTGAGGCAGAGCTGATTTATTGGAGCATTCAGGGTCCAGGATTTTAATTCTGGACTGGGTGTTTCCTTTGGAAGCATAGCTTCTTTCCTCTACTGTTTTTTTCTGTAGCAGGTAACACAAAGCAGTCTTCTAATTGTCATGAACATTGATAATGAGTGGTATTTACATTCATATATCAAAGGATGAGTTACTGGAAATCCCAAATACTAGTTTAATGACAATTCTGATTTCAGTCAATATGTTACTAGAAAACTGAATGGACATTTTATTTTTAAATATCTGAAAATGTTTTTCCTAAATTGCTAATAAATGCAGTATTTAAATATTTTGGTTAAACTCAATTAATACTGCAGAAGAGAGAATGGTAAAATACACAAAACTTTTATAGGACTTTGGAGTTGAAGTTCTGGTTTTAAAAGTGTTTTTAAAATGTAGAAGCTTGAATTCTGTTTACTTTCAACATTTAGACTCATAAACTTCATGTCTACTCTTGAAATGTCTAAGAATTGAATAATAAAAAAGACAAACAATAAAAAAAACCCTACTTTGCCAGATGAAATATACTTCTTGGTTTTACCCCTGTTCTCCCACAGTTAAAAAAAAAAATCCCAAAGTTAAAAAGTAATCCCAGAATTACTGACTATGAAAACAAATAAATTGTCATCATATTTGTCTTGTTATATGAATAGAAAAGGCAAGACATAAGAGAAAGGCAAGATAAAAAGCCACTATGGAAAAAAAAAGTTTATGTTGCTTATGTTATGCATCTGTTCTTTTTTCCTTGTAATCCTGTCTTCTTTTCTTAAAAAAAAAAAAGAGTATATACTATTTTTCATGCAAATTATGGTGAAGTGAGACCTTGTGATTTGAAGAAACATAGGTCATTGCACTTATTTTGAGCTGGGTAGTTATATTATGGTGCCAAAAAAAGCTAAAAATAAGTGACATACAGATTGACCTCAAACACTGTTTCTGCTGGTTTGTAGTTAATGATGTATAACTTACAGACATGGGATCAAACAGCTGGAACAGAGTCAGAAGGAAGAAGAAACAGCTTTCAAGTACTTCACTTCCATCGGAATCATAGAATGTGTGAGGTTGGAAGGGTCATTTAAAGGTCATCTAGTCCAATCCCCCTGCAGTAGGCAGGGACACCTTTAACTAGATTGGATTGCTCAGAGCTTCATCAAGCCTGACCTTGAAGTCTCCAGGGATGAGGCCTCCCCTAACTCTCTGGGAAACCTGTTTTAGTGTCTCATCACCCTCCTAATAAAGAACTTATAATGAACAACCTAAACCTACCCTGCTCTAGTTTAAAACCATTGCCCCTGTTGCTACATGCCCTTATAAACAGTTCATCCCCAGCTTTCCTGCAGGTCCCCTTCAGGTACTGGACGGCTGCTATAAGGTCTTCCCAGAGCTTTCTTTTCTCCATTGTAGAAACCCACTAGGTTGGTCAAGCAGGGCTTGTCCTTGGTGAAGCCACCCTGGCTGTCTTGAATTGCCTCCCTGTCCTCCATGTGCCTTAGCATAGCTTCTAGAAGAACCTATTCCATAATCTTCCCAGGCACAGAGGTGAGGCTGACAGGGCAATAGTTCCCAGGATTGTCCTTTGTACCCTTTTAAAAAAACTGGCTGTAATTATTCCCTTCTTCCAGTCATGAGGGACTTCAGCTGACTGCCATGACTTTTCAAGTATCATAGAGAGTGGCTTGGCAACTACATCAGCCAATTCCTTTGGGATTCTTGGGTGCATCTCATCATGTCCTATGCACTTGGGGATACTCAAGTTTCAAGGTCACGAACCTTGTCTTCACTTACAGTGTGATGGACTTTGTCCCCCAAGTTCCCATCTTGCATTCAAGAAAAGGCACTATACTTTTTTTTTTTTTTCTGAAAATACAGTGTGTGTGAGCCTTGGCAGAGGAAATCTTAATGACAGAAATATGCAGTGGTGACTCCTGCTTACAGTCTGTGCCAAAGTTAGAGGGCTGGTCTCTAAGAGATTATCAACAATTACAGGAGAATTACAGATAAGGTAATCATAGATACAGAGACACAGTAATGAAGAAAGGCCATATTCAGAAAGCTGTCTCTAGTGTCTGTAGCAATGAATATTCTTGGTTATTAGTCATAAGCACTCTATTTAGAATCTCAGAATCACAGAATGGTTTGCATTTGAAGGGACCTCAAAGATCATCTAGTTCCAGCCCCCACTGCCATGGACAGGGACACCCTCCACTAGATCAGGTTGTCCAAAGGCCTATCCACCCTGGCCTTGAACACTGCCATGGACATCCACAACATCCATTTGAAGAGGAACATTTATCTCATTCTGAAATAATGTCCTGGCTTTCATTAATTTTGCAAGCTATCTTAGGCCAAAATGAATCTCTAAGAGTTGCAAATTTATTCCTCAGAAGTCCAGAAGTTAATTCAGGGTCCAGTCGTAAGGACTAAGCTCAACCTCTATCTGGCTAAAACAGCGCTTCAGCTATTCCAAAGACCCCTGAGTTAACCTTTGAGTATGAGAAAGCAAACGAAGAAGATTTGAGCACTGTGTATATCATGGGAGGGATGGGGAGAAGCATATTTTTCTGATAAAAACATACTTGCCATGAAGAGGTTCCACAGAATGACAAGAATCCTTTTGTATTAAAACCATCACAAAAATAATGGTTATACTAAAGGCATCATTGACTTTTTATTCCTTGACATGTTAAAAAAAGCTCTGTAAAGAAAAACCTAGCAATATTTGACTGGTAGAGTTTGATGTTCTCTGCTCAGTTCTGTTGGTTCCTGGTTTTCTGGGACCAAAACTAATGTATGCAGTGAAACACAGATGTTTGGCTCTGCTCCACTAGTAAATCCATCTTCTAATGTACCAACACTACACCTCCTTCATGAAAGCACAGATCCTAATATTACTAATGGTTTCTCTGTCCTTTGTAAATTACAAACAATGATTTTATGTGTATGTAATGTATCTAAAGTACTTCTTAACATGGTGAAACCTGAGATTTAGGCTTAACAAAGTCATTCTGCTTTGTGAGGACTGGGTGCAACTTGTTCAGAATATTTGAAATTAAAAAGAAATAATTAAAATTATGTGTCAGAATCAAGCCATATTAAAAAAAAAAAAAAACAACCTAATTCTTTACTTAATTTGATTTGCTTACTATTTTGACAAGGTTTCTGCTTCAAAATTTTTCAGAGTATCAAACTTTCCCAGAGTTCTCCAAAGTCTGATGAGCTTGCCTCTCTCATAGGAAGAGCTCAGTGATCAGGCTTAAATTTGAAAGAAAGTTATTCCACATACTGCTTCTATCTTCTGGAGATACGGTCTTGTGCCACAGATGTGCATTTTTCATTAGCTTTAATAGAATTTCTTTCTGCCCACCCAGAGAACAATTTGCTGCAACACATCAGTTAATTTCAGAGAGGATATTTTAAGCTACATGATGACATAGTTATATAGGACTAACATGAAAATGGTTTCAGACTTTTTCCTTTAAGTATAACATTTTAACTTTACATTTACACTATATAGATAAAGCCCAGAATGGGGAATTTCAGAAGGAGAGAGCTAATGTAAGATGCTGCAATACAGATCTCAAAAGATGTGTGTAAATTATTATGAATCCACAATTCAAAACAAAAAGGAGAAAAACCATTAGGTTAACCGAGATAACACAGTGGTAAGCATTTATGTATGAGTTAACTACTTGACTCATCTATAGGAATCCTACAATATTCAGTAGGTCTAATTTCACAAAGTGATTTTTCCATCTGACTCAAGCCTTGCTGCAAATTCCTTCTTTCTCATGCCCATGAATATGAAACTGGCTACCTTCACAGGGATGGAGATACTGAATCAGGCCAAAGATGAAAAGATTTTTGTGTTCCACCATGCTTGTCTTTTCCAAAACTCTGGTGAATGCTTTCCTGAACTGCAACATCAAGTCTCTGAACAAATCAGAAATCAAAAGCTAATAATTATTTCTGAAAGAAATATTAGGCTTATTCTGACTCCTTGCATCATCACATTGGCCATTCTTGTCCCCAGCAGACAGAATCTCCTATTTGAAGTAGTGTTACTGTTGAAAGTGGTGTGACTAGTGTAGTCAGAACATGGAATTAGATTTGGCTTTTGTTTTTTTAAATCCCATACTGTATTTCTATGATATTTTTGTAAAACTGTCATTTGTTGACCCCACGTTCCCTTGTAAGTATCTAACATATTATTCCATTCAAAGATGGATAGAGTGGTAAAAGAACTGAAACCTTATTTTGGAAGACATACTAACATATAATCTCTGGAAAGCAGGTACTATATGACTTCTATAGCAATCTCCAGCAGTTTAATATTGCTTCAATATTGTTAGGCAATATAGGATTGGTCACGGACAGAATTGAACTTTAACATATTTAGAAACAAAAATATTTTAACTCTTCTTTCAGTGAGTCCTTCCATATTATCTTGATGAATAAACTAATTTTGTATATCGTTTCAGGATTTTACCTGTGAAAGCCTGGACAAATCTTGTGTACTTCTTTCCTACAATACAGGAAATAATACACAGATTGTCCCTAAAACTACATAAACTTCACAGAATCACAGAATCACAGGGGTTGGAAGGGATCTCGAGAGATCATCGAGTCCAACCCCCCATACCAAAGCAGGTTCTTTAGGACAGGTTGCACAGGGAGGCATCCAGATGGGTCTTGAATATCACCAGACATGGAGATTCCACAACCCCTCTGGGCAGCCTGTCCCAGGGCTCTGTCACCCTCAACGGGAAGAAGTTCTTCTGCATATTGGTGCAGAACTTCCCATGTTCCTACTTGAGGCCATTGCCCCTGGTTCTGTCTCCACAGACAACTGAAAAGGGGCTGTCCATTTCCCCCTGTGTCCCATACTTCAGATACTTACTTAGAATTTCTAATTGACCTAATGGAAACACTCTAAAAAGAAAAAAAAAAAAAAGAAAAAATCTTTTCTGAGAATATTACTGATTTCTTTTGGTTTTCATATAAGAAACAAAAAAATGCTGTCTTTTGGAATTATAATGCAGTAGGGATAATAAAAGAAAACTGTAGCTTAGTCTACTAATACTCAAAGTGTTACCCTCCTTATTTTATTTGGTTTGTTAGTTCAATGTGACATTAATTTAGAAGATTATGCAACTTTAATATTTTTACACATCTCTTTTTTTCAGTCACTGTTAAAGACATTGAGTCAGCATTTCTGTTTTCAGTTCTGTTATTCAAGGATCAAAATGGCAAAAAAATTGAAATAAAATACCCCAAAGTCCACAATTTTAAACAATAAATAGTGGGAAAAAAACCCAAACCCAACAGTACCAATATCTCAATAATGGATTGAGGAAGATATTGGTACAGTAGACATTTTTCCTGTCTGACAGACAAAAAATTTCATCATGATCATTTGGTGGTGGGAGGACGTATGTTCTCAAAAGTCCTAAATTAGTTAATTGCCAAATGTTTCTGACTTCCCAAGATCATAATTTTCCCATGTTTTCCCATTTCAATTCTTATTCAGCTGTTAATATTTGTCAATGGGAAGTGATGTTATGTGGTTTGAAAGAGACTTGCAGGTGCCATGAATAAAATTTGGATCATCCAGATGATTGACATTTCCCCTTTCAATGGTTTTGGTCTCTGGTAAAAGCATCCTGAGTTTAGCAACACAAGTCAGCTTTTATCCTGGAAACTAACAGCCACTGCAGTTCTTAGTAAGACATCTTGAGTACAGGGCATTACTATATGCACATGGCTTCCAAAAGGGATCTTGCATACATCTGGCTGAGTAGAGGCTTGGTGTTTGTGACTAGGCATTCTAGACTCCAGTAGAGTTAGATCATGGTACCTTGGTACAACAAGGTGCTTTGAGTAAAAGGATAACGTCACTTTATCTGACAAATAGGAAAATATTTTCATTAGGCTTTGAAATTGCTGATGTTGAATCTTATCATGGTTCTCTTTCAATTCCCTCTTTCTGAAGTTACTCTGCTCTTACACAAGTTCTTCATGTTTCCGAATTGTTTATCAAGATGAGAACCATCCCCCAGAACCATATTATGACCTTTAACATATACAGAAATTTACCATTTATCACAGGTTTTGTTTTCCCTCCCTTAGTCAATTTTTTCATGAGATTGTGTCGTGGAATTCTCACAAAGGCCTCAATTAGTTTAAATGGAAAAAAAAAATAAATTGCTTCCATGAAATAGATTTTGAGCACAGAAACAGTCACAGTCCTCCTGTTAGAGATCCTCCTACTATATTGTCAGATGTTTACAGGCAGAGGGAAGCTTCAGAAATACCCCCCCTGAAAAACAAGTTGCACAGGTATGACTAAGGAGCACCCAGTAATTGTATAAAGAAGGCTTTTGTTTTTTAAAATACAGTAATTGCCCATTCACGGGTGATGATTAGTCAGGAGAGACAGGTGCTGGGGAATTAGAGGAGATGCATGACTTTTGAGGCATGACAACTGTATGGAGGGACTAAGATCTCTAATATCTTAAAAAACCACTAAGTACTAGTCAGTGTTCTTGACTTATAGAAAATACATTTTAGGACCTTTACCAAAAAAACCCCATATATCTTTTCTTTACAATCCTGTAAAAACAAAAAATCTGTAACTGTGGGTGCATGGTGATTTTGTCTTGAAGTCTTTCAACTGATGAAGAAAGAATTACAAGTACAATTAAAATAAACATTACTATCTGAAAAACTATGATATTTTAGGAAAAACTAAAATTTCCTAGAACCTCTTACAATTACAATATGGTCAGCTGATACAATCCACAAAACATTTCATTTTCATCTACACTCAAATATTTTCGATAATGCCCTGTGATTAAAATGATAAAAAACACCCCCAGACAGTCTGAAGACTGTCTGAGTGACAGCAGGTCAAGTCGGTGGCCACAATCAGAAGCAACATGGCAAAGACAGATTATGAAACAGTAAAGAAATCTTGACTCCAATATAATTTGAGTTAACTTTTTGGAGGTCTCATGGTTGTTTGTATATTTTATCTTATAAATTTGAGGCATGAAGTTCAAAGTCATTTATATAATATTGAGGCCTGAGTTGAATATTGGATATTAGCGGAATTATATGGTTAATAAAACCCTAAATACTATGTGGTCTTCTAACCAAAACATCAAATAAGGTCTTGCTCATTATTTTTTTTTCAAATTAGTGAAAACATTTCCTTCATTGCTGCCTACTGCAAGCATCACTGGGGTTTGTGTAATTTTTGTCCTTGCCATTGCTAGATTCCGGGACAAAGAAATACATTTTTTATCTGGGGATAAAAAAATGGATAAAACCCAAAAAATATTTCAAAGTAATTACTCTGAGCTAATCAGATTTGATCTGTAATCTGGAATACTGTCTACTTGTTACAGATATTCTCCTCTCATTGAGCTAACTCTACCACAGTGAAAAAGTTATGAAAACTAGGTTAACACTAAGGACAAGATGGCTTTCAACCCTGAATAGCAGCTAAACTTTCAGCCATACATCAGATTGGATACTATCAGCAAAATAATTATTTAATTAAAAGAATTTGTGTAGCTTTTAACAGCAACTCCAAACCCCAAGTTTCACACTGCCTGAAATAAAGGCAACAAAATAAAGTGCCTAGTTTCTAGTAAAGAGAGTATTCTCTCACTGACACAATGCATTTCAGTAACTTTTAGGGCTTAACCTTCCCCCTATACTGTACCACAGCGTAGTGAAACACAGAGATATACAGAAATGTGGCTAGCTGAGAAAAGACAAACCCTTTTCCAGAAAACTAAGCTTTAAATAGCTTCTTACCCTAGAAGCTACAGAAATGCATGAATCAGACTAATATATGCATAATGGACTAAAATTCATGTGAATTCATTCTGCAGAGTTACATTGTGTGTACCTAAACAGTCTTTGAGACAGAAGTATCAATGTAATTTAAGGAAGTTTCCCATTTACTGTGTTTTGTTTGGCATTGTGAAGACTTCCTAGAAAGTTTAAACTGGATTTTTGTAACAGGGGTTTTTTATATTAAACTGAAGTAGAAGATGGAATCACGTAATGCACTCCAGCTGCAAACAGGCATTGGGTCTTTGGAACCAGGCTACAGGTAGTCTGAATTTAAACAAAATAAAATTTTATGTGTATTGTGTGAAGACCATACGTGTAAGTATGAATTTTAGGAACATCTTGAGAAACCTAAAAAAAGTTAGCGATACTGTCATATTAAGGTCTAATATTTGAACTAGTCTGAAGCCAAGTGTAACTACTGCATTCCCAATGTCATAAAACAATTTTTTAAGTTGATAGTTCACAAAATGTCAGATCTTGAGGTTTTTTATTAACCTATGAGTAAATGTTCTCTCTTGTATCCCTGCCCAATGTCATTGAGAGCAGAGGATTCCAGTTAGGGAAGGAATATGCCAAGGTGATGGCTTAATCAAATTATAATTATTTAAAAACTGCTCAGAAGCTTGAAATTGTAGGAAACATTTCTATGGAATTACTGAACACAATTCATATAAGACAAAATGAGTGATAAATACTTCTCAATTAACTAAAAGAACAAGTCCATATCATTTGTGCAACAAATATATATGTAAATATATTTACATTTAAAGATACCAAACTGGATACATTAAAATGGTTAAAAGATTTGATTCCGTCTCAGTTCTTACCTATGTGGGTATTTGTTTTTCTTAATGGCTATGAAAGAAAATATTGGAACTGAGTTCATATATGATAAATTAGATTCTAAATAAATAAGAACTGGGTTTAAACTTCTATCTGATTTCCTGAATTCTTGAGGAAAATGAAACATTAATTGTGCATTATTGATTCAACAAGGAAGTGCAATCATTCAAAATCTATAGACCTGCATATATCCAGTGAAGTATCTTGCTCACTACCTTCAAAAGGAAATGAATGAATATAGAGTAGTTTCTAAACCTCAGACTAATTCTATGAATGAATGTCCAGAAGTTAAGCCAGTCTTCACCGGAGAGTCTAAACATCTTCCTACAAACACACAAGAGCGCATGAATGTTCATGAAGCAAACACTCAAATAAGAAAGGGATATTTAACAGTGCTTGAGATTCTTCTGAGATTCATGCATTCACTTCCAGATCTCCCTGTGTTTTCTCTGGAAGTCTCTTTATGTTGGAGAAATATGTAGTTGATAGCTAAGGGAAGGTCTTACTGCAGGCATGTCTTTCATGTCTGAGAATGAAATGAGTACAGAGACTGGAAAATATGTAATCTCTCTAGATAGTGCAAAAGAAGGGGGGGAAAAAAAGTCCTTGACTTCAAGAGCCTTAGTAAATGATCACTTGCAAAGCAAGATATGCGTACAAGATAGCTCAAAAGAAATTGGTTATTGGTAAGTAACTTTCCCTTTCTTTGTTATCAGTGCACTTTTCAACTGGGAATAACCACGACGAGATGCTGACTCTAGCTATATTGCTTTAGCATTCTTTTAGTACTGATGTAGTGTCACTTTTTAAATCATTCCAGGCTAAAATAAGCACCCAACTTCTCTGGCTTGGAAAAACTGGCTCCACCATCTTCATCTTGTACCTGAGCTGGGATTTATGTAGCTTTTGGCAAGCACAAACGAGGCTTCTCACCCAAATACCTGAACATATATTTAAGCCAATCACATGCACACATACACACATATTTGCCAAATACCATTGATTTTACTGGCTCATTGTACAACAAGATATATAAAATTTGGTTTCATACCATTTTACTTCTTTTCATGCTGTGTGTATAAAAATCCACTATTTAAAAATATTTCTCACTTCAGAATATATTCTTCATGACATTTATGCTTGTCCACCTCTCCTCAGATATAATATAAACATGATAAATTTCCCATATCCATTATTTGCAAACCTGTACAACTTGTACTAATCTTATACACTTAGCTAAAAAGTTCTGATTGAGAAAGTTGAGGTTTCTTGGGAATTGTTTTACTGCTGCCCTATTGCCTAGTGAGAATCTATGCTAAGGGGTACCAGAGTGACCATCCATTTTTTGTTCATGCTGATTCAAACACTTTAATGTGCATTATTTTACTTCTAGAGCTCACTGGGGTTCAACTACCACTGTTGAACATCTAATCTGCACACTTGATGATTTCATTATCACTAATTTGTACACAACTATGACCTTCAGTTTTACATCAGTATTTTCTAATGATTAATTTTTAAAATACATTTTGTAGTTTCTAGGAGATTCTGGGAAGCAGTGATCAAAAAGGGAGTGTAAATGCTCCCATAGAAAGGCTCATCTGCTACAGCCTTTCAAAACAGTATCTCCTCCAAGTCCACAGTGTACCTACTACAGGTGCTACACTTTGAAACTGGGAAAACATAGGTAAAATTCAGTGTATAATACATGATATTTTAAAATATTAAGCAAATCTATACTTCTTTAAGATTAAGATTTGAACATAAATGATGTCTGCAATACATTACGCATATTTGTGAGTTCTAAATGACATGTTAACAAGGCCTGAAGAACATATATATACTTATATGTGTTGGTGTAAACTATTTTGAGCAAGCAGAAATCTCTACATTGTTGATGATAACCAATCAAAACTGATCAATTCAGAGCAGAAACTGTGGTTCTGATGAAGGGATTGTCGTGGTTTCACCCCGGCTGAGAGCTGAGATCCACGCAGCTGCCTGCTCTTTAAAGGAAAAGAGGAGGGGGAGAGGTGTGTGGCGGGGGTGAGGAAAGGGAAGGGAGAAGGAAGGGGCAAATAACAACCCAAAACCAAGAAACCAAAAGCCCGTGGGTTGGGATAAGGAGAGTTTACTAGAATAGCAGAAAGGTAAAATATAACAAAGCTAACAGGACTTTAGAGCAAAATTATATGAAGCTGTTGATACCCAATGTAGTGTCTCACCCAACCCACAGCTCAGGCCGTGCCACCCAGAGCCGTCCCGGAACCTGATCATCCCCCAAAACCGCGCATCCTGGAGCCACCCCGCTCCTCCTCCCATCAGCCCCCCTTTATACTGAGCAGGACGTAATTGTCATGGAATACTCTCTTTGGCCAATTTGGGGCACCTGTCCTGGCTTTGTCCCCTCCTTCCTCATTAATAGAGAAATATGAAGAGCTGAGAAAGTCCTTGACTGCTTGACCGCAACTAAAAACATCAGGGTGTTATCAGCACTGTTTTCATTTTAACTCCCAAACACAGCATTCCATCCGCTGCTACAAATGAAGTGAACTCCATCCTGACTGAAACCAGGACAGGGATTTAAAAAATGGGAAATTTTAACTACAAAACTGTAGAATTTTTATATCACAGATTGTACCAGGAAGCATTGGGACAATCCAAAGGACCTGAATTTCCCTGCATGGAAATCATAAATGTCTTAAAGAATTGGGTAAAACTTGGATAGAAAAAAGGTAAAGATAAATTAATGAAGTTTAGGTGATGTCCATGTGGACATTTAGGATGGGTGACAGGTTTCTCAGACCAAACACCTCGCTTAGTATACATGAAAGCATTCCCCAAAATCTATTCTGCATTTATTCTCATTATTCAAATGCCTGAGTTGGAAACAGACACTCCACAGCTCTGTGCAGTAATCACTTGCAACCACCATCATCAGAATTGCAAGAAAATGCATTTCTCCTTCAGTAACAGCTGTGGGAGAGATCAAGGATTATCCTCCTAGATTTAGACCATGTCCACACCAGCACTAGTGTGTTACTAGTTACCCAGCCCCAGCTAGGCAAGCGTTTGTGCATCTGGAGATGGCAGACTAACGCAGAGCTCAGAGTGTCAATTTATCCTGTGTGAAATGACCGGGGGAGGGAGACATAATGAACAGCTGCATTGAGCTGAGAAGCGTAGGAGAAGGTGAATGAAAAATAGGAAGATAAGGAATAAAGTGAGAAATAAGAAAGGACAGAAAATGAAAGGACTGTATTCATATGTAGAAAATGTGTGCAAAGTCACTTTCCATTAAACACAGTAAAAATGAGAAGGGACGTCATTGTCCATCTGACTCCATTTATCTGATAATCAACACTTTTTATACTCGTAATCCTGAACTCTCGTTTTAAACCCACATTAATGAGATGATCAGGCATTTCTACAACTGCCTTATGAACCTTGCCAAAGAGAACTCATTTTCTCAGATCATTTGCTGCAGTATCAGTCCATCGTCTCATCCTGACCAGACTGTCTCACCTGTTAGTATAAAATTATGCAGACATAGAAATTAAAGTGCTTTGACATTCCACTACTCTTTTTCTTTTTTTTTTTTTTTTTTTGGCTGAGGAATCTTTGGTCAGTAACCAAATCAGCAGTTTCAAAATATTAGCATTTACCCATTTTAACACACCTAAATTTTCTTTAACCAATCACATAGCTTCATATGTACCCAGGTGTGACTTGTTATGCTCTTCAACATCTTCTCATTCTGAAAATTTTTATTTGTATTTGCAAATCAATACATTTCCTGTTACTGTCTACTTTTTAAACAAGCACAATGAGGTTCATTTTGACCTTTTAACTCAATGAGAGTTATGCCAGGAGCAGCAGTCTTGCATGACATTTCTGGGGAGGCTTGTGTTTCAGGCATACAGGGTTTGCTACTGTTAAGCCTCAGACTTCTGGTCTCCATCTCAAGTTTTAAAGCACATTACAGTAGGCTACGTGTGCCGACCCTAGCTAAAACTATGCCAGCATTTCCATAATAAAAGCTCTTATTTCCAGAGGTCCCAGCTGTACATTCAGCTGTAAAAATGTGCTAGGCTAAAATTGGATGTACAGGATTCAATGTGGAATTAATAGAAATTAAAAAAACATTCCACTTGACTATTTCTGAGCTATAGCTTCTGAAAAAGTAACGGTTTGTGAGATTCCTTTTTGGCCTCTCATCTTGTAAATCAAGAAGTAATTTAACTTTTTCAAAATAATGATGTTATTACGTGATGAGACCAGTTCTGCTTCCACAGGAAGGATTCCTCTATACCTTAGACACGGGGATTTATTTTCATGTATACAAGAGGGCAGCATCTGTAGTTGTTTACCAAGAATTCAAAAATGACACACTGTCATCCTGCCTACACAGTTCACTGCTACTGATGTTTTATGCTCATCAGAATCCTACTCCTGCAAAAGCAAGGATGTGTACATCAATATATAATTTTGGTTTCTTGGCAGGGGGCAGAGCTCATAACGCACTCTGTCTTAAACTAGCTGTGGAAACCTTGTTGCTTTTACTTTATTCCTTGTGCTTTGTGCTGTTCTTTTACTTCATTTAGAATAAAGGTAGAAATAATACTAAATAATAGATTAAATTCTGACAGGTCTTCCTATTTCTCCCTAGTTTTATCTCTGTAATTCCATGAAGCTCTCCTAGGCCCATTCTTAACGATCCCATGTAACATGCCTTGCCTGTGTCTTCTACAACCTTGAAGCATACAGTTCTCTTCCACTCAAGCATATTGTAAGGGCTCAGAGGACGTGTCTGTGTGCTCTTTTGCAGACTGGCATGATTGATCTGTCTCAAATACAAGCTGTGTGACAGCACCCCAGTTGTACTTACCAGCTTGAGCCTACTGATTTGTGGCTGATTCAGGGAGCCTCTCACCTCTATCTACCAAGTATCTCATCATCATAACCAGATTGGCATGGAGATGGATGTTGCTTTTGCATCTTGAAAGCCTCCAGTGTGGCTGATTCAGGGAGCCTCTCACCTCTATCTACCAAGTATCTCATCATCATAACCAGATTGGCATGGAGATGGATGTTGCTTTTGCATCTTGAAAGCCTCCAGTTATGAGGACTCTGACACGTCCCTGGGAAGGTTGGTCAAGTAAATCACTGTAAAAAAATGTATTTCTTGCATTGAACTAAAACATCTCTTGGTGTAACTTCCACCTCCATGTGACTGCTTGTGAAGAGAGAGCCTGCATCCTATTTTCAGTCACCTGTTCAGTACTTTCCTGAGAATGAAAGGTCCATCAAGCTAAAGTATGATATCTAAGCTCTGGATCAGCGCAGCACTGACAGGAAGGAACCTCAACTTTCACCCATGGATGAGTGATTTTCACTAGCAGATTGTCAGAGTTTTCAAGTCTCAGAAATCTTAAAAACTTATTTACGTGAACATGCAAATCATGTTAAGGAAAAAGCAGTTTGGGGTGTTCTCATGTACTAATACCCTTATGTAAGATCTATACCAATATGATTGTAGAAGGAATCTGATGTGTAGCTTCTGAAATCACTTTTAGGGCAGGGCTGACACTGACATTAAAAAATTGCCTTTCAGCATAGTATTATGCATAAACAGTAGGCATGTCCTTGTGTGCACTTAGATAGAACTCTCTTTGTAATGCCAAAAAAAGTAATTGCTGTATAGTACTGAGTTCAACTCTAATTTGCATTAATTAGGAACATGAATCCTGTGTGTGAGAAAGGAAGATCCTGTTAAATTAGAGTTCTGTCTTAATACTTTCTTGTTAAGCTCTTCTTCAACTTTAAAAGCTGCTCCTCTGCCACCGTGAGAGTCAGCAAATTACAACCGGTCTTGCTCTGCATCCTTGGAGAAGGCTATGAAGACATCAGTCCTTTTGAATCTGTCGTCCTTTGTGATTCCTCCTCTTGTCTAATGTGTTATTCATCTTCACAATTATCTTTCATTCCCTTAAATTAGGTTTTTCCATATGATGTTTTCTTTAAATATGAACTATAATCATTGACTGGACATTGTGCTTTTGGGAGATTTCTTTTTTCCCAACTTGTTCCTTTCCACATTTTTTAATATAGAGAAAACATGGATTTGCCTCTCTCTGAAAAGAAATCAACATGACCTTAGGAAACATTAAAGCCCAAAAAGAGTACTAATTGCCAAAAATGAACTGCTATAAAATTGCAGTGTTGCCACATTTAGGTAAAGGATATTTGTTGCTAAAACCAAGAACATTACTGTAGTGCAGGGAGCCAAACACTTGGGATGATTTATCCAAGTCTCCTTCATTATATTACATTTTAAGTTCATGTCCATGTGTAATCCTGGTTTTAGTTCCGGAAAAGCAAAGCGTCACTGAAGCTTAATATAGAGGCTTCCTTCATAGCATATGCTAATGCCATTTGTGCATCTCTACTTTGAACAATGGTATAAGCTTGTGTATTAGGTAACTGTTACTATTTTAGTAAAGTGGCATTTATTATTATAGGTTAACGACATTAAAGAACAATGGTAAATTTATTTCATATATCCCAATTTTAATATCATATACTCAATGAGTTCTATTATTTCTATTTTGAGGTGCAATGTATTGCTTTTGCTTCCTTTCAGCTTTGTTGTATTGATATCATTAAGTATAATCATACTTGTTTATAGAAAACTGATATAGCTCGATGTCAGAGAAGGTGGAGTATCTGTACTTTGGATCTTAAAATGTTGTGAAATTTAATACATGTATAGATGAACTTGATTGTGAATACATAAGAAGGCAACTGAACTTTGGTTCCCATCTGTAGCCTACAAGGAGGCATCATCACATAAAGGAGATGCATGACTTGGCAGAGTGATGCTGTACCAGATCTCACATAAACCTGGTACAACACGTCAAGGCACTATCATACCATCCTGCTTACCTTGGTAGAGTTCTCAATCCAGTGCAAAATAAAATCAGATGATTTGCATGTTCCATTACAAATTCAGTTCTCACACTTGCACTAGCTCCAGTCCTCGTATATACAATTTTACTGAAATGTTCAGGACAGTTGAGTTCAGACAAATCCATATCCATAGAGAGGCTTCCTTTGTCCTGAACTACCATAGTCCCATGAACCTCAACAGGCTTGAAATATTTAAAGCCACTACAATTTTCATCAATGGAAAAAAAAAGTCAAAGAAGGTCTTAAGGTGTGCTGAACCAGTCCTGTAAAATAGTGTTCCAATAGACTGGATTAGAGTCCAGTTTGGACTGTACTCTTGGAGAGAGATGGAGACAAAGAATCCTTCATTTGCTGTTATTTCAAGAAGTGCACCAGAGAGTAGACCAGTTTCATTCCTCTTTAATTGCCCAGGTATTAGGATTGACTATCCCATCAGATAAAGAGCATTTCAAAAATGTATATTGGGGTACATTACTGCTGCACTCCCAAATCCTCTGGAAGCTGCCTTGAGCTTTCAAGCAGAATAACTCAGACCACCAAAATGAGCTCTCTGTTACTCACAGTCTATAACAGACTTCACTTTCCTCATAAGCCACCTTTATTCATCTCATTGTAATACTCAAAAGCATATTAATCTATTGCCATTTTCCAAATTAATAGCATATTTTTAGTGTAAAACAATCCTAGATTGTTTCCTTTCTCTCTTTTGTGGAAAAACAAACACAGCAAAAATACCCCAGCAAACAAACAGCCCAAAACAAAACAGAACCCAAAACAAACAGACCCCTTCCCTGCTCACCCCCCTCCCCCCCCCAAAAATAAACACTCCAAAACCTCCAGGGGTTTTCAAAATACTTTTTAAAATCTATTCTGACTCTTCAGACAGAAGTTCTTAGTTAAATTCTGAAGACCAAAACCAGCAAGAAATCTCCTAACATTATAAATCAGCCCTCTGACCTTTTAAGTTTAATGTCTCAGCTTTGCTGTGACTTTAATTTCACTGCCTTATATCTGACTCAACTTTAGATCAGAGGGACATGCTACAGAGCCCTACACAGTATATACCTATAAAATAAAAATATGTTTTATTTCTATATATAAAATATTTAATTACCTGGTAGCATCTGATTGTTGGGGAGTTGGGACCTGTCATTTTATAGCTATTGGATTGTTTCCTATAGGTTTTTCTCCTGGTTTTGTTATCTGCTTGTTAACATTTAAATGTTGAGGCCCTTTCAAGCACAAACTTTTCCTCCTCCCTTACATTTTAGTCATTCCTTCCTCTCTACAGTCAGCTCTTTTTAGAGACAGATTGAGTTTTATGTTTCTGATTTGACCAGGCACCAAATTAAGATCAGCACCAGGCTTGGGGTTCAGGGAGAGGCATCACTTATTGAATCATCTGTATGACTGGCAGGTAAAGTCACTCCCCCAAAAGGCAACCTGTCTTCCCCAGAGGGTGGGTCAAAGCTTTCATTACAAAATATTGGCCATTTTCTTCCGTTACTTAAATGATCATCTCCCCTCCCACATACACTCTGAAAGATAATTTCCAGAGGTCTAGTTATTTCAAATCTGTTTAAAATTCACAGGAGAAAACAATGCCTGCCATACTTAAAGCAAATACACATCTTGAAAAGCTGCTGCAACCAGTCCAGTGGGTTTTTTCCTAATTTTATTTATTTGAAATATGTTGATACATACATAAATATGCATGAATTAATATTAATCCATATATTTTGAGTAGATTTTTCATTATAGAATATAAAAAAAGATCATATTCTTAGTACCACACTAGTCTCATTCCCCAGTTAAGAGAACAACAACAAACTTGCCAAAGCTAGGAAAAGTTTCTAAATGAGCTAGGAATCAAATTTTGCAGTTTTACTTCTGGTAGCTGAAGCATGTCACAATTTTCTCCAAAACCAGCACTTACCAGGGCTGTTCCACAGGTCAGATATGCTATATGGTACAGTTCAATCTGACCCCTATTAATATGGGAGTGATGGCAAAGGGGCAGGGGGGTGTTAGCCACCTCCTTCTGTCCATCACTTTAGGCAGTAGATACCTGTAGCTAATGAGAGATTGCCAAGGGCTAAGAATAGCTTTGTTGCCTTTACAGCCATAGGAATTCCCACTCTTCCCAGAAAGAGAATTATCATTACAGGGATCTGTTAATACAACAATCCCACAAGCATCCCTGAACCATGATGTTTCCCTCATAGATATTTCAGGGAAGTATAATTCAGCTTTTACCCCACTCAGGATGACTACTGGGCCGAGTGCAGCTTCACTGTTACAAGGCAGGCATAGGGATTTCAAGAGGCTGCTCAGATTTATTGCAAAGATTTCAAACCATGGGGGAAAAATACCAAAGGAGCATCATCACACAAAACTATTGCTAGTGATTGGTTCATACTTAATTTTCAAGATTGTTCAAGCTTTATTTTTTTAATGTATGAAAAAAAATACTATTAAAGACTTTTTAAAAATATCCATATCATTGGTATCACCATCTTCAAACTACCATGACCAGTCACATAAGCATGCTTCTGTTTCTTTAGGTGCAAAATTCTGCTGCAAAGTTGGGCTAAAAGGTTAATTTCTCCAATGCCTTAGTATTTGATTCTACATGGGATTAAGCAGGAGTGAAAAATAAAGGAGAATAAAATTGTTTCCCTTTTTTTTTTTTCTCCTATGTAAGCAGGTTTTGCAAGTAATTTAGAGAAATATTATTAACAAGAGAACAGGGGATCCCTGAGATAGTACTTTTTAGGTAATTGCAGACCACATGGAAAAAAAAATCTTTGGGAACTATTATGCTAAACTGTTATATTAGTTAAGGGCCAGGACAATTTTTTCAAACCTAGAGCCACAAATACCTGTGAAGTAGTCAACTGACAATGAGGGTGCATCTGTCATCACATAACGTACTTGAACTTTTTTTGCACTAGGGCTATATGAGAGTACATATATATCAGAAATACTAAATTTATCTCAATCCAAGATAACCAGACATTTCAGAAATGGTACATCCATTCATAGGATAGGAGCACAAGTGTCTTTTCTTAACTTCATGTGTCAGTACAGTTTTGGATGATGATTTCTGGCCTTACAGAGGCAGAGAGATATTTTTTTACCGTGTCAGAAAGTAGAAACCCAGCTGTGCCCCAGAAGAGATACCCAGAAAACTGCACAAGCATTAGCAGGTGTCCATGCTAACAAGGAGTTAACCTGCAACCAGGACACAACAGTATAGCAAACAAGAAGCCAAAGCTGTCAACAACTTCATGGTTCTGTTCATCCACAGGCCTGTTTCAGAATCATCCAACATCTAAATATTTAGTAAAAGCTGTGAAAAATATCAACTGTCCTGTACAAAAATGTGTGGAAAGTGTGTCCTAATTAGCCAACATTTCTGTTATTTTACTCCCTTCTTGATGAAGGATTATAAAAATCAATGTTTAAGCATATTGTGACTACAGCTATAAAATTACTAGTGTAATCTTGAAGGTTAGTTCTCCAATTAACATGAAAGCTTCAAAGGAATGGAGCTGATGTGAAGACTGCCATCCCCACATTTTAGATGCTCCAAATTTGTGTTGATGATTTAGCTTTATTAATAAATTATTGTTGTTTCACTCATATATTTATGCATTTGTGATCGCCAAAATGTGGCAAAATCAGTTTCATTAAAAACTGAAGAAGGAGGTAGTGAATGGGAGGACCATAAAGAAGGATTTCCTGGCTACCAGTCACATCTCTTTAGGTTTTTTTTTCCTTTAATTTGAAAACTCTTTGTGCAGCATTTGAAACAATGAAATCAATATTCATGTTCATTGAAATAGCTAACTAGTAAGAGATACATATAGTTTGTGTACTTTTTTTTTGCATGAGGTCAATAGGTTAATTACACAAGTAAAAACTCTAAATCCTCTAGAGACCACTGAAGTGTGTAAATAAACAGAGTATTCTGCAAAGTGTATTTAATGTCCATGCAATTTATTCCTTTCCATTCGGTGGTATTGCTGAAAGAGCAGTGGGGATTTTAGTAGCAATTTTCTGTGCTTTCTGCTTGAGAAAGTCTGCAGCCTCAGTCATTTGCATTTGAAGTTGATTAGAATGAAGTTAGAGTGCTCACATTTTTTTTTAACAGCTTCTGAGAGTGTTTAGCTCAGGGGCAGGAAGAAGAAAAACAAATATTCTTTACAAATATTTTCTCTTGAAAGCATTTCCCTAAAAGTACAGCTCTGTGTGTGTGGTCAAATGGAAAAGGCATACTCAGGACTACTGACAGAGGTATCTTCAGACATCCGGTAGTTAATGAATGCAGCCCTTGGTAGAAGCTGTTCTGATCTAGACATCACTTAATAAGTCTACCTGTGAATTGGAAAGGGTAGAAGCTTGCTGAGAAATAGAGATGTCAACTGTATGATGAGAAACCAAGTTTAAAAACCATATTAAAACATGACTGCTTTCCAGGGGATATTTGTCCATTTAAACCAAATGTATTCTCAAAGTACAGTATAACACAGGCTGTATTTTCTTATTGATAACAGCAATGGTGCTTAAAATATGCTGGCACTGACATTCATTGTAGTTTCAGTCTGCCCTAGGAAGCACCTACACTAAACTTAGGTCTTCTGTGTTGTCAGGAGAGTGTTAGTAAGGTAATACTTCAAGCTTAATTCATTTGCTGTACAGGAAGCCCACAGTTAAGCAAGTGCTCATTCAACAAATGCCATATTTCGGGTTTTTTTCTTTGAAAAGATCCCACATAGAAACACAAATGTTTTCAGGTGAAAGAACATAAATCCATGTCTAGTTCATACAAGGAATTTACAGACTTCTAGATTAACATACTATCCAGGCCAAAGTAGCAAGGGCTCTCTGCGGAGAGAAACTCAAGAAAATTCAGCTTCTCTCCAGTTAATTCCTTTAGTACTAGGCATGTTCAAAGCATCTCAGCCGACAAAGATATTTTCAGTAGTAAGAAATGTAGATAATGATTGCTTTTGGAAATTAGATTTGTTATTGTAAGTGCTTTAATTCTGAAAATTTCCCCCTCCCCCTTTTTTTATCCTGTGGGATGACATTGCAAATCAGAGCTTTATCTTTTCCCTGGCATTTTTTCTGACTCCTGTGTCACAAGAGTAAACACCAGTCATCGCTGGAATTGTTACTGCAGTTATCTTAGTAAATTTTACCTTATCAGAAAGACAAAAAGTGGAATTTCATTTTTTAAAAGGGTCTGAGCACTGGTAATGTGGTGCCCTGCAAGTATAGTATCTCACTTTTTTAGGCATCAAATATGGAATAACACTATTTCACAAATTACCTTCCGAGGAACACTGAATCACTCTTGGCATACTAAAGTATAACCTACCAGTAAAAGAGACTTCCCTGCATTATAAATTTCTTTTATCTGTATGAATTTATCATAAAGCATTTGCATTTTCTGCATTCGATACATTTTCAGCCACCAGACACCTATCATGACTGATTCCTGTGCAATTTCGAAGGTGGGGGTAGTTCTTCCACTTCTGTGGCACTTCTGCCAAGGCATCCGGGGCCGCTTTTCCCCCGTCCCCATCCGAACCACAGTGCGACCCCGCCGGCGAGGGCTAGGACCCAGCCCAGCCCTAGGACCCAGCCCAGCACTAGGACCCAGCCCAGCACTAGGACCCAGCCCAGCCCTAGGACCCAGCCCAGCACTAGGACCCAGCCCAGCACTAGGACCCAGCCCAGCCCTAGGACCCAGCCCAGCACTAGGACCCAGCCCAGCACTAGGACCCAGCCCAGCACTAGGACCCAACCGAGCACTAGGACCCAGGCCAGCACTTTGACCCAGGCCAGCATTAGGACCCAGCCCAGCAATAGGACCCACCTGAGACCCAGCCCAGCCCTAGGACCCAACCCAGCCCTAGGACCCAACCCAGCACTAGGACCCAGCCCCGGCAGGACATCAGCTTCCACAAACTGACACCCTGTTGCAGGAGCTGCATTAGCAGCTGCCCTGTGCCACCCCTGGCGGCGCCGTGGGCGGGAGGATCCCAACGGCCCCTGGGCTGTTCCCGCCGGGCAGCGGGACAGACGCGTCCCGAGGCCTCAGGGGCTGCGGGGGGACCAGCGCTGTTCCGCTTCTCCGTGGCCGGGGGCGCGGTGGCTGCCCCCGGCTCCACAGGCTCGTCTCAGCCTTCCGCAGGGCCTGGCGCAGCGCGAGTTTCGCTCGGCCCCAGCAGAACAGTTGCCAAGTGCCAGCGCGCCCGGAGCGCAGCGCCCGGCGCCGCGGCACAGCGCGCCCCTCCGCGCCGGGCAGGCGGGCAAGGAGCGGGGGCCCCGCGCCCCCCGCCAGCCTGTGCAACGCCCGGGCCGGGCCGGGCTGCCGCGCCCCCCCATCCCCGTCCCCATCCCGGCCGCTCCGCGGGTGCCGGGCGCTAGTTCCGCTCTTTTCCGCGCCGGCGTGCGAGGCGGCGAGCGGAGCCCCGCGGGGGCAGAGCCCGGCGCGCACCGGGGCCGGGGCTCAGGCGTTCCCGCTCCGCTCCCTTCTCCGCGGCGCCAGCAGAACGCTTGGACTTTGGGATCTGCTCATCCTCAGTGCCGGGGGAGGTGCGGATCTGCCTGCTGGGCCAGCAGCCCTGGGGTACAGCTCAAGGTTCGGGTGCCCGTGGTCTGCCACGGCCAAAACAAGAGCAAAAGAAAGTCCCCCTTGCTGCCCCCTGTGCTGGAATTCTTCCCTTCCAGGCACAGCCCAAAGGAGCAGCATTTCCAGCCGAGATGAGGAGGGACTCCTCTGCCTGTGCTAGAGCCAGGTGAGATTGCCTCTGGCGCCTCCTGTTCGCTTCTCCTAAGCGCTGCTGCAAAGGGGTGAGCTGGCCCTGGAAGAGCTGCTGAAGAGAGCAGCTTCCTCGTCCTGGAGCAGGGAGAGCAGTCTCAGGAGAGGGAAGGGGCAGAGGAGGGCTCCTTCAGCCTGCCTCAGCCAAGACACTCCTCTGACAGGAACTGAGCCTTCAGCGGGATGCAGGCCATTGGAATGGAACAGTGACTGGGAAATGCTGAATGACTGCAGCCATGGGGGAGCCAGAAAACCTGCCATCCAACTGCTTTAGGTGAGTCGGCCCTGGCCATGGGGTCTCTGGCCCTGGCCATGGGGTCTCCGGCCCTGGCCATGGGGTCTCCGGCCCTGACCATGGGGTCTCTGGCAGAGCCAGCACTTGACAGCAGTCCAGTGACCGCATTAGGCTTCGTGCCACCACCCCCACTCACTGAAACTTCAAAGCAATATTTAAGGGCAACTTTCCCTCCCTGGAGGTTCCTGGCTCCGTGTTACGCTGCAGCCAGCGACAGGTATCTGCAGCCTCAAAGCTCTGCTGCATTTAACAGCCTCGAGGTGAACTTCTGCTCTTGGACTGCAGCATGTTTAGATGCTCCAGCTGGTACAATTGCTTCCCTAGGAGCCTATAATGATGCATCTACCTGGCCCATCAAAGTGTGCAAGTAACTTGCAGAATCTGCTTTCTATCTTAGGTGGAAAATGAAGAGTTGGACATCTCATGTGGTCCTCAGTTCTGCTGTACAAGACTCCCAGTATGGAAGTGATGGCTTGTGTGCTTCTCTCAGCAAAAGCTATTTACTGTCTGTTGGATGACTCTTTTGTTCATGTTGATGAGCATCAGTCAGGTAAGACAGATGGTTTGATCCTTGAACAAGGTTAGCAGCTTGCTCCCTGCCTGTGGGTTTGTCTTCAGTTTAACAACTGATTTTGATGGATACTCTTACTTGGGATGTGCCAGTGAAGCAGGAGCGGGGCAGTTTGACAGATGCAAAGTGCTTGCAGGAGTCAGAGGTGGGAAAGAAGTGTCTTGAGTCGGGCTCCTTCTCAAACGCTGCTCTGTGTGGCGCTGCATCCCTGCTGTTCTCAGCTGTTGTTTCACAGCCCCCAGCATCACCTGGGCAGCTGAAGGCCCTTTCATAACCAGCGTGGTGAGGGAGGGGGAATGACACTCCTGGTGTGCATTCAGTTCCTGGGAGTGGTTGGTTTAATGCAGCTGCTGATGGCATCTCTGGTGTGACAGGTGCTTCAAGACATGCTGCTAACAAGGAGATTTGGGTGTATTTGTTGCTGGAGGAATTATTAGGCACCATTCCTCCTTTCTTTCTGTTTTCTTCTACCGAGTGATAGAAGTGTCAGATCTGAATATAAAAATTACCTGTATGGAAAGAATACTTTCTTTCTTCTGACTTTTCATCATGTAACCTTTCTCAAGAGAATTTTGGAAAAAAAAAAAAAAACCACCCTCAGACTGTGAAAATAGTTCTTTCTTGCTGCTGACAAATATATTTTCAGTAGTAAGAAATGTAGATAATGATTGCTCTTGGAAATTAGATTTGTTATTGTAAGTGCTTTAATTCTGAAAATTTCCCCCTCCTCTTTTTTTTATCCTGTGGGATGACATTGCAAATCAGAGCTTTATCTTTTCCCTGGCATTTATTCTGTCTCCTGTGTCACAAGAGTAAACACCAGTCATCGCTGGAATTGTTACTGCAGTTATCTTAGTAAATTTTACCTTATCAGAAAGACAAAAAGTGAAATTTCATGTTTTAAGAGGGCCTGAGCACTGGTAATGTGGTGCCTGCATGTATAGTTTCTTACTTTTTTAGGCATCAAATATGGAATAACACTATTTCACAAATCACCTTCTGAGGAACACTGAATCACTCTTGGCATACTAAAGTATAACCTACCACTAAAAGAGACTTCCCTGCATTATAAATTTCTTTTATCTGTATGAATTTATCATAAAGCATTTGCATTTTCTGCATTTGATCCATTTTCAGCCATCAGACACCTATCATGACTGATTCCTGTGCAATTTCGAAGGTTTAGTGTTTATGAAAGCAAAACCTAGGTAGTCCTTTGCAATGTTTTGTGGCAACACAAGCCAGCAGAAAAGGCAACTTCTGGGTCTTCTGACAGCGTGAGCACAATGATACCAAATACCGTATTTTTTACACATGCGCTATGAACAGAACTGCAGCAGAATGACCCCTGGAAATCTGAACATACTCAACTGATGTATTGAAAGTGGTTACATTTCAAAACAAATGACACTCAAGGATTCCTAAATTTTCACTTTCCTGGTTTAAAATTAAGTTTCATTTATGACTCAAACAAGGGACTTTTGTTAATTACTGTGATATATGCAGATTGGCACCAGCCGCGTGCGCATGTTCCCCAGCTTCTCACAGGCATTTATGGTTCTATGGCTACTAATTGCACAGCTGTCACTCTCTTTTATGGTCTGAGCCATAGTGTTTGTGTTCTTTATATCAAGTAAGCATATTGTCTTGTTCAAAGGGAAAGAGTGCAATCTTTTGTGTTAAGATACCACGTCTTCAAATCTCTGTGTTTGCATAGGGAAATTATCCAAAGCAGGACTATGGTGATTACGGCCAATACTTGGAGTCCTGCTTCTTTGCAGGTATGGAACTCCTCCATCTTGAGCAAGTCCATAGATTTCTCTAACATGAACCCTATTTGGGTCCTGGAATTCCTCAGGTGCATTTAACAAGTGACTTGTAAAACATTTTACAGATGTGAAATTGTCCTGAGTTCAATCAAAGTGGTAGATGATTGAAACTGAAACCAGGAAGATTCTGTGTGCCTTTTAATTGCTTAGGAGTGAAAACTCTTCCCATGAGAAACCAGAATTAAGGGTGTCTCTTGGTCTGAAGTTTTATTTCCTGCAACGTTAGCAGGACAGAGCTATTTCAGTTCACCTCTTGAATCTTGGAATATGGACAGTTTTATCTGATCAAAGTTACTGAAATGACTTTTAAAACTATATAGAGTATAAAATAAGTTTTTGAAAAATTAAAATAAGCAGCTAAAAATAGATTTTACTTTGTATGTTACAACTGACCAGTTCTTCAAAAGGATATTTTTTACTTCGAAGGTGTTTGCATGTTGAAAGTTGAAATTGAATCGATATTTGGTTTTGGCTTTTTTATAAAACTGAATTGATCTTTAAATAATTAATAATACCTGTGCTATCGGAACACAGCAATTGACTTCTGAAATCCTGTATTATCATCATAACAGTGTTATTGAACATATGCAATACCTTGAAAAATATATCATAATTTCTATTCAATAAAATAACAGTGAATTTATTAAATAAAAAGAAGGGTAGACTAAGTTTTTCTGGCAGCAGGATCAAGTCTTTTAGTCAGATCTATTAAAAAAAAACAGAAGACTACTGATTAAAGGACAAGTAAGGATACTAGGCACAATTTAGCATTTGGCTAGTACCAAATAAAGCAAACTGAACTGCTGCTTCTTTGTCACTCTACTAATAAAAATAATTATTGCAATTGTTGATCTTTTAAAATGTTCTTAAAAGAGGCTTAGCATACTTAAATCTCTGCTAAAGGAACCAGAAATCAAATGAAGTTAATAATGATACCTTAAAGGCATCTAATTTTCCTCTGTGTGTACATGGCAAAGAATTGGATTGAGAGATGTATTCTGCTAAAAATATCCTTACACAGTGTGAGCCCAATTCATACAGAATCAGTTCACCCATCCTTTTAAAATCCCCCTCTGTAAAACGTGCAGGAAGCACAAGCAAAAGAGAAGCTGAGGAAGGAAATACTAAAGCCTTGAGAAACAGCTCTATCGTGTGCTGGTGTGAGGACACCGTTGGTTTGAAGGCACAGGGGCTGGGCTGAACTTGCTGACAGCACTGGCATCCTGAAACTGCTCTGGGCATCATCAGTGGGGCTGCTGCACGTCAGAAGTTGCATGTATGGAGCTGAAGTTTCTGAGCCCATTAGCTCAGAAGAGGTTCCCTAGAACTGACCCAGTGAAATGATGAGACTGCAAATAAGACAAAGCACGTTCCTGGCCAGCTTCTAAGCCCTCCTGCTGGGGAGGCCAGACCCCTTTTGCAAGGGACCTGATGAGAAGGCTGAGCTTTTTGAAGTGCTCCTGTCGAGCTGTCTGTGTAACCCAGGAGTGGCTCTTCAAACCCTTTTGCACGAGGCAGCTGCATTAGGGAAGGGAATCAATACCATCCCTCTGCTGTCCCAGGAGACTGGGTTTCCATGAGACATGAACACTGAAACCCAAATGCTCTTTTAAATTCCACGTTTTTAAGGATGTCCTTCCTAACCAGCTTTGCAGAAAGAGTTCACTGTACAGCTGGGGAAGGGCTGAAGTGCTGTGGGAAAGGACTCAGGTTCCAGAGCTGGTGGAGGACTGTCTGCACCCACGCTGCACCCACGTAATCTGGGAGGGTGGGCAGGGGCCGCTTCAGCACACGCTTGCTGTGCCAGCCGAGCCCCTGGCCCAAAGCATCTCCCCCAGGCCCGTGCCGCCGGTTTCCCCGGTCCCGGGTCAGGAGCGAGCGGGTAGTAACTCCCCGGCGAGGTGCGGCGCTGGGTCAGCTCTGCCCGGGGCTGGCCGGGCGCTGCCGCACGGGCCTCGCTCGCGTCCCGCCGTTGCCACGGGAACGTGTGTGTCCGGTGCTTCATTGCCAACGGCAGCAGCCCGGCTGGTGGCCGTGCTCCGGCGTGTGAGTGTCCCCACGCCGCCCCGGGAGCGGGAGGGGGGAGATTCCGGTGCCCAAGGCCGTGTTTTTGGGGCGGTGGCCGCGTTCCGGAGGTGCGGCCTCGGGAGGGGCGGGGGCTGGAGCGGTTGGGGTGAGTGTGGGTGGGGGTGTGGGGTGTGAGCTGGGTCCCGCCCGAACTGTGTCAGGCCCTGGTGCTCACCCTGCTGCCGGGTAGGCTTCCCTGCAAGGAGGCGCTGTGTTTGGGAGGGAGGGAGGGCGGGATTTCAGGGGGGAGGCTGCCTAAGGAGCCAAGGGGGGGCTCTCGTGCCGGGCTAGAGGAGGCGGCAGCATTTTGTGTCGGGGCCTGTCCCCTCCTGCTGCACCCCCCCCTCCAGCTGCCCCGCTGTGCTCCCCATCAGAGCAGACTTCCCAGGCCAAGGTCTGCCCCCCCATGGGATGCAGCTGTGGCCGCATCCAGGCCCTGGGGCAGGAGTGGAGGGGATGGAGGCTGCTGGTGCTGCCCTCCTCTTCTTGTTCACGGGCTTTTGGGTGTTTGGACCTTAAACCTCAGTGTTGCAACGTGTAAATGAGGGTGTCAGTGCCTGAAGGGTGGGAGGAACTGGGTGAAGTGTCTGTGACACCTCAGGGTTACTGCAGTGCTGAGTAGGACAGCAGTAAGCCAGGAAATAGGGCCTGTTGTCTGTTCTGGCAGCCAGGAATGTGTGTGTGTGTGCTGGGTAAGTGGGTAAGAGGCTGGAGCCTGCCCAGGTGAGGCTGGGGGTGATGCTCCTGCTGCTGCTTTTGGCTGTTTGCCTGTCTCCAGTTTGGTATCTTTTCAATTCAACTGCCGTTTGTTTTGCCAGAGATTCAAACTCCCTTGGGAGAACTGGGCAGGGATGCGCGGAACTCTTGTTGAGAAGGTGTTTGCAGGTTGAGATTAGAAGAGTTTGACTTGGATTGGGGTTTGCGGGAGCATTTTGGGTGAGCTGGGTGATAGCAGAGCTCTGTGGGTGACAGCAGTGGTCAGGATGTGGACACAGCACAGCTGTGCACCGTGAATTGATGCCACAGAAGCTGGGATGTGGTTCAGAAAGGGAGAGAGGATGGCTTTCAGGGATGCTGGCAGTGCCCCATGTTCCAGCTTGGGTGTGTGGTTCATGGGTAGATGACCAAATCCTTGTGTGGCAGCAGAGCCGTGGCTGCTGTGCACATGCAGAGAGCCCCTGGGCAGCGCGGACTTGTTTGCCTCGTGCTTTTAGCTGCAGGCTGCTGTGGGTCCAAGCGTTTGCTTTGGGTAGGGTAAGATACTGCCCGTGGAAACAGCCTGATAGCCTGTGTCTGCCTATGAGTTCCATGAGCTTTGGCTCAGATCCTGACAGGATCCACTACAGAATGGCAGCGCTTCGCTAACGTGCTCCTCGGCCCAGCAGAGCCAGCTCTGACCCCGCTGAGGCCACTTGCTCCCGACCTGGGGACCCGGTAATAGTCCTTTTGGCTCCTGCTTTTTGCACTCCGAGGTCTCTCTCTGTGTGGAAGCTCTGATGTGTTGCCAACCACACTGAAACGTAGTCCCGATGCAGGAAAAAGAGTAAATAGTGGGGGGGAAGGGTTGATGCAAGTTGGGAAGCCCAAGATAGCAGAGATGAGGTGCTGGGAGAGGGAAAGTAGTGCTCTAAGTGCTGACATCGGGAGCTGTGGCTCTAAATTCACAGCACGTGGAGCTCTGGCAGGCCCTTGGAAGGGAGCCTGGTCCTCCTTGCCCGCCTCGCCATCAGCTGAGAGCTTGAGTTTATGAAAAGAAGGAAGGGGAAGGTGTAACACGAGGCTCCTGTTAATTATCTCTGCCGTGGTGGAGCTTTTACAATAAATTGTGGGATGGCAGTACCGAAGCGATAAAAAGACGAGAGGGGCTGGAGTATAAAGGTGCCAGGTGAGGCTTCCTGGGGAGCAAGGCTTGATTTAGAAAGCTCTCAGCCACTTAGTGGTAGGCTGGAGGGGCAAGAGCCCTGGAAGTCCTGGAAATTCTTCTCCTTTCCTGGCTCCCGTGAGATGCTGTTTATATGGTAATTGCAGCTAAGCAGGTGATTTCTAAGGAAGAAACATGATCCTGCTACTTAAGCCTGAACAGGGCAAGATGGTTTAGGTGAGGAAAAGTGTTCAGGAGCATCCTGATTCTCCCTTTTAGCAGATCTCCTCTCTGGCTCTCCCAGCAAAGTGCAATAGAAAGGCAAATGAAGCAGTTACTCTGGAGAGAGGTGCCTTATTGCTGCTGAAGGAGGAGGATTTAGTGTGTATAGTGAAGCAGGATTCAGCCACCTGTCCGCGCTCCTGCAAGAGGAGTTGCTTGCAGTGTAGGGTGGGGCAGGCAGGAGGCACTTGAGGCTCTGACATCGCTTGGAGGGTGCTGGAACTGGTGGGAAGCAGAACGTGGGGACTGCTGAGTGTCAGAGCCTGTGGCTTGCGGTTTGCATGTGGGTGCCAGGCTGTGCGGAGAGCCGGGCTGGGGGTCAGGAGATGCCGGCAAGGCAGCGAGCTGGTTGAACTGGGCTCTGAGCTGTCACCAAGCGGCATCTCCCCCGCGCCCGTGCCGCCGGTTTCCCCGGTCCCGGGGCAGGAGCGAGCGGGTAGTAACTCCCCGGCGAGGTGCGGCGCTGGGTCAGCTCTGCCCGGGGCTGGCCGGGCGCTGCCGCACGGGCCTCGCTCGCGTCCCGCCGTTGCCACGGGAACGTGTGTGTCCGGTGCTTCATTGCCAGCGGCAGCAGCCCGGCTGGTGGCCGCGCTCCGGCGTGTGAGTGTCCCCGCGCCCCCTCGGGAGCGGGAGGGGGGAGATTCCGGTGCCCAAGGCCGTGTTTTTGGGGCGGTGGCCGCGTTCCGGAGGTGCGGCCTCGGGAGGGGCGGGGGCGGGCGGAGCGCCGGGGCTGGGGGCTGGAGCGGTTGGGGTGAGTGGCACAGCGTGCCCGGGGTGGGGGTGTGGGGTGTGAGCTGGGTCCCGCCCGAACTGTGTCCGGCCCTGGTGCTCACCCTGCTGCCGGGGAGGCTTCCCTGCAAGGAGAGGCTCTGTTTGGGAGGGAGGGAGGGCGGGATTTCAGGGGCGGGGCTGCCTAAGGAGCCAAGGGGGGGCTCTCGTGCCGGGCTAGAGGAGGCGGCAGCATTTTGTGTCGGGGCCTGTCCCCTCCTGCTGCACCCCCCCCTCCAGCTGCCCCGCTGTGCTCCCCATCAGAGCAGACTTCCCAGGCCAAGGTCTGCCCCCCCATGGGATGCAGCTGTGGCCGCATCCAGGCCCTGGGGCAGGAGTGGAGGGGATGGAGGCTGCTGGTGCTGCCCTCCTCTTCTTGTTCACGGGCTTTTGGGTGTTTGGACCTTAAACCTCAGTGTTGCAATGAGGGTGTCAGTGCCTGAAGGGTGGGAGGAACTGGGTGAAGTGTCTATGACACCTCAGGGTTACTGCAGTGCTGAGTAGGACAGCAGTAAGCCAGGAAATAGGGCCTGTTGTCTGTTCTGGCAGCCAGGAATGTGTGTGTGTGTGCTGGGTAAGTGGGTAAGAGGCTGGAGCCTGCCCAGGTGAGGCTGGGGGTGATGCTCCTGCTGCTGCTTTTGGCTGTTTGCCTGTCTCCAGTTTGGTATCTTTTCAATTCAACTGCCGTTTGTTTTGCCAGAGATTCAAACTCCCTTGGGAGAACTGGGCAGGGATGCGCGGAACTCTTGTTGAGAAGGTGTTTGCAGGTTGAGATTAGAAGAGTTTGACTTGGATTGGGGTTTGCGGGAGCATTTTGGGTGAGCTGGGTGATAGCAGAGCTCTGTGGGTGACAGCAGTGGTCAGGATGTGGACACAGCACAGCTGTGCACCGTGAATTGATGCTGCTGTGGGCCCAAGCGTTTGCTTTGGGTAGGGTATGATACTGCCCATGGAAACAGCCTGATAGCCTGTGTCTGCCTATGAGTTCCATGAGCTTTGGCTCAGATCTTGACAGGAGCCACTACAGAATGGCAGTGCTTGGCTGTGTGTGATGGAGATGGAGAGGTGGTTGTCAGGCTGGCGACTGGGCCATGGACCTAAAAGCCGGCCATGGAGCGGTCAACCCGCATTCCTTGTGGGGGGTGGGGGGGTGCTGGAGAAGAACTGCCGTTAGGATCAAGTCTTTAGCAGCCCTGCTTGCACAGACGTGGTGTTTGTGTTTGAGCTGATTGCTGTTGTTCCTTTAATGGCTTCATGGTTTTCTTTCTGCTGTTACAGCCTCGAATGCCTGTAGAGAGCCTCGAGTGTGAGTGTTAATAAGTGAAAATTAGGGCCCTTGTTCTCCTGGGAGAAATGCTCTTGGGGGCTGTGGGAATTTCATGCCTGGAAGGAGTCATATTTGCTGGATAATTTCTGTAGCTCAAACCAACTGACTGAGCCTGGAGACTCTAGTTCTTCATCAGAGCATTGAACTCCGTGCTGCGTTAGTTAGAAACAGGGCAAAGCTCCTGGCACGGGGGGTGGGCGTTGGGCTGGCGAAGTGGGAAGGGGTCTGGTCTGATCTTGTTCACGCTCGGGGCAGCCGCGGTCCCTGGGCTGGAGGTTGGTGTAATAACCCTGAGCAGGTGATAAGGTCGGGCACAAAGTCGCCTGGGGTCAGCTGCTCTTCCTGGATTTTCAAAGTGCCATTGTTGCTCCTTCCAGATTAGCTGAGACATGGCTACTAAGAACGTTCATCGAGCCAGTGAGCTGTCTGGAATATTCCAGCGCAGAGTAGTGAAGGCTCCAAAGAAGAAGTATGTCACTGTAAGTACCTGCTGTGGCCAGATAGGAGCTGTGGTGAGGCTGGAAACCTGCCCTGTGTCCCTCCTCTGCCTGCCCCTTCTGTTTAGCCACACTGTGAAGGTACACACCACCACCCCATCTCTATGCTGCCATACTTGTGTTGGAGGTGACCATCAAGGTGCTGTGGGAGATGGAGTGTGGGCTGAAAGTCCCAATTCTTGTCTGAATGTGCTGCTGGAACCCAGTTAACGGGATGTCCTGGGCAGTGCACTGGAGTAGCTGAAGCATTGGGGTGCTTCTACACATCCTCTTGGTGAGGGCAGCAGTATCTTCTGTCAAGGAAGCATCCTTGCAGGTGCTGCTCTGACCATCCCTGCCCTCCCAGCAGCTGGGGATGTGGTGGGGCTGCTCAGACTCTGCCTGAAGACTTGAGAGACGTGTCCAGTCCCAGCTAGAATGGGGTCCAAACCAGTTCTGTCATGTGTGTCATCCTGGGTTGAGCGCAGATCCAGCCCTTGAAACAGCTGTGGAGTTGGGGTTGTTCCTCCTCCCCATCCATGAATGTGCCTTTTGCTGGCCAAGGCTCCCTTTCCTGGATATAACCTCATGGAGGAGGTATCTCTGTATGCTTCTGTGGAGGGGGCTGTGAGGCCAGAACAGAGAGAAAACAAGGGCTAATTAAAAAGATAACTAAAGCTTGGACCCAGCCAGCTCCACCTCAGTCTTGGCACGGCGCTGCTTTTCTGCTCTCCTGTGATTCAGCCGGCAGTGACATCTCCACACGCCGGCTGGTTGTGAGCATTGTGTGAGGATGGAGTTAGGGGGTTTCTGATGACTCCTCCCCACTCCTTTCAAAGGTCACTGCCTGAATCCTGCAAGGCTAAAGGGGAAACAAATGCCCGGAGAGCAGAAATCCTCAAAGGTGTCACATGAGAGGACGAAGGAGAAGCGCAGGGGACAGAGCCGCTTGGTCAGAGCGCGTGTTCCGCTCTCCATCATTCATTGACTGATGTTAAATATTTCAGCGGGGAACTTTGGGGACTTCCAGGACTGTCCTAGTGGCTGTGGTGACAAATGGTTTCTAAGTGGTGCTTGAACAAGAAAAGCCTTTCTGAAGAGAGGTGTTTCTGCAGCTCTTGTTGGTGTTTTGTGTTTCAGTGGACACCCTCTGCCTTCCTGGAGATGTCTGTCACCAAGGCGCAGAGGCTGGCCAGCACCCGGAAGAGGAGGTGGTCACGGATTCTCCCGCCTCTAGATACGAGTGAAAGCTCCTGTCATGAGGTAGACCTTTCCCTGCCCTTTTCCTTGCCATTTGATGTGGTGTTTGAAGGAGGTGTGTGCTGGTGGCAGGCTTGCCCCGAGCTTCTCTAAATACCTCGGTGACAAGGTCCTGCTGTCCTTTGAAACCGCTGCTGCTGGACGAGTTCCTTCTGTTGGGGAAAAGGGAAAACATATTTCCCCCCGGGACGATGTTGAAGCAACATCTGGTGCTAATCCAGGATCAATAACCCCCGACCAAGTTCTGCTGGAGTTGAGTTGCTCTCACCAAAGGGATGGTACTGGGAAAATAGACTCTATAACTTGCTGAGAAGTATAAGCTCCATCCGAGTCCTCATCCTGTTCCTGCAGCCGAGGGGGAGGCTTAAAAATATCGTTCAGATCCTGTTCTGGTACCTGGTAAATTTTATCGGGTCTGGTACACCTCTGCCCTATACTGCACGTCGAGCAACACCCCCTCAGTTTACCTTTGTGTTTTTTATTCTCCCTCTCGAGTGCTAGTACCATAGGATCTTGTGGTGGGACTAATCCACACTCCCTTTGCCACTCTGGATGGTTTTGGAGGGTGTAAAACGTATCCAGATATGTAACTTCATCCCATTTTCCTTCTCTTCTTAGAAATAACATCCATTGTAATAAGGTGTTGTAATCTAATGTTCCGTTTAGTGGCCATTTAGCCCCATCTTCTAATTTATACCAAGGCCACCACTGATTACAATGTTTCATAAGTGTTTTCTTCTTTTCAGTGCCTCCTGATCCCACCAATTCCTTCCAATGGGCTAGCACACACCCTAGGGGATTCTTCTTAGAGGCTCCACTTTGATTGTTACCCATCATTTTAGGCTTAGACTGCGACGGTTACAGTTTGAACCTTCCCTTTCTAGTACTTTCTGTGGGGACGTAGGGGGAAAACTGCGCCTGCGCGTTTCCAAAAACACAGTTAGGTGAACACGCAGTCAAGCAGCAGAGCAGTACAAAGTGGCCGGCGCTGGTGAGGGTGAGACCCCAATTCCCTTGCCTGAATCACAGGATGCGCCTACAACTCCATGAGTGGTAAATGTTCCTTTCTACAGCACTATAGCCAGGCAGTAGGGACAACGTCCTTGCTATGGCTGTAGTGGTATATTGTTCCCTTGCCATTAGACTTTCAGGTTGTCATCGCCTTCCAAACGAGTGCGGCTTTACCCACCGGAACAACCAGACAGGTGGGTGTTACTGAGACTAAAAGGTCTCTTCAAGCTCAGATAATTTGGAAAGAATCTAAATTTTCCTTTTCTGTTGTTTTAATTCTAGGCAGAGGACCCAGGCTTCTGCTCCAGCCGATGCGGATATGTGGGAGCGACGCTTTAAAATTGAATGTTTTGTATTGTCAGCACTTATTATTATTTTGATTATTTTTCTTATTGTTGCTGGTTTTTATTGTTATAGTTGTGCATAGTAATAAAGTTTAGTTTTTGTTCAGTTATACAGTTATGTGCCCTAAAAAAGTTTAGTTTTGTTCAGTTTATCAAGAGTTTCTATCTATATCTCTATTGGACATCAGGGGGAGAACGTTCCTACACCACGTGACTCATAACTTTATAGGAGACAAAGAAGGGATATGGTTCACAGGAACTGTTTGCATACGATTCACCACGTCTTGGATCAATTAGATTAGACACGGTGGAAATATTTAATTTCCCACATATTCCTTTCTCTTAGTTTTATTGCTCTTGGAGATCTGTATTAAGTTTTTGATCTCAACCTTCATCTAATATCTACCACAAGTTCCAACCAATCTCTTCACAGGGATTCGGGACTTCAAATTGGGGCCCTTTCCTTAGTTTACAGTAACTTGATTTCACAATCACTCACTCATCACACCACAGCAAACACCAAGATTTACGCCAGACAGCAAGTTTTATGACAAACAGTTGACATTCTATTAATTAATTGTCTGTTAAACTCTATCTATATCCATCCCCTCAGCATTATTGCATGTCACTGAATCACTGGTACCAGCAAGCAGCCCCAGCCCAGGCCCGTTCCCGGGCTAGGCGGGGCTGTCGCCCGTCGTGGTTCACCGCCCGTGGTCCCTGCGGTGCCGGCACGTTCCGGGCAAACTGGGAATCCGCTTCAATGGTGGAGCGTTCCCAAAGGTGGTTTGAATGTGGCCACTGGGACTTGGAAACTGGTGGCTTGTGGACACGAGAGCTCTGACTCCCAGTCCCGGGGTGTTCAGTTGCTGGCCAAAGGCCGAGTGGAGATGACACCCCTGATTGCGAGTGGTCGGGAGCTCCTCGCCCCTCTGATGGAGCGATACAGAGCGGATGTTTGCCCGCGGTGGCAGTGCCAGGACTGCCCGGGCAGTGTAACCCTGAAGGAGGAGGAGAAGCAGCCCCTGAGCCCACCCATGGGGACCTGCACTCCCCCAGGGCGAGCTGAAACCCCTGTCAGTCCATTTAAATCCATGCGATACCCAGTTCCACCTGATGCCAGGAACCATCCTGGTTCCTGGGAGCCAGCGTGCCAGGGCCCCAGCCCCTGCTGCACATCAATAGCCGTGGGTGGGACCCCACAGTGCAGCAGTGGGAGGGTGTGGAATAAATGCCGTGGGGTCCCAACCACAGCAGACAGTCCTCCACAAAGTTCTCCAATGTGAGTCCTTTCCCACAGGGTTTTACCTGTTCATCAGCTGCCCCGCCGTGGATCACTGCTATGGCGGGCAGTAATAAATCCCAATGTCTCTCCAGTCCTCCATGGGGTCACCAGCCTCCCCCCCAGCAAATCTCTCTCTCGCTCATCTCTGTGGGCTGCAAGTGCTGGCACAAGCTTGCTCCAACACAGGGTCACAGCATCTTCTTCTCTGTGTCTCCACCTGTTCCATCCAGCGTGGAGCCTCTCCACTGGCCACAGGTGGGGTCTTGGCCTTTTCCATGGACTCTGGGGGTGGGGGGGGAAACACCCTCTCCACCGTGGGTTTCTCCACAGGCTGCAGGGGCATCTTTCTCTCTCCAACACCCGGGGCACCTGCTCCCCAACCCTCCCCAGCCTGCATGTCTGCACAGCTCGTTACATCTCCTCACTCCCTTCTCTGGTGGCAAAATGCAGCTGCCAGCAGGTTGTTTTTTTTTTTCTCCTATATGTGATTCACAGAGGCGCTTTGGCCCAATATTTACACTTTGGGGCCACAGAGAATTCCAGCAGCTCCTCACAATAACCATTTTCTACAGCCCCATGTCTCTCCCAGCACCCAGCTACACAAAACTGTGACACCGGGGGAGCGGCGCGCTAATGACCCGGGTTCATTAAAGTTGTTTTCATTAGACGCTGGGGTGTGGTGGTGACAGCAGCGACCTCCGCGCCACTGACGCCTGGCGTGGTGCGGGCGCAGAATGACAAGGGGCCATTGTCAGGGCACCGGCATGGCCCTGGTGCAGGCATTGCCCAGGGTGACCTTGTCAGGCCGGGGAGGGGGACGGTGCCCGGGCATGAGGGGCCCCCGGGTGCCACCCACGTCCCTTTCCCACCGGTGACCGGAGCGCCTCTCCGAAGCCGGGGCTGCCCTGGGCCAGCAATGGTGCCGGGAGCCCCTTGCAGAGCCCAGCCTGCCCGCGGGCACACGCTGGGTGCAATAAATCCCTGGCAGGCGTTAACTGGAGAGCACCTAATTGGGAGTGGCAGCCTCTCTTGCAATGCTCTTGGGGCCAGACTGCTCCATGCCAGGCCCTGACCATGGTAATGGACATGAGGGTCCTGCTGGACCACAGTCAGGGCAGCACCCATGCCCATCGTTGGAGAGAAGCTGCAAAAGCAAGAGAAAAAGTAGAAAAGAGGGTCGTGTAGAGATGTGATTTGTGCGTCACGGTAAGGAAGGTGCAGACAGGAGGACGCCCCTGGGACAACCTTTTGTATAGGAATGTTGTGGTTCTTGTAGTAATGAAAAGTCCAGAAACCTGACTGGAGGCTGCTGCCTCAGCCAGGAGAGGGGATAAAAGCTTGCTCAGTTGTTACTAAAGGTGTCTTCGATCCACCGCGATCGCAGTCCGGGCCTTTCAATACGCCACCCATGGCGCCCAGTGCGGGGCACTGACACGACTCGCTGCGATCCGGTGCCGCGGCTCAGCTGAACTCAGGGCAGAACGCTGACAGGAAGCGCTACCGGCGCCCCAGTGCCTCTCGCAGGAGGAAGGTGAGCGGCTGAGAACTGTGGGGATGAATGTGATCAACAAGATTGTGAAGGAACATGGGAAGAAAAGGGATAGTGGAGAGTTACAGCAAATTTTTCTTTGGCCTTTTAAAAGTGATCCTTCCACAAACAGTCACAATATTTCTCACGCAGAAATCTGGGATGAAGTTGGGGTCAGATTTGGGACGGTGCCACTAAAATGGCTTTGCCAAAAACGTTATCATTTCCTCCAAGTGGAATTGAGCCATGAAGGTGAATTCATGTTTTAAGGAAATGTGGGTGGAACAGGAGGCTGAAGAACAAGCAAAAAATGTGTGTAGAAGAGTAAAACCTATTACCAGGTTTATTTTTTTTTTCTTCTCCATCCAAAATACTCTGAGGTAGGATGGTCCAGGTGAAAATGAAGCTCTTTTGATTTCAGCAATGCCTCTCTGGAACCATCACAGCTGTGTACATCTAACTTTCCCTGAGGGGTTGATACCCATTTCAAGGAAATCCCTTTGTGCTAGGATGCAGCTAGGCTGGCTTGGGTTATCAGTTTCCAGCAGGTGTGCTGCTATGTTCTGAGGGACATGATCTGCTTCAGCTGGGTAATACTACTTAAGCTTATCCAAGTGTGGCTGGTGAGGAAATAAGCGCACCTTTGTTCCCTTCTAGCTGCAACAGCAGCATGTACTAACTGTACCTGTTTCTAAACCAGAGTACCTCTTCCTATATTCAAGTGAGAATCAATTGTCTTGTCTGCCAAAGCCAATCACCCCTGCAATATTTCCAGGGCACAGGGGAGCTGCCTCAGTCCCCCTGTCTCCTGTGGTGTTTGATTGATGTGCAAGAGCCAGGTGCCCCAAGCAGCCCATCCTCCCTGAAAGGGCAGCTGTGGAGCCCCTGCAGCCCCCTCACTCGCCCAGCCCTCACCGCTTTGGTGACAGAGATGAGCTGGTTGAAGCTGATAAGAACGATGTTGAAGACAGAGGCAGTGCACACCAAGTAGTCCACCACCAGCCACAGCTTGCACAAGCCCCAGCCAAGTCTCCTCCACTCACTGGGCACCACGAGGTCCACTACTTGAACCAGCATTACATTCTCCACTTGGATCTGAAGGTCAGTAGCTCATACTCTCTGCTGGTTAGCGATGGTGGTTTGGACCACCACAGAGTCTCTAATTACAAGAGTTACTTCTCATTAACATGGCCTCAGGTCATAAGGAAATAGACTTATTTAGTTGGGCAGCCGCAATGAGTGGGGAACTCCAGAGGAGAGATCTCTATCCCTCTGGGTCAGTTCTCTCTCTTGACAGTGGATTGAAAAGAAAACAGCACAGATTCTGTAGGAAGACAAAGAGTACTATCAGGATTGTGTATAGGCTGATAAATAAAGCATATGCTTAGGTCATGGATGAATTATGTTATGCCTCTGAGTTAGCTAGACCACAGTAGGACTTTATACACAACAAAATTGAAACTACCCATGGCGTATCACAATGTCATGGTCTCTTACTCCTGATTATAGTATGCCACAGTTCTTATCCTGCCATGGACACTGAGGATGAGTAATACTTCTTTACTTTGCCCCTCAAGTATTCTAAACACATTACAGTGCAAACATGAACGTGAGAGTTTGGAAGTGATGCATGGCCCATTAATTAAAAAATAACATTTTTTTTTAGCAAGATTTTATATCCTTTTTCCTTCTTCTTCCCTTCTCTGCTGTTCTTTTTCTCTCCTTCTTGCTAGAATTCTCTACTTATGTTCAGCTTTTCCTGCAAACAGCCTTTTACCCCTGAGGCACTAGTAGATTTCAAACCAGGAAGCCAGAGTCATTTATTTCTGTTCACTGTCTCCTGGACATTGCAGTGATTACTAATCAGGTGTGGTGTCAATCTATTTTCTAAATAGGTACCTTCCTTCATAAAGAACCATCATAATCAACACTATTGGCCACAATACAGATAAGAAAGTTCTGAGTACTAGAATTATCTTTCTCAACTGCAGCTTGAACTGTGTCAGCAGTACCAGCCCTATTCTTGATTAGGATAATTAGAATCCATGAAACCACTAAAAAAAGCAAGGTGGCTTATTAAAATTGGCGTTTCAAATTTGAGATCTGTGTCTTATGATCGCTCCAACGTAGAGAGAACTTCATCTTCTTATAGTTGAGCATGTATGGAGAATGACTGTAAATCATCAAGTGTTGAAACCTGGGGCATACCCTTGATTAATGAAGTGGATGGCATGATGCCTCTTAAGCCATGGAAAAGAGTGCTATAGCTTATGTGCTTATACATTTTTATGTTCTATAGTTGACTCACTCTTTAACTTTTCACATGCCAATTAATTGTGTGGTTTAAACATCTTAAATAGATGTCTTCATCTGCAACCCATTAATTTATCTTCTACTGATGAATAGAGATTTTTAGCAAGAATGCTAGAAAAATCAAAGTTTCAGAATTCACAAAGTAACTTGCATTTGCTTATGGAGCTTCTTTAATGGGTAAAATTAATCTTTTGCCCTACCTGCAATGAAATATGTTGGACCTTCAGAGAATACTATTCTTCTGTAGAATGTCCAAAGCAAAACCCAACCACCTGTTCAGAAAAGCTTTAACGTTACAAAGCTCTATTTTTTTCTATTGGTCAGTTACCTTAAGGTGACCTAAACTCTTACTCCAATGAAAAAGGAAACTAGCTGAAAATACTTTGTGTAAGAATACCCAGCTTTCTGGCTTCTGGGTCTTGTGCTAAAACATGCCTGAGCATCCTAGTAGAACTGATTTTACTAAGGGCAAAGAAATTTGATAAATAGGTGCATCTTGTAGATGGGCATCTCATTGGCAAACCTCCAGTTGTCTGGGATTTCACCTGTTAACCAGGACTGTTGATAAATGATAAAGCTTGGCAAGTTCCTCCGCCAGCTCCCTCAGTACTCGGGTGTATCCCATCCATCCCCATGGATTTGTGAGTATCCCGGTGGCATAGTAGGCTGTAGACTGCTTCCTCCTGGATTATGGTAGTTTCATTCTGCTCTCCATCCCTGTCTTTCAGCTTAGGGGGCTGAATGCCCTGTGAACAACTGGTCTGGCTAATAAAGACTGAGGCAAAGAAGGTATTAAGTACCTTAGCCTTTTCCTCATTCTTGGTGGCCATGGTCCCCTTCACATCCTGTAAGGGATGGAGATTCTCCTTAGCTCACTTTTTGTTGCTAATATATTTATAAAAACACTTGGTGTTATCTCTTACAACAGTGGACAGACTGATTTCTAGCTGGGCTTTGCTTTTCTAATTTTCTATCTGCATGACCTAACAAGATCCCTGTATTCTTCTTGTTTTGCCAGCTCTTTCCTTTTTTTTTCCTGAGTTCCATCAAAAGCTCCCTCTTTATCCAGGTCAGTCATCTTCCCCAAAGGTTCGTCTCATGGGGACAGCATAACATTATTTATGATTTATGCTATACTGTAGATCTCTTTTATGAACTGTATTTAGTCAACAAGGGTACAATTTGGTAGAGGTTTTTTTATCAATAATATATGAAAATATACTTTTATCACCTAGTTAGTAGCAATAACTTTTTTACCAACTTTTGTGGGGTGTCTTAAATTCCTCAAAGGATCTCCATTTCTTCTGCTCTTCTTAAATGAGAATCGCTTTGAAATGGATGGAAGTAGAATATATTATCCATTAAATTTATGTTTTCACTTTCAAGTATTGCTTCATATTTCTGTCTTTAACATGTTAGGGTTTTTTTAACTTTATATGTAATAACTGACATAGCAGATTAGCAGTTCATCTGATGTAAAAGCATTTCTCCATCAGTGACTGATAGAAGATGTTTTAAAAGAAACTTCAAAAAACCATATAAGACACAATTGTAGAATTGCATACAACTGAAAGTTGGAGCTTCTTTCTGGTTTATGCCTTGAGGCACACCTTTCTATTTGTTTCTTTCTGCAGATGCTCTTCTAACATTGAAAGAAGGCTGCACAGAACTTACTTTCAACGAGTCAAAATTTAACAGCAGAAATATCCTTTGTCCTCTGAATTTATCTAAGAATTTTCTGAAGAAGGTTGTTTTTCAAATCTCCTGTGTATCAGAGACTAAAAAATACCTGCTGTGTAATGGAAGCTAGTAGAAGGCTCATCTATCTCTTCATACAAAATTCAATGGTCAGGAGATGTCATTACAGTGCAACACAGTGTGTAGTGTGTTGTTTCTTCAAACAGTTAGTTGTATAAAACTGTCTCCTTAGCCATTTTATCTTTTCTGTCTCTTTACCCTTGTGTTGTTGCTTTCATTTACCATCACTTTCTTCATTCCCTGAGACTTCAGGATTTTTCTTTTCACTCACAAATGTCTTCATCATTTCTGTGTTAGTCTTTAACATCTAGCAATTGTTTTCTTACCCTCAGTCATTCTAATGAACAGAAACATACTTTAGCTGCACATAGATCAAATATATTAGAGGCTTGTTTTGAAAGCATTTTGAAAGCCACTACAGAAAGGCTACTAAATGTTGAGAATAGAAATTTCTTAACCTTCACAGAGCCTACCACGTGTACAACTTTCACACCCTGCTCTCTTCACTGCCTAACAAAACTGTACCCTTGTTACATGTTTTCCTTTATTGTCTTTAAGGGGAAAGAATCTATCAACATAAATCTTAAATATCTCCAAAAGTACAAGTAAAAATACATAAATATATGTAACAGATGCAGAATTGCCTCCTGGGATGCATGTATTATGCATACAGAACTGTCATAACATCCTTCAGACAATCACATTTTTTCCTTTGCTCATGGTCTTTACACCTGTCTCGTTTTGACAACGCACCCGGATGTAATGCGGATACTAAAATGTAACTAACACTATAAAAACATATTTTCCACTTTTTGGAACGTACTTATTCATACAAATATAGGGTCAAATTAATCCACCTCGACTAGAAAAAGCAGTAACCACACAAAAGCGATTTCCTTTATATTTTAACCAATATTCTGAAAATAGAACTATGATTCTTGAGAAACAATTGTCTTCTGGGCAAATCAATGGTCTAAGTCTAATCCATAATTTTACAATATTGTTAATATCATAGCTTTCACATTGAAGGACAGAAAAAAAGAAAGCAGCTTTTATTTTCATCACAATAAATCTAATTGAAATATTATGAATATTGAATGAACAATGAACAATCATATTTAGATGTTGATTAATTTCAAAATCTTTTTAGCAGAAAACATGTAGATTTTCTTTCAATTTAAGACCTGTTCTTTTCATTGCATTTTTTTTCTAATTCAAGATTAAATTATTTTTGATATTTCCTCTACATTCGTCTTCCAACATCTGTTTGTCTTTGGTTCTGCGATGTATAGAAGCAGTGGGGAAATGGAGTTTCTCTGTTAAGGAAGAAGGGTGAAGCTGTTCTAGAGCACCTCTAGAACCACTTAAAAATGCTGCCTGTCTGACCTTCGATGTAAATATCATCTTTAAGTTACAAATCTGCTTTTCAGTTGCCTGTTGGCAGTTGATTTATGTGATAAAACCAAATAATCATCTACCTTTCCCTTGACATTATACGTTCATATGTAAATAAGTGGAATGGAAGTTTCCATTGGATAGTCAAGGGGCCAAAACCGTATTTGAATGTAGAACTAAGATGTTTGGAGTATGAATGCTGACAAATAAGAATTGGTAAAATGCAATCTCTGCAAACATGCAAGGAGTTACATATTCCATGACAATACAGAACCAAAGCAAGAGCAACACACTTGTACACAGGGGTGGAGTTGGAAAATTTAAGAGATCTTAGATTATTAAAGATTTGTCAGGTCTCTTATGAAGCATGCTCTTGGATAAAGTTTCTGGAATTCTGCTATACTTTTCAGGTTCTGTGTTTGGTTATGATACCAAGATCCTTCAGATGGCAGTGATTTCCCACTGATGCTCCAAGTGCAGTATCTACTCTATAACCTAGAAGGTAATTCTTTTAGTTTCTTCTGAGAAACCTTTATATAAGGCTAACCAAGAAATATTGTTGTTAATATTATTGTTGTTATTTAATCTTGAATGTACTCAATACAGCCTGTGCATTGCAAAAGTATACAGCAGTTACAGGTTGTTCTTCATTCCCTGCACTAGGTATGGATCTTTGAAAGTGATCTTTTGAAACCCTACAAACATTTGGAGCTCAATTTAGATCAAACAAACTTTACAAAAGTTGTGCTGAAGTCCTCGCTGCTGGTCTTGGATGTGCCCAGTCAAAGGTCAGAGACAATACATAGAACCAGACAACAGTGTCAAAGCAAGTAAGCAGATAACATCTGATACTATTGCTTTATTGAAATTTAATACACTGGGAGTGTCTTTGAGAATGGTTCTGGTTTTATTTAACAGAAATGACCACAAAGTTAATGACTTACCTTTAAAACAAAAATAAAATGCATTGATTTGGTGATCTTGCATAGAGCCTGATGAATAAAAGAGGTTGTTTTGGGCTTTGGCAGACTCTGAGGTGGTCAAAGATTTTTAATGTCTCATCAGTTAAATGCTTCAATTACATTAGGTAGGATATTGCACATTGCTGAGTAGTAGATGAGCAATAACTAAAATTATTCCATAATTTCGGGAGGTAAATGCATCACTTTTTCATGATTTTATTTCATTTCACTGTGGCAGAAAAAATGACTAAACATCACTGCCTCTGTCTTGGCAGATTCGTAATGTGTATCAGGAAAGGCACAGATACTGTCCTCAATATGTTTATTTTTAATTGTAATTGATTTCTAAAGATATACATGAGTAAAAACATTGTGAGGACAGCTCTGTTAATAAGTATACATATACACTGCAACCCTTCATATCAACAGCATTAATAAAATGTTAACAAAAATTTATGGAGAAATTATAACAATTTTAACAAACCATTTCTAACTAATGTTTCAAATTTTTATTATATTGCATATATAATAATGTGTAGTGCATTCAGATTAACTATGCTTAATATTGCAACTCTTCTCCTGCCATACCTTTCTTCCTAAGTATGTGATATGAACCATGACATTACAATCTTAAAGCTGTAACAAGAATGAGTTATGTTTGTACTATTTCCCATTCTCATTATATTCTTTGTCACACAATGAATTAATGTTGTGCCATTCTCTGTTCTCATTACAATCTTTTCCTTATGAATGGGGTATCAGAATTTTAATGTCTTTTGTAATCTCTGAGTTATAGGAGTGTCTTACACTACCATGACCTTGTTAATATTCTGCATTGTGATTGGCTGGTTGCACACTGCTGTGTATGAGGGTACACTGAGCAGCCAATCAAGTGGTTTTGACAGTGGCTAATTCAAAGTGTTCCACTAAGCTGAAGTAAAGCCCACAGACCTCAGTGTGTTATTACTGCTAAACCCAGCTAAACACAAGAAAGTGTTCATTCCCTTCCCAGGCATGAATCAAATATCAGTATTTCAGCCACTGCAAGTTATGAAGCACTCAAGAGAATGATAATATGCAAGTGCATACACTTTCTGCAAGTCCTTTTGTTCTTCCTTTGCTTTTATGGTTTCCTCAGTTTTAAAACCTGTTGTGTATTTCTCCACATTAAAGAAAAAATAAAATTTAAAAAGAGACCTCTATATTTCTATTCTTAAATCAAAAGAAATTGGCAGTTAGGTTTTGGCTGTAACTGCTTGCTGGGTCTGGTGTACTGAGTGTGTGATTTTGACAGGTTAGAAAGGTTAATATATGAGTGCACGTCCAATCCTTTTTTCCACTGCTGAAACTCAGAAATAGAGTATATCTGCTTTCGATTCTCTGTGCTTACAGCTACGATTCTGCACATTTTCCAGTTATATATTTAATTGTCCTCTTGTCTTTTTAGGATCTTTTAGATCTCACTTTGTGTAGTATTTATGATTAATTTTTAAAAAAATCTTTATATTTAAATCATAATGTACCCTGATATAAGTCAGAACATATTGCAGAAACCTGGAAAAAGAGAATATAAATTATAAAAAAGATTCATGTTTATCAAATATGCTTTTCATGTTAGTTGATTCTTGAAAGCATTTTCCAGTTTACCCAACGTAAATTATATAGACGATAATGAATAAACGTGGATTTTCTTTTATTTTTTCAACCTATCACATAGTAAATACATGTTCATAACCCTAAGGAGGTGCTATTAAAATTTGGTATGTGAGAAAAACTCTAAATCAGTTAGGAAAATGTTAATACTGGCATGCTGAATATGATGACAAGTAAATTGGCATTTGTCAGTCAGTACCATGTTGGAATAATGCCAATAACTTAGTCTTTTTTTTGGAGAGTGTAATTTTCCATTTAACAGAAAAGTAACTATAAACAACAAACAGTGTTTTACTTAGGTGCTGCTGAAACCCATAACTACTAAATCACAACCCACCCATCATTCTGGGATAGACAAGCAGGTTGCATTGGTTAGGAAATGGATATTAAGAATTGTGCAAAACCATTTTGACCGTATGGAGACTGTGGGAATGAGAACACTTGCTTAAGAGTTTTAATGTAAAGCACAGCAAAGGGTATATAGCACATATAATTCTTTGCCTGTTGTCCAGTTGTATTTTCTGTCCGGGGGCAGTAGTGGAGTGGTGTAAGAAACACTGGTCAGCGGTGGTTTACACACTCAGCTGCTTTATTTAATTGTTTTCTCTTTGGAACTCATTGCTGTGCATTCTCAGCATCTCGCAGATTTTAAATTAATTTATCCTTATAATATTCCCAGTAAGGTAAAGAAATATGTTACAGCTGGCGAGCTGAATGTAGATAAAATTATTCGCCTGACTTGGCCTAGTAGCAATGTCGTTAACTTTGTCTCTTTACACACAGTCAGGTGTGTGAAGGAAAAGAGTCTGGAACCTAACCAATGACCAGATAGGAATATAGGGACTAGCAGGGAGGGTTATTTTTATTATTTTTAAAGGATTTGAGGAACAAAACTCCGTTGTAGAAATTTACACTTTGGTCAGAAAATGTACAAAAGACCTTTAGTACTGGAAAAACAAATAGGTCAATTCAGATTGTGAACAATCTCAGTAGGCATGTATTTTGGAAAGACATTTTGCTTTCTCTCTTCTGTATTAGCCTTTAAGAATAAACTACATATAGACAAGAAGTTCCTTTCCATGGTTGCATTGCCATGTCATCTGTGGAGATAGGACAAGGGGCAATGGCTGCAAATTGGAGCACAGGAAGTTCCGCACCAACATGCGGAAAAACTTTTTCACAGTGAGGGTGACAGAGCCCTGGGACAGGCTGCCCAGGGAGGTGGTGGAGTCTCCTGCTCTGGAGGTATTCAAGTCTCGTCTGGATGCCTATCTGAGTGATATGAGATAGGGAACCTGCTTTGGCAGGGGGGTTGGACCCGGTGATCTCTCAAGGTCCCTTCCAACCCCTACAATTCTACGATTCTATGATCTCAGGGAGAAGTGTCCTGGAAACTAAACCTACCCCTTGCAGTTGGCTTTTTTCGGTAGAAACAAGGGGGCTTGTGATATGAGATCACAAAACATCATTAAAGGTTTATTAATTTATGCAAGAGTCAAAGGGCTATGGCCTTCACAGATTAGCTCATTTGTTACTACATTGATGTATAAAAATTTATCCAAATAGTATTTTTCCCCCTTTGTTTTCCTCTTTTTGCATATTCAGTAGTTACTTACACTCTGGTCCTTTGCATTTCAATTGGATGTTCCTGTCAGCATTTAATTACTAACAAAGTCAACTGTGTAACAAAGTCAAGTGAGGAATATGTGTAAAATTTTAAATTTGTCTTTGGGGACTTGACTTAATTTGATTTGGATAATGTAGTTAAGCTAAATGAAGTTCACATAACATAAATTCTGTCCCAGAACAGTGGTGTCCACAACTTATGTGAGGATGAAAGTTCATGTGTTTTGAACTCTGAAGCAGTCCTTTTACAGGTTAAGCTCATAATTCTGGGATTTGTTCCTATTGTGTTAAAATTACTAACGTTATCTGTTTTATAATTAGTACCTTCTAGCAGATAGAACATGACTTTAATTTCCAGAATTTTTGGTGCCCAGATCTGGACTACTTGCCTTAAATGAAAGCCTAGGTGGTGTTTTTATGCTTTTTCCCCCCCTTTTTCATTTACATGAGTTGTTGAGCTGAAAACTGTACTCTCTAGAACATTCTTGGTGCTATGTCCCACCTGTTCTTATGCTTTAAATGTTGTGCTTGATACTAAAATCAGTTCAATAGCTGGTTGTATTAAAATGGTTAAGAGCTAGGACTCTAGACAGCAATAGTTCAAAAATATGTGAAAGCAGTGGCTAAAACCAAAGTAGAGCACTGAAATGCCAAGGCAAAGGCTACTTCTGCATCCTTAAGCCCACCCTTTTCCATAAGGATTTTCATTTACATGATTGATGGCCTTTTTTACCCTACATCTTTTTCATCTGTTAACCTCTGGTCTTTCTGAACTGGAACAGGAAAACTAACTGTGAATTTGTAAGATAGGGGATAAAGCACAGAAGTATGTATAAATGGGAATTTATTGCCAGATATCAGAAGACCAGGCCGACTGAAAAAGACGTAACACGGGGTACATGATGTGACTAGAAAAAATAAGGTTGCTTACTATCTGATTTTGTTTCTCATTTTTCCTTTTTTTTTTTCCTAATGAGAGTAAAATAATTGCATTCAGAAATCACTTTCTCATTTGCCTGAAGGATTTATGCTTACATTTACTGAAGTGATGACCACAAATGGAGCTTCTGTGAAGTATATTTTCTCTTTAAAAAATAAAGGTGAAGGAAAACAAACGTGTCTCAGTAGCCTTGGCATTCAAGTTAATAAACATAAATGTCTGCTGAGTTTAGGAAGTTCTAGATTAAGCCCAACAGTATATAAGCTTTAATTGACGTGACTGCTGATGAAGCATAGGTCTTGCCTGTTTTGTCTGTTCAGCTCTGATTTAGCCAATTGTATAGCAGCAGAAGGCTCTGAAGGCTTTGCAAATTATTCAAACATAAACTGTAAATATGGAGAGAGGGAGAAATCATGGACATTTCTTTCATACTTTTTACTCTGCTTCAGAAAAGAAGATTTTTTTAATAAGATCAATTCTGAGTGTGTACGGAATATATGCTGATATATATTACATTAATTATGACTTAGATGTGTGTGTGCATGTAATTCTTTTTTCTTGAGTGACATCAAACCTTTTAGGCTTTCTACCTAATAGTGGCTTCCTTTAGCCACAAGTCTTCCCATTTCTGATGTTAGAAAAAAATTCTAGGACAAGTTTCTATGCAATGACAATTTGCCCAACATTCTGAAAGTGAAAATTCTTACAAAAGTAATGACCAAAATGCAGCCCTCTCTGGTTAGAAGTACAGTAATGCTGCACTTCAGCATTTTACGGTGTGAACTAAAACAATAGATCTTATTCAGTTGAAATTGTGAGGGGAATTTAGATAAGCACAAGGTAATTATCCAGGTTAGAATTTGGCCGTAACACAGGAGCTGACACCTCCTATCAAGAGGTATGTAATCACATTGTGTGATTTTCTGCAAGAAATACTATACAGAGCAGCACTGATTTTCAATGCCCTTGTGAACAGTGTTTCACAATATATGTTATTTTCAAGACTCTGAGAAAATTCTCCACAACTGCTTTTAAGATATTTCCCCTAGTGCAGAGATTTTATTTTTTTTTAAGCACATGTTCTGAAAAGCACTGACAGCCTCTTCAGCAAAGGAGCCAGGATTGTCAGCCATTGATGAAAAAAAAAAAGAATCTGCTTTGACACCCCAGAATAAGCTTCTGGCAAAGTTATGTCTTTCTTTTAGATGTGGATAAATCACACGGCTTAGAAACTGCATCATACATTATGCCTGAGTTATAAACAAATGCTGCTGAGGTAAGGATATTTCTCAGTCCAATGTACTGAATCTCTAGATGTCACTTGCCTGCATCAGGGTAATGTTTGCTCAAGGCTTGGCTGTGCGTTCCAAGCAGCTTATATGGATCTTCATGAGACCCAACCAAACAGATGTCTGCATTACCGTGCAGTCCTTTCTTAAACACCTGCATTGCTCCACCAGCGGCACCATGTTTAGTGCTCTAGAGGAGATCCACTGTAAAAGAGAAAGAGCGAAGAATTTGTGTCCATATCTGGTGCTGTTCATTCTGTAACCTCTGTAAGGCCTGTGATCATGACAAGTGAGGACTTTCTTTCCCATGTCTGTGACGCTTGATCACTGTGAGTTTTTTCCTTTATGTGGTTCATGGTTGCTGGTAGGGTCTAACTCCCAGATGGTTATACACATTGAAAAGCACCTATGGACAACTGAATTGCAATTTTCATTTAAAAACTGTTACCCACATATAAGCAGACTGTTAAAACAGTTGTTCAGAATGTAGAGTGCTTTAAGACCTCTCTGTTCCAAGATGCTGAAACTCATTTCTCCCACTCAGGTAAATTACACCATTGCTGTCCATATCTAATCCATCACAGCTAGCATCTAAGAGCAATCAAACCCCAAACTGCCAGGAACTGTGGCTCCACATGCTGTCTAAAGCCGTTGTTTTTTCAAGTCTACATAATATTACCATAACCACAAATGATGCAAAACTCAGTAACTGTGATTTATCCCTAACAAAAGAAAGCAGAATGTGTATTATGTACCTTTCTGTTCCATACTTTGGTTCACCCACTATGTTATTTCATGACTTCTTCAAGATTTCATGTTTGCACTCTGTTGCCAGATACCCTGTTTTCAAGAGACAGGCGAGGGAGGTTGGAAGTGAGCAAAAGAATGAGAACTCCAAAGGTGAATTAATGAATGGTGATGTTCAGCTGGCAGACGGCATCACAAACATCTACCTTTTTTAAAAACCTTTGTCAAACAACAGGCAGTAGATTTCAAATGCATGAAAGAACGTATTTGTGTCTTGTTATATAGGGTGAGTTTTGTTGAGTGTCAGATTTTAGGGAAAATGGGAAGCATAAGTGTTGCCTCTTCTAAATTCAGATATCTGTATGGGAGGCATCTAGTTAAAGTCAGTATCCATTCTCTCACAAGAATAAAGGAAAGAGCTGAAGATCTCCAGAGAAAATCTCCTCAGAATCTGATTTATTCTACCTAGGTTAGAAACTTGTGTAGATTATATTACAGGCTGGAAGTGTCATTCTCTTTGTGTTAATGACAGAGGTAGGTAAGACAGTTTAGTTAGGCTAAATATCTAACTTTTTCCTGAGATGAAGTTAAATGGCATGGATATTAACCTCACCTCTATCTGTTGTTCAGTTTCCTTTGAGAGTAGAGTGATTCAGACCTGTAAGACAGTTGAAGCATGAAGGAAAGACAAAGGAAGCCAAACCAGGCAAACGTCATGATGATGACCAAGAGGCACAGGTAGTGAGTCAAGAAATAAAGAGATGTAAAAAAGGGAAAATTAAGGTATCACATATAGAACATTTTAAAATTGGTAACTCCAATAAGCATTTTGTCACTGAAAATGTAATTATACTGACATAATCTTGTGAGACAATAGAAGTCCAAAGAATAATTTAAGGCCAAATGCAGAAAGAGAACAGAGACATCTAATCCTTTTGTTGGCCCTTTAGAAAATAAATTGATTTGGAGTTCATACAGGAAAGGGTAGCACAATCTACCTCTACATACCCAACTAAAGATGGTATAATAAAAATATGAGGTTTCCTAAATAATATCAGGGGCTTTCCAGAACAACTCAGACACACATGTGGAGTATAACCTGAATAAGTTCAAGACCTTAAGGAGAGCTCTGAGAATAGACCAATAGTAATGATTGCAAGCTTGCCTTCCAGTATTAGGAGCTGGTAAGAAAAGGGGGAGAGGAGCGCTGAACAAAGTAGGCAACAAATCTATGGATGAGTAAGAAACCGTTTGCTTTATTTAGGCTTCAACTTAAGCAAATGATAAGAAAAGAAACTGGTGCTAGTTTGAGGTTTCTAATAATGTTCTTTGGTTTGGTTTCATTTGGTTTGTTTTTGTGTGGTTAAAAATATATAGGAATAAAGTGGGGCAGTAGTCCTAAAATCAGATCTGACATTTGCAGGGAATCCTATTGCATCCAGTAGAAGATTCTCACAAAAGAAAGTATGGAGGAAGATGAAATTACACAGAAACATGTAAAATGTTTATAAATTCTGTAAGAAACAGATGAGACAAATGAAGTGCGTTTATTAATTCTGAAATGGTTGGCACAGATGAAACAGACTGGAGTGAATCTTGTAAGTGAAATAAAAATCCAAGGTGTCCTTTCAAGTGTAGAGGTGAAAAAAGAAGATGCCATCCAGATGGATCTTGACAGGCTTGAAAGGTGGGCCCAGGTGAACCTAATGAGGTTCAACACTGCAAAGTGTAAGGTGTTGCACTTGGGCCAGAGGAAGCCCAGACATAGATACAGACTGGGAGAAGAGGTCCTTGAGACTAGCCCTGCTGAGAAGGACCTGGATGTTCTGGTGGGTGAGAAACTTAACATGAGCCAGCAGTGTGCTCTTGCAGCTCAGAAGGCCAATGGTATCCTGGGCTCCAGCAGAAGAGGGGTGGCCAGCAGGGACGGGGAAGTCATTGTCCCTCTCTGCCCTCGTGAGGCCCCATCTGGAGTACTGTGTCCAGATCTGGGACCCGCAATACAAGAAAGTTGTGGAACTGTTGGAGAGGGTTCAGAGGAGGCCACAAAGATGATTAGAGGTCTGGAGCATCTCCCCTACAAAGAGAAGCTGAGGGAGATGTAACTTATTGTTTTTAATCATTGTGGGTACTTACTATGTGCCAAGAATAGGCTGTGAGGTTTAGTTTTCTTGCCTGATAGTTTAATAATGAGGCAGGACCTCCAGGCAGGGACAGGGAGGGGACTCTACCCCTGTGAAAGGAAGGGGTTCAGGTGAGCCACTCCAGGCACCTCATCCTTGCTTTGCAGCCCTGGGGCTGGAAGGGGATGCAGCTCTGGCCTATGGCTTTCACAAACCCACCAGAGATGGGATTCCTCTTGCCTCAGTCCTGGTGGGCACAAAATAGGCACCTTCTTCCTGGGAGCTCCCATGGGAATTACTGGGGGTGGAGGAGAGTTGCCAAGATCTCCTTCTCCATGAGTGTGGATTTCATGTGATGGAAACTGTGTGTCACCTTCATTCATCTGTACCCAAAACTGAAGACCAGGAATGACACTTTGGGAGCCCATGGAATTCAAATAAAGGTTTCTCCAAGGCGGTAAGGAATGGCCCTTCTTCATCTAGCAAGAGACAGAAGCTGGAAAGGAAAAGGCCCCACCCCACCACCCCCCCCGCCCTGGGAATCAGACCAAAGGGAGACTTGTCACCGGTAAAGGATTTATTGCTCTGTGCTCCCAAGCACTACAGATGGGATCAGGACTGTGCACATCCAGGGAAGCTCAAGGATTTTGTTTAGATTTACCTGTCTGGAAGAGCAATGCATTATTTTTTTTTCTGGTCTTACTAGGTGACTTAAATCACACAAGAAACCTGAACCTACTCACATGGGAAAGAGATCAGTCAGGCACTAATTAGCAGAAAGAGACTGCATTCCCATTATTGGTCACTCTATCTGCCCATTTCTCCCATTTTTTTTTTATGTGAAGTAGTTGGTAGTGCAAAACCTAAGGAGACATTCTGTATGGCTTTTCAAAATGATATAGATATTTTGTTCCCTAACTTTTGCCTTTTGACAGGGTCTGAATAGCCCTTCAAACCCTCATTATGTCTTCTATAAGGAAAGTGATCTCTGGGCTTAAAGGTATCCATCAGCTCCTTCAGTGCAGTTAGCCCTTGATAGGATTGACACTGTCATAGGAATGATAGCTGCTTGATTCCCCCTGTAATTAATTTAATGGGGGAGAATAAAGAGGTTTTGTGGTGAGGGGAGCGTCCTTTTCCTGTGGATGACTCCCCGGTGCTATTTTGCTGCCCCTTGGGCAGAGGGCCTGCCCCCCAGGTCCCCTCCTCGTCAATCCCCATCCCTGGAGTTTTACGTATAGGCCTGGCCCGAGGAGTCTGCTTGGGATGGCTTTTGGGGAGGCACAGGAGCCCACCGACACTGGTTACCAGTGTAGGCTTCACATAAGGCAAGCGGGAGCAGCAGCTACAGTCTCCTCCTCACAGAGGAAACCAGCTCCAGTGCCGGGATGCCCACACTGGGAAGTGATCTGCAGCAAAAAAGGGCCAGCAAAGAGCCCTCTTTGGGGCTTCTTGAGGCCCAGAGAAGCTCAGGCCTGTGCCAGGAGCCAGCCGCTTGTTGGCGGCCTGCTGAGGTGGCACGGGGTGAGCCAGCATCACCTGCGGCTGATCTTAACGAGGTGCCGAGGCCCCACAGGCCCCTCGACTCAACCCCTCTGCACCCCCACCCTCAGGGAGGCTTCTCAGACCCCTGTGCACTCAGCTAGACCCAGCAAAGGGGGCAGAGCGAGGCACCTGGGCCTGGTGCCCCGGTCTGAGCAGTCGGTCCTACGGGCTTGGCCATTCATGGCTGGAAATTGGGCAAAGCTGTCACCAGAAGGAATGTGGCCGCCCAGAAATCAGAGGTGCCGTGCAGACGTGGTTGTCCAGGCCTTGGGCTGCCAAGAGTGCCAGAGCCTGGCACTTGTCATGGAGGGGGAGAGAGGCACAACGGCCGTGTTACTGATAAGGGCAACAGAGACACCAGGGCCGTGTGTGGTGCTGTCAGGAGGCAACTGTCATGATGATGCTTGTGACCAAATAAAATCCTGGACTCCTAGACTATACTGAGTGGGAAGGGACCCTTAGGGATCATGGAGCCCAACTCCTGACTGCTCACAGGGCAAGCCAAGCTTTCCCCTAGCATATTTCAAAAACATTTCCATCAGAAACATTTCTGGTGGTGAGAAAGAATAAGGCCTGTTGAGCTTTTACATTTTTATTACCATCAACAGTGGAAAGAGCCCCTCTACGTCTAATGTTCTTCCACCTTGCCCATCGCAGCTTCTCTGCCAGCGAGTGCCTGAAGGGTGACAGTGTCACTTCGCTTCAGGAGGGGGAGCAGGGGCAGGAGCAATGGGAGAGAAAGGCAGAGACAGAAAAAAAATAAATATTAAAGCACCTACTCACATCCCACCCTCTTTTTCCCAGGATCCACTTCACTCTCTCATTTTCTCCTTCCTCCGATTCAGCGGCACAGGGGGACAGAGAATGGGCATTGAGGTCAGTTCATCACACGTTGTCTCGGTCGCTCGTTCCTCCTCAGAAGGAGGACTCCTCACAGTCTCCCCTTCCTCCAGTTTTGGGTCCCACCCATGGGGGACAGTCATCCGTGAACCTTCCCACATGAGCCCTTCCCACATAGCTTCTGATCATCACCAGCTTTTCCAGTGTGGGTCACCTGAATGGGGTGCCGTCCTTCAGCAACAGACTGCGCCAGCGTGGGGCCTCCACAGCCCTGCCAGCAAACCTGCTGCAGCACAGGCTTCCTAGGAGGTCACAGCCTCCTTCGGTGTCTGCATCTGCTCAGGCGTGGGGACCTCTACACTCTGTGAGTAGAATCACTGTTCCACATCATCCAGCATGGGCTGCGGGGGAACAGCCTCAGTCACCATGGTCTTCTCCACGGGCTGCGGGTGAATCTCTGCTACAGGGCTTGGAGGACCTTCTCCACTGACCTTGTATTCTGCAAAGTTCCTTACACTTTCTCGCTCCATTCTCTGGCAGAAGAAAAGCTGATGCTAATTTTTATTTTTCTACTTAAAAATATTGTCACAGAGCTGCTCTTCACAATGCTCTGCTCCACACTGCCAATCCATTGTCAGTGTCCCTCTGCCATGGCAATGCTGCTGACCAGTTCTTCTGTGACATCCCCCAGATCCTCAAGCTCTCTTGCTCACGGCCCTATCTCAGGGTAACTGTGGTCAGAGCTTGTTTAGGTTTTGGGTGGTTTGTGTTCATCGTGGTGTCCTGTGTTCAGATCTTCAGGTCGGTGCTGAGGATCCCCTCGGAGTAGGGATGGCACAGAGCCTTTTCCACATGCCTCCCTTACCTGGAGGTGGTCTCCCTGTCTGTTAGCACTGCCACGTTTGCCTACCTGAAGCCCCCCTCAATCTCCTTTCTATTTACAGATTCACAGCTGTTGCAGTTTTGTGTAGCTGTGCTGCTGAGATGGCTCCTGCAAGCAGCAGCCAGACGCTCTCTGCAGGACCCAGAGAGGAAACATCGGCCAATTCAAGGCCAGAGCTGCTGCTGACCAGGGCTGAGCCAGTCAGTGATGGTCACAGCACCTCTGGGAATCACAGTGAGGAGAAAAACCCCACAGGCAGGTGGATTTTTCCACCAGAGAAGGGAGTGAGAAGATGTAAGAAGCCAGGGAGGAAGGAGGGAGGGGGAAGGAGAATGAGGCCCTCCAGGTGCCGAAGAGAGAGATTCCCCTGCAGCCCGTGGAGAAGACCATGGTGGAGCGGGTGTCCCCTCACAGCCCATGGATAAGGATGGGGAGCAGAGACCATCTATGGCCTGTGGAGAGGTTGATCTACGCATCAGCAGGTTTGCTGGGGGACTTGTGACTCTGTGGGGGACCAGGCTGGAGCAGTCTGGGCCCGAAGGTCAGCACCCATGGAAGGGAGTCCTACTGAGAGGCCTGTGGTGAGGAGATGACTCCCCAGTAGAGAGGACTCATGCTGGAGAAGTTGGAGGACTGTCCCCTGTGGGTGGGACACCACAGTGCCGCAGGTGAAGAGGGTGGATGTGTGGAATGCCCCCCCAGCTAAGAAGGAACTCAGGAGGAACAGACTGAAAACCCCCATTCCCCATTCCCTGCCCCACCCCACCCCATGTTAGGGGGGGAAGAAGAGAATAAGATTGTGAAAGTACTTTAGGCTGCTAAGAAGAGAGGGGTGAGGGGAAGGTGCTTTAAGACCTGGCTGTGCTTCTCATTATCTTGACTCTGGTTCACTGGGTGTGTTGTTGTAGTAGTAATAAATCACTTTTATTCTGTGCTGAGTCTGTTTTGCTGAGCCAGTCCTCTTTCTACTAGAGCTCTGTTCACTGACAGCATCTAAAGGGGGGGAAAAGAAGTAGAAAGGTGAACAGGCCACTGGGGAGAACCATCAGCCAGTTGCTATGCCACCCTCTGCATCATCATCGTCAACTCTAACAGTGTCGAATAAACAGGCATGTGGCCAGACGCACCTCATCTCCCATCGAGTTCCAGAGCTCTACCAGTGGCAGACCTGTTGCACTGTCATAATTTGTGACCTGGAAAAGACAGACCGACATCAGCGTGCAGACAGACACCAGTCCTGGTCGCCAGCCTGAGTGATTCTCAGCGGTGCCCTGCCCTGAGCCACAGAGTTGGCAAGGCCAGCGTCAGCCACTGCGCTGCCGATGCTGCACCAAGAAGGTCTCAGCACCAAGGTTTCTCCACCAGAGCCCTGCCCAGCAGCCGGGCGTCCAAGCTGGGCCTTTGTTCTGGCCTGGGGCACACACAGGATGCTGGGGGAGAGGGGCCAACAGCAGCACTCAAAGCAGCAGCAAGGCTTTCCCAGACAGCTCCCACTGACCTGCGCCAGCAGGACTGCGCCTCTGGTCATCTCCACAACAGCGGCGTCCGCTTGGGATGAGAAGTGATCCTCGTCTGTGGAGAGAGCAGAGCGGGAGGCAGCAGATGAGATGGGGCCAGGCTTCACAGGCCAGGAGGGACTATGCAACCAACCCTGCCTGACCTCCGACTGCAGCCCAGCCAGAGAACCCTCCCCTGCCACTGCTGGAGGCATTTGCTGGACCCAGCCTATCGAGCTGGAGGTCACACAAGTATTATCCCTGCTGTGCTGCTGAAGGGAAAGGACCGAGCGCTTTCTAAAGCCACCTTCGCGTGAACACCAGCAGCGGGTGAATTGGGAAGCTTGAAAGGCAGAAGAGCAGACTTCTGCAGTACCTTTCAGCTGCCATTGCTGTTTTGACTCTGACTAGTAGGAAAATCTCAGGTGTTTGTCTAGCAGATTAAAAGCTAAATTTGCCTTGGTAACTCCTGCGGGACAGAAGGTGGCAGAGTAGCTCCAGCTACTTCACCTATACCCTGCCCGTCCTGCCAACCTGCTGCTCAGTAAAGTCATTCCTTCTCTCCTCCCTCCACACAGGAGAAAGCCTGGCCCTTCCCCATCTCTCCTCTGGAGCCTGACAGGTTGTGCCACACTCGCTCGCACATTTGGAAGAAAATATGTTTCTCCAGCCCTTGCTCCAGTCCCTCCAGAGGCTGCGCTCCACAGGGGAGGGAGAAGGCTGAGACAGAATCAAGGCTGGTACACAGCTGGCACCCAGGGAAACCTGCCAGAGCACCACCCAGGGTGCGTCTCGAGAGCTCCGTTACCTGCCAGAGGGACCACGTTATCCAGTAAAACTTCTGATGCTTGGAAAGGCAGCGATAAGAAGTCAGACCTGAAAGAAAAGGGAACAAACCCAAAGAAGTTGGATTTAAGTTTTTCCTGTGTCCTTGAAGGTTACAGCAATTAATCAATTGCTTTAGCAGGAATTCAGTTTAAAGTAACGACCCTCCAAAGACCCCAGACCACACTCCCAGCAATCCAAGCGGCAGCAGCAGAGGAGCTACAGACCTGATCTTCCTGAGCTGGTGGATCTTCACTCTCTCATAGCCTCCGTAGTCCACGTAGCGGAGCTCCACTTCACCAGTCTCCTCAAAGTACCTATTGACTTGAGCCCGTAACCACGCCCCATCCAGAGCCGGAGCCGCGCAGATCGTGCCAACTGCAAAGCAGAAGAGCTCAGGGTGAGTGGATGCCCAGAAACGAGCCCTTCGGGTGGATCAGCCGCGCTGCGCAGCGACCTCCTGAGAAGCAACAGCATTCCTTCTGCTGCTCCCATCTCCCTTCCACACCCCTGCCCCTCCATCAGACCCGCCTGCAGCTGCGACTCAGCAGAGCTGCCTTGGACTCTCAAGTCTGTCTGCCACCACCATGCTCAGGGGCGTCAGGCTTTTGCACGACCCTACAAGTTTCTCAAGTGAACAGCGTGTCAGCAATTGAGTTACTTGCCTTCTACTGGAGTTGGCAGAGTGGGAATATCTGGATGGGAGTAGCAGACATTCATGTGCTGGCCAAGTCTACGCAGGACACAGAAAGTGGGGTGTGTATGCTGCTGTAAAAACATGTGGCCAGCATTGACTTGGTTTGACACCACCACTTCCACAGCAGTTCCCTCTGGGAGGCACAGCTGTCACGTGGAAGAAAGAAAATCTTGTTAGAGTTCACCGCAACACAAGCTTCATTCACAGCCACTCCATGGTCCACCAGTGTGGCCTGAGGCTGACAGCCACGGGTGCAAAGTCCCTGCCACTCCAGCATTTGACTTCCAAAGGCTGCTCTGGATCAGGAGCATAAAGCTACTCCATGCTGCTCTCAAGGACATCAGAACTGGGGCAAGGCCACTTTACAACAGGAAGATCAGTCTGGCCCGTTACAGTGACACAAGCCAGGCAAGAGAGAGCTACACAAAACCAGCCTGGCTGTGAGGGCCTCTGTGAACCAGCCACCTGCATCGAGCGTACTGTGACAGCGGTGACCAACAGCAGCCTTTGCCCCCGACATCAGCGCAGCCAGAGAGCTGGGACTTACCCAGGAAGTCGTCGGGAGAAAACGAGGGATTGGTGGTGTTGGTGGAGGTGGAGTGTGGACGTTGGTGAGGCGCAGACTTCTGAACTTCTGGCCAATCAGGCTCAGTGCTTTTTCTACTTGCTGAGGGAAGCCTGGAAGATAAACGTCCCGTAGAAAGTCTGTGGCACAGCTATGCTGAGGACACCCCCCACCCCGTGAAGAAACAGAGCTACCAAAAGTTGTCTGCACCACATCAACAGCTTCAGGTTCCACAGACCGGCCGTGTAGGTGGCTGTCAGACCAACGTGAGACACTCAAGACCACCAGGCCCCAATCGCACCGCTTTAGCTTCCAGGATGAACCCAGTTCACTGGCAGGTAGTTTTCACCCACAATTAATGTAACATCCTTCACAGGCAAGGCTTGCATTTGCAGATACGTGCTGTTTAATTCCTTGCCCATCTCATTCTGGCCCCCGAGCTACATACTGGACCACAAGCACAGAGACGATTCGCTTACCTTCAATGTGACAGACTTGAGAGTCACGCAGATGAGGTGGTGAGGAGACATAAATTTTGGCCCCAGATGTTTGCTTTAGGAAGTTCATGAATCTTCCTTGTTTGCCAATCAAGCGGCCAACTAAACCCTTTGTGAAAGAGAGGAAAGCAGCAGTCAAGAGGAGGAATGGAGGTCAAACCACACTCCCTGCTGGGGCTTATTTCACCCATGTGCCCAGTTCCTGTAGTGCAGGGCCAGGCAGGATAAGTAAAGGCCATGCTGGACCAGTGCAGAGCTGGTCTGGGATAAGTCAGGGTAGATACAGGCCAGTAAATACCGCTCATTTTTCATAGATTCATCTTCACATCTTGGAGAACAACATGGATGGAAGATAACAGGGAACAATGAGCCAGTGTTACCCTGAACACAGCCCTGAGACACCTCTTGCTTACAGCTGGGACTGGCTCTTCACCCCTGTTGAGCCTAACGCTATGCAAAACACTTCAGTCCTTGTTATTTGCTGTTGATCTCCCTGGGATGGCTCTGAGCCAGCACCAGCCTGGAAGAAGCAGGAGATGGGTAGGGGGCGCAGGGCAGGATGTGTGAGCAGGCCAGCGGCTGCTTACCCTTGGGACCTCTATTTCCCAGCTGACCAGGTCGGGCTCGGTGGAGGTTTCTTCAGGCTTTGACTTCTGGCGCGTCACCATCTTCCCCATGGCACAGCCACTGCCCACAGAGTCCATGGTTTTGACATCCAAACCTAGGAGACATGCACACGTGTCAGCGTTCAGACAGCCCTCCTGAGCCAGCTACCAGACAGCAGGCCAGGAAAATGCAGCGTTTCACAGAGCTTCTCCTCTGCACTCAGCCAGGAGGCTCCTGTATTGGGGTCTGGGGTATTTCAGAGAGGGGAAAGTCCTGCTGCACGTCACCTACCCAAAGTTTCCTTTTAGACCTGAAGAAAAGGCTGCACAGCTCTAGGAATGCAGCAGAGGCCTGAGTTCAGCAGGACTCCTTCCAAACAGTGCCACGGTGCACGAAGTCAAGCCAAGACACAAAGTCAAAGCGACCAGCGTGAGGAGAGCCACGCTAACAGAGCTGCTGCAGAGAGGGACTTTGCAGTTCCCCGTGGCTTCATCAGGGCTCTTCACAGGGAGTTCAGCACGTGGGGGGCCATGCCAGCTCTTCACACGGAACTGACAGGGTTCAGGGCACTTGATCTGCAACCGACTGACTCAACCACAGCTCCTCAGAGCACAACTCTGCCTCGCCCAGCAGCACCTCAGAAACCTGCTGCCATCCAGCTTCCATTCAGCAGCAGCCCATAGAGAGAGAAGGACCCCGTGCTTACTGGAGGCTGCCTCAACAGAAGCAGAAACCATTTGCATGAGCAGGTCTCAAACCAGCGGGGTGTTCAGCACCCAGACACGGCCCATTTCACTGGGCTACTCAAGCACATGCTTCACTTTGGACAGCAAACTCCGTGCTGAAAGGGGACCAGCCCATTCACCCCTTTGCAGCAGACCCTGAAATTCACCCAGCTAACACTGGAGCCAACAGCAATGGGAATTCTGAGAGCAAATGCATACCCACCCGTACAAGGGCTAAATCTTCCTCTATTGAGGAAGTTAAACAGGGAGAGGATAGATCTGGACATGTTCTGAAGCAGAAGGGGTACAGCACATAAAACTCTTGGTCCCCAAGGATTTTGAAATCCCTTACCTCCTGAGGGACCTTCACCCATCCCTGCTGCCCTGCTACCGCCACGATGCAAGGCCAGTTCATCCTCTTTCTGCAGGCCTTCACTGTGGGGCACGATGCTGCCTTCAGGCAGAGCCAGGGCGGGAGGTTTTTCCGTTGGTGCTGAGCTCTGCTCAGCAGGCACATCTTGGCTTTCAGATGCCTTCAGCAAGTCCAGCTGCTGGCCTGATTCATCAGACCACGACATCTTCTCCAACGGGGCCTTCACACTCGTCCCACCTTCAGAGGCAGGTGCACAGCCAGAGGAAGCAACGCTTGCCAACTCCAGGGGCAGGGAGGCCGAGGTTTCATCCCCTGGGCACTGCTCTTCCTTGGAGGCTGCCTCTCTGGCCTCAGTGCTCGCTGCTGGCGCTTCTTTCTGCTGCTCTGCAGCAGCTCTTTCTTCCCGACTAGAGCCGGCAGACTTCTTCCTTTGGCAGTACAGCCACCAGCAGCCAGCAAGTGCCAGCACTCCAGGTATGGCACACAGCAGGACTCTCTGGAAGCGCCCAGCCATTTTACACAGCCTCAGGGATTACAGCTGGGAGGAGAAACAAGAAAGCACCTTACAGTCATCACTGGGAAAGTAACACAAAGGCTGAAGCTACATAAATGCCTGAAGGTGTTTCTGTGAGCACCAACAGGGTTGTTTTCCAGCTGCTCCTTCAATTCACGTCCCTACCAGAGAGCACACAACAAGTTCCTACCTAAGACTGGGGATATATGGACATTTTGCACCAAGACTTCTGGATTTCACCTTATTTCACCTTTATACTTCAAACAATTTCACCAGGCAGAATCAAGGCAGACCAGAGAGCCCTGGGGGTGTGACTGGAAAACACTGGTGCCCAAGTTGGCTTTTCCTCCTTCTACTGAACAGGCTGGGAAATCTCACGCCTCTCAACTCCTGGCTACAGGGCTGGTACTAAGGCCAGGGGTTTGTCTTGGACGACAAGGGGATGTTCTTTGGTGACTCCAACCTGTTGGAGAGGGACAGGATCCACCTGTCTAAAAGGGGCCCTCAGGAATCCCAGACCCAGGAGGTAGGATAAAGTCTGGAGAAAGGGCAGACTGAGTAAATACCAGCTTTACCATCTCTACTGTCACCTGGCTGAGCCATCAAAGAGAAGACTTAAGAAATGAAGAAGAGAAGAGAAGGAAATTCCTCCCAGGCTTCCCAGGGAGGCTGGGGAGTCTCCTTCTCTGGAGGGTTTCAAAACCTACCTGGACGCTGTCGTGTGTGACCTGCTTGAGGTGATCTCCCCCGACAAGACAAGAGGTGATCTCCACGGACAAGACAAGAGGTGATCTCCCTTGACAAGACTGGAGGTGATCTCCCCAGACAAGACTGGAGGTGATCTCCCCTGACAAGACAAGAGGTGATCTCCCTAGACAAGACTGGAGGTGATCTCCTCTGACAAGACTGGAGGTGATCTCCCCAGACAAGACTGGAGGTGATCTCCCCAGACAAGACTGGAGGTGATCTCCCAAGACAAGTCTGGAGGTGATCCCCCCCAACAAGACTAGAGGTGATCTCTCCTGAAAAGACAAGAGGTGATCTCCCCAGATGGGACTAGAAGTGCTTCCCCTCTGGAAAGTGACCTCCCAAGTAATGCCCCTCCGACAGACGTCACTGGTTGGTCACCAGAGGTCCCTGGCAACCGTTGCTATTCTAGACCTTTGTTGGGTGTTTGCTTGGCAACAGTTGGTTGCCTTGAGACAGGGGGGCAGCAGGTGAAAACCAGGATGCACGTCTTGCAGGTGGGGACAAAGCCAGGAGATTCAAGACTCTGTCAAACTTGAGATTTATTAGTCCATCTGCAGCAGATACAGGACTGATTTTTTAATTACTATTTTTTTAAGAGAATAGGCATAGCAGTAAAGTCCTAGTAATAAAAGAAGCGAGAATGAATGAAACCTGAAGTATCTCTGTTCATCATACTCACAGGACCCGTGCTCTTTAAAAAAGGTCACACAACCCTGGACTCACACCCATATTTCTCCCATTTCTCCAGCTCCTTCATGGCCTCTGCTGCGCAGCCCCGTCCCTGCCCCCAGCACAGCTCCTCTCCTCTTTCTAGCTTTAGCCTTACCAAACACTGGGATGTCTGACCTGATACTCCCAGAAGATTTGAAGGGAGTGCTGTAACTGCTTTCCAGACTGGGAGGGAATCCGTTCTTGATGCTTTCAGTTGCCTCTGCCGTGTCCTGTGTTTGTTCTGGCATTTCTGGCTGTGTCATGTTTTTCCAGTAGATCAGTCATGGTGGGGGAAAGCCTATCGAAGGGCTGACCTCATCAAAACGTGCAATGGCCACAATGAGTGTTGGGTTTTCAGCAACATCAGGGCAGGTGAGAGGGAGTTCTCCTGATGGGCGTTCAAAGCACGTGCGAGAATCATGTGGGGGGTGGGGGAATCCCCATTTGGAGCCCTGGTACTTTTCTGTCCTGCCTGTTGCACGTTCTGCTCCTAAAGCTGTGAAGCTGAAAGGGTTTGCTGGTCTCTTAGAATCAGGAATCACAAGAATCACAAGAATCACAAGGTTGGAAGAGACCTTTGAAGATCATCGAGTCCAACCATTCCCATCCTGTGCTAAACCAGATCCCTAAGTACCTCATCTAACCTTTCTTTTGAACACATCCAGGGATGGTGACTCAGCCCCTCCCTGGGCAGCCTGTTCCAGCCCTGACAACTCTTTCTGTAATAATTTTTTTTCTAATATCCAATCTAAGCCTGCCCTGGCACAGCTTCATGCCATTTCCCCTTGTTCTAACTCCTGTCACCTGGCTGAAGAGACCATCACCCACCTGTCTACAACCTCCCTTCAGGTAGTTGTAGGTGGTGATAAAGTCTCCCCTCAGCCTCCTTTTCTCCAGGCTAAACATCCCCAGCTCCCTCAGCCATTCCTCATATGATTTGCCCTCCAGCCCCTTCCCCAGCCTGGCTGCTCAACTAGAAGGGGCTAAACGTGTCCTTTCACAGGGATAGTTCTGATGCTTTTATTGGAATGTGCTTCCGTTAACTGCTCAAGACCTGAACAAGTCATCTTCTGTTCTCTGGGCTGTGATTTGGCAAGGGGTATCAGGAGTGTAATTTCCACAGTCCCTCTATTCCTTCCCATGCCCCTGCCTGGGTTGGCTGCCAGTGTTGGCACTCCCTCCCTCCCTCCCTGTGGATGTGAAATCATTCTGACTCTGTCAGCTCACGCTTTAAGACCCATCACTGTCATCTGGGTGATTATAAAGCTTAGGGATCTTTCTTACAGAAGCTCATTTGGATTGTTTTTGAAACTATGGGCTTTCACCAAAGGTGCAAGCAGGATACTTCAGTGGGCTTGTCTTTGACAGGAAATCCTGGTGCCCAAGGGCTGCCAGTTTGGTCAGGGGGAGCCCGAGGGTCCAACTTCAAGTCACCCAGTGACAGCAGTGATCCCACCTTGGAGAACTTGAACAACCTTGGCTTTGAGCCACAGCAGCGTCTCTCAGATTGATGACCCAGTAGTAAGAAATGCTTTTTTCATTCGTGGGGGATAAAGGATGGCTGGTCTTCCATGATGCATTTTTGTAACGTCAGTTCCCATCCCGGGCTTGCCCAGCCTCAGGCCGTCCTTGTTCCAAAGCCCATTTACTTGCAGTAAGCACACTGACCTTTCAGGAGGGGGTGATTTCCCCTAGGTGGGGGACAGTCCTGGTTTCACGCCAGGATAGAGTCAAGTTTCTTTCTAGCAGCAGGTGGAATGCTCCTCCCTGTGCTGAGATGGGGGGAGGAAGGGAGTAAATTTACTATTAAAGTCAAGTCTGCAAAGAAGGGAGGGATGGGGGGAAGGTGCTTTAAGACCTGGAGGAGGAAAACAGAAGCCCACTCCCCAGTCCCTGCCCTTCCCCATGCCATGTTGGCAGGGGACAAGGGGGGAGAAGGGAGTAAAATCATGATGATGTTTAAGTCTGCTGAGAAGGGAAGAGGTGGGGGGAAGGTGCTTTAAGACCTGGCTGTGTCTCTCATCACCTGACTCTGGTTCCCTGGGTGTGTAGTTGTAGTAGTAATAAAGTACTTTTCTTTCTTTTATTCTGTGCTGAGTCTGTTTTGCCCGTTGCACTAATTGGACAGCGATCCCTCTGTCCTTATCTCCACTCCTAAGCCTCCCAATATATATTTTCTCCCGTTTGACTGAAAAGGGGAGTGAGCGAGCGGCTTTGGTGGGCATTTGGGCTCTAGCCAGGGCCAAACCAGCACAGAAAGTTGAATGCTGGAGCTGTGTATAAATGTGAGTGAATGAGATGTGCACGAAGCCAGTGTGGAGCTTTGCTCCATGGTTCTGTTATCCCCTGAGAGGTACAGCTGGAGAGAAGCAAAGCATAAAAAAAAGCCCCACAACCCAACCCCCCTGTGGGTGCCTGGGTAAAGGTAAGAAGTTAAAAGGGTTTTATAAAAAAAAATATTTTTTAAAAAAGGGAAAAAAGGAAAAGAAAAAAACCACCACCAACAACCCCATCCAAAAACGATTGTTGAAATATTGTTTATGTGTTTGATGTGGAATATAATTGGGCATCACTCAGGAGTTAAGGCCAGCCACCCCCAGCCACCCATTATGAGAAAGGGCAAAACCAGTTAGCATTAACAACAGGATTAAACTATGCCCTGTTAAACCTGAGGCAAAACAGGGAATTAAAAGGTTGATCAACAAAGTTTTGGAAGATAAGATTTTAGAAGGGTCTGAATCAAATTCTAACACACCCGTTGTACCAGTGTGAAAGCCAAGTGGTGGGTATAGATTGGTACAGGATCTAAGAGCAGCTGGACCTTGCACCCAGTAGTGACAAATCCTTACACAGTGTTGACTGCCCTGAAGGAACATTATCAGTGGTTTACAGTGCTTGATTGAAAAGATGCTTTTTTTGCATAAACCTGGAAAAAGAGTCATAAATCATTTGCTTTTGAGGGGGAGGGTCCACACACAGGGCACAAGGTACAGCTGACCTGGACACGGCTGCCCCAAGGGTTTCAAAACAGCCTGACCAACTTTGGCAGCCAATTAGCAAAGGAACTGGAGATCTGAACAAACGAGGAGACAGTGACTCTGCAACCAGAACAGCTGCTCTTGCAACACCTGGATGGTATTCTAACAGCTACCCAAGAGAAGTCAGCCTGGATACAGGGAACCATTGGACTGTTAAACTTTGGGGGACTTCATAGATACAAGGTATCCAAGAAGAAAGCTCAACCTGCAAGTGAAACTGTAATATATTTGGGCTTGGAGATTTCACAAGGACAACAAATGCTGGGGACAGACCGAAAAGAGGGAATTTGCGGTGTTCCAGAGCCTTGGACTGTACTGAGAGCCTTTCTGGGAGTGGCAGGATGGTGTCGGCTCTGGATCAGGCATTATGGCCAAACAGCCAAACCACTGTGTGAAGACCAGGAGTCTCCCCCTTTTATATGTAATAGACCCCAACAACAGGCTTTTTGGAAACTTAAAACTAGCCTTGGTGACAGCACCAGCCTTGGGAATACCGGGCTTAACTAAAGACTTCCACTTCCTTGTCCATGAACGGCAACATCTGGCTATGGGAGTTCTGATCCGGAGAATGGGAAGCTGGGAAAGACCAGTGGGATGCTTTTCCAAGCAACTGGACTTGGTAAGCAAAGGATGAGCCTCTTGCCTACAGGAGGGACAAGAGCCATCACGTTCGGTGTTCAACATGTGGTGGTCCCAGTGCTGGAACTAAAGGGGACACACTGTCTATCCCCTAGAAGGAGGATGAAATACCAGGTAGCTCTTACATAACATGATGATGTAACCTTGAAAAGTCCATGTCCATGGAGCCCTATGGAAAGAAGGAGGACTACTGTCCTCCCAGGGCCAAATATTTAGCATCTAAAGGAAATTTTACAGTTTTTGTTGGTTCAAGAACCACTCCAAGCAGCAATCCTGCCCTGTAAAGCACATCAGACTGGAAACATAAAAATAGCAAAAGGAAAGATTCAGAAGGATGGTGGACAGCTCTCGAGAGTCAGGTCATATTGCCTCCCTTAATCATGGGAGAAATATTGCAGATAAGACATGAAGAATGGCACTGGGGTGCAGACACCCTGGTGATGTTCCTAAAGAGGCACCTAGTGTCAGTGTGAATGCTGGAAATGGCCAGGTCAGTAACAGCAAAGTGTGAGGGGTGTTTAAAAATCCAGTAGTACAAAAGAGAATTCAAATGGGTAAGTTAAAACCAGGGGTGAGTCCGGGAAATTATTGGCAACTTGATGATATTTATAGTTACCTAAATACTAGAAGTATGTTTTGGTTGAGGTTGACACTTTTTCTGGACAGCCAGGAACCTTTCCCTGTCGTACAAATCAAGCCAAGGAAACAGTTAATTGGCTCCTACAGGAGATTAGCCCTAGATTTGCAATACACCTTTTGGGATGTCATCTGACAGAGGACCACATTTTGTGGCCACAGTGGTTAAGAACATGTGCAAAATCCTAGGAGTGCCCTGGGATTTGCATGCCTCCTGAAGAGCACAGGCAAGTGGGAAAGTGGAAAAGACAAATCAAGTTAGTAAAATCTGTCAGGAAGCCAAATTGAAAGGGCCTCAGGAACTCCCACTGGTATTGTTATGAGTAAAACCCTGGAGTGGAGTGTCAGTGAGTCCTGAGAATGTGTGGAAAACCGTGTGAAACTCCCAACCCAAACGTGCATATGACAGAAAAACAAGATGTGTAATTATTTGCTTTCTCTTGGAAAAGCTCTAGCTAGACTCAACAGAGTGTAGTGGTGCAGAATCAACCCCTGACACTGCAGAATCTGGTACACAGTTTTCAACCTGAAGATGAGGTCTATATAAAGACCTGGAATGAAAAACCTCTACAAGGAAAGTGGAACAGATCCTACCAGGTGCTGTTAACCACCTCTACTGCAATCAAGATTGCTGAATCAGAGGCTTGGATCCACTACACCAGAGGGAAGAAGGCAACACCCACTAGCTGGAGAGTGGTTGGAGATCCAGAGACTTTAAAGTTCCCTTTGAAACATGATTAACAAATCTGTTTTTCTGTTTGCTCTGCAGTCTGTGAAGGTGGAAACATGAATAAAAGAGAAACTGTTGCCAAACCCAGCGCAGGTAACAAGTAGTACTCAGAGACAAACCTGTAACTTGGCAAGCAAAAGCAAGTGAACAAGCTTGGATAAGAAAATAAATACAAACCAAATATCAATAGCAGGTAAAACTAAAGAATAATTTGAGGAAAGAATTTGCAAATTGGCAAAATACATCACAAATGAATTCAGGATGGTTTACACTATGCTCAATTGGAAGAAATCTCCCTTTAAAGGAAATAAAAGTTTGCATTTGGCACAAGTGAAAAGATCCACCAGCATGTGACAATTTGACATTCAGTGAAGCCACAATTTGAGTATGTGAAAGTATTGAGTACAATTATCAATACATTCAAAGGGGGAAATGTTACAGTCACCCTAATAAAATAGCTTCACTTCTAGGTTATTTTGGTTTTAGTGTAGGATTCGATTTTGATTTTAAAGGAGTTAGAGCAGCTGTGAGAATATAAGGAAAAGAAAGAAAAAGCCCCACTCCAAAATGATTGTTGAAATATTGTTTATTGGGTCAACGCCGCTCTGTTCCCAAAGAGCTTCACACCAGCATGGCTTTTTCCCATCAGCCCCCTTTATACTGGGCAGGATTAATTGGTATGGAATACTCTCTTTGGCCAGTTTGGGTCACCTGTCCTGGCTTCGCCCCTCCTTTCTCATGGATAGAGAAATAGGAAGAGCTGAGAAAGTCCTTGACTGTCTGACAGCAACTAAAAACATCAGGGTGTTATCAGCACTGCTTTCATTTTAACTCCCAAACACAGCATTCCATCTGCTGCTACAGAAGAAGTTAACTCCATCCTGACTGAAAACAGGACACCCCCACGTCCCCACATTCCCTGTGTTCTGTTACTTTAGAACAGCCTTGGATTTTCTCACTGGCAACTGCAGCAAGTTGCACTGGGCACGAGGTATCGCCAGGCTGAACCCCAGACTCAAACCCAACAAGGGTTCTGGGGATCTAATACCTCCAATCAAACCAGTTTCCTTCTGGCCAGCTGGCAGCAGCTGTATCGCAGCTGGAGCTGGCTGCATCCAAGGCAGCTCCGGGACTGAGATGCTGAGCGAAACGCCCGGCCCCGACCCAGCAGCAGCGCAGGGATGCAGGGAAGAGACTGAGTTCCCACTCCAGCACTGCCAGACGCTACCGCGGGGCGATGCCGCCACAGCCCGTCCGTGAGCCGAGGGGGAGAGTTGCACCACACGCCAGGAAGAGCGCAGGAGAAACAAGCTCACGACTTCACATCAGCCTTACCAGTCTGCACCAGTTCTTCCTCCAGCACAGAACTTCTGGGTCTTTTCACTGCAAGCTCAGCAGAAAGGGCCTGAGTCTGGAACAGAAACAAACAAAGCACCACCCTGAGTTTAACCCGAACACCAGCCCAAGCCAGCGGAAACTTCCAGAAATGGAGGCAGCTCTGGTCTGACTTGGGGACCGGGATGTGCTGGCTCAGAGTGCAGGAGAAGGATCTCTGCAGGATCTCTGACCAGCACGCTGCCCTTTGGGTTTGATTGTTAATAGGGGCTCTCTTATGTGCAGTGATTAAACCCCCTCAGGCTTCCTGCCCAGTGCCCCTCGGGCAGCTCCTCAGCATTCCGGAGGTCAGCCCTGACTCTGGCTCGGGGAGAGCTGAGCCCCTCAGAAAGGGGTTTTGTACAAACAAAGAGTCAATGGTGCTCTCAGGGACAAATAATAGAGCACGAGGGTTTCTTACTCCTCTCACCCTATGGGGCAGTAAGAAAAACACTGCACCTCCCAACCAAACTAAGGGGTCAAGCAGCTCAGGATTTGTTTATACAGAGCCAAAGTCCTATGGGAATCCTCTCCCAGTCCGGTGGATACCAAACCCAGCAGAGAGGGCTTTATCCAGAGGAAGAAGGTGATTGTTCTCACAAGGTCATGTGTTTTGGGTGCTCCTTCCTCAGCTCCACGTGCCAGAGCAGAGCAGGCAAACCTGAGCAAGGCAAACCCAGCACACAAGAGGCACCTGCTGTCAAGGGAGAAGAAGAGCCTGAGGCTGCACGGGTTCAGGAAAGTCTCTGCTAACCTCTCCTGCAGACTCTGCTCCTGGAGTGCCATTGCTGAGGGAAGCCTGGCGTTTCCTTGCTGCCCTGGCTGGTACCTTCACCGCAGCAGCAAAAACCTCTTCAGCCTTCTCTTCAGACCCAGGGATGGCAGCATCTAAACAACAAAGGCAGGCCACGTGAGAGTGTGATTTAAGAGGGGTTAGGATTGCCATTTGCATGGCAGCCCAGTTACCACCCAAAGCAGTGGGATTCATTCCAAGCTGCACACCCTTCTGCAGTTTCAGACACCCCTCAGTTTTCCAAGGGATGCCAAACCCCAGAAGAACCAGGGCTGTGAACTACCTTTGTCATGGGCGGCACCTGCTTGTAGCTTTGGAGGTTCCTGCCCATCAGGATGTTCCGCAGGCTGCTGAGGGCTGAGGAAAGAACACACAGAACAGGGATTTACAACTAGGGGTGAGCTTCACACAAGCAAAACTTCCAGAGCTAATTGCTGTAGTTCCCCTTCCAAGCCCCATCAGGATCATCTCAGACACACACACAGCCACCGCAGGGCATCCCCCGCCTCTCCCAGCCACAGCACTGCTAATTATCCCACTACAGTGGGGTAATTCCCTTCTCTTAATGCTTCTTCATGTGTTATGCTTGTTCCCAGCACCAAACACATGGCTTTGGCTAACATGGAACAGGGTTTTTTCTACTCTGCACAGGTTAACACCCCCCCACCCAAAGCCACACACTGCCCTTCAGCGGGGCAATGCCCCTGTGTACAACGCTGAGTTTCTCTCCCCAGGGGTCTCACCACCCACACCCGCAGTTTTTCCTCTTTCTACCCTGGGAAAACCTCAAGGGGCAGAAATAACGACCAGCCTGTGGCTGAGAGCTCCGTGCAAGGACTCCCACAGGGGACCTGGGAACACCTTTGCCACCTTACAGCCCGTCCCAGCCAGCGCTGCTGGAAAACCCCTTGGCAGCGGGAGAGCAGCTGGAGCACCTGACGCGGCTTCCCTGGCACCGCTTCGCCCGCCATTCCCAGCGAGCGGTCGCTGAGGGAAAGCAGGTCTCCCGCTCCCATCGTGCCAGGACAGCCAGCAGCGCCTGCACAGGCACCTTCCTGCCCTGGCACTGGGAACTACTACTGGTGCAGCCGGTGTCTCTCTCCACAAGACGCTCCTTCTCCTCAGGGACACAGAAGCCACAGGCACGGCATGGCCACCGCTGCCCATAGCAGGGGGGCTGGAACAAGATGGATGTCTAAGGTCCCTTCTAACCCGCCACCACCCACCATCTGTGCCTGGGAGCTCCGGGACGCCGGCACCGCTTCAGCCCCGGGAAGGCATCCCCGTGTCTCCACACGCCCTGCGCCGGGACTCCCCCCCAGCCGCTGCTCCCCCTCACACACACACACACACACACAGAGCCCTCTGCTCCTGCCCCACGCACGCTCCCAGGGCCCGTTTCTTTCCCAACTCCCCGCTTCCCAGACGGAAAAGCCACCGGGGGGGAAGGAGGGGGGCGGGTTCGCCAGGGGCCTTCTCGGGGCGGGGGGCCCGCAGCTCCGCTCCCGCCCTGGGCTCGAACGCCGAGGAGAGGTCCCGCAGGCCGCACCCGGGAGGCCGCGGGGCCTCAGGGACGGGGCGAGGCCCTCGGGCGGCCGTACGGCCTCGGGGCGGATCGCTGGCCTGGGGGGCGGCCTCTGCAGCGGCGGCGCGGCCGGGGACGGCGCGGGGGGCGCGGCGGACGGAGGCGAAGAGGCCGCCGACGGTCCGCAGCAGCCATCGGCACAGAGTAACCGGCAGCCCGCGGCGGGAACGCGCCCATCCTGCGCCGCGCCCGGCACGGCCCGGCCCCTCCCACCAGCGTGCGGGGCAGCCCCGCCATTGGCTCCGACCGCTGCCTGTCTGGGGAGGCAGAGCCCGGGCAGGAGAGGGGCGGCTCTCTCCTCTCCTCTCCTCCCCTCCCCTCCCCTCCCCTCCCCTCCCCTCCCCTCCCCTCCCCTCCCCTCCCCTCCCCTCCCCTCCCCTCCCCTCCCCTCCCCTCCCCTCCCCTCCCCTCCCCTCCCCTCCCCTCCCCTCGCCCGGGGGACGCAGGTGGGTGGGAGCGGCCGGCGGCCCGGCCCCTGGGCAGGTTCCCCCTCCGGTCTCCTCCCCCCGGCTCGGGGGGGAAAGGGCTCGGTCCCCCCCACTCCTAACCCCCAATGCCAGCCCTGAGAAGTGTCCTGCTTGAAACTGCCCAGACCTCCCCTCCCTCCATCCCCACACACACATTGCTGGGGGCTACCAGAACCCAAACAGGGGCTACCAGTGCACCATGAATCCCTTGACCTTGACCCCCAAACTCCCCTTGATACCCCCTTCACCCTGGCCCCCTCCAGGCCCCCTGTACATACCTCAGCAGGGACCACCCAGCCACCAATTTGGCCCCAAACCAGTCCTGACACCCCACCCCGCCCCAGCTCCCTCCCTTTCCCCCCTCCATGCTTCTCAATCTCCCTCCCTCAGTGGGGAAGGGGGAGGGGGGGCTCCTCCAGCCAACTTTCCCCCCGCGATTCAGCAGCCAGTCCCAGGACTCTTGGCAGAGGCTGAGGATTTTGGGGTGTGGAAGGAAATTGGGGAGTGTGGGGAGCAGAACAAGGGGGAGGGGGCATGGAAAATTGGCACCGGCCCCAGGGATGTGGGGAGCGCCCAAAACAGCTTCAGGAAAGGGGGGGCCTGGCTTTTTTGGGGAGTAGGGGGGGAGGGTGGGAATGGCCGGACCGACGAATGTCTGAGAGGGGGTGTGGAGGAAATACAGGGAGGGGGATTGTGGGCCCCCTCACACCCCCCTTGTCCCTGGAGAGGCGCTGCTTGGCCCCTGAAAGGATTCCGGGGGGGGTCGATGAGGCTGAGGCTCTCCAGGACCTGCCTGGGATGTGGGTGCACATGAACCTGTGTGGGGGGAGTCATGTTAGTCCCCACCCAATGGATACACGCCCCCCCCCCCCCGCAGATATAACCCCCTCATACCACTAATACACCTCCCATCCCAAAAACCAAATCACTGATCCAGGATTAAACGACCAGGGATTAAGCAATCCAGGATGAAGAGATGTGGGATTGAAGCAATCTGGGATTAAAACATTCTGGGATTTATCAACCTGGGATTTCTGGATCTGGGATTTATTAGTGTGGGGTTTAAACGATCTGGGGTTTATCAATCTGGGATTAAAGGAGATGGGAATAAAGGATCCCACAAATGCACCGGGGGGTGGGAAGGAGACACTGGGGAGGGGGTGGGGGTGTGCATAGCAGGGGGTCCAGCAATGCAACCACGTTTTCCGGGTAGGGTTTCAGACGCAGGAGGCAGCAGTAAGTCAGGACAGGTTTTGTCTCAGGGGAAGATGGAGCCCCGTGAGCCACGTGCCGTTCATCTGCCTGCCGGCGCCAGAGCCGTGGGGACGGGTCCCTTGGTGAGGCGGCGCCTGGCGGGGCGCTGGTACACGGGGTACACCACGGTGCTGTGCACCACCTTGATGCGCCCGGCTTCTTGCCTGACCTTCAGGTTGAGGCGGATGCAGCTCTGCGCCTCAGGGGGGGTCTTGATGGGGGGTTTGCTCCGCGATGGAAGAGCGTCCCCATCCCCGCTGTCCGGCACTGGGGAGGCTTTGGCCCCAGTGAGGGATGGAGAACCCCCACTGTGCTTGATCAGCACTTTTGTTGGGTGGATGGGGGCAGGCGGCTGCGGCAACGGATGTTTCCGGCTCTGCGAGGGCAGCAGGATGCTGGAAGAGGCTGGGACCACCAAGGAGGAGGAGGAGGAAGATGATGATGAGGAGGAGGAGGAAGAAGAAGAGGAGCAGAGGCTCTGCGAGCAGGACAAGGAGGAGATGTGTTCGTCTGCAAGGGAAACACCATGTCAATCTTTGGGATGCACACCCCACCCCCTCTTCCCCGCTTTCCAACACCATCCACCATCGTTACCCAAACCGGCGTGACGCCATGTTCACTCCTCAACCTTTCACCCTTTACTTTCAAAACCGCGTCTTTCCTGCCCGCCCCCCTCCCCAAAACCTCGACAATAAATAATGACATCCATGAATTCACCTCTCTCCCCTCCCCATCTTCCTCCTCCCCAAAACCTGGATAATAAGTAACAACGTCCTGGAATTCACCCCTTCTCCCCTCCCCATCTTCCCCCTCCCCAAAAAAAGCCGGAGCTTTAGCGAAATAAAATGAGTGGCCATTTGACCACACACGGGCGCGACGGGCTTCACCCCACTGCCCCGAGCTCCTGGTGAACATGTGCCATTTGGGATACCCTCCCCAGCTTGGGTACCAACCTGCGGTGGAAGGCGGGAGGGCGGTGGGCACCTGGCCATGCTCGGGGGTTGGTGTCGGCGTTACCCTCACTGCTTGTCCTTGGCCGCTCACCAGGATGGAGGAGCAGGGGCTGGTGAACTGGCAGAGCGCCGCGGAAGCCTGGCTGGTGGGAGGCTGCTGCAAGATGATCCCTTGTGGCACCTACATGGGATTAATTAAAAGAAAATTTGGAAAAATTGGCACAGGCACCCTAAACCCCCATAGCTTTGCCTCCCTCCTCCCGCACCCCAAAGAAGAAGAAGGGAGGTGGCACCTGGGACCTGCCTGGGAAGAACTGGCCGTGTTTCAGCTTCTGATTTTGCCTCTAAACCCTCGTCTCCCCATGGGCAGGAGGCTCATGGCCGCGCTTTGCTGCGCTGTCGCCGAGCTTCGCTCCCCTCCTGACCTATGCCAGGCCCTGGAGACCCTTGACGGTGACTTAATTTACCTGCTGGAACCTGCCCACTCTTTGCTTCTGTTGAGGAGCGGGGTTGGGAAGAGCCGGGAGGGTGATGTAGCTGCCGACAGACACGGTGGCCACTTGAGAGGGTTGGACCTGTTTGATCTGCTGCAGGGACTGGTTGATGGCCATCACTTGCTGCCCCGCCACCTGAATCGGGCCAGCGGGTTGCTGCAGCCTGATGAGGTTGGCCCTGCCAGAGAAGACCTGTGGGGTGCTGTTGGTGGCTGCCTGGACCACAGGCTGAAGGGTGGGAAGCTGCAAGGGGCCCAGATCCAGCTCGGCTTCCGCTTTCAACATCTGCTCGGTGATGTTGGCCTCTTGCAGGCTCTGCTGGAGGATGTCGCAAGGCCAGTCCGAGTTCTGCAGGTTGGTCCCACCGCCCGAGGGGGACCCCAAGATGTCCTCTAAAAAATCAAGGTCCAGGCTGGTGGCAGGTGGACTCTGCTCGGTGCTCAGCTGGCTGCCAGAGGGCTCTTGCATGTGGAGCTGGGGAGACAGCCGGTCAGTGGTGTGGGGAGGAGGAGGAGGAAGGAGGAAGAAGAGAGGAGAAAGAATTGAGCTCAGGTGCAAAGAGGGCGTCGAGTCAACTCACCCAACACATTTCCCTACGCACCTAAGAGGGGAGGGGAGGGGAGGGGAAGGGAGGAGACGGGGCTGCAGGCGCCCTCACCCCCAGACCTGAAATCGCTTCGGCATCCCCAGGGTGCCCAACCCCGGAGTGCTGAGGCCTTTGGAGAGAGGACAAGATGGCCCTGGAATGACCAGCTGCAAGCCAGGGAGGCCAAGGACATCCCAACGAAGTTGGGTGGAAGGGAGGGGGCTCAAGCCGTTTGGACATGGGCACAGAGCAAAGCTCTGAAAACACCTCATCGGGCTGGGAAGGGGAGAAAAAATCATATTCCAGGAAGAAATCTTCAAAGGAAAAACCCCTCCATGAAAAACACAGCTGCTTTTCTGGTGAGAGAGGAAAAAATCCCTGCATCCTGCCTGCCTTTTTTTCTCACTAGAGTTGGGAAACAGATGGAAAAAAACCTGAGGAATTAAAAAAAAGGGGGGGAAGGGAAATATAAAACAAAAGGGGTGGAGGAAGAGGGAAAATATAAAAGGGAAAGGTTTCTGAGCCGTCATTCCTCAGGTATAAATTAAAAATACATACCCCAGCACCTTCAAAAAAGGCACTGGCTGCATCTCCTGTGCTGTCCAGGAGATCATCACTGTCAATCTGTAATTAAAAAGATGAGATTTACTTTCTTCTGAGAGAACAGAACCCAAAAATATGCGGGAAAACTCCCGATTTAAAAATGTATCTAAAAAAGGGAAAACAAAAAAACCCAGCACACAAAAAGGGGAAGAGGGGGGGAAAGAGACCCTGTGCGTGGTGCTGCCGGGTAGCTCAGCTCTGGCTCACTGCTCTGAACTCATGGCTCTGAGCTTGGGGTTTGCTTTCTGGTTTTGGGTGGGTGAGGGGAGGAAAAAACCCCAACCCCCCTCCTCATTGGTTGAGAAGAAAGGAGGTGGGATAGGGATCAAAAAGGGGTCTCGGGGCAGAGAACCAAGCCACCACTCACCTTTTCAGATCCATGTAGGAAGTCATTCAAGGCCTGAGGGTCGCTGCAAGACACAAGAGCAGGAGGAAAAGGGTTGGGGAGGGACACGAGGCGCACGCCGCGCCGGCAGCATCGCGCCCGGGTCTAATTAAGCTCCCTTCATTAATGGAACCCAAGGGCGTAGGCAGGTTGTGAAGCCAGCGGCTCCGTCGCCTGGCCTGAGGTATGGCGGGGAAGGTAAATGCTCTTCCCAAGGCTGCCATCGCCTCCCTCTTCCCAGGGAGCTCCGGCCATCAACTCTGAAGGAAAAGGAGGCGGCGATGGGGTAGGTGACAAGTGCCAAACCTCCTCCGGTACAGCCCGGAGCCCTCTGAGGGATGCCAACCATCAATCAGGAAGGGTTTGTAGGGCTGGGACCCCTTTGGAACGCGCCTCGGAGGATTTCTGGCTGCGGGAGACCTAACGCTGTGCCGGGGAAGCGGCAGAACCCCCTTCCCACCCTCCCGCCTTCCTGAGCCCATGGCGTTTCGCTTACCAAATGACATCCAGCAGGCACCGGGCGTCTTCATCATCCATGTCAACTGCAAAGAAAAAGGGGTGTGGGGGGGTTACGGTCAGGAGAGCAGAGGGGCTGGGAGCCCCTGAGCGCTGTGCTTCCTTTTCCTCCCCAGAGATGATGATGATGATGGTGGGGATGGACACCCACTGGTCAAGAGGGACATCAGCCGGCTGCCAGAAAACCAAGTCTGGTTTAAAAAGTCCCGATTTAGTTGCTTTTATCCCTAAATTTCCGCTGCAGCACAAGGGATTAAGAAGAGACTCGGAATTGAGGAGTTTTCCAATGATAAACCTGAGATGTGGCGCGGGGCAGGGCTGGGACACAGAGAGAGGTCGCAGGGAGAAAGGGAGGGTTGGTTTGGGGTCAGGCCCCGGCGGGGTTTGGTGGGTCGCAACTGCCCAAGAGAGTCAGGGAATGAAAACTGGGGAGGAGGAGAGCAATAAAAGGTGGGGAAAGGTTAAAAAGAGAGAGAGAGAAGTCAGCTACCTCGGCAGATGAAAAGGAGAAGCTCGGTGGCAGACAAACACCTTCCCCGGGCCGGAGTTCCAGAACCTGGCTTCTGAGCTGTCTGGCAGCTGCAATTCTTTTTGGGATCAGCAAATGCCTGAGCTGTATGGGGCCAGCGAGGCTGGGCTAATGACCCCGGAGAAGCTCCCAAAGAGGAGCTGGAGGGAGTGAACCCACACGTTGGGAAGCGTATCCCACAGCACCACAACTGACACTACTGGCTGCTACCCGCAAAGGATGCTGGGAAGAAACTGGCCACCCCTGGGCCAGCCCGTTGCTATAGGGACAGGAACACACGTGATGTCACACGTGGTGAGGCGGGTCGGGGGGAAAGAGACGGGCTGGGGGCATCTCAAATCCTTCAAAAAAGCAACGAATTAAAACTCACAGAGGGGGACAGATGCCCTTCGGGCTCAGAACGCCACTTCTCCGGGTGGAAGGGAGACGGTTTTCTCCTCCCTGGCCGATGTCTGATGAGTGTTGGGGTAGCGGGATGAGGAAACAAGGCCATCTGGGGAACGGGAGAAGAATTCCCGGGCCCTGGATCTATCCCCAACCCCTGACCTCGTCCTGGCACTCAACGCTCGTGCGCTTTTCAAGCCAAACCATCTTGAACCCGCTTCGCTCTTTAAGCAGCAGAACACGCGGCGACTTTGTCGGAGTCACCTCACCTTGGGGCAAAGAGCATCATCCCTTCCTGATGGCAAAACGAGGGGGGAGGGAGGGGAGGAAAAAACCCACCCCAAACCACCCCAAACCCCCAACCCATCGTGTCGTCATCCCACGATCGTTTTCATTCTCCCTCAACGTTAAAAACCACCTCGACAGGGGCGGCCAGAAATCGTCGCTCCTCACAGCACGATCTCTGCCAAACACGCCAAATAACCCTCAGGAAGAACAAATCCCGATCCAGCAGGAAGATGGTGTTTCCCAGCCCCATTTTACACTGGATGGGATGGGAGGGAATGGGGGTTTTCCCCATTTTGTTGGTGGGAAGACAAGAGGAACAGAGTTTTCACCTGAGCTGTGTTGAAAGTGTGAGGGGAACAGCTGTCACACTTTAACCCAGTGTTGCAGTTACTTGAAGAAACTGCCTGTGGTTATGAAAGACCAGCCAAAGACAAAGTGAACTTGGGCAAGGATGGGGTTCACTCGCAGACACAGTGAGGCAGAGTATTGATGCCCACCAGAGGACCCCGCTCAACACAACTACGCAGGTGTGAAGGGGATTTACATATGATAATGATTTCCAGGAAGTAACATGAATATGCTAATCATCACCCTCCCCTCTTTGTATTTAAAACAATCAGTGTAGTTAACCAATGATTTTTATTGGCCTTCTGGGGACTATTCTGTGACACCATTGCAGGAAGTGAGCAGCAAGATGGTAAAAATGGGAGTGTTTCACCTGACCTGGGATGACAAGGAGTGGGAAATGAAAGAATAGCTCTTGGCCTGGCACATGCCAAAAGGCCACCAGTCGAGTGGTTCCTCAGAGGTGGTGTAGGAGATACGGTGTGCAGCACATCAGCTGCCGGTGTTACAGTAGGGACTGAATTCAAAAGTCATCTCAGGAAAAAGGAACTTGGATGTTCTTTGAGACCAGGAGCATTAACAACAGGGACAGAAGCAACAGGGAAGAATTTACAGGATTTGCACACAGTGCTGGAAAAATAACACCTGACCCCATAGCCCCCCCCTCCCTCCCTCCCTCCCTCCCTTCCTTCATTCCAACCTGTCATCTCCTACCAATCCCTTCAACAGAGCTAAGTGCAATGGCACTGCCTGGCAGGCTTTCCTCTTCCATTAGGACATCGATGTCCATATATATGTCGCAGCCTGTGACAGTGTCCACATCCATGGGCACAGGAGAGATGTCTCAGCTTGTGACACTGTCCACATCCATGGGGACAGGACCACCTGGGTGGCTGACAGTGCCCAGGGATGCCCCAAGGGCTTACCAGCACAGGACTGGCTGGACTGGCTGCAGTGCCCTGTGAGGGGGTGGTATTGGGGAAGGGATGCTGGCAGACCTGCTGCTGACCCCTGATGGGCGTGGGGCAGGAACAGCTGTCGTTGTCCCTGGGTGACAGGGATGGTTGGTCTGAGTAGCCTGCTGGTCGTCTGCAGCTGTGGGGTCCCCGAAGGACACTGCCTGATGGAGAAGCAGTGCCATGGCTGATCTTGGAGGTGGCTGACAGTGCAGCACATCTGGTGCTGATCCACTGGAGGTTGCAGAGGTGGAGGTTGAAGCAGCTGCCCCAAGGGCCGTTTTGGGGATCTGCAAGGACAGACCTGCTGCTGGCCAAGGCCGAGCCAATCAGTGACGGTGGTTGTGCCTCTATGAAAACATATTTAAATAGCAGAAAAAGCTGTAAGCAGCTGCTTTTTACCAGCAGAGAAAGGAATGAGAACATGTGAGAAGCTCTGCACCCCCCAAGGTCATGCAGAAGGAGGACAGGAGGTGCTCCATGTGCCAGAGGAGAGACCCCTCTGCAGCCTGTGGAAAAGACCGCGGTGAAGCAAGTTGTCCCCCAGCAGCCTATGGAGGATGAAGAGAAGCAAAGTTCCCCCCCGTAGGCTGTGGAGGATCCCACGCTGGAGTGGGTGGAGACATATGGAAGATGCTGTGACCCAGTGGGGAGCCCATCCTGGAGCAATGTCCTGTCAGCACCTGCAGCCCATGGAGAGGGAGGCTCACACCAGAGCAGGATTGCTGTGGGGACGTGTGACCCCGTGGGCGACGAGGCTGAAGCAGTCTGGGCACAAGAGACTGACCCCATGGAAGGGACCCACACTGGGACAGTGGGGGAAGATCTGAAGCTTCATGGCAAAGGACTCTCCCTGTTGAAGAAGGTCACTGAGGATTCATGGGGGATTCTGTAGATAAACTGCTGGTGAAGAGAGAGTGAAAGAAACATGTTGAAAATCAGAGAGGGCAAGTGCTGCATGGATCTGTCTGACCAGACCAAACACAAAAGATAGAAGAAGGAAAGGGATTTTTTTTGGGCTAGACAGCTTGTTTCATGGGTGGGGAATTACATGAGGGATACTGTCAATGGTCAAAACAGGATTATTGATTTTGATACTTGTAGTGGTTGTCTGACTGCTGTGTTTGTTGAGCTTTCTGCAAAGGGCCCTGCAGAAGTCATTGTGGGCAGTTTTGTGACACAAACACAAGAATGGGGTTGGGGAAGGCAGCAGGTCTGTCAGCAACCTGACTCTGATCTCTGAAGGGATTGGCCTGGACAATATCCCTGCTGTTCCCTTCAGATAGCAAAGTCACTCAAGCTGGAAGCTGTGTAAGCAGTTGGGGAACATGGCGCCCATGAGGACAGGGTGTGCAGACCAGGCCGAGCCGAGGAGGAGGCAGGGTGGCCAAGCAATGGAAAACGGGAAAACCAGCCCTTCAGCCTGAGCATTTTTCAGGCATTGCTTGTTGATATTTTCTATAAAAATACCTGTGCCCTTGCAATAGCAAAGCCTTCTGGAGTGTAATAAACCTTGTATAATCAATTTGTTAATCAAACCCATCGGCAGTTAAACTATGTTGAGCTTTGTAACTGAGCTGTTATTAATGGCAATTGATGTGAGGGTCCAGGATCACAATATATAGGGAGTGCAGTTATGCAGTGTAGTTATGGGAAGCAGCTCTGGGAACTTACCTGTGAGAGTCTCACACTATGTCTGGGAACAAGGATTCGAGGGCGGGATGGCATCCACCACCGATACATCGTTTATCCCCTTGCTAGAGAAAAACTGACTAACAAGGACACCAATTAGCTCAGACTGGTAAGAACACTGCAAGCTTGCAAGACCCTCACATTCCAGGCGAAAGTTGAGAAGTACATGGTGAGGAGGACTCATGGCTTTCTTCCAAGGACCACCAGAGACCCTCGCTCACAATTCTTGGAAGGATCTGCGCAAGCGCAAAGGACTGATAAGCTCATGAACATGTGAAGTGAGAGTAGGTGGGTTCAGGTAATAATTCTGTACAGGCTTTAATTTGGATACTCTAAACTAGAGTGAACAATTTGTCACCACCGTTTGTAACACCAGACATCATATTATAATATCAATATTATGCAGTTTCTCATCTTCTGGAACTCATCCTGGCCCCGTTTCTGTTGGGGTGTGGGGGGTTGCCAGGCTGGGCAGGGGGCAAACACTGTAGCCATGGTGATTGATGGGACACAGAACCCGTATCCCAGCTGCCCACCCGGCCCTCTGCTGCCGTGGGGAGCTCAGTACTCGCGGTTCATCTCACCCACCCGAGCGAAGAGCAAGGGTCTGCGGGAGTCGATAGGCGAGCAGGGGGGGTTGCAGCAGTTGAAGGCACCGTGGTGAAGGCTCCACGGGCACCAGGAGCTCAGGTCCATCTGTGGTCTCATCCTGGCTGCGTGTCCACCCGGCAGCGGTGCCACAATGGCTGCCATGGGGCTGGAGGGCCGGGGCAGGAGCGCCCGTGTGGTGCAGGGCCAGAAGACCAGACTCAGCCAGCGCATCTGGGAGCTGAAGGAGGTCGCTGCCTTGCGAGGTGCTGCCCCTTGGGCTTGGCAGGGCGGGTGGGGGGTGTCCCGCTGTCCTGAGCCGAGCTGCCTGTACCTGCGTGGGACTCACGGCGCCTTCATGTCCTCCAGAGCAAGGGCAGAAGATTTTCACTGGTCTGTGTGAAGAAAAGCTGGCTGAGACCAGGCAGCGTCTGCTCCCCCTGCGCAAGACGTTACGGGATGACATCCACACCCTGGACACCGTCCGGGCGTCCCCGGTAGGTGCTGGACCCCCCTGGTGCTGTCCCTGCAGAGCCAGCTCCTGTCCGGGAGCAGGACGTGACCATGCCCAGGCTGGCAGTGATGCTCTTGCTTTCCCTCCGCCGCCCACAGCGCAGCAAGGTCACCTTCTCGGAGGCATGTAGAGCAGAGAGGCCCATGGGTGTTCTTATGGCCAGGAAGGCGGTCGAGGTAACAGGAGGGGTGGGCAGGCAGGGACTGCTGGCAGGGACTGGGGCCCCAGGGGTGCTCAGAAGAACAGGCTGCACGGCACAGGGACGTGGTGCTTGCGCGAGGGCAGCACGGCAGGGCTGGTGCAGCAAGACCTGGGGTGTTCACTTGTGGTCCCATGGGTCCCCTTCCAGCTCAGCCCCATCTGTGCAGGTCCTCCTCTGGCACCCTGAGCTTCCTTGGCCCCAGCAGAGCTGCTGGCCGTCCAGCTGGCAGGTCCCCAGGGCTGCCTGGCTTCCTGTGGGGTCCAGCCACATCCCTGGGGGAGAGAGAGGTGCTGGTGCTTCCCTCTACTGCCTGTCCCAAGGTTCTGGCCTGGCTATAAAGGCCCTGGGGATAGAGGGGCCTCTGGAAGGGAGGGAACAGTGCCACCGCTCTCCGCCAGCAGCCGCCTCTGGGCCACTGATGGATTGATGGAGGCCCAGCCCAGGGTCTGCCTTATGCAGAGTCCCTGAGCCCGTCCCGTTGCTGTCACCAGCATGTGCCCAGCTCTGCCTTACCCCAACCAGCCCCCACCACGGCAAAGCTCTCCCACACCCCACACTGCCAAGGGAGTGACAATGCGCTGAGCAACGTCCCAGCTTCCCTGCTTTACCCTGGGAGGAGGAGAGTTTTGGAGGCAGCCCCACTTCTCCCCGGGGTGCCTGGTGAGCCGTGCCTGCAGCCTGGTAAACCCTCGTGTCCCCTTCCAGCTGGCCCTGGAGAAGGTGCAGGCTGAAATCCATGGCCGCACCAACACCTACAACGCGCTGCAGTACGAGGTGCGGCGGCGGCGCCAGGTCCTGTGGGAGCTGCAGAGGCGGCTGCAGCAGCTGGAGAGTGTTGCTGCGGCGGACGACAGGCAGCACCAGCAGCAGATGCGGGTACCCAGGAGCCCTTCTCGGGGCGACAGCACCCACGGGGAGCTTTATTCCCAGCCCGGTGCCCCCGGGGGCAGTGCTGGGCTTGGTTTGTGGGGTAACCCCCAGCTCGCATCCCATCTCTGCCCCAGGTGATTCACCAGCTGGAGAACAACATTGAGAAGATGCTGGTGAAGGTCCGTGCCGCACAGAAGGTGACCACCCAGTACCTGGCTGTGCGGGATGTCCTGAAGAAGGTGAGCTCCTCCTCACCCTGCCATCCTCCCGCCCGCCCTGCTCCCCTCCATCCCCTGTCACCGCATGCAGGGCACCCCTGGGGCTCGGTGGGGTGATGAGCTGTGGCTCCCTGTGTCCCAGGAGCTGGCCCACCTGCCTCAGCACCTGAACCTCCTGATCGGGATGGCTGAGAGTTACCAGAGGGAGCTGGAAGACATGGAGCCTGTGGCCTCGCATGCCCTCAGAGCCGCCGAGGTAGCCAAGGTGAGATGGTACAGGGCACCCTGGGGCCCTCTCCCACCTCCAGAGCCCGCAGATGGCACCCCGCTGGTGAGTAGCTTTGTTCTAAAGAGCAAGAGACTGAGCTGGGCTTGCCCACAGCACGCAGATACCCTCATAGCTCCTCCTGCATCTTGCCCTTGGGCCAGCCTGCCCTGGGGCTGGGCACAGCCCAACTGAAGAAGCCCCGGCCATGGTGAAGGCAGCCCGCTCCATCCTCGCCCAGTTTCCTTCTCAGCCCATTTACACAGGGGTGCAGGGGGCCATTTTTGACCCTGGCCGTTCCAGAAGCTGAGCTGGCTCCCTAAGGTCCCTCCCAGCTCTGGCAGCAGCTTCTCCCTTCCCCGATACGCTGCAGGCACACATGGCGGAGACGAGAAGCTGGTTCCTTGCGCAGAGCGAGCTCAGGCACCGCTCCCTGGCTGCCCAGAAGGTGCCCAGGGACAGGCGCTGGCTGAAGGAAGCCAGCACAAAGCATCCCAAAGAGGTGAGCAGGGACACGGGCTGCGGGATGAGCTGTGGGCAGACAGCAGGCATCGGTGCTGAGCCCCCACGGGAGGTGGGGGGACGGGGGGCTGCAGGGAGCTCAGGGGGTGACGATGACCATCCTTGCAGCGAGCCGCCTTCCAGCTCAGCACGGACTCCCTGCCCCAGCACTCGCAGGACCCGCTGGTGGGTGAGTGCCTGGCGGGGCGCGGGGGGGTGGGATGCGGGCACGGCCACAGGCAGGAAGGACCCCTCACGCTTCCCCCCAACCAGACACCAAGACGGAGGCCGCTGAGGCCCAGCTGGAGCGCGAGGCCAGGCTGACCGAGAAGCTGGAGAAGGCCAAGGCTGCGGTGCAGTGCTGCCTCCTCTGGGTAACGTCAAGACCTGTCCCTGGTAAAACGGGGGGCTGCTGGAGCCATGGGCAGGGAAGCCCCTGCTGCTCACTTTGTGGGGTCACCTGCTCTCCTCTGCCCCTGCAGCCCCCAAAGCCCCGCTCCTGAGGGCCGGGATGGACCTGCTTTTCTCCATCCTGTGAGCTGTCAGCGGCCCAGGGTGCAGAAATGTCCTTGAGGCCACGTCCCGATGCCTTTGGAGCACCGGGGCCTGAGTCTCTGTGCTCTCCCCTGGCCAGGACATCCCCAGCAGGCTCCTGGAACAGCAGGAGTCCTCGCTGGACCTGGAGACCTGCATCAAGGAATACAAGGAGAAGGTGCAGGCGCTGAGGAAGAGGTTGAAGAAGCTGGAACTGAAGCACGCCCAGCTGAAGTTTCGCCAGCCCCCCGACACAACCAGGTGCGGCTGGCGTCAGGGCAGACATGCGACCGGGCCACCTCCTTTGGTGGGGACACGTGTGTCCTGGATGTCCAAACAGGGCACCCCTTCCTCTGTCCCCCTGCAGCCACCCACCCCTCCTGTCCTGCAGGTTCCTGAGCAGGGTGCTCCCCCAGCTCTGGTCCTGGCAGAGTCCCCAAAGCTCCGGTTTCGGCACTGGGAGGCCCCTCCCTCCTTGCCTGGCATGGGCAGTGGCACCAGGGGTGCAGATGGGCTGCAGGCAGCACCTCTGCTTTGCAGTTCTGGGAGGGGTGGCAGGGGGGCAACCTGAGTAGCCTTCCCACCAGATTTGGGGTGTCTCTGCACCCCTGTGCAGTTGTATGGACGTGCATGGTGTTGGCTGCAGGGTGCTGGAGGAGGAGCTGTTGAGGAGCCTGCAGCGTGAAGAAGAGAAGCTGGAGCAGATGAAAGCCCATCTCCTGAGGAACCAGAAGGTCCTGCTCCAGTTTGAAGATGGCCTTGACAACCTCTTCATCCGCCTGCACGGCATCACAGTGCCCGGACAGGTACCTGTGCAGCACTGGGTGAGCACAGGCCCCCCCAGTGCTTGGTGTGGCAGCGGCACGGCGTGAGGACACCTGGGGCAGCCACCATCTCTCCAAGGGGCTCTTTTTCCCCGCTAAGGTGGTTCTTCTCTCCTGTTCCAGGAGGATTGTGTCAAGGCCCTGGGGCTGGAAGAGAAGCTCCAGCACTGCCAGCAGAAGCTGCAGTACCTGGTACAGCGGGTGTGTGACTTGTCCCCCGACAGCCACAGCCCCAGTGAGAGCAGCAAGGTGCGTGGGGGTTTCATCCCTGGGCACTGCAGGGTGTCTCCCCCAGGGACATCCAGGTGGGGCACCCCGGGGTTGTTCCACCCACCAACCCTTCCTCACTTGACCCAGGGTGTCTTTCACAGGCTTTGGTCAAGATCAGGAATCTTCTGGAGAAGGCCACCGCCAGCGATCCCCAGAACCTGAAAATCTCCTTGGATGCCATAGGCAGCAGTGTCCAAGGTAGGAGGGCACAGCCAGGACACGTTCCACAGCGACTGTTCCAGCCCCTGCCCGCTGGGATCACTGGGTGTCCATCCACCTTGGGGCTGACCTTGGCTGTCTCCAAGGCTTTGAGCTTGAGTGATGATTTTAGGTGGGGATGTGGGAGATGAAAGGCAGCCAGTGGGGTGGTGTGTGTTGGAGCACAGCAGGAACAAAGAGGGTCATGTGGGGCAAGGAGGGTTGTGTGGGGCAAGGAGGGAGACCCTCATCTTAGAAATCCTTGTTGTGTAGAAGAACCAGCGCTCGGGTCTGGCTTTGCCCTCCTCCTGTTGGATGCTCTTGGAGGAACCACTGAGGTTTCGGCAGCTTGCCCCCTCTTTTTAACGAAGCAGGAGCTGTACCCACCACCTCATGGGCTCCAGACCCTTATGGGAAGCCCCAGCAGTGTCTGAGACAGGGGCAGGTCAGCCTGGGATGCTAAGGAGAAAGAGCCTCACTAGTCAGTAGTGCCTGTGGCAGAGGGCTCGGCCCGAGGGTCACCGTGATGCCACCAGCCCTCCAAAACATGCCAGCTCTCCCTGGGGACATGGGCTGAGCGGAGGTGGCCCCACTGCCTCTCCTCAGCCCGCTTCTCTCCTCTCTGTCCAGACCTCTTTGATTTTGAGGAGAAAGACCCCGGCGTTGTCCTCAGCCGTGAAGACATCAAGAGGCAGGGGCTGCGCCTGGTCGAGAGCAACAAGAAGAGCCGGCGGAAGAAGCTGCCCACTTGGACCCTTTGATCCTGCAGACCCTCCCCCTTGTTCTCTGACTCCCTTAGACCCCCCCTTTGTTCTCAGACTCCCACAGACCCCCTTTGTTCTCTGGCTCCTGCAGACCCTCCCCTTATTCTCTGGCTCCCGCAGACCCCCTTGTTCCTCTCCCCAGCTGTTTAATAGAACAGAGATATTTTGTTTCTCACAAGCTTGTGGTGAAGCTGTAACGGGGTTCGGGGCCTGGATCACATCTGCAGTTTGGGACATGGGGCGTGCAAACCCTGAGGGATGCAGAGCTGGGTTTGGGGACAGCCCCATCCCTGCTCCTTGTGCCCTTGCCCTTTGCCCAGCTGGTCTCCCCACTGTCATGGTTTGGCCCCAGCTGAGAGCTGAGCACCACGCAGCCACTCTCTCTAAGAGGGTTGTTGCAGTTTTGTGTTCTGGTGGAGAAGGGGGGGCTGCAGAGATGGCTCTTGCAAGAAGCTGCCAGCTCTGGGAGCCCCGATCCTTCCTGGTTGCCCTCCTGGGAAATGGCAAACTTGTGCCCTGGGCTTTTGCTGTTGCTGTGAACCAGAGCTCATCCCGTCGGGTACCTGTCTGTGGAGGGGAAAGGGGGGGATGCTGCCGTGACTGCGTATGGTTTGGGATCAAACGGGCGCCTTCGCCAGGCATCACTGCTCCTGAAGCTTTCCTCAGTGCAGTAAAAAGCCATGAACTGAAGAAATTCCAGTTGGTTGCTCTGCAAACCCTCTTGGGGTTGGCGTTGGTCTCGGACAGGATCAGCGTTTCTGCCGGGGTTTTGGCTTTGCCCTCTTGCCAGGGACGATGCCGAGCATCATAGAATGGTCTTGGTTTTGGCTCCTGCGGGCTCTGGAGTTTTCTTGGTATTTAAATACAATGAGGTGGCTATTCCTTTCAGGGTCTGTTTCCTTCCCTCGCTCCCTTCCCTTCCGTATATCCCTCCCATTTCTGGAGCTCTGGATGCCTTGATGGGCTGTCGCCTCCACGTAACATCTTTTCTCCATGATTCTGAAGAGCAGCAGCTGAACCGGTGGAAGAGCTGCTGACCAAAGGGAAACTGAGGCAGGGAGTGGGAAGCTTTCAGGGTTGTCTTTTATTCTCCTGCCCCAGTTCAGGCACAGCGGGACTCGATACCGAGTGCAGCCCCATCCCCAAGTCGCACTCTCAAGCAGGATTTCGGTGTCTCTGGCACCCCTGGGAGCTGCCTGCGCCGTGCCAGGGAAGAGGGGGGGATACGAGGAGGCTGCTGGGGCGCTGAGGGACGCCCCTCCGGCCGGGCTGAGGTCTGCGCTGTGACGCTGTGAGCTGGGAAGCAAAAATCCCCATCGCTGCCAGTTCGTGACCCAACTGTGCTGCTCCTTCAGCTGCTGTTTATCATTTCTAGAGTGAGGGGACGGGGGCAGCTTTACCCCGATTGCTCCCCAGCCCCAGTTCTTGTTCGATGACCATGGAAAGGCTGGAGGATCCCTCTCCAATCGCACGGGCGGCCGATAGTTCACCAAAACCCCTGGCATTTTTACCAACCACTTCCTTTCCTGTCACCCCCTCTCAGCCATAGCTTTGCCCAAGTCCCTTCTTCTCATCCTGTTGGTAAAACCCCGAGGGAGAAATCACCTACCAGGCTTTAATACCTCAGGGAACTGTCCTAAATGTGCCCTATGTCACTTCTCAGCTCTACCTTCCTTCACATTCAAACATGCCAAACATCCAGCAGCAGCTCCCAAAACAAAAGAGCGAGGACAGAGAGACAAACCTGGCCTGAAACCTACCCAGGGACCCCACAAGCATCCCCTCTGGCACTGCGGCTCAGGGCTTTCATAGCCAAGAGAAATGCTTTATAAATGCATTTTCTAACTATAAAAGGTATTTGTTTTCCTGATCATCTCCATCCAAGGGAACATAAATTTCGGGAACTGCAAGAAGTCTCCCAACAAGAAGTTCTGCTGGGGAAACACCTCTAGGTTGCTTTGGAGTATTTTTATGTATATTTATGCTTTGTTCAGCAGCAGCGCTGACATCTCATCAGGGCAGATTCCCTCCCTGCAGCGTCTCTTCTGCTCCTGCCCGCAGGCAGTGAAAGAGCCCAAGGGGCACGGTGAGAGCCCCGGACCTGCCGTGCCCCGAGCGAGACCCAGGTATGTGGTTCTGCTGCCCTCATGGACCTGTGCCTCCCCTGCAAGGGATGAGGGGAGTCCCTGTGGGGAGTGAATTTGTGGCTGCTCTGCTACATGCTCTCCTCTTGTCAGAAAAGTGATGCATGAACCTTGCCACCACAGTCTGTGTTTCCAGCGACTTGAAGTACAGTGTGATCTAAACCAGGACATGGGGAGCGCTGTGCACCTCTTCAAGGCTGGAAATAGTAATCACTGGCAACTGGCAGCCTTGAAGAGATGCAGAGCTTGTAACAGTGCCTGTGTGGCTGAAACCGTGCTGCCAGACAGCACCCACACTGACATGGCTGCCAGGCAGCACCCACACTGACACGGCTGCCAGGCAGCACCCACACTGACACGGCTGCCAGGCAGCACCCACACTGACACGGCTGCCAGACAGCACCCACACTGACACGGCTGCCAGGCAGCACCCACACTGACATGGCTGCCAGAGCCCCTGTCTCGGGCTGTGCTGCTGCTCCTCGGGCTCTCACAGCTCCACTCCCACCAGCACAAGGTGTCTCCTTTCCCGGGCGGCTGTTCCATTCCCCACAGGAGGGGGGCGTTTCCCCCCCTCCAGCCTCTCCCCACCACCAGCACCCCCTCTCCCTGCAGCTTGGCTCCCCCGCCCAGCCGGGGCTTTTGGTATCTGCCGCAGCCTGGGCAGCAAGTCCCTGCCGGAGCCATCTGGGCCTCGTGTGGAGTCGGCAGCCCCAGAGCTTCAGCCCCTCAGTCCCCGGTAAGTCCACCCCTCTTTTCCACCCCCTTTTCTTTGTGCTGGCAAATTCTTGTGCAGATTTGGCAGTGTGCCACCTGTCTGGAGGGTGTGAGCAAAGCATTTCCCTGCTCCCACCCGATGTTGAGCTTGTTTCCCTCCCCTGCAGCTCTGACAGAGCCTTAAAAGCTGCTGAACATGACCCAGACTGTTCTGCCTGAGGCCAGGGACGTGCTGATGCCTGCAGACACCTGCCAGAGCCAGCTCAACTTTGGGAACCAAGACAAGGTTTCCCCCAGTGCAGCTCTGAGCTGAGCTCTGACAGAGCAGCAGGCGCTTTCCTTACAGCCTGGTCACCCCTGAGTAAGATTTGAATGGTTTATTGTAATAAGGATGGTGTGGGTGGGAGGGTTACAGTGATGCTCTCTGTTTTGGAGAAAAAGCCTAGGAAATGGCTTTTTCACTTCCACTTTACTTTGTGGTGCTCTGGGGTGCGATGAGGCAACATTTATTAGTGCTCGTTGTAGTAGCAATTGTCTCCTGCCCAGCAGGACAGACACAGCCTCTCTCAGCAGTCCTGCCTTATACCAGCTGATCAGTTGGCAGCCAAATGTGATTGGAACTTCATGTTTTGTCCCACCACTGAACACCGTCCGTCTGCCCTGTGATTCTGTCAGGGCTCAGGCTTTCTTCCTGGGATGGGGCCCATTCTGCATGGGTGCCCGGCAGCCCTGATTCAGAGGGGAAGGAGAAGATGCAGCCAAGAGCAGCTGTGTACCCTTGGGTTTTGGTAGGATGATATTTTAATGAACGCAATTAATTGAAGTGAAAGAGGGATTTCTCATTAATAAATAATTTTATAATTTATAATGAACATATTTATAATTAATCAGTCCATTTTTAAGTGAAAAGAGAAAATAGCCAGTCTTGGTTACTTAGATTGGAAGTTCCCATAATCTATGGATACGTGGGAGCTGCTGCCCCATACCTTTCAGTTCAGTGGTGAAACTAACACTTCCACTTTTAGATGCCAACAACAGAAACCATTGTTCCATGCTATTTCTCAGTTTCTCTTAACAGAATAAAAGGCATAAGACATCTAAAGGTGATGTTATTGAGAAAAGGCGACTTTTTTATTTGGAAGTAGAACTGCAGAGAAGCTGTGTAGATGCTTGTTCCTCTTATTACTGCCTGATTTAAAGAAACAGTCATCTCACATTGTCAGCATTGATTCCTTCCAACTTGTGTGCTTTTCATTCCTTTAGTTTTACCTTCAACATTTAATAATGTGGCTCCAAGCCTCATCTCTCAGTAGGTTGTAAAAGAGAAAACACATTAAAAAACATTATTTGAATTGCTTGTTGCATGCTATATAACCAAATATTATAGGTTCTCCATTGATTTTCCGTCTTTGTCTATTCTTGCCTGTAGTGTTTTGGTTGCTGGCTGATGTTACATTTTTGTATTTGAGTTGGGGAAAAGAAGTCCCTTGAGAATGGGATGTTTGTGCTGTGACCTTCTGCCTCAGGGATTCGTAGCGCCGTTAAAGGATGCTGTTAGCACAGCACATGTGTCACTGCAGCTCTGGGAACTTGATTCAGATGCAGCTTCTGCGGTGTGAAAAGCAGTGTCATTGAATGGTGGGTTTGACTTTTGGAGTTGCAGCAGGTACTTTGCATCTGCTAACTGACAGTCCTTTTACTTTGATGCGATTTTGCTTTCCCCACTGTTGCCTGTTTTTTCACTGGTCCTGCAAAGGATACAGTTTGAATAGAGAAATGCTGATCCAGGAGTGGGGAATCATTTGAACCCACTCCCACATTTTGAGGATATGGTTTTGCAGTGCTCTTATTTGAGATCTGCAGGCTCCCTTTGTTTTTAATAAATCGTGCTTCCACTTCCATGTCCTTCCCCCTCTTTGCAAAAACAAGGGGTTACATTCTTCTCATGAAATCATAAATTGTGTATAATTTCATCAGGGTTGTGTGGGTGTGGGTGTGTTTGGGGGTTTCTTTAATTTTAAAGAAATGTGATTCCTGTCATGTTCTTCTGTCTTGAAGTGCACACAGAATGTGACCTCGCTGAGGTGAAGAGGGAAAACTTTTGGAGCTGATAACCTGAGATATCAGGGAAAGAAAAAATGCAGGAAATGGTTTTCTTGAAGTTTCTGCAGAAAGCTTTCTTTGGGCAGGTGAAAGCTCAGCTGGTTCCAACCTTTGTCTCTTGGCAACTTTGCAGGTTCTTTAACCAGTATTTGCTTTTAAGATTACTAAAGAACTCCTGGGGTTGTGCAGATAGAGATTTAGATGGCCTTCCTGCTGTTTCCTACGTTACCAGTGTCTGAGAGACAAGGAAGGGCTTTGCTACTGTCTGGCTAACGAGGATTTTCAAGATCACCTCTTAATTGGGTTAATGCAACCTGGGAGCAAAAATAGGTCTACCCATTGGTGGAAAAGTTCTTAGTTCCTCCCCATTTTCTACCACTGAGCATTGGTTAATAAATGTCTGTTGTGAAACCTCAGTAATGCTGCAGTGGCTTTGAAAGTGTCTGTCCTGGAATGGGCAAGGGGCAGGCACACTTGTTACAATCCTGTAAATTGAGCACATTTTCCCTTCGTGTTTTTGTCAACAAATGAAGGAGGTTGAAGTTCAGCTGCAGGGTAGTAATTTAGGGTACTGGGCAAGATCCCAAAATGACTGCAAAAGTACTTAAAGTTGTTCTATTCTTTCAAGCTGTCACTAGGCTGAGGGGAAAATTGATGAAGGGAATTTGAACCTTGAATAACAAAGCTGCAGCCTACCAAAAAGGCAGTTAGGAACAAAGGGGGGAATCAGATGTGATCTAGACTAGACTGACATGGCAGCCAGTGCGCAGAACTCCACAGTGAGATCATGTTTTTAGATTTCTTTCTCGCTAATTGACAACATTTTCTTTGACCTTTGGTTCATTGTTTTTCAAAGCCTGCCTGGCACGGTGCATTTGAGGTTTTGCATTTTGTTTGCTGCTTTTGGCCTGCTTACCCAGCTTTGTGGAATGATTGGTTGGTGTTTAAACAAGTACTGTAGTTGTCACTCAAAATACTTAACTAACACCCAACCCCACAGAAGTACAGCTCTTCTTTACAAAACATCTGCATGCAAACTTACCAAAGAGTTGCCTGCACAGCTAAAATAGATCTGAATGTTCAGAACCAAGGATCCTTTGGAACCAGTTCTGTTGCAGTAGATAACTGCTCATCAAACCTTCCTGTCTTTGGTGTCATCTCCTCAGAGACAGTCAGGTGACCCCAGTTCCCTTGTGAGTGATGAAGGAAATGCATTTGTTCAAGAGGAGAAAGACTAAAATGAGTATCATCGACACTTTATTAGAAGGAATTGCCATGCTAATCATCTTCCTTTTTACCCTGCTTATGGGGTTCTACTTAAATGCTTGGTTTGAACTTCATGTTTTGATCCTGAATTAGTTTTTACTGCAACGTGTTGAACTCAAGAGAAAAGTCAGCTGAGGTGGATGGTGTGTGTGGGTATGGGTGTTGTGTGCAATAGCATCTCTTTAGAAGAGCAAAGAGGGGTGTAGACATCTGAGTGGCTGAAATAAAGACAAGCACTGTTTAAAATCACATTGTACCAGCCCAGTTAGGTTTTCATCGGGAACTGAAATGATGATTTGTGGAATTGATTAGGTCAAGGGTTCTGGCAAGTGCATATGGCAGCTTGTACTTTTAGGAATTAAACTTAAATCCATGCCAAAGTATTTCTTACAAAGACAATAATAGTATATTATCCTGTGTGTTCATTCTTGACCTTTGTATCGATGCCATGCAGAGGTGTTTTGCTGTCTGACACCACATAGACATTTCCCACTTTTTGTTTTCTTTTTTTTTTACTATTTCTGATTGTGTCAGGTAGAAGTGGCCCTAAAGATGAAGACAGAAGCATTTAGGTAGCAAAATGTCCCTTTGCCTGCTATGCTGAGAAGCCTTGCTTCTGTTCTGGCAGCTTCTGCTCATTGGAGAGTATGCGATCCCTCTTCTACAAGCAAGTGGTAAATAGTCACAGCTTGTGTGCCGCTTCCTTCTCCTGCCCCCCGTGCTGTCCCATCAGCGCAGGCACAAGGACTGTGCAGCGTCCTTGCCTGCAGAGTTAGTGCTAGACACTTGTGCAGCACTGCTTGCAGTAAGTCATGCTGTAGCTCAAGGCACGATGCTCCTGTCACTGAGCTTCCAGCCTCCCTGTGACCTTCTAAAGAGAGAGCTGTGACACTGTTTGCAAGGAGAGTCCAGACATGCCCTTTAATTGGGACAGTGTGTTTCAGCTCCACACGTTCTGCCGTGGGCTTTAGTATGAACTTAGTTTGGGTTCTTCTGATTCCCTGTGAACTAATCCACCCCAGGAGGAATTCCCTGAGGACCAGCGCAGCTGCAGTGCCATAAAAGGGGGGGTAAAATGTGAGAGAGACTGGATGTGATTCTGTTACTACAGAAATTGTCACCCCAATGACTACAGCCTTGTTCATGGTAATGAGCTGTGGAGGTAGCTTGATGGAATTGCATTGTTGCTGAGTCATTTTCCTGAAGAACTCCCAAGCAAAATACTTGAGAAGTATTTCAGTAGTGTCTGACTGTGGGTCAGCATCAACACAGCTCACAGCATTCTTCTGGAAATCCTGACACTCTTGTGTGGCAGAGTAAGTCATGGTACCCGTGGTGCCCTTATTTTGCACTGGTGGCAGCCACTGCCAAGTGCTTTCTTGCAGCACCAGGGACACGTGTTCCTTGCTGGAGAGACTGCTGATCTGCGTCTCACCTCTCTGTGAGAGGTATGGCCTTGGGTATCCCTTTATTGAGGAGCTAGCTATATCAACTGTACCAGCATGATGACTTGTGTCAACCCTTAAAGTTTCTGCCTGTTTCAACAGTTCTAACTCTATGAACTCAGGTCTTTATGCATGTTTTTGCTAGATCTCTTTTATTCCTTCCACAGCTGTTTCTCACGAAGCACAAGCCCAACAATATTCTTTTAGAATTTCATTATTTCCTTGTCGGTGTTTCCATTAGTACTATCCTTCCAGGGCTGAGACCCGAGCTTGTTAACTAGCCAGAGCATCCTCCGGATCGCTGCTTTTGCATCATGCCTTAACATTGTGAGGCTATCCTGGGTTTCCTCCCTCAGAGTATTGACTTTGAAAACAAATGAAGAGCTTGAGTAATGTGATCCTTTGGATGAAAGGATAGTTTCCAAGTCGTTTGAGTTTGCAGTCTGATTATACAGCACTTCCAGCAGGAAGGAGGTTTTCAAAGATGCGGGTAAGAAGTGTGAACCTGTTTTGGCTTTGAGTGTAAGATGCTTTCCAGAGTGGCCTTTGTACCGTGGAAAATTATGTCCCAAGAGACAAGACAGACTTAGCAGTAGGGGAAAACAAAATGATCCCTTTTTTACTAAAGGTAAAGTGAAGTGTGGAGACATGAATAGGACTTGACAAAGCCACAGAGGAGGGAATTTAATCCAGATCTCAGGGCAAAGGACCAATGGTATATGAATTCTCAGCCTTGCGTTCTACATTTGGGCACTCTTTGGCCCGTTTGGCATTCAGTTCATGCACTGATCTTAAAAGATTTTAAGAAGCAGTACTTGGGATCAGTTGACTTGCATAGTGCTAGTGGTGAATACAGAGTTCAGGTACAATGTTGAAGAGGTTTTAATATGCTGAAATGACTAATGAATGTTGAATGAAATATTTTTTAAATGTGTCATTGGTATTTGATGATGGCCTCTTCAATAAGCACTCAGCTGGTGTCAGTGAATGCTGAGCTCTCTGAGTCAGACATTCAGCTTCAGCTGAATTTTCTAAAACCATTTGAGTTCAAACCAAAATGTAGTCCAGAGGCTTCACTAGGCTTCTTTCTTGCTAGCCTGTTGGGGTTTTAAATCTACAGACTTTGGTGATGGATGTGGTCCATACTGGTGTTGTCTGTAGAACACCCGTGACACCCTGAAGGCAAAGCCCTACCGAGGGATGCTGCTGATGCTAGAGATGAGGGCCAAAGCGACAGCAGGACTCAGGGCTGTCAAAAGGGAGGAAGAGGAGGCAATGCTGGCAGGGAGGGTGGGGAATACTGAGGTGTTCCTGCTTTCAGATTTGCTGTGGAGATGACTGTGAAAGGTAGTTTGCTGCACTTCTGTACGTACTGTGGTGCAACCGAGTTGGGTAAAGAAGGAATGAAGTACCTCAGCCTTGTCGTCATCCCTTGTCACTAATGTTCCCTCTGCATCCAGTAAGTTCTGGAGAGTCTCCTTGGCCCTTCTTTTACTGTTAATGTATCTAGAGAAGGGTTTTGTATGTGCTGTATTGTAAGCCCACACTCCCTCTGCCATTCCGGATGATCTCGGAGGGTGAAGAACCAATCAGCACAGCCAATTTCATCCCATTTCCCTTCTCTCCTTAGAAAAGAAAGAAAGAAAGAAAGAAAAAAAGGCATTAATTACAATACTTCATCAAATTCTTTTCACTCAGGCTCCCACCGGGTTCCCCTCCGATATCTTCCCAGTGCAGAATTGCACAAACCCAAGGGCTTTTCTTAGGGATTCTGCTGCTTTGTTTCCCTCCCATCATTAGTACTGAAGAGATTTTTTTAAATGGTCATAATTAGATCTAAATCCCTTCTAACAGAGAGAAGGTCACATGAGGGTCACGTTTCCTGAGACGAAAAGCAGTGTGTGTTTTGTCAGTGTCTTGTGTTTGTTGAACCCTCGAAAAGGCGGAATCCAAACTCACCGGCCTTGGTGACTGTGAAGCAGGATTCTTTCTTGCAGTGCTGGGCACACAGGGCATCGCTCCTCCTAGTGTGTGTGTCGTTTAAAGCCAAGTAACTCCTATTTCTCAGAGACTGACCATACATATTTACCTAGGAAAAGGCAGGGTTGTGCAAATTATTTCCAGGATGTTATTTACATTAACTCCTCCTGAATAGAGCATTCTCAGTGCCTCTCAGGGGGTCTTCTGGTGGTCTGCAGGGATGAAGGCTGGACATGTTCCTCTCAGTGAGCTTTTCCCCTTTTCTTGTGTGGCTGCTCTTTACGGTTTTCTCCAGTCTCAACACATTTCTGGGCTCAAAGCCCCATTCCTGCACAAGGGAGTTAGGAACCCCTTTTAGCTGAAAACAAGGTGTCTCTTCATTGGTCCTTGGTCTCATTATTTAGTCTTCCCCTATCCTCACTCTCTTTGTCTTCAAGACTGTTAGGAGTAAATTTTGTAGCTGCGCCAGCAAAACAGCTCAAAGGGCTGTAGCCACACTCCCCTCACATCCCAACCACCCAAATCCTTTGTGTTCTCCTGAAGTTGAAGATCAATCCACCCAGTAGTATTTTGTATCATTCAGTCTATTCAGGAAGAAGCTGGTGGTGTGAACAATCCTTTGTGTTCCAGAGCCAGTGGTGTCTGTAACTGGAGGGTTGGCGAGGGTTAACAGCAGCCAAAGTCCAGCTTCTGGCAGCTGAGAACTTCATCATTCTTTGCTCTGCTGATGAAGAGGTACTGATATAAAAGGTAATAAACCAAATGCCTTCAGCACCCTGAAAATGCCTTGTGCCCAGGAGTGAGCTTCTAGAAAACTAGAATTGCTTTTTGCCATCGTGTATCACTTGCCTTTTCTTTCCTGCTCAGGGTGTTTTTCTTTCAATGCTTTTAGCATTGGAGGTGATTTTTCCCTAGGGAATTCCCCCAGGAAGCTGGGCTTTGTAAGTGCTGGAACCATTTGTGTTCTGCCGGGGCTGCAGGGAGCTCTGTCTGTCTGCAGTCTGACTGTGTGGCTCTGCTGCAGGTGCCTTTGTGCGCGCAGGCAGCGCCTTGGCTGCGGGGCGGTTGGGAGGCTGGCATCCATGGGCACACCTAAGTTGCTTTTCCATCTCTTCCTTGGTTCTGGGAGAAGAGCAGCCCACAAGAAATCTCTCTCTTCCAAGTTCATTCTTGGTGTTCTTCCTGATATTCTTTATGTTCCTTACCTGGCATTTCTTACTCTCTTATCTGAACAGTTCTTCCCAGCTGATGTTACAACAGAAGTGGCAGCAGTGATTGTCCTGGATGGGCGCTTGCTTCGTCAGCATCTCCCTCCACCATCTGTGCAGCCAGAATTCCCATGGAACACAGTGTTCTGGTGAAACTGCTTTTCATCAGCCGGCATTGGTTTGGTGGTCTGCTCCCCTCAGAGCAGAGTTACTGCTCAGACCATCTTTGCCGTGTGTGTTCCAGGGTTGGCCTGTAACCCCCATTATTTGCCCACCTCCACTTGTTAACGCTTCTTACTTGCAAGGGAGTTTTTTGTGAGATCCTGGAAGCTGCTGATCTCTAGGAGTGGAACAAACCCAGCCCTGGCGTTATCTCAGGACCTCTAGCTCTGGAGGTGGAAGGGTTTTACTACATGCCCATTGTTCTTTACTGTCATTTCTCTTTGTGCTCAAGTTGGTGAGACAGCTGTGTGGGAGTAATACATTAAAGGCTACTCCAGGACCTACCTGCAGGTGTGCAGGACAGCTGTGCATCCCTATGTTGGAGTGAAGAAGCGGATGTTCTATCAAAAGGAGCTGAAAATTCTGAATCCAAAAGTTTTCACAGCACTTTAGTCTGAACTGGATGTTGATGTTGCTAATAGAATGTTCCTTAGGTCTTTGAGAATCAGCTGCATATTATTTCTGAGTACAGACAGGATTTCTAACTCCATTGATGTTAGCCAGCCAGTGCCAAGAAAGCTGCTGCAGCTGAAGAGGGGCTTCTGGCCAGCCTGGGGGCTGGTTTTGTGTCCCCCAGACCCAGGACAGGCGGGGCGGGAGCTGCCCAGCCATCGCTGGCTGCAGCGCTGGCGGCTCTGTGGCAGCACCGAGGCAGGCAGGCAGGCCGAGAAGGGCTGGGCCTGGGGCTGTGGGGAAGTCTGGGAGGTTTGGCGAAGGGCCCCTGGGAATTCTGTCTCATTTCCTTACAAAGAAAGGCAAAGAGAAGCGTGACATACCCTTAAGGGCTTTGCATATGCTGTTAGTGCAGGTGTCAGAGCAGACCCGCACTACAGACTCCACAGCCATCCCACCTTAGTCCCCAGAATTGCTCCCTCTCTTCTAACACCTGGCATTATTGCTGGTAAGAGCAGTCCCATGAGGAAATAATCTGTAGCATTCCATAGCAAGATCGTCACGGCAGCAGTACGCCTTCCCCTGTTTGTAACCCAATGACAAGGCTCTGGTTCCTCGAGTACCCCCAGGAAAAAGTGACGGGCAGCATGCCTGTCTGATGAGAGGAAGGAGAGAAAGGCTGCCTGTCTCTGGCTTCTCAGGGCATGGGTTTTCTGAGCTGCCTTGAAACAGCCTTTGGCTTTGCTTTTGGTCCCCAACTCATCCCATTCTGTAACAGGTCCTGGCTTCCTCTGCAGAAACCCTCAGAGACACCAGCAAACAACGTTCACAGCAACATTTCCTCTGCAGGTTTTCCTGCTGGCATCTGACAGGAGCCTGCTGCTTTGCCATCTGGCAGAGGGCTGACGAAGTTGGCAGCTGCCTGGCCAATAAGGTCTGTCAGCTGGGGTCAGACACACGCTCCTGGCCAGGCAAAGGCTCCTGCTGAATGCCTGAAGCTTGCGCAGCGGGGGGGTAACTTTTCACTGGAGGCAGCGCGGTTCCGAGGGGTAACTGCCACACGCTGGGTGCAGTTCCCTGCAGGCTCAGTGCTCATCTCACTCAGTGCTGCTGTCGCAAAGGGCCTCACCCATCCTGAGGTGCCCAGCAGCGCGAATGGCTTCACAGAGAGGCAAACGCCTTCCCCAAGCTCATTACAAGCAGGCATTTTCTGCCAGCTGTTTAGACCTCGTACTTCCAGCACATCTCATCCTATTTCAAGAGCCATTCTTGCTTAAGCTGCATGGAGACTGACTCAGGATAGTCTAAATTTTAGTCTTACTCCTTGCCATCTGCCCCAGCAGAAACCTGAGAGTCTCTTCTGTGAGGTGAAGTTCTTCCACCTCCCTGGGGCAGGTGCTGGGGGGGCAGCTCCACCTTGCCTTAGTGTTGGGATTGTTCACACTGGAGAGAGAAGGTGGCTACTGGCAGTGTAAGACAGCAGTAGGAAGTATTCCTTTCAACAGGTGAGACACCTGTCGATATTGCAGACAGCATATGAAAAAGCAAAGGCCAGGATTATTATTCAATTATTCAAAATAATTTATTTTCTAAGACAATTAAAAACCAATTTGTTTTATTTGAAGGGGAGAAAAAAAATCAAATAACATGTTTCAGTACTATCAGGTTTGGTCTTGGCCAGAGTCAAGCTGCCAGAGCTGTCCTCAGAGGTGAGCTGAGCTAGTCTGGGCTGTTTGCCACACCACCTGACATCCCTGCCCCATCCAAGGGGATAGCTCCAGGACAACAGCAGTCCTCTTCTCAGTGACCAACTTGGGGCTCAAAGGGCTGGGGTAGCAGTAAAGCATATGACTGAATCCTAAGGTCGTGAGTTGGAGCCCCGAGCTGCGTTGCTAATTCACAGCAGAGTCCTGAGAGACATTCTGCTCTTCTACAAGAGCACGGGAACCCGTTACCTCCTTATCTCCAAGGTGGCTCAGCTTCTGCGGTTCAACCGTGCAGCTCCTTTTATGAAAATAACTCTAAGTTTATATAAAATCACTTAATTTTATGCCCAGTTCTTTATCTCAATTTCCCCCCTTTTCTATTTCCTTGCAAATTATTTTGCAATTTCAAAGTCTACTGTCATTTTCAAGTGATTTAACAGAACACTTTCCTCTTAATCCATGAATTACAATGAGTGGACATCCACATGCTGTGCTAGTGATTTGACAAGAGGCCTTTCCTTTGCATGGGTCAAAACACAAATTCCAATTTAGGGCTCTGTAGTTCACATCAAAGTTTCCTAATTTCACGGCACCTGTATAATTTCTCATTATAATTACAGCTTTTCAAACTGGAGACTGGTTCTATTCTCTAATGCTTTATTCTTGTAACTGTCCAGTGATGTCGGGATACCTGATGTCACTGTAGCTGTTCCCCAGCATAATGTCTCTCTTATTAGGGAGTTGTGCAGATTCCTGACCAGACAAACTCCCAACTTCTTCAATTTCTTTACCAGACCAACATCAACACATTCCCAAACTTTCTTCTGGTGGGTATTGAGAAGTGGGTGTTAAAGAATCTCACTGGACACCTGGGATTACAGAGCCATAAATACTGTATCATTAATCCTATTCCTTCATAATAGTAATTAACTAACTCTGACACACTGCTTGTACTAAATTCGGTTCGACTTTAACATTCCCTTCCTTAGGTTTTTATTGCATCCCTGAAATAGGACTTACTCCTATCTCCAAACCTCTGTCTGAGATTCATTCCTCAGGTGAGAAACACATCCAAGAAGGCATTAAAAATTGTAATAAACAGGCAAACAACAATAACGATGAAATCGAATACAATTTCAAGTGTCTTTTTTACCCATGTAGAATCTCAAGGGTAGAAGAGGTTTTATAAATTCATTTGGTAACTATAAAAGGCATTTGCTTTCCTGATCATCTCCATCCAAGAGTCTTGTTTTTGTAGGTACATAAATTTCTGGAACTGCAAGAATTCTCCCAAAAACAAGTTCTCCTGGGGAAACTCCTATAGGTTGCTTTGGAGCATTTTCATGTCCCACAAACCAAGATCTGTTCAGCAGCAGCAGTGCTGACATCTCATCAGGGCAGAGATCATTGTATTGCCCTCGTCCTGTTCCCTCCCTGCAGCGTCTCTTCTGCTCCTGCCCACAGGCAGTGAAAGAGCCCAAGGGGCACGGTGAGAGCCCCGGACCTGCCGTGCCCTGAGCGAGACCCAGGTATGTGGTTCTGCTGCCCTCATGGACCTGTGCCCCCCCTGCAAGGGATGAGGGGAGTCCTTGCGGGGAGTGAAGTTGTTGCTGCTCTGCAACATGCTCTCCTCTGCTCAAAAGTGGGTTTTTTATAACCTAATTAATCCTCCTACCTTCTCCCAGTGATGGGTGACCCAGCTTTGACCCTATGTGCAAGTTTGACCCAGTTGATGACAAAATGGGTTTCTCAGCAGCGCTGGTGAAGGTACCGGGGGCTTCCCCAGCACCACCAGCTCTGTGTGGCACCTGGGGACAACTGGCCTTGTCTGTGCCTGGGCGTACTGGGGCACAGGAGCCAGCAGCATCAGTGGGTGATGCTTTGTTCAGTGTGTATTGGGCAGAAACCAATGGGCCAAAACCCTTTTGCCCAGTCAGGCAGGCCCATGGGGTTCGATATTCGGGGTGCTGACACTGTGGTGATTTCCCCTTCAGCAGCTTTTGAGGCTCTCAGTGTGGGAGAGGTGATGCTGCCTTGCTGGGGCTGTGCCAGGTCCCCTGAGCTGCAAAACTCTTCTTGATTTCTCCCAGCTGAGATGGTCTTTAATGTGGGTAGGGGTGAGCAACTCTGTCCTCTCAGTTCCTCAGGGCTTTTGGATCCAAAACTCCCTCTCTGCGTGTGCTGCTGGGCGTAGGTGCTGGGCTGTTCTGGGCAGAGGAGCCAAGAGGGAAGGTGTGTGTCACAGCGCAGGACAGGAGCAGAGCCTGTATTGGCAGGGTCAGTGCCCAGGCTTCTGCAATTATAATGTCCCTCAGAAAAAGTGTCTTTTTGTTAGTGCCCAAACTCTTAGCTGGAGATGCTCTTACTAGAGGCCACGTCCCGACTCAGCCCGCCCGTCCTCCCATCGGCAGAGCTAAGCCAGGTTGGACGTTCATACTGTCGTAGGCAGGCACCGCAGAAAGCCTTCACAGGCCTTGAGAGAACCTGTGACCTTAAAAGCGGGTCAGGACGTTCTCGTAATCCAGAGACACTTTGGTCAGGGGTGCAAAGAGGTCACTTGCAGAGGCAGCAGAGATTGGGCAGAGCTGCGGTGTTTCCTGAGGCAAATCAAACCTGAGCTTTATTTGTCCCCCACAGGCAGAGGGAAACGCCGGGTGTGTTTGTGAGAAGCCAGAGCTGGTGCTCGGGACACAGGGAGGCAGGGCTTCCTCCCAGGAAAGGCTGTCCTGGTTAGCGCAGACCTGCTGTAGTCCAAGCCAAGTGTAAAGGTAAATCCTTCAAGAGACAACGTTCAGGGCCTTTCCATGTGTGATGTGTGAGGACAGGACGACATCTCAGCTCTGTGCTAGCATGCACAGACAGGTTATTGGAAGGTTAGAATGAAAAGGGATTCATTAAAAATGCATGCTGGGTATTGCTAAAGATGTTCTGAGAGCCTCTCATCTTGGTGTGTTGGGTTCTGAGGCAACTGAGTGCCAACCAGGGATGAGCTGCTCTTTGCATTTTTTCTGTTGAAATGGAAAAGTTTTGCAGCTTCTTAAAAGCTTCAGACCTGAGTCTGGGAAAAAATAATAAAAAGGGCAGTTTTTTCTTGTCACAAGTTAAGTCTTCTATCAGCAAAGTGGTACCTGCAGCCAGGTGTCTTCATAGCAGCCAGCAGCACGTGCAGCTCAGCTCTGTGTGTAACTTCTCTGTCCCATGGAGACGCTGCAGCACAGACACGTGCTTGGTGCGCGTGGGCTCTGCAGCGATGTGGGATCATCTGGCTCAGAGCTGCACAGACAGGTTTCAGTGATGTCCAGCGCACCAGGCGACTCCTGGGGGGCTGTAAAAGCGACTCAGCCTTGGATTGCCTTGAGGCCCCATCTCTGCAGAGACAAACAATGGGAAGATAGCTCAAACCTGAGTTGTCCTGTAAGCCCAGCCTAAACAGGGCAGTGCTGCCTAATTCAGCAAATTGAAACCTGGGTTGAGCCTTGAATTCCTTCAATAAACAACATGCCCAAGTCCCAGTCGAGCTGCTCTTCAGCTGCCTGGCAGTAAGATAAAGGCAAGCCAGAGGGTCCCCGTTTGGCTTCCGTGGGCCCAGGCAATACAAAGACATGCAACATCAAGAGTATATGTAGGTATATGTAGGGGGGGGCACCGCTAATGACACACATGGAAGATGGCATTGTCCATTCCCGGCACAGTCCTGCCCTCTGTCACACTGCTGAAAGCCATAAAACCCCTGGGTTTCAGTCTGGGGGGGGTGGTGGTGGAGCCGCTTCAACTCTGCAAGGAGACCCTTCCCCCTTGCCAGGAGGCTGGCTGAGGGAATGACCTGAGAGCCCTGACCCGGCGAGATGAGGAAGTGAATATTTGACATGGTTAAAGTTGGTAGTCTGGGGTGATTGACTGACACCATGTAGTATGGAGCGTGCCCATGAGTTGCCTGAATCTGCTGTAGCTGTCACACTGAGCATTGTGAGCTGCCTGCGGGCGGTAGCAGTGAGCACCGGGGCTCTGCTGGGGCCGTAAGGCTGCATTTCCTGACTGCTGTGCTGGCAGTAGCGCATTGTGCGACTCTCTTGTGACTGTGAGAAGTGCAGTCGTACTTCTGAGCTGCAGTGGTGCATTTCTGCCTTGTACCCATCAAACCTGCAGTAGTGACGCATTGAATCTGCGCGTGGGTGTTGGGAGGATGGAGGCTTCCATCTCGTCTGCAGGGCGGGCATCACTGCCCGGGTACCAGCATCACCACCTCTGCCCCACCACCAGCCAGCAAACGACGACGTGCTGTGCTGGGAAGGAGCTGCAGCAACCCCAGGGGGTCAGACAGGGACTGGCTGAGCACTGAAAACTCAGCTCACACTCGGTGGCTAGTGGCAATCGCTGGTTGGGACTAGCACAGCAAAATCCTGGAGCTGGTGCTCCACCCTCTGCCCAGCTCACTCCATCACCTCTAGAGCCTCGTCTGGTGCTGCCTGGACATCATCCAGCAAAACCCACTGGACTTTATCCAGCAAAACTGTCCTGGTTTTGGTTATGATGGAGTTCATTTCTTTTCTAGTAGTGGATGGAATGCTGTGTTTGGGAGTTAGGATGAGAGCAGTGCTGATAGCAGCCTGATGTTTCTAGTTGTTGCCAAGCAATCAAGGACTTTTTCAGTTGTTCATTTTTCCCTACTAATGAGAAAGGAGGGGACGCAGCCAGGACAGGTGACCCAAACTGGCCAAAGGGGGTATTCCATGCCAATTATGTCATGCTCAGTGTAAGGGGGGGGCTGGTGGGAGGAGGAGCAGGCGGCTCCAGGACACGCATTTTTTGGGGACAGTCTGGTTTCTTGGGACGTTCTGGGCTGCACAGCCTGAGTTGTGTGGTTCAGTGAGAAACTGCATTGTGTATCACCAGTTTCATATGTTTTGCTCTAAAGTCCTCTTATCATTGTTACATGTATGTTACATTTATGTAACAAGGTTCAGGGTTGGTTCCCCAGAACAGCAAAGCCTCCAGCCCCGGTGGCAGGGGGGCTGCCTGTGGGCTCCATGGGGATTTTTCGGGCCAGGTATGTTTTTGAGCCCCGTCTCCTTTGTTTTGGGAGCTTTGGCTGGGCGTTTGGCACGTTGTCAATGGACGGCCACTCCGTCCCAGAGGGGAAAAATCCCAAGGGCAGGGGAATTAGGAGGGTTGGTTCCCCAGGACAGGAAAGCCTCCAGCCCCGTGGTCAGCAAGGCTGCCTGCGGGCTCCGTGGGGAGGTTTCAGGCTGGGTATGTCGTTGTGCCCCAGCTCCTTTGGTTTGGGAGCTATGGCTGTTTTTTTGGCACGTTGCCAATGGACGGCAGCTCTGTCCCAGAGGGGAAAATTCCCATGGGCAGGGGCATTATGAGGGGCTTCCCCAGAACAGGAAATCGCCCAATGTGGGACCCTGGCTGGCTGATCAAGGCCACAGCTACGTATCTCTGCAGTTCTGCTTGCAAAACAGTCTTGAGAACTCACTAACAAGAGGCTGAAAGCATGGGAACATGAAAGTGTATCAAGAGCTCCTGGTACTTAGAATTTCCATTGTGGTGAGAGAAACCTGGTACGGTGCCCACGGCCTTTTCCCCCTCTATCCCGGCCCCTCATTATGTAACCCTCAAATCTATTCAAGCAGCTACCAGCTTGAGTAAAGTGAACTGATTTCTTTTAACTGTATTGGTGTGCAGTCTGTTCCTAGCGCCTCCTCGCACTTCCAAAGCCCCTGGATATAAATTATTTCCCAAGATCTGGATTTTGGACGTGGGAACTCGCAACAATTGGCGCCTGAACAAGGGACCCGGACGGGTGAAGACCAGGAATGACCAGGGACCAGGAAGAAGGTTACGAAGCTGGTTGTAGCAGCCAGGCTGGAGCAAGAGGAGCTTTAGAGAGAGGCTGCAGCAGATGGGCTGGTGCTGCTGAAAGAGTAAGTGTTGTGGCAGCTGGAAAAGCAGGGTCGCTGCCCGTCCTCTGCATCCACGATGGAGTGGGAAGCTGCGGAGAAACTGCTCCTTAGTATTCTCTCTAAGAGAGATGAGCAAGTGTCTCCAAAAGGCATAGTGGAGCTGATAAAATGGGCTCATCACTCCGGACATTTGACAGAGGTGACACTAATATTTAGTGTCTCCGAATGGCCAGAGATCAGGGATCATATGTGGGATGCCCTTATTACAGGTGGTAAAGAAGAGAAACTGGTCCGATCTCTTGGACCGACCTGGTGTGTGGTGGTTAACACTTTAAAAGCAATGCAGGCTGAACACCAGGTGGCCACCGCTGCAGTGCAGGTGTTAACAGGGTCTCCAATTCCAGCAGAGACAGTGTGTGAGAGGCCGGTTCATGGCTTAGTACATTCTGTGTTCCACAGCTGCAGAAATGCAAGACTCAGTGGGGGGAGCAAAAAAGGACAGCACTTTGCCCACAGCGTGGTCTGCTGACCAACAAGAGCCTACAAAGTGTCCTGAAAGTGCAGGCTTCTCAGCCCCGAAGTTTTCCCCTGAAACGTCTAACAATTCCTCTGATTTGGGGGAACGGAGGGAGAAGTACAAGAGCTTACTGATCATCTCCAAATGATGAAATTAGACAGAGTAATCAGATAGCTAATTCAGTGCTGCCGACACCGGCACCGTGCAAGATGCCTGTGCCTTCAGTGCCACCTTGTGGGGGAGTTGCGCCAGGTACAGTTCCCTCGCGTTGAACAGGGGTGATTCGTAATGCGGTCATAGAAGGACAATGGAAGCGGCATCGCGAGTTCCTGCCCCGTAGTATATACTCAAGATGGGGGTAAATGGGACCCTCACGATTGGGAACTGTTGCAGCAGGCGCGTAAAACTGTCACTGACTATGGCTCAGCGTTCTGAAGCATCCAAACAAATCATTCAGTGGATCTTTACTGCAGATGTGAATACACCTTCGGATAGCCATAATTTGGGATGTTTGCTGTTAACTCCCTCAGAGAATTTGTTGTTTCTTTCAGAGTGGTTTTAGTGCACTACACAGGAAGCAGCTACTCCTAGCGAGCCAAATGATCCTTTTTACGGGATAACAGCTGAGATGTTGGTGGGAGGGGGACAGTGTGCATCTCCCGAGGTCCAAGTAACTTTTCCTGCTACTTTCCACCGGCTCTCCACTCGCCTTGCTTTAGAAGCGATTTCCACTATACCAGTCGGCAAAAAAAGAACCTGCCTTTGCCAGTGTCAGGCAGGGAGCTACGGAATCGTTTGGACAATTCATAGATGGAATGTGGATTGCTATTCAACATAGTGAGTTCCCCAAAGACACTAAACAGCAGTTAGTTCGTGTTATGGTTCATGACAATGCCAACCCTAGCACTCGTTTTATCCTAGCCTCATTTCCCCAGGAGTCATCTGTGGAAACGATGCTGCAGAGAGTGGTTCGAACAGAGCAAGGTGGTCAGGTAACTCAGATTGCTGCTGCTGTACCAGCTGCATTGATTCAAAAGGCAGAACATCAAATAGACAAAAGCTACAGGACGTTCATTACTACCGCTGTGGAGTCTGGGGACATGTTCATCGAGAGTGTATGGAGAGGGTCTGGTCTGGTCACTGTCATCAAGACACCCATGCCTTACTGTTCACATAACTCCACCTATATTCATTCCAGCAGGAACCCGTATAGCACAACTAATAGCCGTACCTGTGGAAGCCCCAACTGCCATGGGGACGGAGCGGACCGGGGGCTTTGGCTCAACTGGGAGGCTGGCCTGCTCAGCCACCCAGCCAGGGAAAACCCAGTTCCTGTGCTGCTACAGGTAACTCGCCTGCCCAGCAGCTTACAGATGCTGCTCGGTAGGGACGTGCTCGGCCAGATGGGAGTGAGCCTGACAAATCAGGGGTTTTATCCTGGGCCACTGTAGCGCCGCCACCAATAGCCCTTCCATGGCTGACTAGTGAGCCAGTATGGGTGGAGCAGTGGTCATTGAGTCAAGAGTGCTTGAATATTGTTAAACAGTTGGTAAAGGAACAACTGGGGGCAAAACATATTCGACCTTCCACCAGCCCGTGGCATACCCCCAGATTTGTTGTGCCCAAAAAATCCGGCAAGTGGCATTAATTACATGATTTACACAAAATTAATGAACAAATGGAAACAATGGGAGCCCTCCAGCCTGGTCTGCTGTCACCTACAGTGCTGCCCTCCAGGTGGCATATTCGTATCATTGATCTGAAGGATTGCTTTTTTACCACTCCTGTTGCAGAACAGGATTGTAAAAGGTTTGCCTTTTCTGTGCCATCAATTAACAAGGCCAAACCAGCTGATCGATACGAGTGGGTAGTTCTGCCTCAGGGCATGAAGGACTCTCCCACTATGTGCCAATTGTTTGTAGCACAGGCCTTGAAGCCCCCACGGGAGCAATATCCTGGTATGATACTTTATCATTACATGGATGATGCTCTGTTCTACCAAGCTGAGAAGTTTCCTATCAATTGGAATCAGGTGGTGGTTACCCATTTGCAGAAATATGGCCTTAAAGTAGCCCCAGAGAAAATTCAAAGTAGTACCACTTATTTGTATCTAGGATGGAAAATTACTGATGCTGTTATTGTGCCCAGAAAGTGGAATTTGCTACAAAAATTACTAACCTTCATGATGTGCAGACAGCTTTAGGGCACATACAATGGGTGCGACGCCAGGCTGGATTTCCAACCAACAGATAGAACCATGACTTGCGCTTCTGCGTGGTCGTGATCCCTCTGACCCTGTCTGCTTATCAGAGGCCTCACAAAGAGCCTTACACACAATTGCTGAGCAAATTCAGAACGCAGCCAGTGCGAGGAGACTCGCTGGAGTTCCCTTGTCATGAGTCATTTTCACCCCAAGGGCCCAGGCATTTGCATTGATTTGTCAGTGGCAAAAGAAAAAGGGGGACTCCACCCAGGAACCACAGACACAGAAGCCTCCTGCTGTGCCATTGCCAGATCAGCCATCATCAGATTTCCTCCAGTTTCTTCCTTTGCCTTTTTCTCTATTCTGGATGGATTTTTCCATCAGTTCAGCCGTCCACCTCTGTCATAACCAGGGGGGAGGTTGTAGCCCAACTAACACAGAAGGGCCGAGAGCGGATCTTCTCCATATCAGGCCGAGAACCATCAGACCTGAGTCTGCCGCTGACAATGGCAACTCTCGATTGGGCACTGCAACATTGCGATTCCCCAGCACCAGCTATTGCAGGATATCCTGGGCAGATACAGAACAGAAGACCAGATGATGGGGTTGTGCAGTGGATAGCCCTGACAGAGTGGGTAAAGGAGCCATTGTTCTCCTTGCAACCAGTACAAGGTAAAACCGTATATCCAGATGCAGGGAAATGCAGTAAGTCAGCAGCCTGTGTCTGGTGGGATAATGACCATTGGCACAAAGAGGTAATACCAGGCCGACCAAAGGACACATTGCAGACATTAGAACTTAAGGCAGTGGTCTGGGCCTTTTGCCAATGGGATCAGGAGCCTTTAAATGTGGTCTCAGATTCCCTGTATGTTGTGGGCATATGCGCTCGACTTGGAGATGCCTATCTAAGGGAAAACAAGAATTCTCAGTTACTGACATTGCTCAACTGCGAGCTGCATTAGGAAGAAGGACTCAGGAATATGCAGTCTTGCATGTACACAGCCATGAAACTGAGAAAGGACTAGGGGAAGGCAATGCAGTAGCTGACCAGGCCGTTACGATAGCACCTGGCAGCTCCTTTGAGGCAGCCCGAGCTTCTCATGAAATGTTCCACCAGAATGCAGAAGGTCTACAACGACAATTTCACATCTCAGCTGCAGATGCCAAACTGGTAGTTCAATGATGTCCCCAGTGTTCTCATCAGAATCAGGGCTTAGGGTTTGGGACTAATCCACGTGGTTTACAAGCCTTGGAGTTGTGGCAGTCTGATGTCACATGTGTCCCCAGTTTTGGACGGTTGCAATTTTTACATATGAGTGTAGATACTTTTTCAGGGATGATTTGGGCAAACCCTATGACCAGGGAGACTGCAAAGCCTGTCATCAAGCACTGGACCTCATGTTTTGCTATCATGGAGGTCCCAAAACAGATTAAAACAGATAATGGCCCAGCTTATCGTTCACAGTCTGTCCAAGGATTCTTGCAACAATGAGGAGTGCAGCACATTTATGGAATCCCTCATTCCCCAACAGGACAGGTGATCACTGAACGGACGTGTGCCATGTTAAAAGACCATCTGTACAGGCTGTCAGGACAGAATTTGCCTGTTGCAGAGTTAGTGGACAGAACACTTTTTGCTTTAAATCATTTATGTATCAGAGGGCAGCGAATGCTTCCTGCTATTGCTCTGCATCACGCATCTGTTAACCTACGAATGCTTACAGACAGCCCACAAGTAATGGATAAAACTGCACAGACAGGGAAACGGGAAGGTCCAGCAAACATGGTATTTGTAGGAAGAGGAAATTTCTGACTGTCAACCAAGGACAGCCCTCTTTGGGTCCCTGCATGGAGTGTACAGCCCACAGTGAAAAATAGTAACAAGTGACTGTTACTTTCTTTTCAGACCTTCCTTGTCCTGCTGTACCTGCAGTCCCTGATGGAAGTTGAAGGCTGGAGTTTTCCACAACTGAAACAGAATGTTTGGGTGACTTTAGAAAACCCCATCAAACAAGCATAACACATGAAGAAGGATTAGGAGAAGGGAATTACCCCACTGTAGTGGGATAATTAGCAGTGCTGTGGCTGGGAGAGGCGGGGGATGCCCTGCGGTGGCTGTGTGTGTGTCTGAGATGATCCTGATGGGGCTTGGAAGGGGAACTACAGCAATTAGCTCTGGAAGTTTTGCTTGTGTGAAGCTCACCCCTAGTTGTAAATCCCTGTTCTGTGTGTTCTTTCCTCAGCCCTCAGCAGCCTGCGGAACATCCAGATGGGCAGGAACCTCCAAAGCTACAAGCAGGTGCCGCCCATGACAAAGGTAGTTCACAGCCCTGGTTCTTCTGGGGTTTGGCATCCCTTGGAAAACTGAGGGGTGTCTGAAACTGCAGAAGGGTGTGCAGCTTGGAATGAATCCCACTGCTTTGGGTGGGATCGAGGAGCTGGGCTGCCATGCAAACGGCAATCCTAACCCCTCTTAAGTCACACTCTCACGTGGCCTGCCTTTGTTGTTTAGATGCTGCCATCCCTGGGTCTGAAGAGAAGGCTGAAGAGGTTTTTGCTGCTGCGGTGAAGGTACCAGCCAGGGCAGCAAGGAAACGCCAGGCTTCCCTCAGCAATGGCACTCCAGGAGCAGAGTCTGCAGGAGAGGTTAGCAGAGACTTTCCTGAACCTGTGCAGCCTCAGGCTCTTCTTCTCCCTTGACAGCAGGTGCCTCTTGTGTGCTGGGTTTGCCTCGCTCAGGTTTGCCTGCTCTACTCTGGCACGTGGAGCTGAGGAAGGAGCACCCAAAACACATGACCTTGTGAGAACATTCACACGCTTCCTCTGGATAAAGCCCTCTCTGCTGGGTTTGGTATCCACCGGACTGGGAGAGGATTCCCATAGGATTTGGCTCTGTATAAACAAATCCTGAGCTGCTTGACCCCTTAGTTTGGTTGGGAGGTGCAGTGTTTTTCTTACTGCCCCATAGGGTGAGAGGAGTAAGAAACCCTTGTGCTCTATTATTTGTCCCTGAGAGCACCATTGACTCTTTGTTTGTACAAAACCCCTTTCTGAGGGGCTCAGCTCTCCCTGAGCCAGAGTCAAGGCTGAACTCCGGAATGCTGAGGAGCTGCCCGAGGGGCACTGGGCAGGAGGCCTGAGGGGGTTTAATCACTGCACATAAGAGAGCCCCTATTAACAATCAAACCCAAAGGGCTCCAGCACTGCCAGCAGAAGCTGCAGTACCTGGTACAGCGGGTGTGTGACTTGTCCCCCGACAGCCACAGCCCCAGTGAGAGCAACAAGGTGTGTGGGGGTTTCATCCCTGGGCACTGCAGGGTGTCTCCCCCAGGGACATCCAGGTGGGGCACCCCGGGGCTGTTCCACCCACCAACCCTTCCTCACGTGACCCAGGGTGTCTTTCACAGGCTTTGGTCAAGGTCAGGAATCTTCTGGAGAAGGCCACCGCCAGCGATCCCCAGAACCTGAAAATCTCCTTGGATGCCATAGGCAGCAGTGTCCAAGGTAGGAGAGCACAGCCAGGACACGTTCCACAGCGACTGTTCCAGCCCCTGCCCGCTGGGATCACTGGGTGTCCATCCACCTTGGGGCTGACCTTGGCTGTCTCCAAGGCTTTGAGCTTGAGTGATGATTTTAGGTGGGGATGTGGGAGATGAAAGGCAGCCAGTGGGGTGGTGTGTGTTGAAGCACATCAGGAACAAAGAGGGTTGTGTGGGGCAAGGAGGGTTGTGTGGGGCAAGGAGGGAGACCCTCATCTTAGAAATCCTTGTTGTGAAGAGGAACCAGCGCTCAGGTCTGGCTTTGCCCTCCTCCTGTTGGATGCTCTTGGAGGAACCACTGAGGTTTTGGCAGCTTGCCCCCTCTTTTTAACGAAGCAGGAGCTGTACCCACCACCTCATGGGCTCCAGACCCTTATGGGGAAGCCCCAGCAGTGTCCGAGACAGGGGCAGGTCATCCTGGGATGCTAAGGAGAAAGAGCCTCACTAGTCAGTAGTGCCTGTGGCAGAGGGCTCGGCCCGAGGGTCACCGTGATGCCACCAGCCCTCCAAAACATGCCAGCTCTCCCTGGGGACATGGGCTGAGCGGAGGTGGCCCCACTGCCTCTCCTCAGCCCACTTCTCTCCTCTCTGTCCAGACCTCTTTGATTTTGAGGAAAGACCCCGGCGTTGTCCTCAGCCGTGAAGACATCAAGAGGCAGGGGCTGCGCCTGGCCGAGAGCAACAAGAAGAGCTGGCGGAAGAAGCTGCCCACTTGGACCCTTTGATCCTGCAGACCCTCCCTTGTTCTCTGACTCCCTCAGACCCCCTTTGTTCTCTGGCTCCTGCAGACCCCCCCCTTTTTTTCTGGCTAATGCAGACTCTTCACCTTGTTCTCTGGCTCCCGCAGACCCCCTTGTACCTCTCCCAAACAGGTTTAATAGAACAGAGATATTTTGTTTCTCACAAGCCTGTGGTGAAGCTGTAATGGGGTTCGGGGCCTGGATCACATCTGCAGTTTGGGACATGGGGCGTGCAAACTCTGAGGGGTGCAGAGCTGGGTTTGGGGACAGCCCCATCCCCTCTCCTTGTGCCCTTGCCCTATGCCCAGCTGCTTATCCCCCTGTCATGGTTTGGCCCCAGCTGAGAGCTGAGCACCACACAGCCACTCTCTCTAAGAGGGTTGTCGCAGTTTTGGGTGCTGGTGGAGAAGGGGGGGCTGCAGAGATGGCTCTTGCAAGAAGCTGCCAACTCTGGGAGCCCCGATCCTTCCTGGTTGCCCTCCTGGGAAATGGCAAACTTGTGCCCTGGGCTTTTGCTGTTGCTGTGAACCAGAGCTCATCCCCTCAGGTACCTGTCTGCGGAGGGGAAAGGGGGGGATGTTCCCGTGACTGCGTATGGTTTGGGATCAAACGGGCGCCTTCGCCAGGCATCACTGCTCCTGAAGCTTTCCTCAGTGCAGTAAAAAGCCATGAGATGAAGAAACTTGTCCTGGATTTGGTCAAGATGGAGTTAACCTCATCTGTAGCAGCAGGTGGAATGCTGTATTTGAGAGTTAAAATGAAAGCAGTGCTGGTAACACCCTGATGTTCTTAGTTGCTGTCAGACAGTCAAGGACTTTCTCAGCTCTTCATATTTCTCTATTCATGAGAAAGGAGGGGCGAAGCCAGGACAGGTGACCCAAACTGGCCATAGAGATTATTCCATGCCAATTACTTGCTGCTCAGTATAAAGGGGGGGCTGATGGGAGGAGGAGCAGAGGGGTGGCTCCAGGACACGCGGTTTTTGGGGGACGGTCGGGTTCCGGGACGGCTCTGGGTGGCACGGCCTGAGCTGTGGGTTCGGTGAGAAACTGCATTGTGTATCAACAGTTTCATATTTTTTTTGCTCTAAAGTCCTGTCAGCATTGTTATATTTTATCTTTCTGCTATTTTAGTAAACTATCCTTATCCCAACCCACGGGCTTTTGGTTTCATGGCTCTGTGGTTGTTATTTGCCCCTTCCTTTTCCCTTCCCTTCACCCACACACACACACTTTTTCCCCCTGCTCTTTTCCTTTAAGGAGCAGGCAGCTGCGTGGTTCTCGGCTCTCAGCCGGGGTAAAACCACGACAAATATCTTCATCGATGACCTTGATGAGGGAACAGCATCCACCCTCAGCAAGTACCCGATGATACAGAGCTGGGAGGAGTGGCTGACACGCAGGACACTGCGCTGCCATTCAGAGAGGCCTGGACAGGCTGGAGAGCTGGGCAGTTAGAAACCAGATGAAGTTCAACAAAAGCGAGTGGAGAGTCTTGCACCTGGGAAGGAATAACTGCTGGAATCAGGACAGCCTGGGGGTGACCTGCTGGAGAGGAGCTCTGTGGAGAAGGACCTGGGGGTCTGATTGATGACAGGTTGGCCATGAGCCAGCAGTGTGCCTCGGTGGCTAAGAGAGCCAATGGGATCCTGGGGTGCATCCGGAGGAGTGTGGCCAGCAGGTCACAGGAGGTGATCCTCCCCCTCTACTCTGCCCTGGTCAGACCCCACCTGGAGTATTGTGCCCAGTTTTAGGCTCCCCAGGACAAAAAAGCCAGGCATCTCCTGGAGAGAGTCCAGTGGAGGCTATGAAGGTGATTAAAGGCCTGGAGTATCTGCCCTATGAGGAAAGGCTGAGCGAGCTGGGGCTGTTCAGCCTGGAGAAAAGAAGGTTGAGAGGGGATCTTTTTTATAAATATCTTACGTATGGGATGCAGGGGGAAATGGCCATTCTCTTCTCAGTGGTCTGTGGAGACAGGATAAGGGTCAATGGCTGCAAATTGGAGCACAGGAGGTGCCGCACCAACGTGCAGAGTGGGGGTGGACTCGATGATCTCTCGAGGTCCCTTCCAATCCCTACGATTCTGTGATTCTGTGATTAGGGAGTGATTAAACTTCAGGCATCTGGGGAGTGTTTCAGCTTTGACATTGGCATTTAAAATAAGGGGGTAGATGAGATCTCAAGGTCAGACATCAGGCTTGGGGCAGTACTAGGTTGGAGGGGACAGGGTGTGTAGTGACTCTGCGAGCTTCCACCCTCATGGTGACCAGAGAGTAACCTCAGTTGGTGATGACCAAAAGCCTCCCCATTTTACTGTGATGGGTATTAACACTGGGACCTGTGGCATTACAGGGCACATCTAAGTGGCTCCATGACACAGGATGTCTGTATCTTTTCACTTTGTAATCTTGAAATTGCTCCCTCTGATTCCCTGCTCTAATCAGCGTTCAGGGAGTCACACATCAATGTTCTGCAGGAGTTTCATCACCCACAGCCCTTTGCAGATTCTACTAAAGCTCCAGGAATCTTCATTCCTCCCATGGCCCTCCACACTCAGGGACTTTCAGCTGGGAGCTTGTTAGTGTGCAGCCACTATAATCAGTTTATTCTTGCCTCTCAACTCCTGGACAGTTTTTATCATTCTTTTCAAAATGTGGCAGAGCTCTGTTCCTCTTTACAGCCAGTCCTCAGGCTAAACGGGGTGGGAATTGCAGCAAAGAGGCTGTAACATTCAGCTGCATACTCAGTGCAGGAGCCTGATGGAGGAAAAGAGTGCAGCTTCCAAACAATCCCTGGAGACATGGTGGGGTTGGGGAGGTGTAGAGGAATGTTGTCTATGCAGTGTGGGAACTCAGGAAGAGAACTGTTGTGACCTTTCCACACCTCCTTAGGAGATCCTCTGGTTCAGTATCAATTGGAGAGAGAAAGCTCCTGTCAGTTCTGTAAACTCAAAACTTAAAAAGCCTGAAAACATTAAAACTTCTTCTTTTTTTTTTTTTAATTAAGTGCTCATTGAAATCTTCCACTTTAAGCAGAGTCCTGTAACCTCTCCAATTAGCTGTACAAGTCTTGAAACCCTGAAGAAAATGATGGGAAGGCACAAAGCTCGTTAGGGCCTTTTCAACTTTAATGAGCCCCATGGTGCCTTTGGTGCTGATTCCATGAACTGCAGATCCTCTGAGGTGATTAAAGCAGTCTCTCAAAGAGTTAAGGTCAGAAGAAGAAGCTCAAGTGCCTTAGAGTGTTAATTGGCCCCACTGAGGCCCATTACTGACAAAGTCTGCCCATGGATGGGTTAGAGTAGAAAATTGCAGGCTGTGATTAAAGGTGGACTGAGGTGCTGTGCAGGTGGATATGATGCTAAGTAAAGCCTTGATGTATTTTATCAAGCAGAACAGCCAGCCCCACAGAAGTGGGATTCTGTCCCCTGCACTGCCCCAGGGCTCTTTCTGGGCCAGTGTCACATGGGGTGTGTGATGCAGGGTGTGGTACAAGGGTACCACAGCTCCCAGCATCCTGGGGGGTGCAAGGAAGCAATGAGGCCCCAGTTCCATGAGATGAGCATGTCTCCTTTCAGGCTTTGGGGGCAGAGACAACTGCCACAGCCAGGTGTGGTGGGTTGACCCTGGCTGGAGCAGATACCCACCAAAGCCACTCTGCCAGTCCCCCTCTTCAGTTTGACAGGAGATACAAAATCTAACAAGATGCTCATGGGGTGAGGTAAGGGCAGGGAGAGATCATTCAGCAATTATCATCACAGGCAAAAGAGACTCAGAGAGGAATAAAATTCATCTTATTACCCCATCAAAACAGAGTAGGGTAATGAGAAATAAAGCCAAATGTTAAAACACTTCCCCCAACCCATTCCTTCTTCCCTGGCCCATCTTTATTTCCAATTTCTCTTCCTCCTGCCCTGGACTGACACAGGGGTACATGGAATGGGGGTTGTGGTCCATTAATCACATGTGGTCTCTGCTGCTCCTTCCTCCTCACGGGGAGGAGCCCTCACACACTTCCCCCGCTCCAGTGTGGGATCCCTCTTGAAGAGACACTCTTCCATGAACTGGAGTAGAGCAAAGTTTTGGTAGCAGGGGGGCTACAAGGGTGGTTCTTGCAAGAAGCTGGTAGAAGCTTCCCCTAGGTCCAACAGAGCCAATACAAGCTGGCTCCAAGATGAACCCACCACTAACCCAGTACGAGCCAATGGGCAACGGTGTAGCACCTCTGTGATAAAATAGTTAAGAAGGAAACCAAAAGAAACCCAAGAAGTGGACACTTGTTGCTGCTAGAGAGAGAAGTGAGAAGATGTGAGAAACCCTGCAGACACCAAGGTCAGTAAAGTAGAAGGGGGAGGAGGCACTCCAGGCATTAGCAGTCTGTGGAAAAGACTATGGTGAGGTAGGCTGTCCTTCTGAAGCCCATGGAAGATGGTGGGGAGTAGAGATTCCACCTATAGCCCATGGAAGAGCCCATGCAAGAGCAGGTGGTGACACCTGAAAGCAGCTGTGACTCAGTGGGAAGTCCATGCTGGAACAAGCTCCTGGCAGGACCTGCAGCCCATAGAGAAATGAACCAACACTGGAGCAATCTTTCTGTCAGGACTTTTGACCCCAAGAGACACCCACACTGGAGCAGTCTGTTCCTGGAGGTCTGCACCCTTGGGAAGTTCGGGAAGAACTGTAGCCCATGGAGGGACTCATGTTAGTGACTGGAAAAGGGGTACAAGCCATCCGCCTCTGGAGACTGAATCATAGAATCTCCTGAGTTGGATGGGACCCATAAGGACCATTGAGTGCAGCTCCTGGCTCCCCACAGGACCAGCCAATTCAGAGTATGTGACTCAGTGCATTGTCCAGACGCTTCTTGAACTCAGTCAAGCTCAGTCTTGTGGCCACTTCCCTGGGGAACCTGTTCCAGTGCTCGACCACCCTCTCAGTAAAGAACTTCTTCCTAACAACCAACCTAAACCTCTCCTGTCCCAGCTTCATGCTGTTCCCTCAGGTTCTGTCACTGGTCACCAAAGAGAGGGGATCCAGGCCTGGCCCTTCACTCCACCTCATCAGGAAGCCACAGGCCGTGATGAGGTCTCCCCTCAGCCTCTACTTCTCCAGGCTGTACAAACCAAAGGACTTCAGGCTCTCCTCGTAAGATTGCCTCTCCAGACCCTTCACCATTCTCACTGCCCTCTTCTGGACACTCTCCAATAGCTTTTGTGCCCCTCTTGTACCACGGTGAAAACACAGGGAGAACAGAAGGGGAATGGAGTACTTAAAAACCAATTCTTTGGATGTTTCCTTGGAAGCAACACAGGATGAAAAGCCCACCCTTCAGGCACGGAGTGCAGTACATCCCCTTTGATTGAAGAGCAGCTCTTGCAAATGCAACATCTGAGAGAGTGTTATCCAATGGTCAGAATCACAGAATCAAACCTCAGAACAAGCAGTGTAAAGCAAAGAATTCTCTGTGAGTGGGATTATTGGAAGGGAAAGCAGAAGACTCCTGGCCTAAGATAAATTCTGGTAAAAGTGCAGAGAATGGGAGACAGGTTATTGTTGATGAAGCAACTTCCATTAGGATGGATTCCATAGTGCAACCTGGAGCTCCTTGTTCCTCATGCTGAAGATGAGGAGGTTCATTGCTGGGGACACTACTGAGTACAGAACAGGAACCACCACGTTCATTGGTGTGGAAGAGAAGGAGGCATGATTCAGGTAGGCAAACATACCAGTGCTGATAAAGTGGGACACCATGGCCAGGTGAGGGAGGCAGGTGGAAAAGGCTTTGTACTGTCCCTGCTGCGAGGGGATCCTCAGCACAGCCCTGAAGATCTGCACATAGGACACCACAATGAACACAAAACAGCCAAATTGTACACAGACACTAACAACTATAAGCCCAGCCTCCCTGAAGTAGGCATTAGAACAGGACAGCTTGAGGATCTGGGGAAATTCACAGAAGAACTGGTCAATGACATTGCCCTTGCAGAGGGGAAGTGAAAATGTATTGCACGTGTGCAGCACAGCACAGAGAAACCCACTGCCCCAGGCAGCTGCTGCCATGTGGACACAAGCTCTGCTGCCCAGGAGGGTCCCGTAGTGCAGGGGGTGGCAGATGGCAACGTAGCGGTCATAGGCCATGACAGTGAGAAGAAAGTACTCTGCTGTAGCACAGAAAAAAACCCCAAAAAGACCTGTGCAGAACATCACATGTAAGAGAGATGGCCCTGGTGTCCCAGAGGAAGTTGGCCATGGCTTTAGGGACAGTGGTTGAGATGTATCCCAGGTCGAGGATGGAGAGGTTTAGGAGGAAAGTGCAGGACTCTGCACTTGGCCATGTTAAACCTCATCCCGTTTGTCTCAGCCCATTGGTCCAGTCTGTTCAGATCCCTCTGAAGAGCCTCCCTACCCTCAGGCAGATCAACACTTTCTCCCAGCTTAGTGTCATCTGCAAACTTACTGAGGGAGCATCCAATCCCTTCATCCAGGTCATGGATAAAGATGTTGAACAAGACTGGACCCAGGACTGAGCCCTGGGGCACGCCACTCATGACTGGCCTCCAGCTGGATTTAATTCCATTTACCACCACCCTTTAGCTCTGTCTGCCCAGCCAGTTTTTAACCCAGCTGAGGGTCCACCTATCCAGGCCAGTGGCAGCCAGTTTCTCAATCAGAATGCTGGGAGAAACCGTGTCAAAGGCTTTACTGAAGTCCAGGTAGACACATCCACAGCCTTCCCCTCGTCCATTAAGCAGTTCACCTTGTCATAGGAAGAGATCAGCTTCTTCAAGTATGATCTGCCTTTCCTAAACCCATGTTGACTGGGCCTGATCCCCTCTCCATGATGACCCTCTCCATGGTCTTCCCCGGGAGTGAGGTCAGACTGACAGGCCTGTAGTTCCCTGGGTCCTCCTTCCACCCCTTCTTGTCTATGGGTGTCACATCTGCCGGCCTCCAGTCAAGTGCAACTTCCCCAGTCTGCCAGGATTGCTGGTAGATCATGGAAAGGGGTTTGGCAAGCACACCTGGCAGCTCCCTCAGCACCCTCGGGTGAATCCCATCAGGTCCCATTGACTTGTTAGTGTCTAACTGGCCAAGCAGGTCACTCATCATTTCCTCCTGAACCATGGGAACTTTGTTATTCTTCTTCTCCCCATCAGCCAGTTCCTGAGGATGAGTACTCAGGAATATCCATCTTGACTATTAAAGACTGAGGTAAAGAAGGAATTAAGGACAACAGCCTTGTCCTCATCCCTTGTCACTAATGTTCCCTCTATGGCCAATAAGGGATGGAGATTCTCCTTTCCCCTCCTTTTACTGTTAATATACCTATAGAAGGACTTTTTATTCTCTTTTACAGAATTGGCCAGTCTGAGTTGCAGTTCAGCTTTAGCCCTTCTGACTTTCTCCCTACATGATCTCACCAAATTCCTATAGTCGTCCTGCCCCTTCTTCCAAAGCTCATATTTCCCCCTCTTTTTCCTAATATCTTCCTGGGGTATTCTGGAAAAGAGGGAAAGACACTGAGTCCCTCCCTTGGCTGGGGAGAAATCCTTCTGTCCTTCAGAGTTCTTTCCCCTGATCAAAGCAGAGCTGGTCAGGAGAATCACCCTTCCTTGAGGAGGCAGGACCCCCAGGCAGTGATGGGGAGGGGGCTCTTTCCCTTGTGGAGTGTAGGGGGTATAACAAGTGTGTATGTAGGTGGGATGACAAGGGGGATGACAAGTTGGGCAGCCATCTGCAAGCACACAGGAAGTGCTAAGAAAATGGAGCTTCCCTTCAAACATCCCACTAGCAGCCCCTGTATACCATTGGGCTCAGGGCATTTCTTCCAAGGAACTGGTCCAAACTCTACCAGAGATAATATTCTCGAACTAAAAGCATCCAAGTTTGAAACTGGTAAATGTCCAGTAATAGCTCTAAACCAAATATGCGAGGGCTGAAAGCATTCCTGGCTTGAAACCTACCCAGGTAAGACACCAGCAGCCCCATTAACACTTCATCTCAGGGCTTTTATGCTCAAGGGTGTCATCCTAACAGTGCCTGTTGTCATTTTCAGGCTCTACCAGTGTCCATCTTCAAAACCTCTAATCATCCAGCAACAGCTCCCAAACAAAAGTGTGAGAGCTTAGAGATGTTTCTGCCCTGAAACCTGCTCCAGGGGTCGACTAGCAGCCCCAGCAACTGTTAGGATCAGGGCATTCCTAGTGGGGGGAATGGTCCTAACAGTGCCTGATGTTGTTTTCAGGCTCCACCAGTGTCCATATTTGAAACTTCTAAATGTCCAGCAATAGTTCCTAAAGAAAAGGGGTGAGGGCTGAAAGAGGTTCCTGGCTTGAAACCTCCCTTGTTAGCACTCTAGCCGCCCCAGTAATCTTGGGGCTCAGCTTTCTCCTTACCAAGGTAATGTCCTAACAGTGCCTGGCATCATTTATGGGCTCTCCAATCCTCCAACTTTGAAACTTCTCAACGTCCAGCAATAGTTGCCATACAAAAAGGGTTGATGGCCAAAGACAATCCTGACCTGAAACCTCCCTAGGTAACCCACTAGCAGCATGAGGAACCTTAAGACTCAGCACATTCCTAGCCAAAGGAACAACCCAAATACTGCCTGATGTCATTGCATGACTCTACAGTCCTCCACCTTCAAAACTGCTAAACTGCACTAACAGTTCCAAAACAAAATGTGCAAGGGAGGAAAAGAGTTCCTGGCCTGTAACTTCCCCATGTAGACTAAAAACAAGACCATGGATTTTGGAGCTAAGAGCTTCCAAGGGAACAGAACAAACAGTGCCTGACTTATGTTCAGGCTGTAAAAGCATCAAAATTCAACTATGCTAAACATCCAACAATAGCTCCCAAACAAAAGGGGCGAGGGTAAAAAATATTCCTGGCCTTAAACCTCCCCAGGTACCTCACAAAACACCCCAAAACTAAAGAGGTACTGAATACAAGAAGACCAATCTCCCTGGGGTAGGCATCTGAGCATGCAGGGCTGAGGATCTGGGGGATTTCACAGCAGAACTGGTCACCAGCATTACCCTTGCAGAGGGGGAGGGAACATGTCTTGGTTGTGAGCAGCACAGCGTGGGACATCAAGTCAGAGATGAGATCACAGAATGATCCCCATGAGGAGAGGAGAGAGCCTAGAAGAACAGATCTTCTCCTGCTGAGCTGGGCCAGGCTCCTGGGACAGTAGGAGCTCATGGCAACCTGACAGAGCTACAGAGAGACAGCTGTGCCCAGGAGCAGATCCTCTGCCAAGCACACAGGGCTGGGGACACTGCCTGGAGGCACCGAGGGGAGACCTGTGAGGCTGAGAGAGCTGATGGATGCTGAGAGCTCACTGGAGGAGAAAAATCCACAGCCTCTCCCTGGTATGCCTGTGAGTGCAGGGCAATGCAGGTTCTGTTCCTGGAGGGATCTCCTAAAGCTGGGACATGGGGCAGTGTGTGGGGTCTGTCAGGAGGACAGGTTCTCTATAGGACCAGAAGGTGCTGCCTGGAAGGGATGCCCTTCTGCCCCATCAGAGGGACAGGGCAGGACAGCTGTCTTCTCCTGGGCATGGTTGAGGGGTGCCCAGGGCTGTCCTTGTTGCAGGATCCCTGTGACCCAGGGTCTGGTTGCTGGGGCAGGGACTCTGCTGCTGCCAGGGTCAGCACTCAGCCTGCCTGCTGGGCTTTCCACAGGGATATAGACAGCACCTCTGGGTTGAAGGACTCCCAGGGAAGGGCAGGGGAAGGTCCTTCTGCTGTAAGAAAGTGCTGCATGGGTCAGCTTTGCTCCCAGCCAGAGCTGATCCTTGAGAAATGCCAAAGAGAATATTTCTCCAAAGGCAGAGTCTTTGCTTTGACTTTTCCTCTCCTGTGGGCTGTGCTGAGTGTGGTAGATGAGAACTTATTTCTCCCCTTGAGAATATGCAGTGAAAACTTGATTCTCATGAAGATGTCGGAGCCTGGCCTGAGTCCTGCACACACAGAGGTTCCCTGGGGCAGTGCCCTGATGCCAGGAGGGGTCTGCAGAGCAGAGCTGAGCACAGGGCAGGTTGGATGAGGTCTGTGAGCACAGAGCAGGAGGTGAGATGGGCAAAGAGAAACAGCTGCAGGGACAGCTCCAGGCAGCAGAGACATTGTCAGGGAGGGAGAAGGAGCAGCTCCCTGAAACGCCCTGTCAGTGGGGATTTGAGACCTCCCTGACATCCCTCGCACTGCAGACACTTTCCCACAGCAACCACCAGGTTTCTGCCACCCAGAACAGACTCTGCAGCCAGAGTTTCAGGGGTTCAAGATGAGTCTTCTCCTTGTTAGCCGGATGCCCATTGAGGAGAAACACTTGTGTCTCTGTCTGTCCCTGTCCTTCCAGCCCTGGCTCTAACACTTCTTGCTGTTTCACCTCCTGTCCTTGCTGCCTTTGTCCCAACATTACCTGGGGTTCTGGGAATCTCCATTGGTGTGGCTGGCACTGAGCTGACCCAGGACACACATCTGAGGACTAAAGACTTTCCAGGGGCTCCTGCTGGGCTGCAGCTGCCTCCCACAATGGCACCGCTCTCTCAGGGACTCTTGTGCCCCAGAGAGGAGCCCCATGCAGGAGACATCTCGGCACAGAGGCCGTGGCAATGCCACTCATCACCTGTGTGTGGGCAGCTGCACTGAGCCCTGTGTGTCCCTGGCTGGGAGCGGGGAGCTGAGATCCTCCTTGGGTAGGATGAGACCGCAGGAGGGCTTTGGAGCTCTGCCCTGCGAGACTGGATTCCTCAGCTCTCTGTGGGGTCCAGTTTCTTCTGCAGGGATCTGCAGGGTGTGATCACAGAGTGTCCAGCACAGGGCAGCTGAGAGCAGGGCTGATGGACAGAGCAGCTCTCCCCACTCTGCACTCAGGGGAAGGTTTCACTGGCACTACAGCAGAAATGTCAGGGAGTTCTGACAGGAGAAACACTCCTCAGCTCATTCCTATCCACAGGGGATTTAGTCTGAGATCAGGCCATCCTTCTATTTCCTGACTGCTGCAAGGCAGGACTGAGTTCTCCAGAGCCCACAGCCAACCCTCCTCCCAGCAGTGGCACACTCAAGCCAGCACAAAACAGACTCACAAAAGGGACCTGACAAATGTCTTCCTGAATCCAGAGAGTCAATCTGAGGGTGTTCCCTATGTGGTTTTCCTTTGAGAAGAGTTCCCTAACTTCTCACTGTCCCTTTTCCTCCTCGGACAGGTCTCCACACTTGATGGCAGCAGATGTCCAGCAGCAGCAGCTCCATCAGCCAGTTCCTCCTCCTGCCCTTTGCAGACACACGGGAGCTGCAGCTCCTGCACTTCTTTCTCTTCCTGAGCATCTACCTGGCTGCTCTCCTGGGCAACAGCCTCATCATCATCACCATAGCCTGTGACCACCACCTCCACAGCCCCATGTACTTCTTCCTCTTCAACCTCTCTGTTACTGACCTTGCCTACATCTCCACCACTGTTCCCAAAGCCATGGCCAATTCCTTGTGGGACACCAGGGCCATTTCCTACACAGGATGTGTGGCTCAACTCCTTTTCTTTGACTTTTTGATTGCAACAGAGTACTATATTCTGACTGTCATGGCCTATGACCGCTACGTTGCCATCTGCCACCCCCTGCACTACGGGACCCTCCTGGGCAGCAGAGCTTGTGTCCACATGGCAGCAGCTGCCTGGGGCAGTGGGTTTCTCAGTGCTGTGCTGCACACAGCCAATACATTTTCTCTGCCCCTCTGCCATGGCAATGCCCTTGACCAGTTCTTCTGTGAAATCCCCCAGATCCTCAAGTTCTCCTGCTCAGATGCCTACCTCAGGGAGATTGCTGTCATTGTGGTCAGTGTCTGTTTAGCCTTTCTGTGCTTCGTGTTCATTGTGGTGTCCTATGTGCAGATCTTCAGGGCTGTGCTGAGGATCCGCTCGCAGCAGGGACGGCACAAAGCCTTTTCCACCTGCCTCCCTCACCTGGCCGTGGTCTCCCTCTTTGTCAGCACTGCCTTCTTTGCCTACCTGAAGCCCCCCTCCATCTCCTCCCTATTTCTGGACATGGTAGCGACGTTTCTTTACTCAGTGGTTCCACCAGCAATGAACCTCCTCATCTTCAGCATGAGGAACCAGGAGCTCAAGGATGCCCTGTGGAAACTCAGGACTGGGCGTTTCTAAGCTGCTCATCTTCTGCACATTGCTGGCCATGGTAACTCATGTTAGGATCAGTCTGTATCTAGTGGGTTTATTAGTGTTTGGGGATTTTTTACTCTCAGTTTGCCTGAGCTATAATAACATCTGACGCCAGTGAGGGAACTGCTGGGCTTGGGGAAGAGCAAGGTTCTCCATACAGGGTTGGATCTCAAGACACTGCTTTTCCTCCCTGTCCAGATCTCCTTATCACACAGATACCCATCACAGAATGCTGCTGTCACTTCTTGTATCAATTGAGCCAAGACAGAAAATACCTGTGACTGGAAAGAAGGTCCTCCATGGCAAATTCCTTTGAAATCTTCATCACTAAACACCTAACAATAATCCAATTAGTTGTAGAAGTCTTGAGTTTTTTAATGAAAGGGACTCTTAGAGAGAGTTCGTCTATGCTTGGGAGGAGAGGTGGGGATGAATGGAGCGGAAAGTCAATCAAAACCTAGACCTTTTTGCTTACAGTTCCAAACCACAGACCCGCCAACATGAAAATTAATTCCACCCCAGCCAAAATAATGTCAGGAGAAGATGTGTTCTGATGGAAATGTTTCTGTTCATCAAATCCCAGAGTTTCTCAAGGTATGTTTGCAGGGAAACTCCACTTTGTTCACAATTCATGTGTGCTTGCATATGGCTCTCCAACTGCTGGTGCCTCTAACAAAAAATGACAGCACTAGGTGTTAAAGAACCTGGGACTCTATTGCTGGACATTCAGCATGTTTGAAGGTCAATGAAGGTAGAGCCCAAAATTGACATCAGGTATTTTTAGGACCATTCTTGTGGCTAGGAATACCTGAGGTCCAAGCTTACTGTTGCTCCTAGTGCAGTACTTGGGAAGGGTTCAGGCCAGGAACATCTTTCACCCCTCGCACCTTTTGTTTGGGATGTGTTGCTGTACGTGTAGCAAGGTCAAAGTTGGTCAATAGTACAGCCTGAAAATGACATCAGGCACCATTAGGATGATTTCATCGCCTATGACAGCCCTGAGCCGCAAGATTATTGGGTCCTAAGGTTTCTGGGTCTGCTAGTGGGCTACCCTGGGACGTTTCAGGCCAGGAAGATTACTAGTCCCTCGTAACTTCTGTTTGGGAGCTAGTGATGGATGTGTAGCAGTTTCAAAACTAGAAGCTGGTAGAGCTGAAAACTGATGTCTAGCACTGTTATCACCATTCCATTGTCTATAAAAGCCCTAAGCCCCAGCATTACTGGGGCATCTTTTGGCCTCTCTGGGGAGGTTTCCAGTCAAGAAGATCTTTAGGCCCTTGTACCTTTTGACTGGGAGCTATAGCTAGATGCTTAGCATTTCTGAAGGGGGATGCTGTTAGAGCCAGAAAATATCATCAGGTCTTGTTATGACTGTTCACTTAGGCAAGGAAAGCCCTGGTCCCCAAGGGTGCTGGGACTCCTAGTGGGCTACCTAGGCAGGTGTCAGGCCAGGAACATCAGTCATCCTTTGAGCCTTTCATTTGTAAGCCATTACTGGACATTTAGCAGTTTCAAAGAGGGAGGCTGTTAGAGCCTGAAAATAACGATAGACAATGGTAGGACCATTACCTTGGTAAGGACAGACCTGAGTCTCAAGGTTCCTGGAGAATCTGGTGGGCTACCTACTGGGGTTTGAGGGCAGGAACATCTTTCAGCCCTCTAATTTTTCAGTACAGGGGGGTGGGGGGGATATTTATTTCTGGAGGTTTAGCAGTTTTGAATCTGGATACTGTTAATGTTAGGAAATGATGTCAGGCACTGTTAGGACCATTCTGTTATCTTTGAAAGACGTGAGCCCCAAGGCTACTGGGTCTGCTAGTGGGCTACCTGGGGAGGTTTCAGGCCAGGAAGATTACTAGGCTCTCACAACTCTTCTTTGGGAGCTATTGCTGGATGTTGAGCAAGGTCAAATGTGGATGCTGGTAGAGTCTGAAAATGACATCAGGCACTGTTAGGACTGTCCTAGCAAGCAAATCCCTGATCTCCAAGGTTACTAGGGTAGCTAGTTGGCTACCTGGGGAGGTTTCATTTCAAGGAACTTTTTTCAGCTCTCTCACTTTTTGTTTGGGAGATGTTGCTGAACGTTTGGAAGTTAGACGCTGGTAGCACCTGAAAATTACAACAGCCACTCTTAGGACTGTTGTGGTTTCACCCCGGCTGAGAGCCGAGATCCACGCAGCTGCCTGCTTTTCAAAGGAAAAGAGCAGGGGAAGAGGGAAAGGTGGGGTGAGAGGCAAGGGAAGGGAAAAGGAAGGGGCAAATAACAACCCCAAAACCAAGAAACAAAGAGGCCCGTGGGTTGGGATAAGGACAGTTTACTAAGATAAGAGAAAGATAAAATATAACAATGCTAACAGGACTTTAGAGCAAAAATATATGAAGCTGTTGGTACACAATGCAGTTTCTCACCGAACCCACAGCTCAGGCCGTGCCACCCAGAGCCGTCCCGGAACCCGACCGTCCCCCACGAACCGTGCGTCCCGGAGCCGCCCCCGTTCTTCCTCCCGTCAGCCCCCGATATCCTGGGCAGGACGTAATTGGCCTGGAATACTCTCTTTGATCAGTTAGGTCACCTGTCCTGGCTTCGCCCCTCCTTTCCCATGAAGAGCTGAGAAAGTCCTTGACTGTCTGACAGCAACTAGAAACATCAGGGTGTTATCAGCACTGCTTTCATTTTAACTCTCAAACACAGCATTCCATCCGCTGCTACAAATGAAGTGAACTCCATCCTGACCAAAACCAGGACAAGGACTTATCTTTGTAAGGACAGTCTTGAGTCCCAAGGTTCCTGGGGGTGCTAGTGGGATACCTGGGAGGTTTCAGGGCAGGAACATCTTTCTACCCTCAAACCTCTTCTTTAGGAGCTATTGCTGGACATTTATCAGTTTTAAATATGGACATCAGGCATAGTTAGGACCATTCCCTAGGCAAGGAAAGCCCTGAGCACAAAGGTTACTGCAGCCGCTAGCGGCCTCCTGGGGAGGTTTCAGGCCAGGAACATCTGTCAACACTCAAAGCTTTTGCTTTGGAGCTGTACTAGGACATTGAGCAGTTTCTAAGGTGGACGCTGGTAGAGCCTGGAAATGGTGTCAGGAGCTTTTGGGATCGCTCCCTTGGGTAAGAATCACAGAACCATAGAATGACAGAATGTTAGGAGTTGGAAGGGACCTCAAAAGATCACCTAGTCCAACCTCCCCTGCCAGAGCAGGATCACCTAGATTAAATCACACAGGAACACATCCAGGAGGGTTTGAATGTCTCTAGGACCGTCTGTCCCAGTGCTCCATCACCCTCACAGTGAGAAAGTTTCTCCTCACATTCACATGGAACTTCCCCTGCTCCAGCTTGCTCCTGTTGCCCCTTGTCCTATCGCTGGCCATCACTGAGAAGAGCCTGGCTCTGTCCTCCTGACTCTCACCCTTTGCATCATTATAAACATGAATAAGGTCACCCCTCAGTCTCCTCTTCTCCAAGCTAAAGAGGCCCAGCTCCCTCAGCCTTTCCTCATAAGGAAGGTGTCCCACTCCCTTAACCCTCTTGCTGGCCCTGTGCTGGACTCTTTCAAGGAGATCCCTGTCCTTGAACTGAGGGGCCCAGAACTGGACACAACATTCCAGGTACAGTCTCACCAGGGCATGGGAGAGGGGGTAAAGGACCTCTCTTGACCTACAAATCACACACTTGCTGGTCCCTCGTAGTGGCACCCCAGGATGCCATTGGCCCTCGTAGCCGGGAGGGCACCTTGTTGGCTCATGGTCATGCTGCCCCCATGTCCCTCTCACCTCGGCTGCTCCTCAACAGGCCAGTCCCCAGCCTATACTGGTACCTGGGCTTGTTCTTCCCCAGATGCAAGACCCTACACTCCCCCTTGTTAAATCTCAGTAAACTTCTCCCCACAAGTAGTAATACCAAGAACAACTCCAAATCTACAAAAGAGTCGTGAGGCAACCACAATCCTGCCCTGCTGTCGTGCACTGGGGAGCTGGAAGAAGCTTCCTGAAGTTTGACCCAAAAGAAGTTAACCCTGATGAAACTTGTGGGTTATACTGTACTCAGTGGGGAAATCAGACACTTGGGAAGGGGCTGCCACCCGGTGGGAAGAGATGGAATAGCTGGATGAATGGGTAAGGTGAAGTGTAGGCTCTAGGAGCTGGGAAAGTATAATCCAGGAGCACAGCACCAACTGGGATCCACCTGGCTGGAGAAGAGCTCTGTGGAAAGGGACCTGAGGCTTCTTATGAATCAGCAGCTCACTAGGAATAAACAGGGAAATGCTGAGGCAAACGAGGTGCATCAGCATGGGTATGACCGGCGGAGATAAAGAAGTCGCTGTCCCACTCTACTCAGCACTTGTCAGGCCACGCCTGGAATACTGGGTGCAGTTTTGGTCACTTGTGGGAAAAGTAAGGGAGGATTCTGCAGCTGCGGAACTACACAGTGTAGCAAGCGACCAAGATCTGATAGCCTTGGTTGGGCGAGAGCCGTGGGAGACATGAAGGTCGGAACGTCTTGAAACCTTGGGAGGCGAGAGACATTCCATTGTGCTGACAGTGTAACTGCAGCTGCAGTCTGAAGATAACCTCTAACCCAGACGACATCAGTAACCTGTGAAAAGCCTTTTGTTGATTCTGTGTTAGCCAATCAATGCAGAACTCACTAAGCTTAAACGCATCTAGAAAGTATATAAACTGCTGTGTGTGTGTAATAAACTGATCACTTGCTTACATTAAGCGGTGTCCCGTCTCTCTGTTGCGGCAAATGGTGACCCCGACGTGATTCGATCCAAAACGGACCGGACGACTCGGCATCCGAAGAATCGGAAAAACTGCCTATTGGGCAGCCGGTCGCAACTCCCGCAGAACTACAGAGTAAGCTGCTGAAACGGAAGCAGAAGCCGGCCGGCGAACAATCCCTCAAGGAAAAGAGGTGAGCTGCGGGTAATCAGGATGGGAGGTCAAGTTTCGACCCCCGTAGAAAGAGACGTATATGAACTTATGAAAGCTTTATTAGCTAAACATGATAAGACTATTTCGGGTCATGATCTTAGATGTACCTTGAAGTGGGTCCAAGTTAAAATTCCCACCATTACTGCATCAAATATTTTTACAACGGACATATGGGACTCCGTGGGTGTTAAACTTTGGGACGGAGCCACAAAGGGCGACCCCCAGGCACAAAAACTGCTCCCTTGGTGGAGAATTATATTTGAAACTTTAAAAGAACAAGAGCGCTCTAACAGAGCAAATAAATCGCCTGGAAAAGACCCTGACGGGGACGACTCCCCTGTCCTTCTTTCAGCCCCACCGGAACTGCCTCCCTCCCCTGAAACCGATCCTTCATTAGTGCCAAAGCCATCCTCAAACAAAAGGGTGTTAGCAAATTACCCTCCTGAAGACGACCCCTTTGATCCTGGTCCTTCAGACCCGGAGGATGAACCTGATTTATTCCCCCCTGACCCTCACAACGTATGGACCAAAATCAAACGGCAAGCGTTACGGGAAGGGGATTTGGAAATGGCACAAAAAATCGTGGCACCGGTCATATATCAAGGGCGCGGGCGCGGGGCTCAGTGGGAACCTTTGTCTTTTTCTGTGATTAAGGAATTGCGTCGTACGGCTACGGAGTACGGTTTATCTTCTCCCTACTTTGTTACTATGCTATCGTCTGTTTTCGATACTTATACTATGACACCCCATGATCTTAAAGCTCTCGCACAATTACTGTGTACACCCACACAATATACCTTGTGGGAATCTCAATGGAGACAGGGGTTACAGACCCTCCTGATTAGCTATGTAGGACATAATGATCCCAGTATGGCTGCATTGACTTTGGAGCATTTAACGGGGACGGGGCAGTACGCCGACCCCGTAGCTCAAGCCAGAGATATCCCGAGGGAAGCTCTGAGAGCTGTACGCGAGGAAGCAAAAAAGGCACTCTTAAAGACCCCTGATACTCAAAGACCACAAAAAGCCTTTACTGCTATAATACAGGAACCTCGCGAGTCTTATATGCAATTTATAGATAGACTGAGACTGGCATTAGAAAAACAGATTGACAATACAGAAGCGAGAGAAATATTACTTTTAAAACTGGCTGTAGAGAATGCTAATGCGGACTGTAAGCGAGTCTTACAGGCTTTACCAAACAGGAATCCTACTCTAATTGAAATGATTGAGGCATGCAACCGCATAGGGACGATGGAGCATAAATATGAGGCTATGGTCGCCGCCTTTGCCGCTATGGGACCCTCTCCCACCTGCTTTAACTGCGGAAAGCCCGGGCACCTTAAGAAAAGCTGCCTGATAAAGCCACAGACACAAGCCCCAGGCCCCTGTCCTAGATGCCAGAAAGGGCGACATTATGCAAAACGATGCCGCTCGAAATATAATGCCCAGGGGCAGCTCCTTCAGGGAAACAAGTCGCGGAGCGCGATTCCGCGGCGCGTGCAGAAACAAATCCCGCAATTCGCAGCTACACCACAGGGGGGAGTCCAAACACAGCCAATGCCACAGGTCTATGCCCAGCAACCTCAGGCTGTGCCGGAATGGACTTGGCAACCGCCCACACAGTAACATTACTCCACCTGCTGCCCACCACTAGTGACAGCGCTAATTTGGGAAAACAAAGTGCCCTGATCGTTGGTAGGTCTTCTACCACGCTTACGGGACTTTTTGTGCTCCCTGGAGTGGTGGACGCAGACGCAGTGGGCAATATTGCAATAATGGCTTGGACTCCTTCTCCCCCTTGTACTATTCCAGCAGGTAGCCGGATTGCTCAGTTGGTACCCTTTTTGGGACCACAAAAAGACCCTGCCACAGCCGAACTATTACCTGTTAGGACGGGCAATTTTGGGTCTACAGGCACCCCCTCAATTTATTGGGCACAGAACATATCTCATCAGCGCCCCACTTGCAGAGCTATTCTGATTCAGTCTGAACAAAGATATCCTTTACAAGGCATTTTGGATACGGGAGCTGATGTCACAGTTATCTCGCAGGCAAAATGGCCTCCACATTGGCCTTTGACTTCTACCCCTCAGGCCCTTGCAGGGGTGGGAGGAACCGGCACAAGTCGGCAAAGCCTCCACTCCGTCACTATTGAAGGCCCAGAGGGACGCATAGCCACAGTTAAGCCCTTTGTCTTACCAATACCAATGGTTTTATGGGGACGGGATGTACTAACACAATGGGGAATGACATTGAAAACACATTTTTAGGGGGGGCCATTGAGGAGCGCGACACTCTCAAAATCACATGGAAAACAGATACCCCTATTTGGGTGGATCAATGGCCCCTTCCTATTGAGAAATTGCGCGCTTTAAATAACCTAGTAGAGGAACAATTCCAAAAGGGTCATATCGTACCCTCTGTCAGTCCCTGGAATTCTCCTGTTTTTGTTATCAAAAAACCAAATGGCAAGTGGCGCCTCCTGCATGATCTTAGAAAAATTAATGATGCTATGGAAGATATGGGACCCCTCCAACCGGGGCTCCCCTCACCAACCATGTTACCTCGAGATTGGCATCTTACAGTGATTGATTTAAAAGACTGTTTCTTTAACATACCTTTGCACCCTCAGGATGCACCTAAATTTGCCTTTTCAGTTCCAAGCATCAATGTGCAAGAGCCTTTACGCAGATTCCATTGGGTAGTGCTGCCGCAAGGAATGAAAAATAGTCCAACAATTTGCCAATGGTACGTAGCAAAAATTTTAAGCCCAATAAGGAAGTCCATGCCTGCAATTTTAATTTACCATTATATGGACGACATTCTTGTGGCTGCATTCCATAAAGAGGACATGCAGAACGCCGTAGCCCTTGTCATTCAAGCTGTAAATGCAGCTGGATTCTGTATTGCTTCTGAAAAGGTTCAATCAATATCCCCATGGAAGTATTTGGGCTGGCTAATACGATCAAAAACTGTAGCACCCCAACCACTTACCCTAAACACAAAAATTACTACTTTGAATGATGTGCAAAAACTCCTGGGAACCATAAACTGGGTTCGTCCACTATTGGGAATCACAAACTCTGATCTTGAGCCTCTTTTTAACCTCTTGAAAGGAGACACTAACATTCGTGCTCCAAGAACATTAGATAAACCCTCTCAGAAGGCTATTGCGAAAGTGATTGAGGCTATTGAGTCTAGACAGGCACACCGTTGTGACTTAAACCTTCCTTTCTATTTAGCAATTTTAAATCCTGCACGACAGCCATACGCCCTCATTTTCCAATGGGATATTACAGAAAAAGACCCATTGTTAATCATTCAATGGATATTTTTATCACACCAACCTGCAAAAACTATACTTACGCAGCATGAGATGTTTGCCTCTTTGATTGTTAAAGCACGCCACCGACTACTAGCCTTGGCAGGAATTGACTTTGTACATATATACCTACCAGTAGTCAAGGCTTACCTTTCGTGGCTATACCACCGGTCAGACGTCTTTGCGATGGCCCTCGCAGACTACTCTGGACAAATCTCTTCTCACCTACCAGCTCATAAACTCTTACACCTTAACTTTCAACTCTCACAGAAACCAAAGCGAAGTGAGACACCTCTGGAAGCTTTCACAGTATTTACGGATGGGTCCGGGAAAACTCATAAATCTGTCATTATCTGGTGGGACCAACAGACCCAAAACTGGAACTCAGACATTTCTCTAGTACCGGGCTCACCACAAATTGTAGAACTTGCAGCAGTTGTACATGTTTTTCGTAAATGGTCAGAACCACTTAACATAATTACTGATTCTGCCTATGTTGCCGGAATAGTTCAACGCGCAGAAGCCGCTCTTTTATTTGATCTGTTACAGGAACTTATTGCCTTGTTGGATTCTAGGATAACTCCTTATTTTATTATGCATGTCCGCTCCCATACCACCTTGCCAGGCTATATAGCTGAAGGAAATAGACAAGCTGACCTATTAACCCTTACTGCACAAATTCTCCCAGATCTCTTTGCTCAAGCAAGGCTTAGCCATTCCTTTTTCCACCAGAATGCTGGAGCATTAAAACGCTCCTTCAACCTCACCACACAACAGGCTACAGAAATTATCGCCACATGTCCTGATTGCCAACGAGTATCTTTCCCATCAGTCGCGGGTGGAATTAACCCCCGAGGACTGCAAGCCTTACAGTTATGGCAAACTGATGTCACACACTATCCAGAATTTGGAAAACAGAAATATATACATGTTTCAATAGACACCTTTTTGGGAGCCTTATATGCATCCTGTCATATGGGAGAGAAGGCTCGTGATGCTAAACGCCACTTTTTACAAGCCTTTGCCACTTTAGGCATACCCCAAAAGATAAAAACAGACAATGGACCTGCATATATTTCTGCTACCCTAAAAACCTTTTTCAATACCTGGGGCATTACACACATTACAGGAATACCTCATTCCCCTACCAGTCAATCCCTTATTGAGCGCTCCCACCAGTCTTTAAAAAATATTTTACAAAAACAAAAAGGGGGAATGAGGCAGGCAACCCCAGGAGAAAGATTACAGAAAGCATTATATGTTTTTAATTTTTTAAATTGTTCCTTGATGGACCAAAATCCCCCTATTGTTAGACATTTTAATATGAGCCAAGAATTCACAGAATCAAAAAAGGCACCAGTTTTGATAAGAGACCTAGAAACAGGACAAATTTTAGGCCCTTATCCGCTTGTCACTTGGGGAAGGGGTTATGCCTGTGTTTCCACAGAACGTGGTCCGCGGTGGATCCCAGCGAGGAACGTTAAACCCTTTAGAGAACCACTGACGACGACCCCAGCTGAAGAGCCGGACGCGGATGTTCCGCCACCTACCTGAAGACTACTATCATGATACTCTTTTTGTTCTTGTTTGGGGCCGCGGTGAAAGCAAATCCTTTCCTCCATTTTTCCCTAAGGTTAACATATGGGTTACACTGGCCAACCTAACAGATCAAGATACTCTTTGTCTGGCCACTGCCTCCCCAGAGAATCCTTTCTCTACCTGTCTGGTAGGATTGCCACTTGATAATTGGACAAGATTGTGCGATCCAGTCCATCGATCCCTGATGACTAATCCCACAGACAATTGGGATGGGTGGACACCATATAGGCCACAACTTAGCTTAGAACCCCAAGAGATTGAACTATTAGGATCGGTAAAAATGGATTTTTGTGTTAAGTTCAATTATACAGGAAAGAATCAATCGCGGGTATGGGACGTATCCCCTGTGCATTCCATATTTCGTAATGAAACAGCTTGGTGTAATTATACATCACGCATCATATCACGGTCTGCAAATGTGCCTGTAGCATTGCCACCTGGCATATTCTTTATCTGTGGGGACCGGGCCTGGCCAAGCATACCCTCACACATTAAAGGAGGTCCTTGTAGTTTGGGACGTCTTTCACTCCTTACCCCCAACACATCTAGCATTTTACAAATGCGCAGAACTCACTCTAGGAAACAACGAGCTACGCATGCATTTACTTCTGAGTGTGATGATAGAGTAGATTTTTGGAACTTTGGACAACGCTTTACGGCCTCATTCCTTGCCCCTGGTGTCGCGTCTGCAAAGGCACTAGGCACCTTGGACAAACTGGGATGCTGGCTAGCAAAGCAGACCAATGCTACTAGTAAAGCACTTTCTGGTCTTTTGCTTGATGTAGATAGTGTACGACATGCTACTTTACAAAATCGTGCCGCTATAGGTTTTTTGCTTTTAGCTCAAGGCACTTACAATTGGTTTCATGACTGGGAAATTTCAGGAGGGATATTGTCAATGGTCAAATTTGGATTATTGGAATTGGTAATTATGGTATTTGTCTTACATTTACTGTCATGTTCATTGAGCTTTCTGCAAAGGGCCCTTGCAGAGACCTCAAAAAGCAGTTTTTGTAACACAGATACAGAAAAAAAAATTGGCAAGGAGGACAGTGGGCCTGCTAGCGGCCTGGCTCTCCTCACAGAAGACAATATCCTTGAATTCCCATAAGACAGGAAAATTACTCATGCTGAGAGGTATTTGGTAATTAAATTCTCAAACATACTGACCTTGAAGACAGAGGTACGCACTGCCTCAACCCAAGGAGGATTTTGAAGGCATGTGTTGTATGAATCTTTCAGACCACTCGGAATCAATCCATGCCAGCATACAACAACTTAAAAACAGAGTCATGAACCTCCGAGAAGATGATAGATGGGACTGGCTAGACCAGCTGTTTTCTAGCTGGGGTTTCACAGGGTGGATAAAAAGCTTAATTAAAACAATGCTATATGTAGTACTTGTTATTTTGTTGTTTTTAATATGTTTGCCGTGTTTTTTACAGTGCGTACAGACAATGATTTCTAACTCTATTCACAAGGTTCTTATTGTTCAACAGAACGGGGGAGATGTGGGAAAAGTAAGGGAGGATTCTGCAGCTGCGGAACTACACAGTGTAGCAAGCGACCAAGATCTGATAGCCTTGATTGGGCGAAAGCCGTGGGAGACATGAAGGTCGGAACGTCTTGAAACCTTGGGAGGCGAGAGACATTCCATTGTGCTGACAGTGTAACTGCAGCTGCAGTCTGAAGATAACCTCTAACCCAGACGACATCAGTAACCTGTGAAAAGCCTTTTGTTGATTCTGTGTTAGCCAATCAATGCAGAACTCACTAAGCTTAAACGCATCTAGAAAGTATATAAACTGCTGTGTGTGTGTAATAAACTGATCACTTGCTTACATTAAGCGGTGTCCCGTCTCTCTGTTGCGGCACTATTGGTTACCTAAAGAGAGGGGGGGGGTCCTACCTTTCCGTACAGCCCGAAATCTTCCGACCGCCAGGCCCTATCTACCGACACACCCAAATACATTATTTGAGGTCAAAAGTAAGAAAGCCATTTTATGTATTAACAACTGTGAGAAGAAACTAAATAACATAATAAGTATCCTTTGGAAGTTAGGTAGGTGAGTGGGCTATTAATTGGTGCTCCTGTTTTTTCCCTAGGCTACTCTGCCAGCCAGCAACAGCACAACACCGCAAAAATCATAAAGCCAGTGTTCTCATGCCCACTCAGTATTATAACCTAGAAGCTGGCCCTAATAGTGACCTTCCTGGACTAACAGCAGAACTGGTGGAGATGAAGCACATCCTGCCAGAACTGTATTCCATACACAGGCTGCACAAATCAAAGGTGACCGGACACCTTGTTTCTCTATTTGACTTTTAAATACCCTGGATACCTTACATTGTGTCTTCAGGCACTCTCAAAAACAGCGAGATCTAAACAGCTTGTATGGAAGACTGATTAAAACCCAAGGACAAGGCAGAGGGAGTTCAGTACCTGCCCTTTGGGTATACAGCGTATTCTTAAAGGACAGTACCACCCTGTCCTGAGCTGGAGCCTGTCTGTCAGGAAGGCACAGATGAGAGACTGGCACTTACTAAGGGACAGAGCCACCAGCATGATGTATTTTCTCACTGTCCTGGGCCACGGTGCAAACAGTGTGGGTGCAGCCCCAAGTGAGGCTGGACACAGCCAGCAGAGACCTGACACCCACTTCAAGACCGATGCCTTCCTCTAGACCTGCATTACAGCACCCTCTCTCCACAGCAGCAGCTGCTCAAGAACCAAGCTGCACCTAGCACAGCCCTTCCCAAGGACTGCCTCACCCCATCAATGCACCCCCACATCCTTCCAAGACAACATGCAGCCACAGAAGGAATTTCCCTGTGCCTGGCTGGGGCAGTACAGGATGATGTGGTCAGGTATGGGAAAAGACTGGACCGTGCTGGCGAGTGCCAGAAGAGTTTGGTGATTACCAAAGGAAAAGCAAAGAACACATGCAAGCCAACTGAGAACCCCAGATGTATTTTCTCAGCTTTCCTACCTACTAGGCTACAGAACCTGGCTTCTTAAACTAGCGGCGTTACAGCAGATAGGTAGACAGACACATGTACCATCAAGATACAACATTTTAGAGTCACTACCAAGCTCAGCCAAGGACATGTGACAGTCATTCATTATTATGTAACCTTGCATATGATCACCACAGTCAAACAGCACTCTGCTTTCCCTGCGCCTCCCAAAGTTTTACCATTACTCCAGTCATTTCTGTTTACAGACTTTTTCCAATAAGTAGTTCATCTTTCTTCCACTTCATTGGTATGATTTCTGATTTACAAGTACATTTTGAGCCCTATCAATTACTATTTTCCATCCATTCAATATGCACAAGGCTGACTGTACATTTGCTTATTTTCCTAGCTAAAATACCAGATGGCAGCAACTCATCAAACACTCTAAATACTTCCACTGTATTAATAACACTGCAGTTACCAACCAAAAGTGTTATCTCATTAAAAGAGATAAAGTGAGTTTAAGAAAATCTATTGTCTATAAATGCACATCAACTGGCATCAATTATCTTATAACTTCTTTTAATTTTGTAATGAGTCTTGCATCAGGCTTCTCGTTATCCTGCCTAGATTAATATTGGTCTGACAAGCCTATAATTATCCTGGTCATTGAATTTACCTATACTAAATACAGCACAGTATTATCTTATTTGCAGTCCTCTGGAACCTACCTAATATTCTGAGATTATTTGAAAATGAAAATTCTATTCATTTCTTCCCACTATGTATTTGTCTGGGAAGTATTCATGTCTCAACTTGTAAGGATTGTTTTTTTTAACAGATACATATAAAACCCAATATACACCTTAATTATTTCTATTACAGAGATACTGCCATCCCATTTTAAGAGTTGCTACCTTCTTTTTCTCTTTTTTATTTGCTTTATTCTCACATAAATGTATAAGTAATTTCTTCGGTCACTTCTTTTCAATAAAGATCACATGCAATTTTCTATCTATTTTTACCCTAAATTAGCAAAACACTTGTGCTGATGCACCATTTCAATCACACAGTGCAAGAAATTAAGGTCATTAACTTTTCATTTGAAGAATTGCAAGTGGATTTAATGGTGTAAAAAAAAAAAATCAGTTCTTCACTTATAAACTTACTTCCTTAAAAATAAGCAGACATAACGGGGCTTTGATGTACCAAGAAGTCACAACCTTAAGTTGCTAAAGTTTCCCCTGCCATCTGCACAAAACCATAGCAAGAAAAAAACAAACCCTGAAACATTTTCTTTCAAATTCTCATAAGCTTGTTTTTCGCATTTCTTTTCACAAAGAGGTAAAGGTAATTAGCCAGATTAGACTAAGAACTGTTTTAATTTTTTTGTTGAAATTTTGATTAAAAAAACTGTGACCATGTATCCTAATTGCTTCGAGTGCAGGTGTTAACAAATGATCTTATTCTATTCTTAAGAAGATAAAAAAAAGAGAAGGCTTAAGAAACACTCAGGCATTACACTACCAGATTTCAAATAGGTATCAACTATGATTTTGGTCTAGTTTAATTTAGACCTTCCTAACTGAGCTTCTCAGGACAGTAACCTAAATACATCAGCAAGCACTTATTAAAAGGGACCTTTCTGACTTTACAGTCAAAGTTACAAATAATGAAATGAATTGGCTTTGTAAGAAAAGAACAGAAAAAAAAGGTTTTGGAGCTTTTCCAAATCAAAACAGTTAACTTTGCTGTCAAATACAACGAAGTCATGAACTTGAAACCAAAGGCTAGTATATATTTGACTACATGGTTTCCCATTTACCTAGTATAGACAATTCCATGCATCGCAGCTTTAGCCCGAGATCTCCGTTTCATGGCATTTTGTCTCACTTTCACTACTTTCTATTTAATATGACCGAGTTCAGTTAGATAAGCAGCAGTTCACAATTCTTCTGTATTTGCTTTATCTTTATAGGTTTGCTTCGAGACAGACTGTTGTCTAGCAATAACTGTTCTCAATATCCCCAAAGCCCAGGCTTTCCCCTGCAAAACACTGTTTAGAAAATATTTTTCGGCACTCTGAAAGAATTAGAGGTTCTCATTTAAGTTTTATGACACAGAGGCCAGAAGCAGCATTAAAAATTTTAGGTCTAGAAGGGACATCCAAATGCCATCACAAATTCTAATCATATGCTGCTGGGACACCTAGTCTTGTAAGCATAAGTGTCTTTTGGCAAGGAGAAAATCCTTTGGGTACACATCACAACCTTGTTCTCACATCTGGCATTTTCCAACTGGAGGGTCACTTTTCAGCTCCTGTGACTTCCTTGCTTACCTTTACCTAAGTGCTGTGAAAAATGTGGATACACCCTTGCCTCCTGATTGCACAAGAGAATGCAGAGAACACAAACATAGCCATACACAAAGATCAATCAGAGGCTACATCCAAATTTTTAATCAGCCTGGGAAAATTTTATTATAAAGTACACACCAGCTGGAACTTAAGAGTTGCCTCCGTGTCTTTGCGCAGGGAAGCACTTGCTTGAGTGCTTAACACCAGCCTCATCTCGAAACAGTTATTTCAGTATCTCCATAACCTCTACAGACTTCAAAGCAGCAAACCCCACCACAGACGCACCCCATTCCCCAGTCATCTGAAAAAACATTTTCATGTCAGCACATGGGCTAATACTTTCAATAAGATAAGTTACATGCACATACCCAAGCAATCAGCAGAACCTGCATCCTTAGGACCTCCTGGCTTAGGTCTGGGTTTTGGCTGGTTCATTTCTCATCTGTGTCAGCACTGGAGGACCAGGAGCAACATCCAAGAGGAGTACCACTCTTATCAGTGATTATCATCAAGGACCAGCAATTTTCTGTTACTGTTTTTAAGTTACTTCTGGATTTCCTCCCCTTGCACAGTGTTTTTCACTGCTAGAGAGCATCACCAATGTACCAGTATTTATTTTTTTTTCAAGTTATTTTAACTGAAATAGGCTTTTATTCTAAGTTCTTTTTTTCATTAGTCTTTAACTCATTTGGACAACATGGAAAGGATCAGTTGTGCCATATGAATTGAAGCTACCACTAACCATCATATTTTCCTTCAGTAACCTGAATTTTCCTTCTCAACAGAATTACAAGGTTGGAAGAGACCTTTGAAGATCATCATGTCCAACCATTCCCATCCTATGCTAAACCATATCCCTAAGGACCTCATCAACCCTTTTTTTGAACACATCCAGGGAAGGTGACTCAACCCCCTCCCTGGGCAGCCTGTGCCAGGCCCTGACAACTCTTTCAGTAAAAATTTTTTTTCTAATATCCAATCTAAACCTGCCCTGGCACAGCTTCATGCCATTTCCCCTTGTTCTATCTTCTGTCACCTGGCTGAAGAGACCATCACCCACCGCTCTACAACCTCCCTTCAAGTAGTTGTAAGTGGTGATAAGGTCTCCCCTCAACCTCCTCTTCTCCAGGCTAAACATCCCCTCCTGGATTTTAACTTAATATTTGCATGAAAAACTTCTACCAGTTTTCTCCTGATCAGTATTAAAATGACCACAGTATATTTTTTTTGTCAAGTAAGGCCAGACTTAAGCATGGATTTTGCCTATTTCTGTAATGCTTCTACAACAGTAACTACTTCAAGTACTCCCTGCAACACAACAAAAAAACCCCAACCCTAAATGAAGTGTTAACAACACTTTTTTTTCTCCTACACCTCTGTCTGCTGTGTTTTTCTCAAATCCTCAGGTCCTAACCTACGTGATTACGTAAGTTCAAGCAGACCTATTTTAGTTTGCCTTTTTTGAAATACATTTACAGTTCTGTGATTGCTGAAAAAAAAATTTTCAAAACTCAGTTCAAATATTCCCACTCATCTATACACATACAGTGTTTCAAATCATCTGTTAAATCACCTGAAAAACATTGGGGTTTTTTACCTGAAAAATTAATTTCATGACTGGGGAACCTCAAGTGGAAGAACGACACAGGTTTTGCCAGCTGTAATTCCTTAAGCACAGCAGACAGCCTCAAAGTTTGACTTCGTCTAGTCAAGGAGAATAGATACGCACAGAGTGGCTCAGTGTTGAAGAGGAGCATCTTGTAAACACTGAACTTAAATATTTTGGGTTTGCATGCCGGAAACTGGATGTTTGCCAGTTACACATGCTGCAGACTAGAAGTTATTATACAGCTACAGGCACATGACATATCTCTGCACACAGCACTGTGAAAGTTAGAAAGGATTTCACCTTTCCCCACCCAGTGCTTATGGTTTCTGAGAATAAATAAATACATAAAAAGTATTTTCTCCAGGAATCATACTATAATAAAATAACCAAATGCAAGAAAAAAAATCAAATTTTTGAAAATTTTGAACTCAAATTTATAAATGTATTTGTGTATTCAAATTTTATAAATCTTGTTTTGTATGTACTATGACTCCATTTCACAGAATATAATACAAAAACTGATTTTTTCTTTCTTGTGGTTGATCTAAGATTCATTGCGGCTAATTCTGTTACACATTCTAGTGATTAAAACTGGAGTCACAAGCTGCTTCTTCACTTTCATTAATGCCAAAGTACCTCAGGGTTTTATTCAGTACCAAGAATAGAAGATTTGCCAGGAACTTAATAGTCAAAAACATTTTCCAGGGTAGTCCAGGGACTTCATATCAAGAACACTCCATGAGGTGGACTCTGCCTGCTCCTCATTCAGGTCTAGTAGCAATTATAAAGCCATAACATTAGAATGGCCTTTTTATTTCCTCCTAATATTCATAATATTTAAGATACTGGGAAAAAAAAAAAGGAATGTAAATTCATGAAAGAAAACAAAATGCTTGTTTGATTTTCTTGTATCGCCTTTTCAGGTATACAAGCAAATCCTTCAGCGAGCATCCCTAAAAATACTAACTAAAGCTTCAAAAAAAAAAAAAAATACAGTTCCCCTGAACAGAATTTTGAAGGAAGAGGAAAGGTTAAGTTTCTTAAAGTCCACTTAGCTTATGTTTAGCTCACAGCACGGCAAGCATTCTACCTTAAAAACAAGCATGCAAGGAGAGAAGTAAAACAGCATGACCAAATGTGCATATTTTGTTGCCTGAATAATGATGAGGAGCTTTGTTATCGTGGGTTTCCCAGTCACCAGTCGGAAACCAGTTAATTCAGTTACAAACTTAATTTTATTAATTTGGCAGGCGGCAATTAAGCAAACAGCACTGGGCGGCCAGAGCGTCTCAGCTCTACCAACGGCACGCACCGTCCCTCTCCGAATTCAGGTTTTTATAGTCCTTTAGTTCCGGGTCCCGATTGTTTCACTGAGGCTTCTTCTGCACATGCGCCAGTTGTTGTTAGGGGGTCGTCTTCTACCTTCTAGTGGTCGATGGGATGAACTTGCTCCTCTTCCTCACTTGTCCCTTAGTTGACCCCTCTCCCATATTTGGTCATCTTTAACAGCAAGCTCATTCATTGGCTACTTAATTTCTATGGTTTCCACTTCTAAGTTACCTATAACTCAGTTCTATGCTTTGTTAGCAACTAACAATATACGTTACACAATCATTCTTACAAAATCAGAACGTTACGACCTGTTTCAAGGTACATGTGGTTTACTGAACAAAGGCTCATCTATCACAATCCCCCCTTTTTCTTTTTATCACCATTTTGTTCAGTAAACCATTGTAATTCTTGGTGGCTTAGTATAAGAGTTTAGTCAACCGGGGGAAGAGTAAAACCGTGATTCATACCAGCCTTGTTGAGATTCTCTTTCTCGTCATCTCTTTTCCAACCCTTCCCTAAGTTTAGCCACAGTATCTCTAACAATGCCGGTATGATCTGCATAAATACACCATTCTTCTCCTAAGGCTACACAAAATCCCCCTTGTTTTAAAAATAGGAGATCTAAACCTCTCCTGTTCTGTAACACCACCTCAGATCATGATCTTAGGGATTTTTCCGTTAACATTAACTTTAAGGACCTTTGAATCCTCCCACCTAACAAGGGTCCTTGACATGGTCTAATTAATTGCTCCCAGATACATACAATAATTAAAATAATCAGCCAGGATGGGTAGTGGTATTCTGATTTCCTACAAGGTTTTTCTTGATCCCATTTATTGCCCTCTAGCCCCCCTTTTTCTTTTCCTAGGTGCGTGTGTTCCTGAGGCAGTGTTAAGCCGGGATTTGCACTAGGGCAGCTCCTCTGAGGCTTGCGCATTACTCTGATCTCGGGGTTCCGTCCTCCACAGTTTTTACACCTCTGCCTCGCCCGTCGGCTCGGTTGCTTCGAGTCACGGGGTGTTCCATCTTCCCGGCAGCAGGGGTATTCTTCAGGAGGCTCTGAGATTTTTCTCTTAGCGCACCTTTGTTTGAATTTCTCCCAGTTATTCGTTTTACTCTGGGGAGCTGCACCATACTCCACTTAGGTCTCTCCGGCAACACACCTGGACAAGAGTTATTGAAAGAGGAACAGGCTCATTTGCGTGGAAACAATAATATTCTGGTAACCTATATATATTCCACCACTGTGGTGACCATTTTTCAATTTCCCCTTAAGCTATTTTATACTCAAATATTTCTTGTGTCAATTTCAATTTTTGTGTGTAATTATTCCCATAAATTCCCCTAGGAGGGGTTCCTTCATAACAATGAGACCACCACCGTCCTTGGCAGATTTTACAAATAAAACACACAAAAGGATAACAATTACAACGTTTGACTCCACACTTAACTGTAAAGTTTTTACACACTCAGAGTTACAAGTTTCTCCTTCATCACTTATCTGTATAAGAACATTGGTGTTCAAGATCTCTTTAGGGTCATTCTGAGACTTCCAGGAGAATTGGTGACATTCCAGGATGGCTCTTGCAATGTTGAATCCGAAATAGGTCCCTTCACTCGACTGGCATGTGTCCATCCACACTCAGCAGTCCTAATGGCTGTATCTGTTGTAAGACAAGAAAAGGTCCCTCCCTTCTGAGGTGTTAAAGAAGTTTCTTTCCAAGTCTTTATCAGGACTTTGTCACCGGGTTGGATCTTGTGTATCTCCATATCCAAGGGCGGGGGGCGTTGTGCCAATATTCCTTTTCTTATGAACTCCTTTCTTCTTGCCATTAGCTGTGTTATATAAGTTTCTACTAGGGAATCCTCCAATTACGGATGATTCCCCGGGTTACTCATGTCATATGACATCCCATATAACATTTCAAAAGGAGAAACACCCACATCAGTTCTCGGCTGTGTTTAGATATTTAATAGAGCCAATGGTAAACACCTAATCCAGGACATCCCTGTTTCCAATTTTAATTTTGTTAATTGTTTTTTAATTTCTCCATTCATTCTTTCAACTCTGCCAGAACTTTGTGGGTGCCATGGTGTGTGGTGTTGTCACTCAATTCCAAATCTACAGTTTCAACAATCCCACATCGGGGAGTAATTTTTTTTTTTTTTTTTTTTCTAATAATATTTTAACCTCCACCCAGGCCGTGGTTCGTGTTGTCGAATCGGTAAAATCAATTTGTGTATTAGAAAAGGGTCTATGGGCCAGGATTCTTCCTCCTGCTTTTTCCATGTGCATCTTGTGCTTCCCTCCAGCCAGTGCAAGCAGCTTCCATGCTTGCTTGGTGAACCAGCCAGGGGAAGCAGCTGAGCTGCCTGCTAAGTCAGCACACCACCACGCAGCTGTAACTCTGTGATCTCCCTGGCCGAGTCCACCCCGCAGATACACTGGCACCAGCAAGATGCCAGCACAGGGGAGGGGCACAGTGCCTGGGAGTAGGAAAACTCTTGTTGTAGGCAGCAGTACTGTTAAAAATACTAGTTAAAACATTTTGTGAAACTACAGGATTCAGCTGCTTTATTTTTCTTAGATATTGTCTATTGACCCTTTGACACGTTATACATCCCCTTAAAATTTGCTTAGCCAGATCATATAAACCAATGCACATATACTTAATTACAAATTGGTCAATTAAGGCTTGAGTGCCCCAGTGTGTACCGCTGTGTATTCTTTGTAAAATTTTGAGGGCCATTGTTTTAGGAAAAACCTCTCGGCTGTCAGGTAATTCTCAGGTTCCTGAACTATTCTTTTGTATTCCCATCTTTATTAGTTTTTCTTACTCCTCTGGTATGAATTTCGGTACCTGTGGATTTAGTTCTTTCTGCCTCTTATCCGATATATCTGTGTCCCTAGTCTCCAGAATTAGTAAAGCAGCTCTTTTAGCTTCTTGGTCAGCTAAATTATTTGCTCTTATTTGCGGGGTTAACGCTTTCTGGTGTCCCCTCAAGCGTACCACTGCAATTTTCTTAAGGCCCCTTATGGCTTGTAAGCTCTTGATGGATTAGTCTTTTCCTTGTAAATTTGTTAACCCTCTCTATTCCCAAACCTTCTATATGTATAAGCTATTCCAAAAGCATATTTTGAGTCTGTGAATAAGGTTCAAGATATAAAAGTTGGGCCGGATTCTGCAGAGAGGTAGTTTCTAGAGACAACTTTGGAGAAGCAATTAATATCCATTTGTCCACTTTTTTTGTTGTAATATTCTCCTGATTACTTTCAACTCTCCTCCAAAGGTAATTTTGAGAGCTTCCTCCACCAATAGTACCGTGTCTGCTATTATTTGCAGACAAGTGGGCCATCCCCTACTAATCGGGTCTAATAGTTTGATAGGCTATAGGTTTTTGCTTCCTGCCCACTCCTGAGCCAATACCCCGTATGCGACACCTCCCTCTGTATTAACAAATAAGAAAAAGGGTCTCCGCAAGTCGGGTAAACTGAGCATGGGGGCATTTGTCAATTCCCTCTTAAGTGTTTCCAATTTTTCTCCATCCTCTGGAGTCCACTTTAGCAACCCATCGTGAGCTAATTTAGCATATATAAATTTTGCTTTTCCACTAAAATTCTCAACCCATTGTCTACAATACCCAAAAAGTCCCAATAATTGTTACACTTGTCATTTATTTCTGGGCAGAGGCATAGAGAGTATTCCATTAACCCTTTCACGATCCAATTTCTTAGTTCCTTTACTGAGTCTGTGTCCTAGGTACTTTACTACTTCTTCTACAGACTGTAATTTTTGTTTAAACACCTTTAAACCCTGTAAACCTAAAAAGTTTGAAAGTTTAATACTCTCCCGTCTAATTGTTTCCTCATCTTCTCCGGCCAACAACAAGTCATCCACATACTGGACGAGGGTTACTCCTTGGCCCGGCTCATATTCCCATAAAAGTTGTTAGCCTTTTAATTTCTGGTTTCAATCCCTTCCTACCCTCCTCAGGTAGTGGGCATTGTTTAATTTGTACCGGGACCTCAGGGTCCTTAATCACAATCACAAAAGGTTTAATATTTAATCTTCCCGTGGTCTCTGGGGTATACCATACCTCAGGGTTAATTTGCTTTTCGTCTTCGACTTTAAGGGAGCGTAATTTAACTCGTAATTGTTTTTTTATTTATTTCTAAAGAAATTCCTAGTTTAACCATTAAGTCTCATCTCAGTAAATTATAGTCAGCTTCAGACACCAGCAACAATGATTCTAAGCCAATTTTGGAGTTGCTTTCAAATAATATTTCCTTGACCACGGGTACCGCAAAGGGTTCCCCTTTTGCGCCAATTACCTGTACTGTCTCCGAGGAAATTTTACATCCCCGGGGGTAAACTTTGGATGGTGGATCTTTCCGTCCCTGAGTCCACGAGGAACTCAATTTCTTACTGATGGGGACATACTTTCAGTTTTACCAGGGGCTCTGTCTTACTCCTTATCCCCAGCAAATAAAGTTCTTGACACCCCTAGTCTTCTTTAAACATTTTATCATCCCCCCATTACCACTTCTCGTAAGGGGTTCTCTTTCACTTAAAGTGTATAAATTTGCCCTTGTTTCAGAAATTATCCAACGGGCTGCATATTCACTTTCTTCTAAACTAAAGGGTTCCTTTTCATTTACACACAAATTTAGAGCTTGACATACCCAATCCTCAAAGGAACCAAACCTGGGCCAGCAAACAGATTCACCCCTTATGGGTTGTCCTGCCCAGACTTCCATACATTAATGTATCATCTTTACTCTTACCCCGCCTAGAAGGGTGAGCATCCCAGTACTTAATCATCAGTCCCAAAGGACTACTCGGGAGTACTGGGGAAAGATTCACAGGATCTCCCCCACCCATGGTGACAGTGGGCCTGCTTTTCCTCTGTCCCATCATCCGGGGTCTGTAATCTTACCCACCTCTCGGGGTTCATACCTCTCCCACCCCGGGAATCCTGGCCCCAACCGAACGGTAAACTGGCCTGTACTCACGCGTCCTGCGTCTTCGTCCGGGGCTTCGTGCACAAAGATTAAGGGGCTTTTCTTTGGTTATTGCCGAGAATTTCGGTTCGTGGGTGGAGAGCCGAGCGGATACTCTGGCAGGGCCGCTGATACAGCGGGGCGCCTCCCTGCTCAGAGGCTCGCGTCCGGTTGTTCTCCATCCGAGTCACGGCACCAAATTGTTATCGTGGGTTTCCCAGTCACCAGTCGGAAACCAGTTAATTCAGTTACAAACTTAATTTTATTAATTTAGCAGGCGGCAATTAAGCAAACAGCGCTGGGCGGCCAGAGCGTCTCAGCTCTACCTACGGCACGCACCGTCCCTCTCCGAATTCAGGTTTTTATAGTCCTTTAGTTCCGGGTCCCGATCGTTTCACTGAGGCTTCTTCTGCACATGCGCCAGTTGTTGTTAGGGGGTCGTCTTCTACCTTCTAGTGGTCGATGGGATGAACTTGCTCCTCTTCCTCACTTGTCCCTTAGTTGACCCCTCTCCCATATTTGGTCATCTTTAACAGCAAGCTCATTCATTGGCCACTTAATTTCTATGGTTTCCACTTCTAAGTTACCTATAACTCAGTTCTATGCTTCGTTAGCAACTAACAATATACGTTACACAATCATTCTTACAAAAATCAGAACGTTACAACCTGTTTCAAGGTACATGTGGTTTACTGAACAAAGGCTCATCTATCACAATGGACATATGTTTAAGTATGCATATATTATTGAATGATAATTGGTAAATAATCCTTATTAATGAGCATGTCAGGCTTCAGTCAGTGTTCAGCCATAGATGAGTCATTTTTCCCCATCTCTCCTTAAAACTCATTGATTGGTCTTTACTTTTAAGGTCTATGCTAGCTAATTAGGGAATTTCAGTAATCTATTTTTAATATGTACCATCTTCTGTTCTTTTTAGTGCAGCCTTAAGATAGACTTTTATCTTTACTGCTGTGCACAGATCATCTGAAAATATAAGTTCTCTACTACATGACAACTCATAATGAGCCTTAATGAAGCTTGGGAACAGCTGTTAAAAACTCCAGTTGAATAGGTTTGCCCAAGCAGCAGTAGCTTAGGATGCTTCTCTTATAGCACTGTTGAGTCATCTGTTCACCATACATATAATGAGAAAAATAAAAAATTAAATACTAAAGCAGCTTAATCCTTTTTCCTTAGATATTTTATTTTAATCAGAGTTTTAATAAGTGCATTATGAACCATCATCTCTTAAGCCTTTCACCTTTTTAATTATATTCCTGCTCCGAACATCGACAAAAGCAAATGTTATTATGCAAATTTTGCTCCAAATTTGTGTCCTTACCAAGAGCATAAGAAACAGAGTTCAAACTCCATTTTTAATTATACTACAGATAAATGAGCTCCAAATTGTTAGAAATTACAAAAAGCTCTCACGATTTTACATGTTACCTAATCTACAAGTCAGAAGATTATATATTTGGGGTAGGATAAAGGATTTTAAGAACTATGAAGGTTAAACATGATTGAAACAATTTCCATTACTTTATATTGTTTGTCTTCTCTTACTGAACCTTCATCACTTTGACAGTAAGTATACAACATACGGGACTTTCAATTTTTTTGTACTCATTCCTGATTACATGGATGTTTAGGTGCCCTCCAGCCCTCCAATTTATTTATTTTTTTAAACATAATTTACTCATCATTCAGTGTTCTGATTGAAGCAGAAGGGAGCAGTTCACTTTCATGTATCAACTGCAAAGAACTGTTTCATGAAACATCAGATTTTTTTTCCTCCAGTATCCTTGTTATCTGTTTTTTTTCCAGTAACACCTAAAGGCCTAATTCCCACTCTACTAGGAATGGTACAGCTGCAGAAAAGAGATAGTATAGCTCAAAGGCACATCGCTGAAGTCTAGAGCCAAGGGATGAATAAGAACTCAGATGACAGGAGATAGGAGGAGATAGATGATTACATTGAACCTGATAAGCAGAATCCACAGAACACCTGATAAACTCCTTCTTCTTCCTTCAATCAATGTTTCCCAATAAAAGTTTCAAAAAGTCAACACTGCCTGCCATTGCCAACATTTTAAATTATTTACATCAACCCAATAAAGCCAAAAACTACCCATAGGCAGTGGGCTTCAGATCTTTAGTTAATTTAATGGTTTAGTTGTTCTGTAGGGAAATGCCAAGAAATAAAAGATTCTTGATGGATCTGTATATGCTGAACAACAGGAAGTCTGCTGATGCCCTGGTCCAGCGAGTTTCACTGTTGACTGCAGTGGCACAAGAATTCATCATCTTCTTCACTGATTCCAAACTCTAGTATGATTTGACTGCCTTGTGCAGAGACTTGAAACTGTTCACTTGTGGAAGAACTGTTATTTGCTGAGTCTTTTCAGGGATCCAGTCTCATGGTTTGAAACGCTAGTGACACTGGCGGTTTATTTTTACGATTGTTTGCTTTGGTGGATACTACACAATTACCACAACTCCACTGACAAATAACAAATACGTAGCTGGAAAACAATGGATTTGCACAGCTTAGACCTGAAGTTGGCAGCTTATACACTGGCTTCCTTTCTAAATTGTGATCATCCTAACAACAGTGCTATTCAAAGCTCACTGCAAGCAAATAAAAATATTGCACTGTAACTCCCAAAAAGAAAAATGAAGACTGAGGCAATGATTCCTAGTTAAGAAGGACCTTATCTGAAGTAATTGCACTGCAAATAGTGTAAAGCATCCTAGTTAGAATCTGATGCAAGACAGTTGGAGATTTGCAAGTTTCTGTAACATAGCGTTACACACCAGAGTCTTCTGCATAAAGCAGTAATCAAAAGCTGCTTGAACACCTTCATTTTCAGAAGGGAAGGGTAAAAACAGAATAAGGTTGGGGATTTTGAGGCAGACACTTTCTCTCAAGTAGCCCTCATAGGTCACATTATCTGCATTTGGTCTGCGAATTCACTCCCAAGAGTCACATAATAAAGGGATAATGGTGGTAATGTTGTATAATGCAAAAGTTCTAAGTAAAACTAGCAAACCTTATTAGTAGCAATGGAAACCATACATGTGAAAAACAGCACAGTGACAGTGAAATTTTAGAGCAGCAAATAGAAGGGAAACAGTTCCAAAGTCATTCACAAATAGGCCTTTACATGCATGTGAAATGCCTATAAAAAGTACCCTGCACAACATGCAGAAAAGTCTTTACACACTACAACAGAACAGGAGTATAAATCAGCCTCTCAAAGATGGATTTAAAAGTTCAGAAGTTATTTCATGAGAAATAAAAAAGAAAAAACTAAACACTTGGGGAAATCCACCTAATATCTCTAGTCTCAAAGCACAGTGGCTTTATCAGGTCTATCAGGCCATTAATCTAAGATGACACTTCGTGCCTTCAAGCATTATTCCCAAACAAGATATTTAGTCTTTCGAAAGAAAATTCACATTTTTGCATCTTAAGAAAAAAAAACGCAGCAGGAGCCTACTGGCTCACAACCTATTTTACACTACTGCTCTTTTGTTTCTTGTCTTATATAGGAAAGAGTCTGGATATCCTGATATATGCACATCAGTTATTGCAGAAGGAGAGAAGGGAGGAAGTTTGGAAGAGAGGAAGAGAGCAAAGAAGGAATTTTTCTGTCACATTCGATACAGGATTAGCTGGAGGATAGTGGAGGGACCATCTTACAATACTTCAAGCCCAACTCTGTACACAAGACTGCACAAATTCTATTTTGGCAGACTCCCGGACAAACAGACGATTCAGCAGAGTCATTGCTCCTGGCTCAACAGGAAAAATCTTCTTAAGCAAGATGTTAAGCAAATCGCCTTCTCCCCTTTCTCTGAAAGGTTACTTATTTCAGAAGAGGGATTTTTTTTATATAGGATTATGTAAATAGCCTTCCAGAGCCAGTCTTCACATACACAGAGTATCACAGTTACAATGGAGGACAGGGTTTCTCCCACTCTTTTATCCAGGAATTCATCAATGAGTATTAATCGTGCATGTAAGCAGTTACTCCAGGGAAAATAGGAATACATTTCAGAAAAATATCTCATTTTTCTAGTCCTTAATAGGCAAGCCAGTGACAATAACTGCCTAAATCATACCTTAGATTTAAAAAAAAAAGAGAGAGAAACAATAGAAGTATAAATTAAAGCAGAGAGGAAAATTCATCACTTAAGTGGCAATTCTTTAGTACATCACCTGATCTAAGCCATAAGCAGCTTCACAGCTTGTGCCAGATTATGTTGGGCAAGAGTTACCTGTATTTGAAAATGCAATGATCACTGCCAAATGAAAATAGGCTGAAAGTATCAAGCGTTATGTCCTATGGAACCTGCTTTGGCAGGGCGGATGGACCCGATGATCTCTTGAGGTCCCTTCCAACCCCTACGATTCCATGATCTGATCTGGCACCAGGAAGTCTCCTCCATCCTCTGAAATATCACAGTCTCGCTTGAAAAAACTGTACACCTTGAGCTACTGCACTGAGGCATAATAAAAAAAATTTTTTTCATTATATATTTCAGTTTACTTTGAGGACAGAGGAAAGCAGTGTCAAGGCAAATACTGAGTCTACTCGGATTCCTGTTTCTTTGGCCTAAACTGTACCTAATGAAATCTAACTTTAGCACAGATATTCCATTACTTTGAGAAAAACATAGTTATTGCACTGGTAGGAATCATATAAAAGCAGAAATTGCTTGAATCTTAAGGAAGGTATAAAAGATTAAAAATAGAAATAAAAGACTCTTTAATAATAATAATTTCAAAATGTACTGGTAAGGCCATGAATTCAAGCCTTGATTAAGCTCTGTAATTATATATTAGGTAAAGACCAAAGCATCAAAACTAAACAGTACCAGTTTGTACAACACAGTGTGCTTTAATGAATCCCTGGAGCTACTGTTTCAAATATTAGCAGTGTTTAATTTTTATTTTTTTTTTTTTTTAGTATAACCACTCAAATGGTACTGTATTTCTAGGTAGGCTTTACAAAAATGTGCTAATCTTTGCTGAGCATATCCAATTCATTCCAGCACTCCACTGATGTTATATAAAAGACATAATATATTCAAGTAACATTAAAATTGGTGCAGAAAATGACTAGCAGCTTCTTCGTTCCCATTCAGGCTTTTTTCACTTCTACATGTATTTAAGACTTACATATTTTTACTTCTTTGCTGCTCCATCCCATTTCTCTCTGAAATTAAACCAAAAAATCCTGCTTTTTCAAAACCACCATCTTCATTTCATAAATTCCCCCATTACTATATATTTCCTAAATAATATTTTTCTAAGTGAAAATATTCATAAATAAATATTAACAGATAACAAAATTATGGCATTATTTCAACCAATTTTTTGGCGTTCTTGCTTTGTTTCCCCCTGATTTATTGACAGTTTCAGCTGGCTGCATAACAGGATACAGCAGGAGATCAGTGCATGTATTGACATTCTCCACAATGCCTACTTATAAACAAATTCATAAAGCTTATCTTGTTAAGTCAGATGAAGAAAACTTGATAAGCACACCTAGTATTGCTCACATCTAAACACTGGTTTCTACAATTATTTAATTTCTTCATGAGTCCTAGCATAATGGAGAGAGCTACAGCATCAAAATATGGAGGCCACAACCCCAACACCAGCCGCAGAGGGAAGCAGAGTACCACCAGACACACTAAACAGTGAAAAGCTAGGAGGATTGCCTTTATTCTGAGCTGGCATGCTTTTGTGCACCTGCAATCTAGTGCAAAAGGAGCAGCCAGCAAACCAAGCATTACTTCCAGACTGTGGCAGAAAGGTCTCCATAGTGACGACAACTACCAGAAACCCATGCCTAACAAGATACCCCTAGTTGATATCATGGTTAACTTTTCAGAGAGGGACCGCAAAAGTCTGAAAACACATTACTTCCACTTTTTCTACCAGTGCTTTCATTGGTGTTAGACAAGCCTACATCACAGCCCCACTATAAAACACACATCCTGACCAGCATTCTGAAGTAACGCTGAAAGGGTGAGCTCCTAGCGTGTTGTCAGCAAAATCAAGCACACTACTCTTCTCACATATGCAAGAACAATTAAAGTAAATGTATCTGAAACAGATGTGTGTGCATAAATATCTGGAAGCACTGCTGTTATCACCCACTACTTACCCAGAGATTGCCAGAACACATGTGCTAATTGTCCATGAAAATCAGAATATTTTGCCAGATCTGAATTTTCAGTTGATAGTCATATTGGCAAGAAAAGCATATTTTCAAGACCTCCTAACTATTCTTCCTAGTGGGAGATAAATAGTACTATGTGTTTTCACAGCCCATATTTTACATATGTTCATCACTCACAGACAGTGCAAGTATTTGATGCACATGCAGTACAAAGACAGGTAAAACAGTTAAAAACTTTTCAAATTTCTTTAATATCTCTGCTACCTATTTAGTGAGCCATTTCAGCATGCCTATAAACACTGTAGAATTCGCTTTGTGGCATAAATGCTTTTCAAACAAGGATAGTGTTACAGCAAACATTGCTGTTACTTATACTTCTACAAAAGTTATTCTATATCCTGTAGTCAGTGAAATCCTAGCACAAAGTGCTATAAGCCATGTAAATCTGCAAAATAGGTAGTTATAAAATAAGTCATTAATAGGGAAAATTTTCCAAATTTTTTTACTATTTATTTAGAAGAGGTACAGAAGAATATGCTTTCTAGTATAAATTATTCTTCAAAACTTAAACATCCTTTAATTTTGTGTCAATTACCTATTTTGTGTCCTGGCGAGGTTTTCTGTATTTGTTTGGGGTTTTTTTCCTTTCTTCTCTCAACAAGTCAACAGTGACTTGATTTGTTCAATAACATCTAACCAGGCATTAATGTGGAAAAATGCCTAATACTCATGTTTCATGCTGCAAAAAGTACCACACTTTCCTCTTCTGATGACTTTTCTTAGTTTTAAATAGTTTTATTTAGTTTTTAGTTTAAATAGTTTTAAATACAGTGGAAAAAAAAATCTTATCTTACTCAGTATGAACTATCTGAGTGATGCTACATGCGAATAAACAAGCCAAGGCTACCTTATCAACATACATCTAAAGATGCAAGTAAATACAAATAGCTAAGACTTCCAAATAAAAACACATTTGCAACATGTCTTCAGAGCAAGATATAGTTATGTCCCTAAAGAAACTGATATTCACTGTGTTTTTTTAATCTTCCCACATCCCAGAGTGGGGATACATTCATTCACCTTGAAGAGTCACTGACCAATGTTTTGTAGGTCTCACACACACTTAAAAATAATTGGATTATTTGTAGACATTAATGTCTTCAGCTACTTCTGACAGCTCTGTATGAGTACTGATATAAATTCAGAATGAAAGAAAAGCGGTCTCATATCAAAAGATCTTTAAGGATCAAGACTTTGGGGAAGGAAACAGAATTTACCAAAGAAGGAATCTTGTCTTCAGTTATCTATTAGAAGGATATGAAGAAGATGGCATCAGACTTTTCTCAGAGGTATGCAGTGAAAGCAAGAGACAATTGGAAAAGCTGCAACAAGAAAAACTCTGATAAAATATTACGAAAAGAACGCCCAGTAGAAGAGCAATGAAAAACTGGAGCAAGTTGCCAAGAGAGGCCATGGAGAGCTTTACAGACATTGAAAGCCAAGAACCAGACCCTGAGAAACCTCATCTCAATTGAGGTTTGAGGTGTATTTGCTCCTCTGTGTGTGCATTAGAGCTGAGGTTCCTTTAAATACAAGATACCAAGATTCAACTTTAATACAAGATTTCTGCATGTAGGTAAAACCATATACAGATTCACTATCCCTTCTTTCCCGACCTTCTCTTAGTTTTTCAGCAAGTATTGGCAAATATGCAAAGAATTTACCCCTTTGTAATGTGCCTACTGTTAAATCTGCTGTAGGATGGCACAATTTCAGGATTAGAAAAAATAAAACTGAAAAAAGGTGATTAAAAGTCTTATTACTCTACCTACATTTGAACAAAAATAGAAATAAAAATACTTCAGAGAAAAAAGGAATTGTTTTCCAGTGTGAAATGAAGCTTCTTCCCCTTTCCCCTAAATTAGCATCAGTGAGACTTGTTTTTAAACACATACAGCATACTTCTGTAAGCTCTGGGGTCCTACACAGTAAAGTAAATATTTGGTTGCAGTGAGTGCTCTGCCTTCAGTTTTACATTTTGAAGGGGAGGGGTTTGAACCCACTGTCCTGTGATTGCCAGCCAGTGAAATTTAACTCGAATAAATCTGTTGAAAATTAAAAGATACCTATATTTTTGTTATATTCATGGTGAAAGCCTGAAAAGTAGAATAGAGTCTGGAGTGTTCAAAGGATTCCTCTACAGGTGGGAGGATTTTAACCTTTGGATGTGCTTTTATTACTCCTAAGACTTGAGTGCACTCTATGTAAGCACCCTTGTCTTCAGATCATTGCAGTACCATTTAACATCAATACATCATTAATGTTTCTTTACTTTTTGGTTTTGTTCACATAAGACAAGGACCATTAGCCACAGACAGAACGTGTGTCAATAGAGGCATTAACACATGAAAGTCAGCACAATACTTGCACAGTGACTAGCAAGTGTTTTTCCTTACCTATCACCTCAGTAGTATACTAAAACTTTCAAGATATCATTATTTATTTCTGGATGGAATTTTAACCAATATCAAAACAATTAAAACACAAATAATTAAAATCTCATTATCAAACACTGTCTACCTACGGTATGATTTTGGTGGTCCTGATGAAAAGAATGGCAATGCTTTATACGATGGTTTTCTGAGGAACATGTTATTTAAAGCAACCAAGACAATCATATTGTCAATTACTGTAAAGCAATAGATAATTATTTAATCATACTGGGAATTAGCACCAAAGATATAATACAGTAACTGCATGAGCACATAATCCTTCTCGTCTTATATAATGATACCACTTACTTTTAACTTAAAACTATTTACCTGAAACTGATAGCAGCCACATATGAGTCAAAGGGTTTTAACACCATGCTCTCCATCACCTTGACAAGGAACAGTATAACACAGGCCATGGGCTTTTGCTTTCCAAACACATCCCTCCATATCTTTTCCCACAAAGGGCACGATTTAATTTTAGGGATGGTATCAAAGGCTGAGACAGCTCCTGAAACTGAAGGCATATTGATAAAACGCAATCTGAATGCTGTTGGGATGCCCAGGATTTCCTCAAATAAAACAGCTGGGCTTTAAACCTCTAACACATTGAGCAAATTTTCCCTAGGAGAAGAAAACAAAAAAAAGTCTTGGCAACTGAACCTGGCACTATGTCATTCATTAACTGTGTTACAGCGGTTACATGCCCCAAAACCCTAATGATGCCCTCAATGCAAATAATGCAGGTTTGCCTTAAAATAATGAGCCAACTTAAATCTGGGTGCACTTCCAGGGAATCAATTAGAGCTAAGCCAATGCTAAATATGACCCACTGTACACCACTGACTTAAAATGGGCTATTTTATGTGCAATAGCTGCTGATTTTATGCTGACACTTTGCCAAGCAACCAACTTGGCAAAAATTGAAGTGGTCTTTAATCACAGTTTCAGTTAAATTACATTCTTCAGCAAAACATGCTCATGACAAACAATAAACTGACAGACACTAGCCTCTCAAATTCAAGGTACAGCTACTCAAACAGAGCTGTTGCCAAATAAACAAACTCATTTGAATTAAAAAAAAAATATGGCCCAATAATGAACCTTTTCCTTTCCTGGAGGCATGCTGCCAAGTGCAGATATAAGACACAAAATTATGTACCTTTTCGAGAATAGGTCTTTTGTTTCAAACATAAACATCAGTAATTTCAATTTAACAGAACACATCTTTATAACTAAGTAACATAAAATTGTATCATGATGACAAACATACAAGTAAAACATATTAAAAAGTTATGGAAAAAAAGCAGATATTTTGGGGCTGTGTCACTAAAGGGTACTAAAAAGCACTTGCTTAATTATACCAGCAGAGATCAATAGGATTGCACACTTCCTTAAAGCTAAGCATCTAATGAGCTTCTTTGTGATTCCAGGTGTGGGTAGGCACATTGCAAAGTTCTTTTATATGATATAAACAGAAATAAAATTTAAGTCACACTACTCAGAATGGATATGCTAAGAACAGGAAATCAAATATTTTCACTTCTCCAATTTCTAAAAACTTTACAAATGAGAACTTTTCACTTGAATTTCACCTGTTAACATACCTGATAAAAGTATCTGCTCAAAGCAATCCTATTCAAGGCACAGAGAATCCTATCTTCCAGCAGCAACACAGAATTATTATTTTTTTTTTAAGAGAAAGTTCTGGCTTGCATCTGGACACTTCACTTTGTCAGCTTTCATTTCTCAGGCTACAGTTGCAGACATCCTTCTCTTCCTCAAATGCTTGAGGCTTTATGGGGTAAAGTATCCAAAATAAGAGGTACTGAAAAATGCCTTAAATTCTGGTAGCAGTAATGGGACTAAGGCAAGGCATTCCTTACTGTACTGCTGTGAAAGCGTGCTTTGGTAAGGTGCTACATGTTGTTATTAGAGCTCTCTTAATAAATATCATCAGTAGAGATACAGAAGCAATAAGTTACTCAATTTAAAATTCTATTTCAGGTCATATATTTTATTTGTTGTTACTGGCTTTTATCTGTAAGACTGACAGACAAAATAGTCATTTATGTGATTTAGACACCTAGCCATCTCATTTTTGCACTGTGTGCTCCAAGAAAAGGCTAAGAATTACATTCAATGTTGACAATTTATATTCAGCAGAGCCACTGTGTGACATCTCAATGTGTTGAGATATATCATACAGTTACCACTGTAGGCCACTTCAAAATTATCCTACTTTCCTTCATAACGCCATGTGGGGAGGGAGACATGCTGGCTTCTTTTTAAGTTCTTGAACCTTCTCATTCTAAAGCCCTCTGCTGAGTAAAAATATCTGACAGTCTGCAGATTTCATTGTCATCTACTTTCAACACATCAATTTCCCCAGAGACACAAGTGGATTGATTTTTAAAGTTGGGTTTTTTTGTTGGTTTTTTTTTTAAGCTACCTTATACTTCAATGGAGATGCTAAAGTAGCAGCAAAACCAGACACTTTCAAGCTACTATCACATGTAAAACTGTCTACAGGGTTCCATTTCCTTTATGCTTACTAAATAAGCTTCTCTCTTTTCCAAGAGTCTTAAAACACTAAAAAGACCTTTATTCTGAAAGTGCTATAGTAAGTAACCAACCAGAAACCAATGGATGACCTTAGGAAAACAGACTCATTACCCAGATTTGTAGTAGACTAGATGATTTTTTCCTAATATGACTGGCTGTGAATAGTCCTCAAATATTTCCTCAAAATTTCCCTCCCTGAGCATTCACTCAGAAATTAAGGGTCATCTTTCTCATTCTACCCTGGTAAGCTTATATTGTCTTAGCATACCCAGAATTACAGTAAGCACCCAACATACGGTTTCTGAAGTGAAAAAAATCTTGTAGAAAAGCTAAGTTTACTGAAATAACATACATCAACATATTACACCAATATATTAGCCTATTTCTCTCAAATAAACGCTGTGAAGTTTCATGAGCCAATCCAAAAGAACAGTCAGCAAAACTTTAAGGGGAAGCAAGTAGCTGAAAAGATCTATTTGATTTTAGCTTCCTTTCACTATCAAATTAATAAATGATTTCAGTTCAGGAAATATAAAGAAAAGGTAAATTGCATTTTAATAAATACATCTCTCCATGTATATTCTGAGTAAAATATCTTACCAAAAAATCTTTGACAGATCATGACATTGCCAGACCAGCACATTTTTCATTTGCATGACTTCGTTTGTGATCCTATCACCAGAAATGCATAAAAGATCACATGTAATTTTTGACAGCACCTTCCACAGCAAGACTTGTTAACCCATCTCTAGATTACAATTTTGCTAATAGGAGTTTTGAAAACACTATTTTGCAGTATTACACTTCCTTAAATGAAAGAAAGAGCTGATAGAAAGCAACACATGTATAACAACCATAGCCTAAGTACACAAAGGCTGTCTGATTTCTAATATTCCTGTAGGAATACAGCCAGGCACAAACAACCTCAATATGACTTGAGTGAAGTCTTCAAGAGCAGTCAGACTCCCCCCAAAAATATCATTTTAGGCAGCAGCTGCACATACTATCAACAACTACTTTCACACAACACAGTAAACCAAGGCCAAGCATAATTTTTTGCTTTGTTATTAACTGATTACTCCAGGGGACATATGAACGGGATCATTCCTCTATGAAAACTGGAGAGAAAAGTATGTAAATAACCAAAAGTAAAGGTAAGTGATCAACTTCCTGGTATTGAAAAGCAACCAGGCTGCCTAACAAATATTTAAAATCTGTTTTTTACATTGCAGGAAGAAAACACATTGTTAGTGTCATTTTACAATTGTTAGTTTTTACAAGATCAGTATGTACAGTTCAATTTACTATCATCATAACTGTTTATCTTTTCAGTCACAGAAGACTGATAGGTATTATTGAATCAAATATGCAATTTATAATTTAGCAGAAATCTATGGCAATACAAGTCCAGGACAATAGACTGTAGTGCCAAGAATTCGCTAACATCAACACTTCCTCAGTTACAGTTTGCATGATCTGGAAATCACAAAGTCTTAAAGACTCTTTTAACTAATGATCATCATGTTGGATATCCAGAAAATCGCTATGGCATGTGTAGAAATGAGATTCATAAGAATCTTTACCCTCTTGGCAAAGAAACTAATTTAGTGATTATACTGCATGGTTAAAAACAACTCAACAAACACACACAAAAGCATAGTTAAGACGTCAACAAAATAGATTGATCCAAGTAATCATCATCCATATTCAGAATAGCATCAAAGACTTTTTCCTGAAGATAAAAGAAAGTTCCATGAATTCATTTTCAGCCTGCCATACTTATTAATTTCAGCATATTGCACCATGAATTATTCTTTTATAATCTCTACTAAAACAGACTTGAGAAAGCCTTCTGAAAGCGACAGATCTTTTCTCCTACATCTCCGAGCTCTATTGAAGGTATTTTTAAAAACATTGCAGTACTAGTTAAGCTGTTTTATACCTACACCATAAAGCTTCACTAAGTAACTTTTTTCATTTGCGTTCACATTTCAAGTATTTCCCAGTCTTGGCTCAAAGACCTCATCTCCACTCAAAACATCATTAACTCTTAGAATCAGAGTCTGAAACTAGTCTTCCATAACATCATAAATGAACAGATATTTTCAAGTAGTTACACACAGACATCTCAGTTCAAAGGATCGGTTCATTCAAGTACAAAGCATGTTAAAGTTCTTCATTTATTTATCTATACAATAGCCTCAGTAAGCATCATGACTACCTCCTGATTTCACTTAAAGTCTTCACAGGTAACTGCACACATTAACCACATAGCAAGCTCAATGGAACACAGCACTGTGAGAGCGTATAGAGACAAACACTAGGAAGTTGAAGTCTAGTAAGTTCCAAGACTAACTTCTTAATTTTTACACAAGTTTACTTTACACATACTATCAAAGACACTAGATTCTCATTCAGCAAGGAATTTCTACCATACTAATATTGTTCTACTATAGAAAACCTTATAGCCATCACCACTAAAGTCTCCTTAGAGAAAGGAGGAAAAATAAAACCCAAAGGAGAAAAGGGCTAAAGTTGGTATGGGAAGCAGAACGGACTATTAGCATTTTACTAGAATAACCATTAGTACTTAATGCTTCAAAAAGTTTAAGTAATTACCTGTTGCATTACAGAGACTAAAAGGCTCTAAACTTTTTTTTAAAAAGGGTTTAGCATTTTTTCCTACTGAATCAAGTCCTACATAATGAAATCCAAAAACACTGGTTATTTTAAAGTAAGCACTGCACTCAACAATTCAAACAGAAGAGGCTAACATTTTCCAGTTACAAGATTTCTTAGAAAGCTGCTCATTTTTAAGGGAAAAAAAGTATTATGAGGATGTCTCCACTAGCAATACTCAGCTGCTCATCACAGTGTTAATTTGCCAAAGACTGAAAAAACAAGTTGCTCACTGCACCACTTCTTAGGCAAGACTGAGAAATCTCTATCTCTAGATCAACAGTAATAAGCAGAACCACCACAAATGTTTGTTGTACCATAGGCAGTTGCCCAACTCCACACCCAGAGAAAACATACCTTCACAATCAGATGGTCTGGAGATCAAGACCTGTCACAGTTTTTCCACTGTGAAAACTAAAAGAGCTCTGCTGAACAGGACGCCCTTCCACATCTACAAAACCAAACAAGCCTCCTTCCCCCAGAGACAAAAGCAAAACCTCCAGGCACAGAGGAAGAAAGGAAAAAAGGAAAGTAACTTCCAAGCCTTTCTTCCTCATATACAGTCACAAATGGTGCATGGCAGCCTCTCTTTGTCAGGAGCACTCAGTTTCACCTGAAGGCGATCCCACCAGAGCACTAAACTGATAATTGCTGGGTGAAACAAGTTATTTGCTTGAAATTAAGATGTAGACTATTACTTTCTAAGTTTAGCACATAGAACATGTTCTACCAAAGTCAGGTACTTGAAATCTTAGACTGAGTTTAGCTAATAAGATAATGTTCAAAGACCGGAAAAGAAAGGTAGTTTTCTGATTAATAAAATTGCCCTAGTTTCAGCTGGAATAGAGTTCATTTTCTGTCTAGCAGCTGGCATAGTGCTGTGGTTTGGATTTAGGGTGAAAATAATGCAGATAACATACTGATGTTTTTAGTTGTTGCCAAGCAGTCAAGAACTTTCCAGATTTTCAGACTGCTCTACCAGTGAGAAGTCTGGGGAAGCACAAGAAACGGAGAGGGGGATACAGCCAGGACAGCTGACCCAAGCTGGCCAAAGGGATATTCCATACATGGAGTCATGCTCCATATGTAACTGGGGAGGCTGGCCAGGAGGCAGAGCAGATCAGGACCTCATCATAGAATTATAGAATAGTTAGGTCTGGAAAGGACCTTAAGGATCATCAAGTTCCAACCGCCCTGTCACAAGCAGGGTCACCTCTCACTGGACCAGCTGCTCAAGGCCCTATCCAACATGGCCTTGAACACCTCCAGAGAAGGGGTATCCACCACCTCCCTGGGCAACCTGTTCCAGTGCCTCACCACCCTTGTAATGAAGAATTTCTTCCTAATGTCTGACTTCAATCTACCCCCTTCCAATTTAAAACCATTCCCCCATGTGCTATCACTACATGCCCTTCTAAAAAAAGTCCCTCCCCAGCTTTCTTGTAGGCCCCCTTCAGCCACTGGAAGGCTGCTATACCTTGATGAGCACTGGCTTCATTTGCTGAGAAACCGTGCTGTTCATCACTTGTTTTGTACATTATTAGAATGATTATATCTTCCTTTTCTGACCTATTAAATTGTCTTTATCTCAAACCATAAGTTTTCCTTTTTTTTTTTTTTACCTTTTCATTCCCCCTCCCCTTATTTCTTCCCCACTCCACTGGGCAGGGGGGAAGGTGGTGAGCAAATAGCTGTGTGGCTATTTTAGCTGCTAGCCAGGTTGAACCACAAGAAAAATAAAAACACCTTTAACTACATAACACAAGTTTTAAGGAAGCTCTTTCTGTTACTTATTTCTCTCTGTATCAGCCAAGCATATGTCAACTGGACAGTATTTAATGTTACTGAGCTATGTTGTTACCTGCTGTAGTCAATAGCTTTTCTTTCAATAACAGCCTTTTCATTCCACACAAAGTACACAAGCTCAGTCCCTCAATCTTCTTTTATCATTATTCAATTAGACCTAAATGAAAAATGCATACAATAGCCTCCAATATCTTCCAATTTTCATATTTGTGATGTTCTTGCCTTTTCAGGAGTTACAGTACCCAAGCATGTACCCCCCTTTTCCTGCTGACATTTTCATTAAATTTTATGTCTTGTCTCCTGAATAAACAAGTCTCTAAGCATGCCTGGCATTCATTTTGGCAGACAATGTAATCAATGAAGTATTATAGCATTGCTAACCAGTATACCCCAGAAGCCAGTATACTCCAAGGAAAAAAAAAGTTCACCCACAACTGACATGATTTCATCTGAAAGAAGCTACTTGGGACATTTTGTAAGATTTTAAACTTGAAACTTGTCTATTTGGTACATTCACTACAATGATGGCTATCGACAATATAGCAGCGTACCCAGCTAGCTTGTAAGTTGTTAAAATACATATGTCAACTAAGTCCTAACATTAATATTACCGTAATTTTAACTGTACAACACTAACACTGGGTTAAAAATTTATGGCAATAGCCTTTGCCTTTTCCCCCTTCTTAGGGCAAGCAACTCTGCACATTTCAGAGTCAAAGGCCCCACAGAAAAGCTGAATAAACCTTTTGAACAGACATACCCAGGGACTGTCATTTTTAACAACGTCCTTATGGGTTTCTACAGCTCAGCCAACACAAATAGGGGAACCTGAGATGGATGAGCCCCCGCTCCCCTAAGGAAACACTATCTCAGGAGTATAAGGGCAGCTCTTGTCTGTTTTGTAAGTATACAATACCCGGAGAACTGATAAACTCTGAACAGATTATTTAGTTGCACCCGACAGTGAAAACATTAGTACAGACCCTTTCTCTAGAGTAAGTGGACATTTGGGAACCCATTTTGCTGTTATCCTTAGCAACTTCTCCAAATTAAGCCATTAAAACAATCTGCGCTGGAAACAGTGAGTTGACATGGAAGAGTTCAAAGAAAGCTACCTTCTTTCTTGCAAGTCCCTAGAACCCTATTAAACAGGGCTCAATGGATTTAATCCATTACATATTGCTCAGGACTTCTTTCGCAGAGGTGAAGCCTGAAAATTGAGGCACTTACACCTAGTTTTACAAAGAGCTCCCTGCAGAGAGACTTCTGCAGTCACCCTGGAGCCCTTATAGAAGAAAACTCTAATTAAGGGCCTAAAAACATGGCTAGGTATCTAACCTGAGATATCTGCTTCAAAAAAAAAACCATTCCCCCTAAGAGCTTGGTTTGGAAACCTGCTCATAAATTTGCTTTAAAGCTGTCCTAAAAAATACCACTTAGCATCTTTTACAGTGAGAAAGAGGTCACTAAAAAGGATTGTTATTAATCTTTCTCTTCCATGAGATGCTGCCAACATCACTAATGCTATTCATTTGCTCACAAATTTCATACTCATTACAGAATTTTAGATTTTTATTCTTCAGTACAGCTAGGAAAGAGATTACTCTGCTCAAGATCAGTGTAATTACAAAGAACCTGGCACGTTTGGTATCCTTTTCTTTCCAGTTAAATCAGTCAATAGCCTCAAGTTGGACAATCGTTATTTGGCAGTGTAATATCAGCAAAATCCACCCTTGCGCAGGTCTGGTAGAGCTCCTACAACTGGGTACTTACCAGATTGCTGACTTTGGGCATTCCAAAAACCAGCTTAATTTCTGTATGCTCTAGTGCCAGTTCTTTCCTTGGTTTGCCCAGTACTACTCTTGTGCACAAGCCATCTCTGCCTGCCATCTGTTTGTGTAAATGAGATTTTGCAGCACAACTCCCCAGCGCTGCATGTTCAGACCTGATCTTCCAGACTCATCAACAAGGACATCCTCTTCTGGTGCTGTGCTTTGGGTTATCAATTAATCATTTCAAAGACATATGACAGCTGAATCAAACAGTACACAAACCTTGTAAAGGTTTCAAACAGACAAAAAAAAAATACTCTGCTACTGTGCTTTAAATAGTACAAGCAAGCAAAGCAATGAAACACTTCCACACATCTTATTTAGTATATGTTGGTAACTAACATGAAAAATCACATCCAGAAGGCAATTGGTTACCTAACTTCAAGGAAAATCAAGAAACTGTGATTTTTGATAAGGCAAACTTATAATAGGGCATCTATTTTTTGTTTCAAATTGGCCTTAAGTCACTTATAAAAACAGGATTTAGGTACATCATTATCACTGGATTCTACATGTAGTTCAGCCTGTAAGAGAAGTTAAGTCAAACCTTCGAAGGCATTTTAGGCATCTCCTTTCTATTCAGTCAGTGAGAGTAAGGAGCCTATGTTGTTCAGTGCATGAGAGCCTCAGCACATTTCAGACACATGGGTTTTTAGAAGTTATTAAATAGAGATTGGCCATTTTAGAATCTTAGGCAGAGTGCATTAGAATAAATTAGATGAGAGACTTCATGCAATGGGAAACGTCTCAATTTGTTTCATGGCAGTGCAGACCCATCATTGGGTGTTATAAAAAGAAGCAAGACTGTGAAGCATCTCATTAAATATCCTACACTATGTGTTTTTCCTGGAGCTTTCTCAGGTCAAGACACTATTGTATGGACAGTCTGAATGGGTAAAGCATTCCTGTTAGACTAATATCCAAGAAAACTGTTTTAAAAGGTGAGTTTTTAAGACCTTTGCCATTTTAGAAAAGTTGAAAGTCACAGGATTATCTACACTTTAGAAATTGTTTCAGTAATGCTTAAGGTTACTGAAAATGAGAATTTGGAAGGTATAAGAATTACGAAGCATTCTACAGAATACATGAGGATGAAAATTGTTGCAACATAGGGTAGCATTTTCATCGGGAAGCTGTGTTTGATGGACTCAAGTCTGAAATATTTAAATCATATGAGATATCCTACTTTCATATTATTTCATGGCATCAGACCTAATCACTTCCCTTAACTTGATGAGTCCTATAGAATTACTGTCAAGCTATATTTGGCTGAGAGATCTGTTTATATGAGGCTGATTCGTAGTTTTGCTGCTAAGTAAAAAGATAAATCCATCTGCTGTCTTTCATCTCACCTTTTTATGAAAGCCTGAAAGATGAAGCCTGTAGCATTTTTTTTTTTTTAATCTTTCTTTAGCTGCTCCATTTTCAAGTATCAAACGAGGGTATTTCAGCACAGCCCACTGAAGTTTCTCTCCACTGAGGTTATAAAACATCATTAATTCTTAGATCTAAAAACCTACACATGCAAGATGGTCACATATTCAAATGCTCATCTGACTCCTGCTACAAACAAAGGTTGTGGTGTGAGAAGCATCATGAGCAGGCTCTTACTGTACAGAGTGAGTTTAACTTCACTCCAAAGAGGACAAGTTCTTGGTGCAACTCAAGACCAGGCACACTGACACTGCTCAGAAGCAGCATAGCCACTCAACTCTACTAACCTATCAGTTGCTCCACCTTACAAGAGTCCTGGTAGCATTTACAAATCATCGTCATTGCTCACGGATGCTCCATCTTCCTATGCCTATCACCTTGTGCCCCCTGTTCAGACAAAGTTAACTAGAAATTCCACATTTGCTGTTCATTAAGAAGATACTAGCATTGACAGAGTGACAGGGGTTTTTGTCAAATTTGGGGCTACGTCACAGGATAAAATTTACAGTAACAGCTGGCAATAGGCTGCAGTTTAGAGTTCACATTTTATTCAGAGAAGTGCAGAAGGTTTGGGCATGAAGCAAGAAATTCACAGCAATCCTGAATAGTATCATTAAATACTAGATTCTGGAGTAAAAAATAAAACACATCTTGCATGATAAAGTGAAAGATTGCACCAGTGACTCATGAGTCATCACCTGTTGACATTTAATTTAACAGAACAGTGAGAACAAGAATGCTTATAGTGCTGGAAGCTGATACCAAAGAAACAGTGAATTTGAAAATTTATTCAAATAGTCAAACAAAAAAAATTATGGTGACTTCAGTGCAAAGTGACACAGTGTACTGCTATGATGGTATCCAATATTGTATATTAGAAGAATGGACCTACAGAGCTACACCACTAATTCACAACTTTGTGACCCTAGATACATGTTCTCTCTCTTATCTCCAGAAGAAAAAGAGGTAAAAGTCATTGTGCTGCCCAAAAATGCCTTGGACAGACAACATTCCAAGGTGGTTTTGACAGAACAGCTGACTTAAATCCGCTTGACTTCTGGAGGCAGTTTTAAGACATAGTACTGTTGCAGTAAAAAGACTAGTGCTTTGTGACAGCAACAAGACTGATCTCCTGTGACATACGAAACCTGAAGTCCCAGTGACCCTAGAAGGCACTTAAAATGAAATGACATGAGCTCGCTTCAGCCTACTTAAAACATACACATAACACTACACAATATACATCTTGGCTTTTTTTTTTTTGCTGTTTGTTAACATTAGCTTGGAAGGGAGGTGTAGAAAACATACCATGAAAAACCATGCTTTTTGTGACACTAAAGACTATTTTATAAATTGCACAACTTGGACAATGAATGAAACATACCTTTGTCAAGCATTTCATCTCAAGGAGATTCATTAAAATTGCAGAGGAGACTCAAAAGTCACAATTTATTCTCTCCCCTGAATGGGACAAGGGTTGATGCAGCAGTTCCTTCACTGATTAGTTCTCATGCATTTCTTTTTCTGTTTATCACTCATAAAATACTCAGCAAGAACACAGTGCCACCTGAGGAGAGGGGAACTGGGCTGGTTCTCATGGTTCTCCTTACTATAAAATTCAAGAAGCAGCAATTTTTCAACAGAAGGGAGGGGATACAGAGGGAATCTTTTGTGATGATCTTAAAATACTACAAAAGAATCTTTTAGAGGATCATGCATTCACAGACCATTCCTAAGATGTTCCTATAGCCTAGCTTCAAGCTTTGGACACGGGGCGTACACCACTTGGGAGCGGAACAGGAGACAAGACATATGTCCTTCAAGTAATTCTAAATGCAGCAACCAGACTGTTGACACAGAAGGATCCTAAGATATCATTTCAGTGTTCTTGTTGGTAGGCTGACTTGCAAACAAATAAAAGCTTCTATTGAAAATCTAAATGTTGAGCTTCATCATTATCAAGGACTCATAGCCTTGACTATTTTTAAGGCTTCTATCATGAGCAGTTTCCTCAGAGATAGATTTAATTTGTAAGAACTATGGGCCTGTCAGTGGACAAGTTATCATCACTAGTCTAGATGCTGCTGGTCCCTCACCTTAGGAAGTTGTTTTTTTTTTTCTCAAGCACAAAAAGAGGGTCAAAAACCTTTCAGATTTCAGAAAAGAAAGAAGTCATTCCTTCCACTCTTGTTAGAACATTCACAGAGCACAATTTTTAGACAAAAAAATAAATGTCTGTGTTGTTCTTCAGGATGTTAACACAGCCACATTATAACCAGATGGATGACTGATGCACTTAGGATAAAAAAAAGGTAACCAGAAAACTGTATTGGCTCTCTTTTTTGACCTCTACTATACTGAGCAGGGTCTCAACTGGATACAGCACCTCCAAAGATACGTGCTCCCATTACCCTCTGTTCTGCATTTCCAGTAGCAGCTAAAATAATCAGTTCTTGGCAAGGGTCACTGAAGTACAAGTTATAGCACTCAAAGACCATGGTGAATAGATCAAAGACTGAAATGACATCATCTGTGAATCCAGAACTGTACCACAACACACATATTTGCCCATGGGCTGCAAGAACTCTCTTTCTCATCTCATATTTCAATTGAAACTCATATTTCAATTGCTTTCCTAAAACAAAACAGGGCATCTTACACATTTTTTTTTTCTCACTCAGTTACTAGCTTAAAAGATTACGCTTTGCATGTGATGACCCCATTTGATCTTTCGCTTGTCTTTGTGCCATGCATCACACATAACCTAAATTAGGAACTATGTTTACTTGTGTTCATTCCTTGGTTTGCCAAGTGACAGGTTTATTGGCCATGTTAGTGATGTCACAGATTTTCTCTGTATTTCAGTCATCTGGAGTGACATTTGGAAAGGGCATTTTCTACCTAAAATCAATAGCTTCTCTAGCTGCTGTAATATTTCTTTTTGCTTAGAAATATTACTCAGAATATAAAAACCAATTGATTGTAGGCAGAAAATATACTTGCCAATTACTGATGGAGAGGGAAAGAAATAGAGTGCCCTCTATCTTAAGTAGTTTCAGCTGGTGACACACCATTGCTAATCAACACATATGTTTCAGAGGCACCAGAGCCTTCTCAAGCCAACACCCCTTTTTCCTTCTCCTAAATTCAAACCCAAACTGTGGCTTACACCATTGAAAAGGCCAGGCTGGATGGGGCTTTGGGCAGCCTAGTTCAGCAGAGGGTGCCCCTGCCTATGGTAGGGGAGTTGGGACTAGATGATCTTTAAGGTCCCTTTCTAGCCCAAATCATTCAATGATTCTATCAAAACATGGACCCAGATTTCTAATCCTGGATTTTTCAGAGACCTACTTGCACAATATCTGAATCAGAATATGTTGTTGTATTAAGGTGGTGAAAACACAAGTTAACATTGTGTGCTGGTTTTGGCTGGAACAGTTAATTTTCTATTTGTCCTTCCTTCTTCGGTTTGAAGTTAAAGTAAATAATATGTTGTGTACTGCACTTAAGAAGTTGTGATTATCTAAGAATGTGATACTAGTTACTATAAAGAATATCAGCATAGCTTTAGTTTGGTGCACTGCCAGAAAAATGTCTAGTTCTAAAGTCCAGTCTGACAGCCACAGCTTTTGAAGTGGAAGAAACACATATATCACATATATACTTTCTCATTTCATGCTTTATGTTATACACAATTGCACCCTGCAAATTGCTTCCAATACCACAACTCCTCCCTTTCGGTCCTCTTACCTCCAAACCTGCTGCAACCATTTCAGCACTGATTTCTTTTCTCCACTGTAATAGGTTTCAAGGAAGTCTCATAAATTTATGTAGTACCTCCGGTCATACAGTGCTCATTCTCATGTTCCCCAGCCATGCAGGGTGTGCATCAGACGATAACAGTAAAGCTAGAAGAAGAAAGGCCCAAAAAGGAGTTACATGGCTTCAACAAGCTTGATGTAATCAAAAGCCTAACAGCCAGATTCCTGAAGATGTTGGCATGAGCAACAGTTTTCTCAATGAAATTACATCTTCTCGCTTGTTTGTATACATACAAAAAAAGAAATCTTTGATAAGACTTATTTTGAGGTTCATACTTTAACATGTACCTCAGTGAGGTAGAAGTACAAATTCCAGTGACATTGGATTAGAGCAACTAACTCAAACTCTCTGAAATAACAGATGAGCACTTCTTGGTACAAAGATAGTATTGATGGTTGTTTTCCATGCAGTTTTCAGATCTTAAGACAAGCATGCTTTTCTGGGCAGGTGAGGGCATGTGATCCTGTTTTAGAGGGAATTCTGGATTCATCATTCAGAAACACTGCTTTTAATATATTTCTTCAAGACATGAAATCCAGAAACTAGTACAAAACTTAATTAAAAGGATCAATCTTTTGTTTCTTACATGTGTCTTATAAACCCTTTTGTTAGAAGGAAGCCCTTACTTTCGTAAGTGTCCCAACAGCATTTGTTTGTCAGAAATTATATCGTTCTATACTCAGTTTAGTTAATTAGAGATATATAGGTAATACTTTTGATAAATCTGAGTCATCCTCAATATATGTTGACACCTTGAACTTATTTCCAAGTCTCTTCTATGTGGGTTGTTTCCTTCTGAATTTCTGTATACTGATGTTTTATGTACATCTAGACATTTACTCAAATTGTGTGTCAAAAAGTGCTTTAGTGTGTTTTTAGTACCAGCAGAAATATTCTGAAAAAATATTTTAAACAGGAACTATTTTAAACCAGAGATAAAAGATGGCATGATTTGTTAAAGGAAAAAAATCCCTAAAACCAGAAAATGCTTTGGCCAGCTGCTTCTCGCAACTACTTCCCTCTTCCTTGCCCTGACATTACAGAGTTCTTAAAGCAGGTAGCACTTCCAGTTAGCACATTTAGTAGGTTATATAGATTTTAAAGGGATGGTTTGGAACATTCTAAATTCCAAGCCAGCATTACATAAAATTGGATGTTATACACTGGGCAATACTGAACTCCATTTGACATGCTACTTCAGCAAAGAATACACGTACAAATATGTCATCAAACAATATGTTAACACTGAGCCTATAGCTTTGTACTTCCACAGCATTTTCTTCTATCAGGAAAAGTTTTTCACCTTCCAGATGGGTTTCTAAGGTGATAAAGATACAAGGGCAAACAAACCCCCCCAAAACACAAAAAAGCCAACACAGTTGTGGTTGAACCATAAAGTTTTAGTTTCAAAGCTAAGTATATAAATTTAAGTGTTACTGGGACCATCAGAAAAAACTAATAGGCCTTTAAATAACACCTCTCCAGGACATGTTTTTGTTTCAGGATGACTTTTAGTATGATTAAACATGAAATATTGAGACTTGCCTTCCCTGGGAAACTTAATGGTGTTCATTCTGGCTATTAACAAATAAGTTAAATGATGTAATGTAGCTCACATCCAACTGACCAATGAAGATAGTGATGACTTGTGTTCAAAATTTACCATTCACTCAGGCATAAAAAAAATTATACAAGAGCACATTTAAGTAGGATGAAAGGAAATTATCCACTCTCCATATTAACTGATTTCTTGTAACTGTATTCAATTCTAAATATATCTAAATATTCAAATATGTCCTATTACATACTAGACTTCAACCATTTAAAATATTGTGCATAATAGGAGAAAAACTCTAGTAAGAACACTCAAATAGCTTAATTTGGACGAGTGGAAAAAAGAAAGAGAACATTGTCATAAAAAGGCTCAATCAGTCACTTTATGCTTCATCAACTTCTAGGTAGGTCTCCTTTACTAACATGGCAACCCACCAAAACTTGGTTTGCCCCAAATTAATTTTACATCCATTTGGTCTGTTGCCCAGCAAAGAACTTAATAAACCTTATCAAACTGAAGGATTAAATGGATTGCTATCTTAGGCACCCCCTGTATCTCCATCTCTTTTTCTTAGCCATCCCACTTATCGGCTCTGTAGTGCATAACCACTGTCCAACAAGGTAAGTGCAGTGATCAGTAGCTTTGCACTTGAGCCAGTTGGAATCTATCATACTATCACAGTTGAAGAGAAACAGGCATTCCTGCTTAGCCCACTATAAAAGATTTGTTGTTGCTTCTATTCTGATATGCTTTTGTTCTTCTAACTCCTAGCAAGACCCAGAAGTGTAAACAGAAAAATCAATTGTTACACAATTTTTTTTTCCTCTCGGTTACATGGAAACAGGAACTATCAGTAATCCTTGAATGATTCTTTCTTCCAAAATTACACCTTTATTTTAGCGAATCAAATGCTTTGAGAATTTGGGGTATTCACATAAACCTATCTGATTTTGCATAAAGCTCAGACTCTTCAAAAGGTGGGGATCATGCTCAGGAACAGCACTTGTGCTGCTAGCTAGGACTAACTTCGGACACACCACTTATTCAAAAGAATTTTCCATGCTGTCATTGCCCTAAAGATTCTTTTCACGGTTTCAGTAACAGTGGCATCTGCAGAGGGGAGCTCCAGCCACTTGAAACTCATTAAAACATACTTGAGATTGACAATGAGTTGAAAACATCTGTCAGACTTGGCCAAGATTTCAATCAAGTGTGATGTTGCTGTGTTACTCTGCTACATTGACTTAATAAATGACTTGGCTGCTGCCAGTGCAAGGAAAGTTGGGTTCTAATTACTAGCCTGATTTTTTTTTCTGTATCTTTCACGTAAAGATTCATACTCTACGTGACATGCACTAAAATTATCTTGCTGAATCCAGAAGCTGAGGTAAAGTAACACAGTCATACTTTTTACATGCTGTATCAGCTAGTTATAACATGACATACATATCAAGAGTCTCCAGTAGTGACATGCTTCTCCCAAACAGCCCAAGAGTAAACAAGTGAGTACAGGATGCTTTCAACCTCTGGGGTTTTTTTAGCCTCAAGTAATCCCAAACAACCCTGAGCAAAAATCTTCTAAGAACTTAGCGTATTTTTTTTAAATAATGTCCAGAAAAACCTCTGAAAAATAACTTGTGTAACTGAAGCTAAAAACAAGTACTCTTAACTCAAGTTATGCCAAAGTAAAATATAAAAACATTGTATTACTATTTCAAATGGAATGGGAAAGAAGTAGCACACAGAAAATTCTTACCTCCAGAAAGACAATGTTTTCTTTCAGATTTAAATGAAGAGAATTCCAGTCTGGGAATTAATGAGCTTCATTTTTTCTCTTTACTCTTTTAGTGTCCATTTCATCCACAGGTGTTACAAGGATTTCTTGAGCTCTCCTTTCTTGGGAACAGTCCCCATAAGCAGGATACTTGAAAAAAAATGAACAGTTTTACATCAAAGTAAGACCCTCAACAATATCAACACCTAAGAATCTAGAAAGATGTGATTTAGATGATATATAACTGTTATAAGTAATGAGTATGCTATACACTAAATCTGTAGGTACAGGAAGACCATATCAATGGAATGCTGATATTGCTAGCAAACTGCATCACATTCATTTTACCATTCTGATACATACAAAGTATTCTCGTAGCTATTTCACTAAAATGATTATTTTATGAAAATTCTCTTCCAATCAGAAAATTTTATTAATTTGGGCAGATTTCAGCTTTTTTGTTTTAATGTAAAAAAAAAAAAGATCAATTGTAAAAAGTAGTCAGACTTAGTAACTCCTCTGGGAAGTTCTCCTTTCACTATGTCCATTGCAAAGATTCAGCTGAACCCACGAGAACACAAGAAGCACAATGAGAAGAGCTTTTAAATATCCTGCCCAAGCTGCATGCAGATACAAAGGAGTTTTAATTCAAGGTTGCATATGTTGGCTAGAGAGAATGAAAAGTCAACGCACAGAACTTGTTCTGTAAGAGTCAATCTGTCTTTCTCTCTTGGAAGCACTGACGTGTTCAGATTGTGTGTACACCAAAACTGTCTCTGCAAAGAGTGCCCTGTCACATGCATGGTTCTTCTGTGAGAGGCAGGCAGACACTCTGCTGGCAGCTGCACTCTTATTTTTAAAAATAAAATTCTTTGTTAGGAACGGCATTTGCTGACTGCATATTTTTTTTCACTTCATAGGAGCACCTCCATTTACAGTAAGGTACTACAACATAAAATGACATAATACACTCACATATTCTTTACATGTGTATTGAACAGTTGAAATACACAGTATTATTGCAACTAATTTTCTTTTTCTTAATAACCACAATACAGGTGTTTACAACATGATACCCTGACAAAGCAAGTTGTTCTGCTCTAGAAATTTGTCCTGCTTTTTCTTTGTGATCTAAAGCTAGATGAAAAACTGCAGTTTCTTGGGTGGAGGGAAGGGGAGGATCAAGGGCCAAGTTCAGATGGTAGTAATAAGGTATGTTTAACCTAAGTGCTACTCATACTTCAGAGACTCTTACTCTGTGAGCAAACTAACAAATCAGAGGATTAGACACAGAGTAAGGTGAAAATTAGTTCAGGTAAAGATAACAAAAAAACCCTAATCTTTATAAAACTGCAACAAGGTTCTTTGAGGTTTTTTAGTCCCTAGGATTTAATAATAATATCCATTGACAGTTTAGTCATTGAAATCCTTGGTGGTATACCAGGCACTTTAACACTCATCCAGAGAATATGTCTGTTTCTGCCAATTCATAAATGCAAATTTATTTTAGACAAGGCATGAATAACCCACTCATTCATTTTCAAGTGCAATCAGATGAGAACACTTGTGTTAAGCAACTAGGCATATGTTATTATTTGTTACAGATCTCCTATAGCTACATTAATATCTATCCCTTCTTCGAAGAGGAACAGACAAGATGATTAAACAGGCGATGTAAATCTCAAGAGTACAGTCAGGAAACATATCTTCATTGCAAGAAATTCTCTAGAAGATCCTGTAAACTTGTATCATCTCATGGTCTCTAACAAGATGTTACTGATGATCACTTCTCAAAAACTGCCACTTGAAAAATACAGGTTAGGTTGCAAAGTCTCTCTCAAATATAGGAAAACCAAGTGGCTGAAACAGAACTGAAAGTCATTCATGCATCTCCAGCCTAGGGGAGACTAAATTGCTTAATATAGTTTCCCAATGAAATAGTATACTTGGCTCTGTTTTCTTAAGAACACCACATCAGTGCCTGCAAATGTATTTGCTCTATACTCTTGTGGACATCATACTGCAGATTATAGCTCTGCTGTAAACCTGTAGCCTCTCAAATTAAATGTGCTATACATTACTAGCTACCATATACCACGTGTCTTTAGCATCACTTTGAATAAAGTTAACATCAATATTTTTAATTGTGCATTATTTTTATCAAATATATAAAGCAAGAAAATTAGTCTATCATTTGTTTAGCAGCAACCTATCATGTACTAAAGCATAGAGTTGTAATAAAAATAAGTACATCTTCACAGGCAGCTGAAGAAAAATGTCACAAATTTTGTCTCTATTCAAAGCCAACTTCAGAAAAGCCAACTCAGTTCTGGTTTGGCCATATCAAAAGGACAATGTCCTTGAGCTAAAGCACCACCCTTTTTTTCAAATTCACATTATCTTCCTTATCATCTTGTATCATGCCTTGACTTTTATTGACAAAATGTTCAGCTCCTAGAAACTACACCATTTTTTATCACCTAGCAGTGATTACTCTGAAAAGAATGAAGTGATCCCAGCAAGTATGAAAGAAATCCAATCCTGTCCTTTAGAAATTAAAAGAAAAACCCAAAACCATCACACCCCAAACAAAACAGCACGATGTACAATTTTTATAAAGAAAAATATACAGGAACCTTGACCTCGAAAAAATGCAGAAAACACCCATTGTTTAGCAAAATAACTTATATTTTAATAAAGCTGAGTAATACACATTGCTGTATCACCTGAAAGAATGAGGTAAGATTCCCAAATTATGTCTATACAGGATGAAGCTCTCCTAAATACATCCAGACCTCCTAGTCTAAGGAGTATCAATTTTTAAATAAAGTTTATAGAGCATCTTGTGTCTGCTCTGGTATGAGTTTTACTCATCAAAAAGAAAACATCACAACCTATTTCAAAGTCATCCTTTGTACATGTTTTAATCTTAAAAGAAAAGCTTTTGCTTTTGGATATTGGAGACTTTCTGCACAGCCCCTTTGTGCTTCAACACCTCTTACTGCTGCTGTGTAAACTAGTACCTTTAGCCTCATGCAGAAGGAAATTTAGCATCCTACAGCATCCCTAGGAACGAAAGGAACATCACGGTATGAGCCAGTGAATCACTTTCAAGGCAAACACAAGCCCATTTTTCATGTCTTTGTATTGTGTTGAAGTTTTTCAATGTCAAGTCAACCCTCCCTAATGACAACACATCTTCAATTAGAGATGCAAAAGGAGTTTGTATGCAATTGAAATCCTGAAAACCAGTAATCTTCTCATGAAAACCACAAACAATTGTTTCCTTTCTCATGCACCAGTACTCCTGATTTACCATCATTTTTATGTTACATTAATTGATCCTTAATTTCCAAGACAGGGTAAAAGACTGAGCATTATTGGCAGGGTTTAATGATTTGCTATTTAGTCCACACACAGAGTCAAAGCTTACACTGCCAGCAGTTCAAACTACATGACCAAATAATACTTATCTCTGCTAAATTCTTAATTTCTCTCATGGATTCCCACTCCACCCTCCTCAAGAAAACTTGCTCCTTTCTCATCTTTCCCATAAAAACTACATAGAACTGGCTTATGAGCATCTGAAGCTTGCAAACTTATGGTGAACAAATGTGTTACCATGCAGCAATTACTGGAGATATATATTTAACTCCAGCAGAATACCAGAAGAGGCAGTGCACTTTGATTTAAATATATAAGGTTGTGCTCACATGAAGCCATCTCTTCAGTTGGTTATTTCACTACATCTCTTTTGCCTTCACAGAAGTTGTTCTGATTTATATCCCAAGCCTCCTCAGCACCATGCCACCAACAGTGGCCAGGTTGCATGTAAAGTTTAACAGCAGTGTAAGGACATTCATTGCTCACACCAACGGACTGGTGAATCACAAGTTTACTGTGATCAAGAACATGGACCTTGTCTTTTAGGTTACAGAGACAGTGCTTAGACACACACACAAAACTGAAAATGAATAAGGAAGTGTCACAATTCAAAAAAAGCTGACACCTGCCAATGTGCTTTTAAAAAGAAACATTCTATTTAGCAAAAATGGTAGAATACTCATCTGTTCTGATGAGTACTCATTCAAAATCAGGACTCTATTCATTAAAACATCTCTTGGCTTTTTTTTTTTTGTGGTAGAAAAATCAGAACTTCTGTTCCATTTTAAAATATAATTATTTTTAAACACTCCAAAAAGGTGGCATATTTAAATAATTTGCCATATCTTTGGTTTATATTCTCAGAATATTTTATGATTTTTCAGTGGTTTACTTTTTTTTAAGGACTCGGGGGGGTTTTAATTAACATAATTTCTCTCTCCTCCCCTATATCTGCAGGACTTCATCAGTCACTGAGCTTCCAGAAGCCCTGGAAGAATCCAAAGTCTGAGAAGATATTGAAAGTACTTTGTGGTTTGCAGTGTATGCCATGACTGACTGGCAGTGAAGAAAGCACATAAGGAACCATCTTCTATGACGGTATTACTGTACTCAACCCACCAGCTGGCCACAAAGTCTTGTGTGCCTGTTTCACATGCTCCTAGATGCTAAGTTGAATTTAATATGAAATCTGTAAGTAGCTTGCAATTTCAATTTGAGTGTTTACTTTTAGATTTTTTTTAATTCAAAACTGCAAATTTCTGGGAAACATTTTCATTTAGATGAAAGCGCAATTTGCAGAAGAAAACTGCCATAGTGAGCATTTTTGGATGTCTGCTTTAGAGAAAAAAAACACCGAAAAATTTCTTTATCATTTAAAAACAATCTTTCTTCTAGACTGAAATGCCAACTTACTTCAGAAGAAGCAAATTTCTTCATGGGAGGTCCTTCCAAAAGGAAACTTTTCAGACCATGACATATCCCCTCAACACCCTGCACTGCTCAGTGAGAAAGTAAAGGTGTAAAGATGAACTAGGAGCCAGTGAGCATCCACCAGAGCTCAAAGCCCCACCTGCCTCAAGATAACTGCAGGATTGGGACCATGAATTCCTCAAAAGAACCTGAAGCCAATATAACTGTTAAAAGCATATGATCCAAACCAAGAAAATCTTGGAAGGCTAAAGCCCACTTGGAAGTTGAGCTGGAAAGAGACATAAAGGATAACAAAAAGGGGTTTTTTAGATATGTGAATAGTAAGAGGATGACCAGGGATAATGTAGGGCCCCTGCTGAACGAGGCGGATGTCCTGGTAATGGGGGATGATGAGAAGGCGGAGATACTGAATGCCTTTTTCACTTTCGTCTTCACTTCAAAGGCCCCCCGGGACCCACAGACACTGGATGAAAGAAGTAATGTTTGGGAAATGAAGAGCTTCCCTCTGGTTGAGGTGGGGGTGTTCCAGGAGCATCTCAAAGGGATTAATGTACACAAATCCATGGGCCCTGATGGGTTTCATCCACGTGTGCTGAGGGAGCTGGCGGAAGTGATTGCTGAGCCGCTCTCTATCATCTTCAACAGGTCTTGGAGAACAGAAGTGCCTGAAGACTGGAGGAGACCCAATGTCACTCCGGTCTTTAAAAAGGGCAAGAAGGAGGATCCCAGCAACTATAGGCCAGTCAGCCTCACCTCTGCCCCAGAAAGGTTATGAAACAGCTTGTTTTGGATGCCATCTCCAAGCAATTGGATGAGAAGGAGGTCATGAGGAGTAGGCAGCATGGATTAACCAAGGGGAAATCGTGCTCAACCAATCTCATAGCCTTCTATGATGTCATCACCAGCTGGGTAGACGGAGGGAGAGCAGTGGATGTCATCTACCTTGACTTCAGCAAGGCTTTTGATACTGTCTCCCATGACATTCTGATAGCAAAGCTGAGAGAGCATGGGATAGATGAGTGGACAGTGAGGTGGGCTGAGAATTGGCTGTCGGACCGAGCCCAGAGGGTGGTGATCAGTGGAGCAAAGTCTGACTGGAGACCTGTGACTAGCAGTGTTCCCCAGGGATCGGTGTTGGGTCCAGTCCTGTTTAATATCTTCATTGACGACCTTGATGAGGGAATAGCATCCACCCTCAGCAAGTATGCCGATGATACGAAGCTGGGAGGAGTGGCTGACACGCAGGAACACTGCACTGCCATCCAGTGAGACCTGGACAGGCTGGAGAGCTGGGCAGGGAGAAACCAGATGAGGTTCAATAAAAGCAAGTGTAAAGTCTTGCATCTGGGAAGGAACAACCGTTCGTTTCGGTACAGACTGGGGGATGACCTACTGCAGAAGAGCTCTATGGAGAAGGACCTGGGGGTCCTGGTGGATGTCAGGTTAGCCATGAGCCAGCAGTGTGCCCTGGTGACTAAGAGAGCCAATGGGATCCTGGGGTGTATCAGGAGGAGTGTGGCCAGCAGGTCAAAGGAGGTGATCCTCCCCCTCTACTCTGCCCTGGTCAGGCCCCTGAACAGGACAGGTATCTCCTTGAGAGAGTCCAAAGAAGGGCTACAAAGATGATTAAGGGCCTGGAACATCTCCCCTATGAGGAGAGGCTGAATAAGCTGGGGCTGTTCAGTCTTGAGAAGACTAAGGGGGCATCTAATTAATGTTTATAAATATCTTAGGCATGGAATGCAGGGTGAATTAGGCAGCCCCTTTTCAGTGGTCTGTGGAGATAGGACAAGGGGCAATGGCTGCAAGTTGGAGCACAGGAAGTTCCACACCAACATGCGGAAGAACTTTTCCCCAGTGAGGGTGAGGGAGCCCTGGGACAGGCTGCCCAGGGAGGTGGTGGAGTCTCCATCTCTGGAGATATTCAAGACCCGCCTGGACGCCTATCTGAGTGATATGTCCTAGGGAGCTGCTTTGGCAGGGGGGTTGGACCCAATGATCTCTCGAGGTCCCTTCCAACCCCTACAATTCTGTGATTCTGTGATCTCTCCACAGCTAGCCTGCAACCCATTTAGCTACATGGTCATCAAAATGCTAGAGAAAAAACCTTGTTGCCAATATAGTCAGGGTTCTCTTAATTTCATGCACTGTGACTCCAACAATTTCTTCATTTCGCATTTTATTTTTCTAAAATTGGCTTCATTTAAAGGCAAGGAAACCACATTTCATGCTCTTCAGTTTCATTAAAGATATACAAAAGCCCTTACCAATAGACGACTAGTCTAATTAAACCATTGTAGCAGAAGAAAATATTGAAATGATGAATCTGAAAGGATTTTGACATGCTTATTCTCTTGCACATCATTCCTTATGGTATATTGAAAAAGAGCTCCTCCCTTTCAAAAAAAAAAAGGTTTAGAATCATGTGATGAAACATGTAACACTCAACAAATGGACTACCTCACAAATTCTCTGAAGTGTGTCAGGAAAGAAGGTCACCCATCGATCACTTCTTCAGCAGCGTGAAAACATAATGTTACACCCTCAGAAAATCAACCTGCATCTGCTTGAAGAGAAAGTTATGGTTAAATCTCCTGCTTAAAACTCAGTCCATAGGAAATGGTATAAATACCATATGAATGAGACAAGATAAATTCAGCATTATTCAATACGTGCTGCTTAATCGGCACTTGAATTAAAGCACTGCTGAAATTAAGCAAAAAAACCCCAAACCTGAGTATGATTCCTTTCCTCGGGAGCTGCAAAACAAGAAATTTCTTGAATCCTATCTTTGCAGAGGAACAAAAAGAAGGCTAATGACTGTTCTGAGTCTGACGCTGGGAACACAACAAGGCAGGGGTTTATTTCACTTTTGAAGCATATGAAACTAGGGCTATGCTAAAAAGTTGGCTCAGAGTGAACTCAATTTTGTGATTAATTGCTCCAAATTCCAACAATATTTTAGGGATCTCATGGTTACAGGACAAATACATATATGAAGAGTTCACTTCCACATGGGTTAGCTACCATTGCTGTGGCTGGTTTGGACCAAAGCAGCAGTTTATATTTATTCAAATCCTATTTCATAGTGGATAAGGACCTTTAGCAGCCCATTAGCATTCAAATCCAGTGCAGATAATCACAGTCTGTTGGCTGTTGGATCAGATGAGGCTGACAAAGTACTTCAGTTAAATTCCCCACTGGTGAAGATCTCTATCACAGCTTTTTCTCTTCTGCTTTTCAGGTTGATCTGCAAAACAGCTTAAAACCAAAAATGTAATAAATTTTTAAAAAGGAGATGCTCCTTTGTTACTTGTAGATCTGTCCAACAAAGTGAGACTACTATAAGCTGTCTATCAGGGAAACTCCTCCACCAAGAGACCTTCAACCTTCAGTTCATTACACTCTCTACCTCCTCCCTCAAAGCCGTAGTGCTTCAGGCTCCTATAGCTACAGCTTCCTGAAGAATCAGCCTTCAAGGGCCTTCTTACATGAAAAAAATAAAGACTGGGAATGCATATGAATATTCCCAGCCCTGACAAAGCCTGTGCAGCCCATAAGGTATCACGCTTACGTGTGGTTTCTGACACCCTAAGATTTCCTTCCAGCTCCAAGACAACAGAAAAACAGCATTGAGACAGGCCATTAGGCTTCCTTACCCTCATGCCATGTTTTGTTTTCATTCCAGAAAGAAACACCTTTACAGACCTTTTAAGTTATCTTCTTAGCTACACAAAAGATGAGCAAAATTTGATATTAATTCTGTATCTTTTTTTTAATTCCTATTGACCTTGTCACTTGAGGTTAATGTCTAATAAAAAACCCCAGAAAACAATTTCGGATAATCCAAACCTCATTTATGAGAGGCAAGAGGCACAAGAGACCAGATTCCCAGGAAGGCAGAAAAACAAAATGGTGTTACTTTCATAGCCTGAAATAAAGTGAGAAACCTAATCTTCTACTCAGAAGATGGATTAGCAAATCTTGTCGATCTCACAAATATGTATCTAGTAAATTAAGAGTCATGAAATATTTTGTTATTTTAAATTAACTTTCGTTACTACTCTCCATACAATCCACTGGAAATACTGAAATACTAGAAAAATCCAGTAAACATACATTTCATATCTCTGGCCTTACTATCAACAGCAATCAAAGCAGTGAAGACTGCAAATGCATTACTGACTGCTCTTGGGAGACTTGAATCTTTTCTCATAAATCACTTCTCTCCAGCTACCTGATCATTTGGATTTCAGAATAAAATGCATATTTTCAGAAAGGTTCTGCCTGACCTAAGTGGCTCACAAGTAAAACCATGAGAAGGCTTAAGCAGCAACTGCCACATGATGTCCTGGGTTTTATACATCTATTCAGGTGGATTGCCTGAAATGAACCATGACATCAGCTCATGAAGAAAGATTTTTAAGAAATTTACTCTTGCAGAGGGCTAACTATTTTTTCTGCCCCCAACCTCCCCTACCTACTTGTAAGTTCTAGATTAAGATGTATTCATAATATATTTTAAGAAAATATTTGTTAAATCCACACATTAAAACCAAATAAATTAAAAGCTCGCAGTATATGTATTTCTCACTTGCTTTCTCCATGTAAAACAATGGATTGCATACTATATACGCTGGGGGGAGAGTGGGTTCCCTAAAACATAACACACTGGGAAGCTGTGGTCTAACATACCTTGCCAATTTTGCCTGAAGCTGTTTCCATCAACAACAAAGAAAAGGAGCTATCATTGATTTCAACGGATGCTGGCTCAGATGCAAAGACAGGGACTGGTTTTGATCACCCAGGGTTTTTTTTATTGTTGCTCATCTCTGCATTTCCTGATTTTGCTGAAATAAAGAACAGCTGTTCTCACAAGCTTACCAATTCAAAGCTGTGAAGACAAAAGCTGCATCCAAATTTCCTTTTTCTTTAATAGCATAGTACAGATCTTATTTTTCTCTCCATCGAATAAGATAAGTCCAAAAAAAGGGAGAGAGGGGGGCCAGTCTTATGATTCTGCTAGTTTGGGGAAAATTAATCTCCCTGCATATGTGTCTCCAGACACACTGACAGAATTTCTTGCTCCCCAGAAGAACAGATACTGTGGTGAGATAGTTCATACCCCGAGGACCATTCCCCAAAATTGCTCTAGAGTAATCACAGCGACAAGCCTGAGACAACTTCAGCAGAGCTGGCATTTTTTCTGGATGAAAAGATACACGTGTATTCTTCGCCACACATGACCCTTGCACTGTGTTACAATACACATACAGGTCAGTTCGCAGGCACAGTACAACTGATGTGAATATCCTCTGTGGACATGTTCCGGTTTTCTGGATATTCAGCACTCCAAACAAATATCCCAGACCCTTTTTTTTCCTGCCTCAACAAAATCATTGGCAAAATAAGTGGATACAACTAGAAAAACATGAACAACAGAGTAAGGTGTAAGCTAAGCATGACCCCTCACCACTACGTAGGTTAGCATGTGCTATAAAACCTGTCCAGAAAGTTGGTCAAGTCTTTTGCTACGGCAACCACATCACTGGGACAGCCCTACATGCTACATTGCCCTGGAAACATACAGTAGCTACCCCAGTATTCGAACAGCTTGAATCAGACAAGGGCAAACACTGCACACACACACAGCTGCCATTTTTTCAAGTGAAACGCATCACTTTTGACTGTGCAACTGAAGAGTGTGCAGTGTATCTGCAGCCTCTGTACTCTCCAGTTAGCATGTCATCATACTATAGCCACTGCCATGACAAAAGTTACCGCATATCCTTAAAGTGGGATATAGTCTGCAGCTGAGGAACAGGAACTCCACATTTGATCCTTGCTCCCTTTGTAAACTGGAGAAAAGAAATTAGGCATTGTGCCTCAGTGCCTGTTGCTCAAGGGTTGGGATGCTGTGCTTTTCAAACCAAAAGGACAAAGATTGCCAGCTGCATGTAGGTAGGGGCAGACAATTAGCGCACTACACATGCACAATCGTGGCTAGAAAGAGGTTTGTCTTTCTGACACAGCAGCAAACAAGGAAGCATGACTTCCAGGTCCAGCACTTTTTTCTTCCCTTTCCTGCTGCCAGACAGTGAAATGAGGCAAGGATGACAGCCATCAGATAAGTTGCTACTTACCTGCAAGTCAAGTGCCACACACAACTAGTTGGCAGCACAATTTCCCACACACATTAAGGGCCCATTCATAATCCCAAATAATAATTTACCTCACAAGAGTTTGCTCATTATGTGCTTTGCCTGGCCCTTGTGCTCTTGTAAAACCTTCTTTGAGTAGGTAGGCATGAAATAATCTCCTGCTGTCTGTAGCACTGGCCTTTTTTTCTTTTCATGTGACTGCAAACAGAAACTCCTTATTCAAAAAGGAAAAGGTTATTAAACTCAGCAGAGTTATTTTTAAAAAGATAGAAATGAACTGTGACTGCAATCTTAAGTGTGAGTCTTGCCTTGAAAGCTGTTCAAAGCACAAAAGGCAAGCAGAAAGCACAGATTCAAGTCAGACCTGGCCATTTTCATGTACAGTCACCATTAAGCTGACAAGACAGTAATCTGCTACCTCATTTTGTTATGAATGGTCCTTTAATTTGGGGTTATTATTATTTTTATTAAAGCTTCCCTTAAAATGTATGCTTTCCTGAAATAAGTCTCCCGTTTTTCCAAACAAGGCACACAACTCAAAAAAGCATTTAACACGTTGCTTCTACTTTACATCAGTGAGTTGCCTCACTGGTGTCAGGTTGACTCACGTGAGTAACAGGAAGGTGGGTGAGTCTAAGCAGCACTGGAGCCCTATCTGATTAAATCTTCCTCTCCATAGCAGCACACCTGTAAAACAGCATCACAGTTACAGCATGAAAAGTCAGCAGCTAGTAAGACAATGAATCAACACCACAAACCTCCAAAGACTAAGTTTTCATTTAACTGCTTGTTTTAAATAGACTGATGAATGATGGTTAAAAACTGGCACTGGCATTCTTTCTCACGATCTCGTGCATGTAATGGCTGGACAGCCCAGCTACAATATTCCTTTTACACACAAAGGCTATTAAGTGCAGTCCAAACCTGAACTACTAATGCTATTCTCTATGCTAACATTTGCTTGGTGCATAAATTGCCACACCAATCTCCCGGCTACTGTGATGACAGTACAACGCCTTGAAACAACAGAGTCCCAGGCTGGTCAGAATGATTATTAGCACCAGTCACACTCAATTGAAAATAAAACATATAAACTGTATTGAACTATTTTATTGGTGACCATCAAGAAATGAAATGAGCTAATTACTATTTCCTTTCTTTTCCCAGTGATCTGCAATCCCTGGATGAATGCTGTGTAAACCAGAAAGGTTTTTGTGGCCATCCTTTAGTAATTGACCTTTAGCTCTCCCCATTTCATTTGCCCTAAGTGTTAATTGACTTTGAAAAAGCAGTATATTATCCTTTTAGAAAAAAAAATCTGTGCCCGCCAACATCTTACAGCATCAAAGCCCTGTTAAATCATAGTGCAGTACAGCTGGAAATGAGTCTCCAGAAGAAATGGAAAGGGGGTGGGGGAAGGAAGCAGATCCATCATTGAAAGGGTTGCACTGCCATCTAGAGAGAATTTACACCAGCCAATTTTCTGAAAGGGGCAATAAGGTTATTCGTCAAAATATTTCCACCCTGACTTTTTCCAGAGTGTGTGGGGGGAGGGGCGGGGGGTGAAAGTAGGGATTCCATTCAGGTTCACTGCATCTATACATTTTTAAAATAACTTTGTAGTAATTTGTACTAAAAAAATAGCATATCCTGAAATCTAACCTACCATAAATCCTATGGAAATTATGGGAGATATATTTAAAGGCTCACTTATAGGCTCTCCTACAACAAGGTATGATATCTGCACAGTTTTGTTTCCAAGAAGCTCCTTTGAAGAGGTAGGTGCTGTATCTTTGCAGAAGGGTGCTTCAGTCACAAACAATTTACATTTTGACAGACATGCTATGCTCCCAGCAGCTGCCTTTATGATATTGCTTGTCAGTTAGAAAGAAAGAATGTCCTGTTTCAGTCTATGACTTCTCTCTCTTTCAGAAATATAAAATTGTCTTTTCCCAAGTGTTTTATATGCAGCAGCCTCACAGAGATCAAGTCAGACACAAAGCAGGAGGTACCCATGAAATGTGTTACCAGTATCAGACTACTTTAATCTGACTAATTTAATTTACTCTGCCTCTGTCCAAAGAGCAACCGAAGTCCATTTAGCGTATGTGATGGGTCAGCTGCTATGAAAACTGGAGGTACATTCCTCACCATCAGCACCTAATTCAGTTACATTCTCAAGACAGCCGATGCATGGGTACGTGGCTAACTGTATCTGAAACAAAAGAAATTCATTTGTAGCTTAAGGTACAGTCAGCAAGTAAAGAAACCGTGTCACTAATGCACCTCAAAAGGGAGAGTTCATTATTGCTGTCTCACAGAAGCACTCGCTGTGAGTTGTGGTCCTCTTGGTCTCCATCACTGTTATTTACTTGGTAGTTGAAGAGCAGTGTGGGACTTGTAACAGTTAATGGGAACTCACAGGTTCCTCTGTCTTCTGACTCCCTGAAGATTTCAAAACCAAAACAAGCTTGAGGACTAAGGACTCCCAGTATGAATCTATTTGTAACTATTAAAATACTATCTGGATGTTTTTCATACCACACTGCAATTTTTATTTGACTCCTTTGTGAAATCCTATTGGGTTAAAATAACTCAAAATCAAGAAAATTAGTAAACTTGTTTGTGGCTGTCTCCTTTAGCTAGCCAGGGAGGTGCTCTGTGAAAGGGCAAGGTATTTCCCTGCTGTGGCAGCAGTGGTGAATTAGTACTACCCAGAAGAACACAGTAGTTACCCTCTGGCTAAGGATATGTAAAACAGGATGCATTATACAAATATGAAGGGCAATATCTGAATTATTTATACCCTTCATTTCTGACTGGAATGACAGATCAAAACAGAGTTATCAAGGAAATTAAGCCCAGAAAAAAATTCTTCATTTTCATTGATATACACTGAAATCAGAAACATTTGATTCACACTGCCCTGCACTCCTTGACATTTATCCTGACTGGGTGTTAAAACAGACCACTCTGAACACTCATTTTACATGGGCATGGGTCGCTACTCAGGGAGAATCAAGTCTACAGAATCTGTCGTGCAAACGACAGGATTCACTAAGACAAGAACTGGACTCAGCAAGGTAACTGGTCATCTTCTTATTTCTATTAATAGTAATACTGAAAATTTCAGGGTGAAAGAACATAGTAGCTTTGAGTGATGAGATTATGAGGACAGAGAATCCACCACTTCAATGGAGTATTAGGAAACACAGAATAAAAAAAGAATTAAAAGGATGACTGACTAGATACATCGCCCAGTCCAGATGTGTTGCAAAATGAGGGGGCATTGTTTCCATTCATTACTGTCAATGGACTTGCCAGGAGAAAAAACCCTGTTGCACCTGTAATACCTAATTTGCTCTTTTTGCTGACAAATGCAATTAAGCTGTGCAATTCAGGAACAGAACAGTAGGCATGAGAATAGTTACCGTGAAAAGACAAAGATTTAAACATGGCTAGACTGGACACTTTGCTGTTATCCCACTACTTATCTTGTCCACAGACCTTGAAGACAGACCTGAAATAATGACAAAGAGCTCATCTTATAACAATTAAGTGTTAAAACTGAATCAGGTAAATGTCAAAAGCCAGACAGCTGTAGACATAGGACTGCTTCTGATGAAGCAGAAACATAGGCTTTCTTCTTCTTTTTCTAAAAGCAAATAAATTCAGTCAATAATGCTTGCAACATGTAGATCAGCCCTTCATCCACTCTATTTTACCCCAGAAGTCGTTTTAGGTGTTATTGCCAACAGATAGTCCTGTTAATGTCAGGCACAAGTACATGAACTAGAAATAGAAGGGAAGATAACATTCATATTGTGAAAATGAAAGGATAGCATCTCTTTTGTGTCTGGAATTTATTGTGGAGTCAAAGGGCACTGAAGAAATTCCATTTGATTTGTACATGCCACTGGATATAATAGGATGGGCTTCATGAAGTTATGAATCTCAGCTTTTTTTGAAGGCTCGCTTAAAATGTATTATTTTTCAAGGGATATAAATAAAACTCCTTTAAAGCCACTTACTTACAGTGTGACTATAATCAATTTACTTCACATCTTGATGCTTCCAGACTTGGCTTTTTTTATTGAAACTCTATACTTCTAAGGGTTGACTGCCCCTCACTTTTTTTTTTGGTGAAATGACTGGTGCAATGAGACCAAGCACCCACACTAAAGGTAACTGTCATGTCAAGGTTCAGTCCATGTTCAAAATGGGATTCCCTAGAACACACTCATCTATACTAGCTGGTTTTGTGCACTTTAGCAAAAAGGCAGGGACACGTAGATCTCCCTCCTCCTTTCATAAACTTTCCTCATAGGTCCACTGACTAAAGGATCTCGTTCCAAATGGAGGTTCAAGTGTAGGTTTCTTGTTAAATAATAAGAAAACATGACAGATGCTATGCTGCAACATAATATTTTATAACTATTATATGTTTGGTTTTATATAAATTGTAAATATTTTGGCAAATAGGTTGGATCTGCTCTGGAGAATGCAAAGCCCGCAGTTTGATGTTGTTTGTCCAGTGACAAACAACACTGTTTGTCTTCAGTGACCAATACCAAGGGATTAAAACATTTGGAGTTAACAATTGCCCTTCTTGCACAAGTGTCAGTGATTTGCCTTCTTGGTATAGAGTATCTTGAGTTTGATCCTGAAGATCATCATGCTTGCATGCAACCATGATACTTGATACCAAAGTCACAAAATCACATTCAGGGATAGCAAATACCATTATGTCAGGGTACTCATGTGATTCATCACTTCAGCAGCCTGAGGCAGGTGTTAATCAAACATAAATCACCATAGCACTATTGAGACTAGTCAAGCTTCACCAATTTTCACCCACTAAAAACCTGTCCTGTCATATAATGATATACAGAAGAGCCTCATAACATGAGACAAGTGTGAGCAAAGAGGCAGTAGATACAAATGCTTCAGAGCTCTCCCGTTCTTTATGAATAACCTCTAGGGATCATCTCTCTGACTTTTTTTGGCTTTTTAAAGGAGCTTACACAACTTCTTGGTCAGCGTGTTTCAGGCTTGACTGGAAGCAGTTTTTGGCTTCTAATGAAGAATGCTCTAAGATGTTTTGCAAATTGTTGCATGCTCACTTTAGTGCCTGTGATATAAGAGACAAGCAGCTCGAGTGGATAAAAATTAGCTAGTATACTGGAGCCAAAGGTACTTATAGCATGAAGCAGTTCCAAGCGGAAGGAGTTGAATTGTGGAATACTGTAACATTAGTATTGATTTTGTTTACTTTCTAAACCTGAAAAGAGGAAAATGCAGTAAAAAGTGATGAAATGTGCTGCTGATGTGAATAGAGTGAATCAGCAAACACACAATAGGGAAGCAATAAAATTCACAGGGACTTGGCTTGCCTAGAATCATGGGCAGATAAGTGGCTTATGCAATTCAATTTAGAAAAAGGTAAGATAATGAATCTACAGACAAAATAACAAGAAAAGGGAACTCTATCTTCAATGGACAGAGGTGACTGCATTTTAACATTCTAGAGTAAAAAGTGGTATGCTATAAACTTAGGTTTTTCTAATAGAGCTGCCTTTCTGCCAGTCCTTTCCCCTCACGCCTCCCTCTCCTAGGTAGTTGTTTCTTTCTGGTAAAAGGCACTGGCCAGAAAAGTGAGTTGACAATAATGTGTGAAAATGATTCAACTTTTGGCCAATTGGCTCCTTTTTATATAAAAAAGAACAAGAAATAATACTTAAGAACATTGAAATTAAAGGAGATTATTCTAATACTGGGATAGATTAGGTATTATGAAAGTGACATTTATAATCGCTGATTAATAAAATGAAACAGAATTGGGAAAGTAGGATGTGAAGAAGATGACAAGAAGAAATATACAAAATACTTATTTAGTAAGCTTGAGAAACAGGGTATACATTTGGGAAGCGGTGAGGAAGATTAACCACATCACTCTTACCAGCTTTACGGAAGCACAAATCCCTGGATATTGTTGTGAAACCCATAAACATACTGTTAAGAGGAAAAAGGAAAAATAAAAACCAAACCATGACATCTGAGACAGGATTTACTAAGGAACACAAAATCCCAGAGCTGTCAGGATTATTCCTGTAACTTTTGTACTACTGAGAGCTCCCAAGCACCGGTAACACCACTTCAAGCCCAAACCTGTGCAATGCCAGTAATAGGAAGAAGCCATTACTGATGAATATTTTACTCATTGATAGTAGAGTTTTAGCTGCCAGAAGACTGATTTCCACTCAATTTAGCTTCCTGGTTTTGGGTGAAGAACTGTTCAAAGGAGATGATAGGGAAGATGGGGAAACAGAAGTAAGAAAATGTCACTAAGCCAAGGAAATAGAGAGTTAGCATGTTCCTTTCCTTCACAGTATCCCCTTGGGAGAAAAGCTTACCTGCCCCATCCAACTTAAATTGGGATCCCACTCCAAGCTTGACAGGGAAGTTTTGAGTCCTCCTCTCCCACTCTGCAGGAAGCCATCCTAAATGCCTTATTGCCCAGTAATCTCTGATGAATTTCTGGTGGCCTTTTCTGTGGGAACGTTTCCACTTTGCACATAATACCTGACTATTTGTCAGGGCAGAGACAAGTATTTTGTCTGTATCATTACACAGCTCAGAAGAAAAACAGTCGTTTCCATCCCAGTATATTGCAGCAGGCACTTCACAAGACTGAGATAAAAGCAAAAAAATGTAAGTCTGCCTCCTTATTCTTTCCCTCTTCCATTCAACTCAAATATTAAAAAGGCTGAAAAACTTCCTGGAATTCTCCAACAGCAAGAGAACCGATATTCCTACGGTCAACATACCTGGTCTCTACGCCACACAAACAGCTACAGCAGACAGCATCCAGAAACATCTAAGAAGTATCTGAGCAGGTTTCTTCTCTCATACATGCTCTTGTCACTGGAAGAGGCAGCATACAAAACCAGATGCTACAAGCTCTACAATGCAATGAAACCAACTTGTAATAAATTACTATCAACAAATTACTCCAGTAATGTTCTAGACAGGGAAATATTTGGAAAAGAAAGAGCTAATGAAGGCTTAAGTCTGTTCTGCAGTTATTTAGGGAATATTTTGTCCTTCAGTGACTCATTGGTCAAATATACACAACTTTGCATGTAAATGCAAACTCTGTTTTAACTTCCAACAGTGCAAAGTTTATCTGGACCAAAGAGACTGTACAAGGTATTTCCGTTATTAGCAGTAATGGTTTGTTGTTTTGCTTTCCCAAACAATTACAGTCAAACTGATCCTACAGTCCATGATGTTCTTGTAAAGACCTTCAGTATCACCTGACTGGCCATGAACCTGATCCAAACAGTGAAGCTTGGCCGGCAATGCTACTGAGAGAACAGGAAGAAGAAAATCCCACTCATTGGTAAACACTGTGCTTACAGCCAAATTGTTCAAATCAGAATGACTACTCATAAAGTAGTTATAATAATAATAATGATAATAAGTGAGAAAAGAGAGAGGAAAGTTCACAGGGCAGGAAAGTATTATCCTGCAGACAAGACACAAGCTCAGTTTCAAAGTGGCTCTCTTGTCCTTAGAAAAGCCACCCACTTGTCAACTAGTGCCTAACAAGAAAAGCCTCATTTAGCCACCTTCAGTTTAAAGATATTTGTTTTGACATGCAAAATCAAATCACAGCAGCAGACAATCAAAGGAACAGGAGAAAAAACACCAGCTAATCTAATTCCATGGTTTTCATTGTGACAGTTAAATAGGTTACCATCTTTTATGCTCCTTTTAACATGTTTGATCTACATCTAGGACATTCCAATCCTCTCATTTAATCTATCATGACAGCATCAAAACAGGTATTACACTCCTATGTTAAAGAGGCCAAGTGTGAAAAATACCCCAAGACGCACGCTTCAGGTGGCATGTAGAAGTTTCACATGTTGTAAAATATTTCTGCTGAAGAATTATGCAAATGACTTTTGTTTTGCACAGCCACAAGGATTAATAGGTAGGCATTATACACACACACAGAGTATCATAATTTATTTTTTTAATATTTTGTGGATAATTACACTACTGATCGAGGCTGCCTGAAATCAATGTAAGCTCAAAAGCAACCCTGTCAATCTGACAGCTGGACATTTCTTCAAACCTGAGAAAGAATCCCTAGGCCAAGTCAACTTTTGGAACTGCGTAAAGGCATGTTCCTGTAGGATGCAACACAGTGGCAGTGCTTAAAGGAGGGAACCTGATCAGTATTTAATAGACTGCCAACTGCAAGAGAGAACTCCAGCACATTTGCAAATGTGCCTGTAGCTAATGAGTGCATGTGCAGCTCAGAAGGGTTACAGATCTTCACATAAAACCCTGACCTAAAGCTAACATTCAATTTGAAATCAAATTACGGGGAGGGGGGGATATTGTGTAAATAATTCATAAGAATTTTAATTGACATTTCTTTTCTGTGGCAACAAGCCTATTAGCATTTTGGGTGATTACCTGTTTTTTAATTGCTCTTTGGGTTATGGTTGTGCATTATATAAACTACACAGTCCTGATACGCTAGAACAATCTAATGACTAATTCTGCAATTGTACTCACAGTGACATAAGCAGTCTGACTTTCTTCAGTGGAATTATACTAGCAAAGGCAACTTACCAGTGAGAATGTATCGCACCATACCTTTATTCTGAGCCAAATTACGCCAACATTTTATGCACTCTGCTGGTTTCCACACCACTAATTACAGGGTTAGATATTATTTAATTCAAGAGCAGCTGATCTCAGTACTTTTTCAGATAGAACTGGTGTCACAGCAAGAGTGAAGGAACAGTATAGCATAGTACATTTACACATATTCTCACCCACCCCAACTCCTTATAACAGTACTTTACTAGTATTATTAAGCCTATTCTCAAGCATCATCCTGTGGAGATATTATAACCTACCAATCTCTCTTTCTTAGCCTGTGTTTAGGTTTTTTTCGATTTTAGAAAACACAGCGGTGGTAACTCAATTCTATCTAAGGATTCATCGTCAAAGCAGCTTGGGGAGAGGGAAAGCGTCACAAGCAGTAAAACCTTGGCCTTTGGATCGGATCCTATCAGTTCATCAGGTAAGTCTATTAGCTAGCCACTGGTGTTGACCATCTCATTTCAGGAGAAGCATGTCTGTGTAAATAAAGTTATACTCAGAGCATATCCTTAATGCACATCACCTTCATCTCCATTATAAATTCGTGTCTAGACACAACAGGAAGCAATACTGGAAAAAGGTTTAAGGTGGGGTTTTTTGGGTGTTTGGTTTTGGTTTGAGATTTTTTTTGTGGAGGATGGTTTGGTTTTGGGGTTTTTTTTTCAAATGCAATCATGTGTGTTGACAGATTTCAAGCTCCTTCTGGAAACCTCTGCCAATGCTCTAGCACATTCCCTTCCGCTGCTCTGCACAAGTCTGCACTGGGAAAAGCTGGTGAAAATGACAGCCCAGGAGATATTGGGTAATTATTCTGCGCAGTCATAGCTTCCAGAATCCCTTGAGTTCCCAAACACTCTCTCTTGTCAGGAAAAGTCATACCCCTAAAAAGACAAGGTCTATGCTGCTGTATTGGAAGATGTTCTTGTATGCACCAAAAGAAACAGCATAAGAAGCATTTATGGGAACACATAAATAATAAACAAAGCAAAAATAAAATGACCTGTGGAAGCTTAGAGTGAAGAATTGTCTTTCTCTGAGGACTCATAGCTTGGTGGATACGATGAGTCAGAAAAGACATTTATTTTTTGGCAAAATAATATCAACTGGTATTGATGCAGCGCTCTGTATCCAAAGTGATTCAAGTAACCTGACCAGTTCTACCTGTAGATTTATACACAGTGCCCCAATCTGTTATCTACAGGTAACTAAATCTGTGAGCAGCTCTAATTGCTAACAGGAAAACTCACATGCCTCAAGTTGGGCATGTGCTTAAATGTTGTCAAGAGTTGGGCCTAAATTACAAATTACATTCCTTATGCCTCTGTGATCGAGCATGGCAGCTGTTTTAGCTTCATGCATCAACACACCACAACTACTGAGGCAAGAGAGCGCCTGACCTCATGATACTACAGGGAGAATTGCAGGTAGAGTGATTAAAATTACTCAGACGGAATGAGTCTTAAAATATAAACCCTATAAATTATATAGTCCTGTTAATGCCACAGGGACAGACTATACGGCAACTTCCATACACCTTCCCTCATTTTCACACCACCACTTGTTCAGAAATAAAGTTCAAACCCTGACGTCACACAGAAGAGAAAGCAAAGGGGCAAACTTCCCACCAGAGCCTTGGTAAAGAAGGGAGAAAAGGAAAACCATTGGAAAAAGCATTGGGAAAAGCATTGGGAAAAGCATTTCTTTTAGCAACAGTATTAATTGTAGTAAAAGTGTAATTTTCTAAGCCTACCACCTCTAGACTAAAGGAAAGTACGGGACTGCCATCTGCTGGCACTGCCTTATAATGAAAGATGGCAGCAGAATACTTTTTTGGGAAGTTCCTGGCCAAAATAACAGCACTGGCTTGAACCGCCAAGGCACGCCCTGCCTACAGCAACTGCATCAAACGCATCAGGAAATACAGAGATTATGATGTTTTCAGAGACGTACTGCAAGATGTAACAGGGACCAACACAATCTTATACAGAAAACCAAAAGCAAAGGGAAATTGCAGAAACACAGCAAATGTCTGCTTACATCTGCAGACCTGGAAGCAGGTTCTAGTCCAGCCAGTATACCAATTCAACACAAGATGAAACTCCAGCAACACAGAACAGCATTAATCAGCCTGAAGACTATTTTTGCCTTGTTTGTACATCTTTTGGTGCACACTTGTGCCGTGTAATCTCATGCCACACATCTCCACAGAAGTGAAGCCTTCCACTCTGATTTTTCCTGAAACTAAGGGTAACATCTCAGGAGTGTCAGCTTAAAGTTACTGTAAATTCATAAGGGTTTTTTGAATCAAAAAAGTTTCATACCAAGAAAATCAATACTGCATACATTTTATTGTAATATTCCCTAGGGTCTTCCCTTAACGATAAAACCATTTATGGCTAAAATTAAGTTGCCCAATTGTTCCATTACTTCCTCTTTCTCATTATGCTCTAAAACATCCATTCAGCATTTTTTTCCCCTCTACTAATGTATCAGAAACTCATCTGCTCAACGAGATTTACTGCTTGCTTTTTTTCCTGTGTTCACAAGAGATTGTTGTGCATTTTGCAGTAGGTCTTTATTATCTAGTAATGATGGCTTGCAAATTAAATTAGTTTTTAATGGCACAGTTAAATTCTAATTTATGTTTTGGAGCTTTGTTTAATTAATTTAGTTGTAATGTAATCGCTTTCTCGCTATTATCTCACATTACATAGGAAGAACAAAGGACTAGTGACTCCGCTCCTCATATTCAGTTGTTTTGGCTTTATTAAATCTCGTTACTAATTGCATTTCCCTGAGAAACTTTTTAAACTACCGTAGGCTTATCTGAAGGGAGGGGGCAGGTGGCAAACTGGTTGCTCGGGATCCAGAGCCTTGAAAGGGTCGAACAGAACACTTAGTGCAGCTCACTGACTGTACGCACTGCTCCTGGACGCATCCTCTTCAGAGGCATGACCAGTTGCTGCCCTACAGATTTTTGGTGAAAGCTGTGTGCGAGAACAGGGCAGTAAAGAAAAAGTAACAGCTCCGTATATTGACTTTTTCAGCTGCAAAGGTCTGGCCTCAAACCAGTCTGTTACTAACAACCTTCATAAGAGCAATTTTGGAGGACTGAAATGAGCCTTAAGGAGGGATTGTACCTCCAGGTCTGCCTCAGAGTGATTTTTCTCCCCTGTATTCCCATTAGATCACGTTCCACCCCTTAAATCTTTGCTTTTGCGACAACAGTTTCTCACAGGCATGCCACCTGCTAAAAGCAGGATGTTAAAAGGAAAGTATACAATATATATCTGGTAAGAAATAGATCCTATATATCCAACATATTAGTTTTGAATCAATAAGTTTGATTTTGTCCACAAAGCTTCATGAACTAGTTAACCTCGCAAACAATCACATGTATTCTTAAAGGTCTTCCTTGCTGCCTTTACTTGTCTAAATAAATAATGTTAACTTGTTTTAGTTTAGTAGTATAAAACAACACACACAAGTCTATGCAAAACCAAAAACTTTGTCTTCTCTCATCTGTGTGTCGCGGCACTGTAAGCTGTTCAGGCCCGAAGAGCAAACATGTTCCAGATGCTAGAAGAGATCACGGACAAAAGCTTTAGAGGTCTGTTTCCTGCTAAGGTGACAACTCCCTGAATAGCCAATGCAGATCCCTACAAAGCTGCTACTCCACTTTCTAGCCTGTAAGATGGTAACAGCAGCTTTAACTAGAAATAAGGAAAATAAAAGAAAAGAATAAGAAAAAGAGAGTAGAAACTTTCTGGATAGACATTTTGGTACAGTTTCAATTTCAGCTCCAATGTCTTCTGACACACCATTCCTAGAGGTGACCCAGGAGAGCCTATCAAACGGAATTTACCCTCTGCAGTCTGCAACTCATAAACCAATAAAAGCTGTTTCTGGATGTTAACAGCATAAGAGTAGGCGCTGAAATTAATTACAGGCCTATATTCAGTCCAGGGACAGCTGCATTATACAGGTGTACTGTTTTCTGATAATACAAACCTTCAGAGAATGGCTTTTGTGGTTTATTATGATAGGTGTAAATTCAGTTTTGCATGACCTTGCACGTTAAACGTGATTAATATGGCACCCAAAAAGAAAGTAATTTTTAGTACTGAGATGCAGTATAGAAAAAACTTAAGGGTTTTATCCTACTCTTGAATAATTACTACCAAAGCTATTCCTCATGGGAAGAATTTGCCTTTTTTTTAACTACATACCATATCTCTAAAAACCTATAGATCCCTATGTCACTGTTTGCCTTTAATGGCACTAGCAATAGATTAATAATTGTCCATAAACATTTAGTGACATTATTTTTAAACTTAAAATTCTCTCAGAAGCAAAAGAATATGAAACACTGCTAAGAACATATTTTTTAATTAAAGTTTCATAAGGGTAAAATACCTTTTCCTCAATGTATTCTTAACATCCAGAAGACAACATCCATTTAGTTGCTTTTGATACCTCTGGTTACATCTAATAGGCACTCATTTTCCAGTTCTAAACTGGTCTGAAAGTTTTTCACAATTAACAAAACTATCCAACAAGATGAATCTTCTGAAAAAGAGAATTTCTTTCTGCACAGAAGTTATAATTTATTCAAGCCCAAAATATTCCTCACCTGTTTGCTGCTGAATAAAAGATTGCCTGCTACAAGACAGTCATATAATCAGTATGACAGACCACTACAGATTTCAATTACTGGATCATGATCAGTGCCTAGAATAAAGAGGGAAATTTTGTAGAAGAAATCCATAGGAAATAAACTGGACTGACAACTGACTAGAATTCAGTTTTGCTGAAGTGATACTGAAATAGGGAGAAGTAGCAGTACATTGATTAAGTTTCAAACTGCTGCATTACTAATACTGTCTCATGAACCTGTATGCTCTGTTATCACCATGGCAACATGATCATCAGAGCAATCCAGAGAGCATGCAACACTACAGACTGTTCATTTACATTTGTGATAGACGCTGAAAAGACTTAGGATTTAATAAGCCCAAATTTCCTCTAGTGCACAGAGGAAAATGAAGCCCAGAACCATAATTGAAGTTCATACATAACAGTTATAGGAAAGCAAAGTGGAAGATATTCTCAGTATTTTAAATACATAGGTTTATCCTAGATTTTATAGTAAAAATTTCCACCCTCCAAAATTCTTATGACCCATTATTACTAGAAAAAGTACACTGCTAATCTCTCATGCTGTATCCAAACAGAAATGCTATTATTTTCATGTTAGTCACATCTATTCTGCAGCTAAAGTAGTCTTCAGATTCTGGACTTTAATCTTCACCTTTAAAATCTGAGTAGTTTGCTCAAAAATTCAGATTTCACTTCATACCAGACTTCAAATACTCCCTAATCTCTGGATATTTATATCTCAGTTATCATGATGCATACATAATAAAAGGCTACAAAGATCTTTAAAAGATCAAAATGTACGTCACCACGCTCATAACTCTGAGCGAAGTATAACACAGGTTTGCATCAATCCCCTGGTCACTACCTGCATTTTCTCTCCTAGCTTGAACAGAGCTGCAACAATCACCCTTTAGTGAAAGGAGGACACTCAGACGGTCATCCAGTTTACAGCATGGTTCCACATAGAGGTGCACCAGCACAAGCCACAGAGCTACAAATTAAAGTAGGAATAAGCAGCTAAGAAAAGGTATACAGGAATTACAGTATATAGTCTTCTTGGCATAGGCTATCAGACTTAGACATACAGTATTGTAATATGCAAAAAAACCTGTTATACTGGTGGCTCTTTAGGTTTGAGCAAGCAATATTTCACTCTGAATAATGATAGAGAAAGGATTCAGGCAGACACAAGTGAACTTATTTGCAAAACCACATTTTGGAAAAAAAAAACAACCCTAAGGAATTTATTTACAATTATGATTAAACCTGTTTTTTTCTAAAGAAAATCCAACCAGAGTAGGGCAGTGAGCTGGGATGAAGATGTTGACTGAATGACACAACTTCACAGGACATGATTATTTGAACACTACATTTTCACAGATCTTCCTGCAAGTCATCTCTTTTGAGAGATTTATAATCACGGTACTGTAAAAGCTGTCTGTGGAGAAAACTTGAGAAAAAACAGTAAATAACTTTTTGAGATTTCAGAAAAATATATTTTAATAACATAAATTGTGTCTGCTAACCTAGACTTGTGTACTTTATGAAACGAAAATTACAGAGACTTCTCCATCAGCCACTACACATAATGCTAACTAAATGCCTGCGTTCAATTCACAGCAACAGGGACGAGGATGTCTGGCAAAATATGAAGTTCTCTGTTAGGGCAGGAGTGGAGCTCCACATGGGGAGGAGGAGAGGAGGATCATAAGAGAAAATGGTTTGCTCTGAGGTGTTTTATTTTTTTAATGGCAGTTATTCGCAACGCCTCATGAAACTGAAATACCACCGTAAATCCCGGAGAAAGAGAGAGAAATTAAAAGGCATAGAAGCAAGTGAAGCAGTCAAGGGCACAAGACAAAGATATCAAATCAACTTCAGCACAACGTACATGGTATGTAAACAAAGATGGGCTTATATGGCATGTGTACATACATGGTAACACTGACAATTTAGCAGTTTATATATTAACTGGAATTCGAAGCCAGAGTAATCAGACATGCCAAGTTTATCAAATCCATCAAACTGAACCCAAGCAAACACTCAAAAATAATACAAGTAGTAAAACCAGATTAGGCAGTAGTAAGCAGCAAACACTTAAATGTAATTCAGAGCCATTACAATGTACTCTTGTCTACAGTCATCAGTTCTGAACAACGCGGAAAAGTAAAATGCCATCATTTTCCAAATGTATAATTACAGCAGTTGACAAAGCTAATTGCAAAAGAGTATCACCAGCTCCAGTTCCCTGCAAACTAGAAACTTCATGGATAAGAATGTAATTATTATAATTTGTCAAGTTCCTGTGCCATCAGCTGCACTACCAACACAACACGTGTTGCAGAATGCCTGCAGAAACAGACCTTGAACCCAACTACTACAGTAAGGGAGATCATTTCTAGTACAAGCTGAGAGTACATGTGACAAAAATATTTACTAGAGGAAATCCAGCATGTAAACATACAATCTGAAGAAACGAAATTCAAGTCAGCGCCAGACTGTACTTGTAATTTCTTTTTGAACCAGCATATTTCTTGGCTTTTATCAGAACATCATGAACAACACCTGTATTACTTCAACCAAAAGTCAGGGAAACATGAAAACAGAAAGCGATGCCATAAAATCAAATGCAAGATTGGCCACCTCACAGTTTTCTGGTTGGCCTAGAATGAATCAGAACCTTACGCCATAACTCTCGCTGCCATGACTCATGTTTACTGAAGTCTCCACTTCTTCCCACAAATGCTAAAATACAGGGAAAAAATCTACTTCCTTACTGAGATGCTCTAAGCACTAAATATTACATTTATACTACTATATGGTTTCAAATAACATTGAAGACTGTATCTAAGCCTCCCCATATAAGAAGAGATAAGAAATCACTGCCCTTTTATTCATTCACTTTCCCTGCTACAGCAAAACAGTGCCCCCTTTAAGAAAAGAGCCCAAAAAACATGCCATCAGATGCTCAAGGATTTTTAAAAAACTGAATTACCTCAGTAAAATCAAAAAATAATGAAGCATTTTTTATGATACTAATCTTGCAGAACACATTAACAACTTGTGTCAAGGGTCTGACGCAACTTAGTACCAAAAATGCATTAAACACAACTGCCTTTGACTAATAGATATTTTATGTTAAAGGATAACTTCTAATTCTGCCAGGTGCAACCAGGCTGGTAAAGGGGCAGGAGGGCAAATCCTATGAGGAGCGGCTGAGGGAGCTGGGGGTGTTTAGCCTGGAGAAGAGGAGGCTGAGGGGAGACCTTATCACCATCTACAACTACCTAAAGGGAGGTTGTAGAGCAGTGGGTGATGGTCTCTTCAGCCAGGTGACAGGAGATAGAAGAAGGGGAAATGGCATGAAGCTGTGCCAGGGCAGGTTTAGATTGGATATTAGAAAAAAACTTTTTTTAATGAAAGAGTTGTTGGGATGTGGAACAGGCTGCCCAGGGAGGGGGCTGAGTCACCGACCCTGTATGTGTTTTTAAAAAAGGGTAGATGAGGTACTTAGGGATATGGTTTAGCTTAGGACATGAATGGTTGGACTTCATGATCTTCAAAGTCTTTTCCAACCTTGTGATTCTGTGATTTTTCTAAGCAGAAGGCTGGTAAACACAACAGTTTCTTGAACAAGCCATTACTAGACTGATAAGAAAAGAACAAAGTAGTGTATGGAAAAGGTGTAGTTTGCTGCCTGTACAATGTGTACAAATGACAGGGGATATCACAAAGCCTGTACCAGCTTGAAGGTGCCAAAGCAACAGGTTTCTCTACTTTATATTCACAGACAACACCAAAAAGGGCAGGAAGTCATCTTTGCTGTAAATGCAGCAGTATTTTTATTTCTATTTGCAGTAATTGTACATCTAGGACATTTATGCAGTACCCAGTCATTTCATACATATCATTCTATTTATTTTTGGTAGCTGTACTGTGCATACACGAGTGTATGCGATAAAATGCAAGATGAATCCATGTTTTCATTTCTAGAGGAAGGTTTCACATGAGAAGCACTGTTGTTATTAAACTGTTACGTGAGTGTTCTTGTGCTTTCCAAGTGGCAAAAATTCCTATATTTGCCATTTTCTACAAAGATATGATGTTTGTTCTTAATTCTCAGTAGGCAGGTATCTCACCAACTTCAATGGGAACTTTGACATAGGATCACTCACAGTGATGTCATTATGACTCTGTCCTGAGATGTCAATTATTTCCTCAAGAAATAGATTCAGACATAGCACAGAGAAGAAAAATCTGTTAGAAAAGAAATAACTTGCATATACAACACTAAAATGGACCACAGTAAGAACTGAGAAAATAACCTTTCAAGGCAGAATGATATGTATTTTTGAAATAAAAGATGACCAGTACAAGTTCACTCAATAATCATCTGATGTTTAAAGGAGGAAGTGTAGTCCCTCTAAAGAAATCCCCCCCCCCTTCTTTCCAAAGCTTAAAGTGTTCAGTAAGATCCATTTTAGGAGAACAATAAATTACAGCAATTTGAGGGCAAAATATGGACAGGAAGGAGAAAAGAGTAGTCGCTCCTTTCCTACTTTCCTTCCATTTTCTGATATAGTAGTTAGTACACACTTTGGAGTAGTAAAGGGGACTCAAAGCAGGGATCACTTATTCTGAGTGCTCACCTAAAGGGGAAAAAAAATAGGAGAAAAAAAAAAAAGGACTTCCAGCTGAACACTCTAAAGGGCATTTACTAGCAACAATGATTTCAACTCTACCCCTTCAGGCTTCAGTGGAAAAAGGACCAAACAGCCCTGTAGTCACACTCTTCCTCTAGTATTGTTTCCCCTGCCTGCTTATGTCCCAAAATCCACATGGATCTCTATTTACTTGCACATTTTAAGTTGTAACAACTGTTTTATTTTGCCCTATACTACCAGTCTTCCCATAGAAATATTTACAAATGATAATTCAAAAGTTCTCAAGCAATACCCCATAAAATCTAACGTGTAACATCAGGTAACAATTTAAATACATGTTCTGTAATAGCTCCAAATTTTTATTTACACTACACATATTTTTCCCTACTGAGTTCTAATCCTCTAATGTTAATGTAAATTCAGACTTCTCATATAAGAAGTTGAAGGGTTTTCAAATATTTTACTAGTTCTTACATACTGATTTTAGTTTTTTCCACAATGTAACTATCCATTTAGAGTCTGGTCTGAATTTCAGGAGTCAGCAGGATGATTCTTGTTGATTTCAGCCATCATCTGAGCAAACCAAACCAAGGTAGCATTACTTAGAACCTGAAACACAAGTAGGGCATTGTCTAATGAAAATCATTTCTTCTGGTGGGTATTGAGCAGTGGGTGGTGAAGAATTTCAGTAGACACCAGTGATTACACTGCCATAAATACCCTATCATTAATCCTGTTCCTTCCTAATAGTAATTAACTAACTCTGACATCCTGCTTGTACTCAATTCTGTTCTACTTTACATTCCCTTCCTTAGGTTTTTATTGCATCCCTGCAATACGGCTTACTCCTATCTCCAAACCTTTCCTCTCCACTTGCTCCTTTCCTCTTTTCTTTCTTCAGAGTCACGAAGCTGAAATCTCAAAAGCAGCACAAAGTCTCACCTGACTATCAGTTTCTTAGTAAGGGTAACATGGACCATAGTTGACGTTAGTTACAGTACTTGTCTTGGGACAGTCAGAAGAGTTGTGCAAAAGGTACAGCACTCAGTTCTGTATAGAATACAGAATATTCTATAGAATATAGAATAGAGTCAGGCAAGAAAAAGTGCACTTTCCCATGAAGCTGATGTACACCAATAGCTTTGCAATGGCTTGTAAACCTCTAGTACTCACCAGTGCATACCTCATAAGCTGTGCCCAAATCGCTTGGACACTAGTGCTGAACCAGTATTTGTTCTTGCAAATAATTCATCTCCCCTACAGCCTGAGACATTATAAACTCTCCTGACGCTTCCGCCGCGTGCTGCCAGCAAAGAAGAGGTTGTATTGCCTTGGGTCCTTTAATGGGCAATCATTCCCTCACTTGCAAAACCAGTCCAAACACAAGGCGTAAATCTTTTGTCAGGGTTTGTGGACTTAACTGGGGAAAACCTATCATCTTCTCTGTGGAATGAATTACATGTAAAGCCACTGCAAATCTCCTCGGGGTTTTAGCAGCCTCAGGAATTTGCATTACACATCGCTGCCACAGGCACTTTCTCCTCTCCTCCGAGTGAAGAGCCCACCAGCTCAGTGCTTAACAGAAAGCTCTTGTAGGAGCAGCATCCCCCATTCACTAACACATGACATGGGTCTGCTCAGTCGCCTTCAGAGTTCCTCTGCTCCTTTCTCACAGCAACAGTGGGCCGATTCCCTCCTCAGTGCAGGGCAGTTACACTGGTATGTTAGCAGACAGTTTCACTGTGAGGTCTGTTAGGAAAGTGAGGAAGTGAGTGGGGTTTTAAACACAACAGTTAAAAAAAAAAAAAGAAAATCTACTTTCAGTAAGTGGAGCTGATGGAATACTATGTTTGGGAGTGAGTTAGGCTGAGAGCAGTGCTGGTCACACACTGATGTTCTAGCTGTTGCCAAGCAGTCAAGGACTTTTCAGTTGTTGATAGGTCACTGCTAGCGGGAAGGGAGGGGACACAGCCAGGACAGGTGACCCAAGCTGCCCAAAGGGGGTATTCCATACCAATGATGTCATGCTCAGCAAAAAAGAGGGGCAGGTGGGGGGAGGAGCAGGCAGCTCCAGGACACACATTTTTGGGGACCATCCAGTTTCAGTGCAGCTCTGAGCTGTGCGGCTGAGTTGTGCAGTTTGCTGAGACACTGCCTTGTGCACCACCAGTTTCATGTGTTTTGCTCTGAAGTCCTGTCATTATTATTATGTTTATCTTTCTGTTATGCCAGTAAACTATCCTTCTCCCAACCCACAAGGTTTTGGTTTCTTGGGTTTTGCTTCTCCCTCCCTTTCCCCCTCCCTGAATTCCCACTCCCCACACTCCCTCCTAACTAACAAGTGGCTGCGTGTTGCCCAGTTCTCAGCTGGGGCAAAACCACGACAGTCAATGAGAACACATTGTCCTTTTCAAAATCAAGTAAATGTGGTAAATGCTTTATTCCTTATGAGGTGAACAGAAAATGGAAACCAAAACAATAAAACAATAAAACAACAAACAAGTTCAAAGTATCAGGAAGGTGAAATGGGGATTCATAAAGAAATGAGACTTAACTACGGGGGCTCTATTCTTACAATAAAATAACTATCCTAAAGAGTATTTAGTAAACGAAAAGACTGAGAAAAAGAACAGGTGCTGTGGAGTGCCCGTGGGGGCTGGTGTTTGCCCCAGCTGCTGGTCCAGGCCCGGCTTCGATGGCTCCGGGGTCTCCCTAGTCTTGCCGGTGGTGTGGCCTCTTGGGGTCTGAAGCGTCGTCTGAGGACCCACTCGCTCTCCTCTTCGGGGGCCGCCGTGGTGAAGAGGTGGAACTCCTGCCGGGTGATGACTCCCTGCCCTGGGCAGCCATGGAGGAAGCTGCCACCTCCTGTCCCAACTCCTCCAAGGACTCCTCCTCTGCGCTGGTGTTGGAAGACGGAGTCACCACCGGCGAGGGGGCAGGAGTGGGCTGTGAGGAGGTGGTAGGAGTCTCCTGCGGTGAAGGAACAGGACTTCCCTCCGGTGATGATGTAGGAGTCCCCCCAGGGATGAGGGCAGGCACAGGGCTGGTGGCAGGGCTGTACTCCTGATCTTCAGCAGCCTCGTAGAATGGGAAGCCCATGTGCAGGAGCATCTGCTCCCTGCAGCTCTCTGCAGCGACCTCAATGAGTTCATTGACAAAGTTGGCTGTCCGGTCGTGCAGAAAGGGCTGCAGGGTACGGACCATGGACACCTCGTCCAGTCCTTGGCTGCACAGAACGAAGATGACGGTGTTCTTCAGAAGATCTGCGTCCCACCACTCAGCCCCAGATGGCAGATGCTGGTTCAGCCAGGGGAGCAGGGGCTCCAGTGTCTCCTCAGACTGGCGGAAATAGTCTGCCCAGTCCTCAGGTGTAAAGCCAGCCACATCTCTGCTGGGTGCCGGCTCCTCAATCTCCTGCTCTTCTTGGTCATCGTGGTCCTCCAGTGGATCTGATGGTGGTGGCAGATCCAACTCCAAGAAATCATCCTCAGACCGCAGGGAGAAGCGGACGGTGTTGACCTGCTGCCGGCACAGGGCGCACGATGATTTGTGTTTTGCCCACCGCAGGACGCAGCCCAGGCAGAACTTGTGGCCACAGGGTGTCACGTAAGCCATGTCACCTGGAGCACCCTGGCAGATGGGGCAGCTCCACTGTTCCTCCTCTGTTGCCATGTTGACTTGTTGCAGCGGGCTGGGGAGACCTGCACCGCAGAAGGGAGAGGGGCCACAGTCACTGGCTGTCCCGGGAAGGGGAGAGGAGGAAGCAGGTCCCTGGCCCCTGGCTCCAGAAGGACACCCTCCCAGCTCCCCAAGCCCCACAGCCCACCCCATGGCCACCCCATAGCCACGATTCCTCACACGGCTCACCTCCAATGCCAAAAGCACACCACACAGTGTCCAGCTGCCTCAGCCAGGCAGGGCTGGGGAAACACACCGCACGGCTCTTGAACGGGCACCAAAGCTGCCAATGGCAGACACCAAAACACCCAGAGAAGCCTGGCTCGAGCCTCCACACCTCGCAGGCACGCTCAGTGGGAGTCCAGGCACGAGCCAGACTGAGCCAGGCTCTGCCGGTGCCCCAAGAGAACCACCCAGCGACGTGACGTCACATCCCACTGCTTGCTGGCATCACAGTGGGCCTCCTGCTCCTGGCGATCTTGCACAGGGTGGCACTGGCCCCTGTGCGGATTGAAAATGTCATTTCCATGCTCCTGGAACTTGGAATATGGCAACACGTTTGATCAGAAGCACAAATAGTCCAGGGCTGACCTAGCTGAGGCCAGACAGATGAGAAGAAGCCATCAGCAATCTTTGCTGCCTAAGAAGCCGCGTTGGGGGGAAACTCAAACAGAAGGCAGACTGTGCACTGGAAAAAGTCTTGGGTTTGGCATTTTTCCCTGCCTGAAGCTGATGCTCATACTGGGTTGGAAGGGACCTTTAAAGGTCCTCTAGTCCACCCGCCCTGCAGGAAGCAGGGACATCTTGCCTAGATCAGGTTGCTCAGAGACCTTGAGTATCTCCTGGGACTGAGCCTTCACTACCTCCCTGGGCAACCTGATCCAGTGATGTAACACCCTCATTCTAAAGAACATTTTCCTAATTTCCAACTTGTATCTACCTTGTCCTGGTAGTGCCCACCACACTCCCTCCTAAAGAACAATCGTCTGCGTGGGGCTCAGCTCTCAGCTGGGGCAAAACCAAGACAGCACCTCTTAGTGATTTCTGGCCTGCTGCTGGCTTTCATGAGCACCACTGAGAAGCTGTACAAGCCTCTAAGGAGACAGGACCATGCAAGATAGTTAAGCTCTCCTGTACCTATCAGCCAAGACAATTCCTGCTCTGCTAAATGCATGGTAGGAGGCTGGAGGCGTGAAGGAAGGAGATGTTGCATGTTTCCTCTTCAAGCACAGCTCTGAGGGAACACAGTTTAGCGTTCACACTGAGATTGTCTCCTCGGGGTTTTAGCAGCCTCAGGAATTTGCATTACACATCGCTGCCACAGGCACTTTCTCCTCTCCTCCAAGACCGTGGCTGTGTCCAAGCCTAGAGAAGAGCCCACCTGCTCAGTGCTTAATAGAAAGCTCTTGTAGGAGCAGCACCCCCCATTCACTAACACATGACATGGGTCTGCTCAGTCGCCTTCAGAGTTCCTCTGCTCCTTTCTCACAGCAACAGTGGGCCGATTCCCTCCTCAGTGCAGGGCAGTTACACTGGTATGTTAGCAGACAGTTTCACTGTGAGGTCTGTTAGGAAAGTGAGGAAGTGAGTGGGGTTTAAAAAAAAAAAAAGAGAAAATGTACTTTCAGTAAGTGCTTGACAAAGCAGCTATCTGTGGTGCCAAAAGACAATGGACAGGAAATGGAAGGGAAATTTTTAAAATTATTAGTAGTGATCACAGAGATCTGTCAAACAAGCTAAGGGAAACTGATGTGCAGCACTGGGCCACTCACTATCAACGTGCCTCGAGGCTTAGTGGATATAAAACTGAAACACCAAGTGAAGTCGAGACTTGAAAAATCTAATTTCAGATATTCACAGAATCCTAGAAGAGTTCTGGTTGGAAGGACTCCAAAGCCTATCTAGTCCCAACCTCCTGTCACAGGCAGGGAGATCCTCCACTAGCCCAGGTTGCCCCAAAGCCCCATCCAACCTGGTCTTGAATACTGCCTGGGAGGAGACATCCATCCACAGCTTCTCTGGGCAGCCTGCGCCAGGGCCTCCCCTCACAGGGAGTTATTTCTGCCTCATATCTAATATAAATGCTCCCTCCTTCAGCTTAAGGCCGTTCTCCATTGTCCTCTCTACTACAGTCCCTCATAACCAGTCCCTCTCCAGCTTTCCTGTAGCCCATTCAGGTACTGGAAGGCTACAATTCCCTTGCTTTATCACCATGGTGTTGAAATGAAGTATTAAAGGATTACCATATAAAGGTGGAGGAGGAGTCAAAATGCCTCTCCCTATCATTCTCTTTCCTACATTCCAAAAATGCAGAAGGAAGAAATTATTAAATGTGTAAATTGAAAACAAAGCTATGCAGACAATGCTAGCTGGGATTTTGTAAAACACAGGGGAAATAAAACAATTCCTAACCTAGAATCTAAATCGACCCTCACTAGAGTGTCTGGGAACATTTTTAAAGGGCCCTGAAGATAAAGCTTTTAGAACTGAGGATGTGCTGAGAAACTGCAGGTAGCACTAAACCCACTCACCCTGGCAAGATGCAAGGAGATGTGTGGTCCAGCATTTCCCAGTCTGTAGGAAGAGATCCTTGCAGGCAAGCATCTTGTTTACTGTGTGCCTGGTCTCATCAAGCCTGCATCTGATTATGAGGCATGTGGACAGGTCTTCACAGAAATTGGGGTAGAGAGGAGAGACTGCAGGACACGCTGGCCTGAAGAACAGCACAATGAAGGAATGTATGGAAGCATTCTTACATTACAGCATTGGGAATATAAAATCCAGAGCAATGTCGTAGCCTCTGCTGAAATGCCTGGTTATCAGAGGGAGGAGGAATTAGCTGTAAGGTGCTGCTGTACAGAGGAAAGTTTAAATTCAGGGACAAGGGGCTATTTTATTTTTGTTGAACACCCTCTGTCTTCATCAGGAGGAAGGAAAATTATTGGCAATGATGGATGAGATCGTTGTAGCACATACCAGCTGAGAAACAACCGGTGAACATGAAGAACATACTGCAAAGCCTGTTAGAACTGTTACATGGAGTAAGACTGTGATTAAAGGAAATTGGGCAGCAATGGTGGTGAGGATGTTAGTATGCAAAGGTGCCTTGGAGAGACCCAAAGAGGAATTAAAACAGTCCTGTTTAGGATCATAGACTCACAGAATCATTTTGGCTGGAAAAGATCTTTGAGGTCAAGAATGAAAACTCCGTGGGAGTGGATAAAATGTGAGCATACCTGCTGCCTGTGTGCCACACATCACTTGGGAAACAGGTGGAGATTTTTTCCCAGCTGTTGGGTATAGATGGGAAGGAAAACTACAGCTGCTCATCCTGATGGCTTGTGGGACATAACACAGGCTCAAGCTGAACTTACCATTGGCCACAGGCTTGAACTTAATTGCTCCTGAAAACAGAGTGTCAAAGGCTTACACAGTTTTAGATTGCAAATTAATTAAAGGATTAGCAGGGCTTTATTTTTCTATGTGGAAGCTATTAAAAATATGAATTTGCATAGATGATCAGCTGGTTTAATATAGCTAATTATTGCATTAATGCAGTCTTTGCTTAAGTAAAGTACTGCAAATAGAGCGCAGTATACGGAGATGCCTTCAGTGAGCCAAAATTAAATGACATTAACTCAAAGTATGCACAAGACATAACTAAGGAGAACATAAACACCACAGATACCAACCAGCTGGGAAGAGGGGAAGTCTCCCTGGACACTATGCTTCTTGCAATGTGACAATCTTAATAGCTGGGAGCATTCCAGCTATTCCAGCTGGAAAAGCCAGCTCAACGTACCTTGGTGTTGTGTACTTGGCTTTCTTAAAACTTAGTTACTTTGGAGTTTTGAAAAAAAATCCCAAATTACAAGCCTTATCACTCCCTGGAGATATGCTTTTTGAATAGGCTGACTTAAACTCTGACAAAAACGCTGTTTCAAGGTCTTCTCCTTAAACATCCCCCCCACTTCCCTCTTTGCTTGCTCTCACTGAAGCACTTGTTTTTCCAGTGATTGCAATAGAGAAGTTTGAGGCACACAGGGGGGGCTGACAAGCTGCCTGTTAGCACATCCAAGTAGAGATCTAAGGAACGATCTTTAGCCTTTTCACTGCTAAATAAATATTTGCCCTGTGTGGTGTTGTCCCCTGTGGTGGATCAACTAGAGAACAGACCTTTTCCCTTCTCCTTTCCTCTACAGCAGTGGGAACCTCAGCTGACTAAACAACCCAGTCCTCCGAGGGCACAAGCCTGGTCCTCCTGTCCCGCTGGATCCCGCAGGGAAGGGACATTGGCATTCCCCCACCCACAGCCCCCCTACTCCCAGGTGATGTTGTCCAGCCAGAGGACCAGGGCCCTGGGGGAGGTTGAGCGTCCTACTCAGCCATGTAAAGGCAAACGCCAGTCCCCCACCCTGACAGACCTACCAGCAAAAGGAGGTCCCGTATGGCAAATTCAGTGGTACCTGCCTCTAGCCGTGAGCATCACGGTGCTGTCATTTCCCCTTCCCCAAACTGAGAACTAAAAACATGTGCTCACACAATACACGAGTCACTCTGAAATGCTCTAAGGTGACAGTCAATTTCTAATGCTTTACGCAGCGGGGAATATGCAAAGAGAAATATTTCAGTATGTAGGCAGAAGGAAAAGCTCAGCACTTGACTGAAACTTTTTATTTTTTGTTACGTAAGAGTGAGATAATTATATCTAGTAATCTTCCTGGTATTCAGGACACCGAGTTTTAAGTCACCCTGGATATTTGGATTATTGTAAGTAAAAAGCAATGTTGATTTCTACTTCTTCATTGCAGATTGTTTATTTAAATTTTGCTGTGTTTTCCAATCCCTTCTTTCCCAGGAATCACCGATTGCCACAAACAAAGACCCAAACATTAAAAATACCTTTAAATCAGAAGTATTTTTCAGTTTTGTTACTAGGGGCATCTACCAGTATTTTAAATAAAAATTACCTCATTTTATAATACCCCCCAAAATATTGTTACTTAGAAGGAAACATCTGGAAGGAAGGCAGTCAAAATTTTAAAAATTCCTTGCAAGTTCAAAAAATATATTTGAAAACTCTGCCTTTTAATGAACATTATATAAATATATATTTAAAAGACAGGCAAAGCCCTGTATTTCAGGGCTGAACTTTATTCTGTGATGAACCTGTGCAGGGCTGAGGATGGAATAAAAACGCCTTCTCCATCATGAGTGATGAGAACACCTCTGTGTGTGACCCACAGAGAGGAGAGGGGCCATCAAACTTATCTCCCTGCCCTCCCTTGATGGCTTAGTTCATCCTCCACAAGCTGCGATGTCAATGACATGAATCCTATGACCAGGCACCACCTCCATCTCCCTGTGACTACTTTGGGCAAGATGCTCTTGATCACACCTCTGAAGGAAAGATACTGCTTGTAGTCTGAGTGCTGGCCATCCACAGCAACAGCACAAGAGCTCACTGCAGCACTCAGCCTTGGGCAAGCTCTCTTCACCTTATGTCTTCTACCTATAGCCAAAGCATCAAACCAGTGCCTGCTCACTCCGTTTCCTATTGCTGTTCTTAGAACAGTGAATTATTCCTAGATTTCTGTATTTGTCTTTATCTTGCTCACCCTTTATTTCCCCTGAATAGTATCTTAGGCCTTGTCATCCTTTTCTTTACAGCTCATTTATGACTTAATCCAGTTTAGTCTCGGACAAATAGATTATTTCACAATTAATAGCATGACCTGCAAGGACTCACATCTTACAAAACAAGATGTTTCAGAAATTCTTCTTTTTTTTTAATTAAGAGAACATCCTTTGCTTCCTACTTGTCTTTACGGCTAGGCAAGGAGAAAAATCTATAATGTAATTAAGGAAGTCATCAAGCTTGTGCATCAGTAGCTGAGGAAGAAACTAATATACGGTTCAAGGGAAGGATTTCCACACCAAGTGTGCTTAGCCATGTACAGTGACAAATGAAGCATTGTCAAAGTGAGCAGAGTTCTATAATTTTGGTAAGAGAATTTTTAGTACAGGACTGTACCAAGCTGGGTAAATCCAGAGCTTCTCCTAAGCAGAGCTACAAAACAAGGACCGTCAACAGCACTGGACTGATGTGGTTCTAAGACCCAAATAAGTGGTCTCACAGCTGAATCTTATGCTTACCTACCAGCTGGACTGGTAGGTCCCCCAGAACTGAATTGGGATTTAACAAACATTTGATTTGGGTTCAAGTGTCAAGGATTTTGCAGGGAGGTGTGAGGGAGGCTTTGAAAACAGATGGGAAAATGATGCTGTGATGGTAAATTTCCGCTTGCTGTGGCCTTTGCGTTTAGGAACAATTAAAAGGTGATGAGAAGCATCCAGTCCATTCATGGGCTGTAAAACTGGAGAGGGGGAAGAGGCAGAGGGCTCAGACTTACATTTCAGATTGCTGTCCAAGACTGGCAGTGCTGGTGCTAAGATTTTGAAGGAGACTGCAGTGGCCACCTGGGGTGAGAGTGGGGAGGAGGCCCTCCAACAGCCATTCTAGCAGTGTGATCCAGATTCTGGAGCAGCGTCCTACTTCTCTCAGTGCAATGCAATCTACCAAACTCTTATCTCCCTATGAAACATGCACTTATGTCAGACCTGCAAGAAATTCAAATAACTGAGTTAAATTCTCACTGAATTTTACATATAGTAGAAATATTTGGATGCTTTGCTTTCCCACAGATTTGAATAAATAATACTTTCATTGCAGTGAACAGACTTAACTGCAATACCTGACTCAGATGACATTTCAGTGATCTTTAAATTCATTTATACGGGTTGTAAACTTATGTGGTAGGTAAATTAATGTAATTTCTATAAATGCTTCTGGAAAACTTTGTGATACATGGGAAAATCCTCTTGAGAGTTACTTCAGTGAAAGGCACTGTATGCCAGTAAGAAAGGTAATTGCTACTGGTAATGTGTTTTACTTTGGGTATTCTATAATTACGTTCTTACATAACCAAACACAAAAAGGCAGTGACAAGTGTACCCAGCCCTCTCTCGCCTTCTCTTCCATCAAAACCATCTACCAGTTTTTGTTGCTAACCTGTGGCACTGCGGTTTCTAAAGGCAATAACATTCCAGACAAGATGCACAAAGGCATTAAAATTTATATTTCAAGAGCAGGGGAGAGGAAACAGTGGGAAAGCCTAAGGGAGTGATAAATACTTCAGGAAACCAGGTAAAAGCCATCAAGTGCTAAAGTCTTTCAGGGAGACCATACCTTTATGTATAGTACAAATCTGTATTTTTCACATCAGTATTACATCTTACTATCGTCAGTAACATGCTGGCACAGGCAGGAGGAGCCAACACTGTGCAGGTTCCCAAAAATATTCATATTTTGACAAAGATATTTAGACATTCTTTTCTTGAAGGCGACCTCCAGAAGAGCACGAATTCCCACTACAACCAAGCATGTTCTGTGTATGGATCACTCTTCTTTAGTCTTGCAGCTGTCAGCATGAAAGATCCAAACTTGCTGACTCAGCACTGGGACAAAAGGTTTATTTCTCTGGTTTAAAAACTGGGCACATGTTTAGGATTGTACCACCTACCAAAAACCGTACTTCAAACTGTCTTTATGATGAAACTTAGTGCGCTGGAATTGAAAAGAAAAGAAGAAAGGAGAAAAAAAGGAAAACACAAAAGAGGCTTCTCATCTTTCCATCTCTTAGAACTCCTGCTATGACAGACACGCAAGTCCCAGCTTACAACAGCAAAAAAACATGGAAAAAAACCCCAAACCTCCTACAAAATTAATGCCTTTGCAGGTTTTCCAGCAAGCCTTTGTTTCTTTATATCCCTCTAGTGTTCTGTGCTAACAAAGGCCAAGGAATGTCTGTCTGGCTGCCTGTCTAGACTACACCTAATCTCATGCTCTGCAAATGTACCCAAGTGAGGTCTGAACTCGTCACATCCCAGAGTCATCACACTCACGTGGCACTCACCCTGCTAATGAGGGTGGCTGCTCCACGTCATCAGAAGAAGCTCTAGATGAAGTGGCACTGTACTGTGTGATTCATTACAGATGTATCCTAAAATCAGCAGCAAACACATGTAACAATAGTACGCCATCTCTTCATAGTGCATCCTCAAATGGTTGTAACTTTTTACCTATCTGCTAGGAATCAGCAGAGAATAAAACAGTGGCTTTAATAATTAGCCTGCACATCTAGAAATAAACCTTACTGGGATAGCAAGATAAACTCTGTTCTTGAACTGAGCAGGGCTAAATTCAGAAGTTATTTCTAATACGATCGCAGGCATTAAGAGAAAAGCCTGCTGTAATTGCTTTGCTCTTGATAGTATGAAGGGGCCAGTCCATTTCTCCATCCTTAATTGTATTTCTCAGTTCTTTTCAGACTTCATACAGGTGTAGTGGGTATTTTTTTCCTTGTCAGAGGCACAGTTTGAATGCTCCCCTGAGGGTAAAGAGAGTCTCACTAAAGGCACATTTAGCACATATGGGAATTCAGTAATGGCTTATTTATTCTCTTTGAAGACTGTGGTCACAAGTCCTGAGTTCCAATGCACCACAGCTGTGTGCATTAATAATGGAGTATTACACTCGTGCTTCACAACATGTGGCAAAGCTAAAAACACTTGGGCAGCAACACCTTAAAAAACTGCTTCCTTCTTCAGCTCTTCTGATTTACGTCAATACACCACACACAGCAGAAGCAGATGCTTGTATTAAATAGATGCTGCTATTTGAAGCAGACAAACTATATATTTTTTTTAATTATGCTTTGTCATCTGAACTATCAGGAAAAAATATTTGGTGCAGGTTAGCAATTGTTTTTCACAGGTAAAAAAAATTACAAGCTTTTCTGCATGAAGTTCTCTATATTGGAAAGGCTAATTCAATCCCATGTGATATCACTACTTCATCTTCATCTGACATGCATTATTCAGAAAAAAAAATATAAACTGAAAAAAATTAGAAAGGTTCAGCTGTCTCCAAGATTACAAAACCTCATTTCATCAAGACTATAAAAAAGACTAAAATAAAGACTATATTTTATTTAATTTCTTTCCACTTTTTTTTTTTTTTTTAAAACACAACAAAGTATTTACCAAGTTTTAAGTGTCTGGACATCACTGTCCACTTTCATAGCAAGTGGTTATGTTTATAAAGGAAAATCAATTGGATATCACACTCAAAATTTAAAAAACATCATTTCTGTTTTTAAACATGTTTCCCAGCTTTACTCTGCATTTGACAGAGCACAGGGGATGTCAGTTGCATAGTCTGAATTGCCTTTTTCATCTCATCTTATGGTACTCCAACATTATTTAGGGTATGTCAGTCTTCAGACCATGCCAATATCAGAAGCTGAAGCTGAAAAAGAAGCAGGTATGCATAAGAATGAAGAGGAAAACCAGTCAATGTGTGTTTTGTGCTGCTGCTTTGAGAACTACTAGTTGCACCATCTCTCCTATCCAGCCACACACTGTTCGTAATTCATGGTGCATGTTAGAGGGTGATCTACAAAACCAGTGATTTTTAAATGCATTAATACTAGAACAAACAAACCAGAAAAGTCTCTTTATGGCAGTCATTTACCAGTTGCACAGCAGTATAGCATAGTCAAGACTCAGCTACATTTTTGCAACACAGAGGGATTTTTATAGAAATTGAAATGTGATAAATTTAAAAGACATTTTATTTAAAAATATTTGCCAAATTATTTATCAACGTAATTTTTCTCTTGTTTTCTAAACATATTAGAAACCAAATCCAATGCCACTAGACATTTTGCATTAAAGGAAAAGGGTGAAAACACTTCAGGGAGGAAATGTGGAGTGAGAAAGATACAATCAGGAAGTGGGTGTGGAGCATCATATCACAATGCATCATCTCTTATCTCTCAAAAGGCAGAAAAGTCAGCTTAATGCACCTATAATCTGTTTGTCTTCAGATCTGTATTTTGCATCCCCAATATTTTCAATCTTTAAGCATGATTTGAAGACTTAAAAACTGTCCTTTCTTTCATCTTCAGGTTCACACATACTTTTCCATTTCTGTAGTTCCTGAGAATCATTTATCTGCCATACTTCAGCAAAGCACTTTAGCCTTTTTCTGGAAAAAAGGGGGGTGGGGGGCAAACAAATGTCAGTCAGAATGTGGAAGTATTTTTAAATTAAACACATCAAACCTTGAAAGCCCTATAGTCTTATGCAAAATTTTATACACAGTCAAAACCAGCAGTTTGCACAGTTTAAAATGTTATGTGATCTTTAAACAATTAGTTAACATTTCCAAACATATTTATTCCAGCTCTGTCAGTCAACAATTTAATTTTATAGCTAACTTCAGAGCACTAGAAACACTGATGAGATGAAATAGAACACCGAGCAAGAGCAAAGGCAACAAACAGCATTGTAGTTTGCACTGTTTAATTTTCAGCATTCAATTCCAACAAATGTGCATTAGTAGAACCATAAAGAGATATTTTCAATATAAATGAGTAGACACATCCTTCTGTGTTCTTTTTTTAATACTTTTTGATTTAAAAAGAGCTGACACAAATAACAACAGGATGTTTAAAATAGGTTAATACATTCCTGATGACAAAGATGTCAAGACTGGATGGAATTACACAGTGGATTTTCTTAAATAAAATGAATGTGTTTTAAAAACTAAGACAAGACAGCTAGCCTGTGGGTATTGTTACACCACAAGTATACTGCTACGAAGAGGTCTGAGTTTTATTCCCAAGTTCATGATAATTTTTATTTCCTACCACTGATATGTCATACCAAATTCTGAATCTTTTAATGCCTCTTTTGAGGAGAAGGTATAGGAAAATACTCTGGCATTTAGATGACATCATGGTAATAAGGGAAAATAAACAGGAATATACAAAAGCAAGTATTTCTATAATGACCTACACGGGAGAACTGGAAAAATTAATACAATCATTTATACTCTTTGAAGTCATTGGACATAATAGTTGTTTGTTGGGATTTTTTTTTACTTTGTCATTGACTTGAGCTCCAGGTTTATACAGCTGCATGAAGTTCCCTACAAAGTGTGTGCAAAAGGTCTCCAGGGAAGGAATAACCTGCTACAGGTCAAATCTGATGAATTACCAACTGATGTGCCTTGGATGTCCCTTGTCCCTCACCCCCTGTGTAGCTCACTGTCCTTAAAGGGAGAAGAGAAAGCGTCAAACATCACATGGTGTAAGCTAGTCTCAGAGGCAGCAGGTTACCCACATCTGATGGACTGACCCCAGCCCCCATCCTCTTGTGTTGCTGGGGGAAGAGGGAGAGAAATGGGGGGTGGAGTTGAGCCTGGGAAGATGGGAGGGGTGGGGTTTTAAGATTTGGTTTGATTTCTCATTACCCTGCCCTGTTTCAGTTGGGTAATAAATAGGTGCATTTTATTCCATGTTGAGTCTGTTGTGCCCTTGGTGCTGATTGTGGAATGGTCTCTCCCTGTCCTCATCTCACTTCTGAGACTCTCATTATATCTCCTCTCCCCTGCCTAGCTGAGAAGGGGAGTGACAGAGCGACTTTGGTGGGTGTCTGGCCTCCAGCCAGGGCCAAACCACCACAAGTACAGAAGCAAATTCTATACCAAAATCTAAAATAGAGACAATCGCTTACCTACCTATTCAAAAGCTGAACAACTGGGCACAATTAAGTCCCTTAATTAAAACTGGCTGGTCAGCCCTCATGCTACCCCTCCATGGGCACTGTAAATCAATCTTCTAATGACATCACTGGATAGTAGTTTTACTGCCCACAGGTTGGAGACACACTAGAACTCTGTGCCCTGTCCAAGTAATATGCTAGCATGATTTTCACAGAACAAAGTAATACAAGCTAAATGTACATATAGTATTATTTTGCATCTTAATTTTATTACACAGTAACACTACCCTTCCAGCTCATACTCTCACCTTTCTGGAAAACATTTTTTTTCCTTGATTTTAGAACCCCACATAACAACAGAGTCAAGTCACTGCTAGTAATTTGTTGTTTTACTTTTGTCAATTATGGGCTATTATTTCCAATTAACAGAAGCCACCACATTATTTTTCCCACAAACTGTCATGTATCATCAAAAGAATTATTTTGCTTTTTGAAAAAGGGATAAAAACTGGTGTTAAGCACTAAGCACTGTTCAGTTTCAAAAGAACTGCTTGCACCTACAAATAATTAGTACTCAAAATTTTCTCATACAAAATTATTCTGTCAGGATTAGTTACAACCACCAGGCAACAAGGATGTTAATTTATTATATTCCTGAAGGTTTACTGATAGGACTGCCACTGAAAACAACAATAACAAAAAATTCAGTGGAAATTAAAATGAATGCTCGCACATACTTATATCTAAACTATATATATAATGTTACAGGTTTTATAGAGGTGATACTATTTGACACACATAAGAATTTTCATAACTAGTCTCTATATAAAGTGCATAAGCTCCTAAATGAAAAGTGGTTAGCAGAAAGATATTAAAACGCCCAAACTTTCAGTAAATTTTTGTGTGTTGTGTCGGGGAGTGGGAGGAGGAGGTAAACAAAATAAATTATAAATTATTAATACTTTAATTAAATCATAAATACTTAATTTTTTAAGTTAAACTGAAGAATATTCATCTATATTGTATTATGCAAATACAAGTTCCACGGAGAATAATATCCTTTCCAAATTAAATATATTAATATTTTCACTATCGCTGGTAGAACAGAAGAGATACTAGATGTGAGTTATATTCTAAATATTAAATATATGTTTAAATATTTTCTCTGAAAACAGAGAAAATACATACATGAAAGCATACATTACGTATTTAGCATAAGAAAAAGACCCCCCACAGTTTATTCCTAATGTTAGCTCAACATGCATTTAGTTTTTTCCAATCCTGTTTCAGAGAGCAGCAATTAACCTCTGACATAGTATCTACCTTTTAAATCTAAAGCTTTGATTGAAAGAGATAGCACGATTTCCCTAAGATTTTTTTTTTTTGAGGTTTGTTTCACTGTCTTCCCTGAAAAGTAGAGGAGGGTAGCTGAAGTAGTTCTTACTGTACATTTTTTAATGCATACTGTGTGAAATGTTCTTAAATTCATAGCTGAATATTCATTGAGGAGAGGGGAAATCACAATTGTTCTGACCTTTTCATATTCACTATCCTCTCCAACTCCTTTGATTTGTGAGCTGCCTTCTTCAAGATTTCTTCAGGAAGATCTGCCAGTTTGGCAACATTTAGCCCATAACTCCTTGCAGAGACTCCTTTAGTGATTTGATAAAGGAAAGTGATAAATTCAGGATTCTCTTCGTGTTCAAATCCTAAAAAATAAAACCAAAATGAGAAACTATTATGTTAATAAAACACAGCAGACCAAAGACTGAAATGACAAAGACTGTGGTCTCATTGCCATTCATGCTTCAGGTATGATTTATTCTGTTTTACCTACCCATTGTGAGAATGAAAAAACTCTTAAATAGATGTTTACCTGGTGTCTTTTTTAGCAGACTTATCTCTGTGTGTCAAAAACTGTACGTCAAACTGATTAATTATGTTGCAACTGGGACACTCCATCTCATGACTGCTAAGCAATGACAGTGTCGGTAACCTATCAGTCAAGAAGTCCATAACCACACCACATTAAAAAGCTTCCTGCCTACCAGGAGGCTGAAAGCCACAAAAAATGCTTAGAAAAAAATACAAGTTGGGATGGTGGATCCTCTGCTAGGGGGTTTTCTACAGGATGAAAAGGTACAAATGTAAAAGACATCATTATAGGTCCTATGACTCCTTCCTTTTCCTCTTAAGACATCCTTGTTGCAACTCTGCACAAGCCAGGCCTTGTGTAAAGACCAGAAACTCTACAACATCATTCACTACCATTCACTTTTCTGTTTTAAGATTGCAAGATTTTGGAACAATGGACATTTCCATAACTGATAATGACTCAAGGTGAATTGAGTTATCTAAGTCAAAGATTGGGAAAAAACATGCCATAAAACTCACCTTAAATGAAACAATTAAAATGTTAAGACAACAGAAGCTAAAGTTATAGAGTAAGAAACACAGATGCATTTTTGCTCACAGGCTATTGTGTCTCTCTGTAGCAAAACTGTAAAGACTACATATAACCTGAAGGTTCAGGTAAAATAACATTTAAGGTAGAAATGCTGAAGCAGGACATAAACATGAAATAAGACAAAGTGAAACATAAATGATAGGGCTTTGTGGACACAGCTGTTAAGGACTAGTAAGTACTGAATGTTGGTAACATCTCAGTTGTATCATGGGATCAAAGATCAACACTCCAGTTAATGAACTTTGTGAGCAAAGGACATGCTGATGCTCATATCAATTCTTAAATATTCCTAAGAAGAATTCAGGCAAAGCAGGAAAACCAGAATACAAGCAGAATTGTCAAGCACCTGATTAAACCTGATACATCAAGAAAAAGAAAAAAAAGCAAAGGTATGGAGGGAATTCCTACATCACAAATCTGTTCTAAGTTTGGATGCCATGTGAGTAAGACACATGTAGTGGATAAACCCTGTGTGAATTTTCGAAAGGTATTTGACAAGAGCCCTGCATCAAGTGCTCCTCTGAAAACTAAGCAGCCATAATCTAAAAGGAATGCCTTTGCATTTGTATATAATTGGTTAAAAGATAGGAAACTTACAGTAACAGTCAGTTCTCACCATGAAGGGTGATCATCACTGCAGTTAGAGAGGCTCAAGGTACTTGTCAAACAAGGAAAAGGGCTAAGCAGAGAGCGGACAAACTTTACTGAAAATACTAATTCAGAGCAACAGTGACAAGCATAAATGCTGCAACTCTTCTGCCTGGCAAGAGCAGAACTGGATGCAATTATGATCAGCAATCTACAAAATTAGGCATGGCACAGACAGGAAGAACAAAGATTATTCCTCTGCCTCTTCCAATTCAAAGAACTGGGACCACCAGGTGAAGCTACATGTTGTTTCAAAAGAGTTTCAAAACAAACAAGAGGAAGTTGTTCTTCACACAATGCAGTGAAAACTGCTTACACAATAGGATGAAGATGCCAAAAGTACACATGCACACACAGAGAAACTAGACAACCTTGTTGAAAATAATAAAAATCAGAAAACCATCTAGCTCTTGAAGCCCCCAAAAGAGCAAATGTTTGCAGACAGTGAGATCTTCTAGAGAAAGAGTTAACACACATTTGATCCCTAATCCCTCCTCCCTAATCCTTTGTATTCATCTACTGTGAGTTACCAAGCTGTGTGACTCTTTTATCTGACCCAGGTTACTGATTCTTGTATTAAATGTGAAAGAGAAATGGTTGTACAGTTTTCAAGCCCTCCAAAATTTCTGTATAGGCTGATATTCTAGTGAATTTGAACATGTAACTTTCATGTTGAGGTTTAAATTACACTTCTACAGTTTCTGCCTACACCTGTTGTGTGAAAACCTCAGATGGATTTATACTGTACCTTTTTGTTCAGCACTTTCCTCCTCATTCACCAAGAAAGCCATGTGGTAATTACCAACTTTGTCTGGATACATCTTCTCTAGCTCACAAACCGAAGGATAGTGAGTGACAAACAGTGTCAGTGACTCCACCTACAACAATGAGGTAAGGCATGTAAGAAGGTTTGGCTTAAAACAGTTATAAAACACAACACTGGTATCCTCTATCCATGCCCCTTTGCTCTGAGTCTAGACATGCTACATTTCTACAAGGAAACAGGCATCATGTCCAGTTCAGCCTAACATGGTACAGGCTGAAAAAGCATTCACAACCACATGTCAGATCAAACACTTACAACTCTAATGAAATGTTCCAGTGTAGCATAAGCAATAGCAATTCCATCATGTGTGCTAGTTCCTCTTCCCAATTCATCCAAAATTACTAGTGATCTTGAAGTTGCTTTTCTTATTATCTCAGCAGTATCTGTCAGTTCTTCCATAAAAGTACTTCGACCTTTGTAAATGTTGTCTGCTGCACCCATTCTGCATTGAGATTCAAAACAGATCAATTTATTAACTTCAAATAAATGCCAGATAATGTTGGGGAAAAAAAAAAAAAAAAAACCTTCTTATAATGAAACCATTTTATTATAAATGTCATGTTGCTGATCCAAGCAGAGCAGTAAAACTAAGGCAGAACATTCACCTTCCAGAACAAGCTACTGCTTAGGAAAAAAAGCTGCAAGAGTACATGCTGCAGATGTGAGGTTACTCTAAAAGAGTGAAAGATCTATCCATGTACCATTAATAAAATATTCATGTACCATTAATAAAGGCTTGCCTGCATTCTCCAAGACTATACTGACCCTATGGGCCTCTGGGGAATGTCAGACTGTAGGAACAGCAGAGAATTTTTCTGGGCCATCAGTAATCTAAGTCCCAAGGTAAATCTGTAGACAGGAATCTCAGCATAACATGTCAACTATAGGAATTAGAGGAAAAAGATGAGGTAGACAAGGGGGTATTTCTTATCATGCAATTCTTCTACCTTCACAAACAGTAGCAGGCAGCCTGTTCTCCTAAAAAGGACCCTGGGAATTCATACCATTCAGCTCACTAGAACGGTAACAGCAAATGTAGCAGTGAAAACAAATTTTACTTCTTTGGTTTAGTGTGACCATGTAATTTGCATGTTTTATAAATGCCTACAAGACCTGAAAGTGTCAGATATTAGAATCTCCATGTAGTGATAAAGTGGACACTCAAGGTGACCGGGTATTTAAGCATCCAAACAGATACAGAAGCTAGTTTCTTCAGGCTGTAACAATATAACAATGATTTCCCCTACTTACACAGGTACACAATCTCACTATCATGTTTAAACATGTTTAAGAGAAACATTTCTCTCCTCATCCTTTTCCACAAATGTCCCTGAACTTAATGGTCTCCAAGCAGGTGAGCTTCTCTTACGCTCTGTACACATCCACATGCAAACTCAGACACACAAATTCCTTCACGTTTCATACAGGTCTTTTAGCACCATTTCAAGTCAGATTCTATCTCAAATCATGAAACAGTTTTCACCTCAGAAACCGACTGGTAATCCACCCTGTTCTTCTCTTCTGCAGCTTTCCTAACCTATTCAATTAATACGCTTTCTAACTGGCAGAAAGAATTTCCTTTTCCCACATATGCTTTTCAATTACATTAACCACATTACAATACCACTTCTGAGATAGGTTATCATTAGCAATCCACGGAGTACAGCTGCAAGAACGGATTTGTTCGCTCTCATCAGCCAACAGTATAGTTACATACAAACCTCATTGATTTAAGGAAAGCTGACTCTTGGGCTTAACATATCACATTTTCAAATATAACAGCTGGCCACAACAGTATTTAAAGCCAATCAAAACCTTTAAAGAGAATCCCAAGACAGCCTTTTTTTCTCAATCTTTTGCTGCATCTCTCTAATGTAATCGCTTCTGTTGCCTACAGAAGCACTAACAAGATACTCATAATTTTATGGGGATCTCTGATTGCCAAGAGTAACTGGCTACAAATAGGCTGGACACATTAAAATTATGATTTCTGTAGGTCCTCTGGTTCCTGCCCTGGAAATTTTGTATGGTGTCATGTGTAACTCCATGACATGTGAATCTTGTGACGAACTGATCTTGGTTGGAGATGGGCAGGGCATTACCATACAACAAGCAAACAGCACTTCACTGAGTATGCACTTAAGATTGCACGAGTAGTAGGTATACTCCAACATTACTATGCTTATCACTATTAACTACAAATAAATTTACCAGAACAGCAAATACTTTTCATGTCCAAACAGTCTCTGGCTCCATAATGGGCAACTTCAACTTCATTTACAACCCTAGCATTATTACAATGTAATTTTTATTTGGCTTTTCATTACAGAGAGAACATCTAACAGGCTGTCTTTTCTGAACTTAGCATGATTACACTCAGAGTTCTCATTTCTATTTTTCTCTTGGATTGCATCAGATCCATAGAGCCCTCAAAATCATTTAGCCATTTTGCATCTTATCTGCATTCAGGAAAATAATTTTCAGAACTTCCTCACTAAATGCTCAAGATACAAACAGAAATTAGTATTATCGTTCTCTTGTTCTTAACAACAGCTGCAAAAGAAGATTTCTTTTCAGCATCTTGAAACATTCAAATCCAACTCAGGCTCATCTACAGATTTAAAAAAAAAAACAAAACAGTATGTTTCTCAATGATATAAAACCTCTGAAATATCTTCCTTTGAAAATGGATAAAATTGTTCTTTCTGCCTGTGCCCTTGACACTAGAAGGAAGAATCACACTTGTTTTTCAAATGTATCTCGTCAATAATTTTATCCAAAAAAAGTAAGAATAAATATTTTAGTGTGGACGTCTGCATTTATCAAACTAACAGTTAATATGCAGCAAGGCATTGCTCCAACTGTGTGTTATTCCTGATCTAATGAAGTTTTTGATACAAAACACCTATTGCTTAAACATTTCTTCAGGTTTAAAACAGCCACTATAAATCCCACTACAGTGGGATTCAGTCGCTTTCAATTTACATTTAAATGTAGCTTGCCTCTTAAATGTTTTTATACGTCAAAACATTAAACTTTCTCCTGATGTTCAATAGAATGAAGATGATTTACCACTGTTAGCAGCTAATTTACAGTTAATACCTGGGTGCTATCCCAATGAACTTTTAGGGTAAAAATGCAAAGAGAAATGTTATAGATACTGAGCCTTAAAGCTGTCACCCCTTAAATCATCTTGTTTGTCTGCCTTTTTTCATTTGTTTTACATAGGGTCCTAAATGAAGTCTCCAAGCCTCACTTTTGCTGGCACCCTGCCTCCAATGGGGTCAGATATTTTTCTGACTTTTATATGTACACAAAAATAACTATTTGATTACATTTTAATACTGCATTCACCCTAACAATATGTCTGGTGACAATACAGTGGGATATGAGAAGAGGTATGAGTCATCCCTGAGTGATGCAGTCATGTTATGCACTGCATAATATTTATTTTCTTCCTTCTCTTAACTGAACACCCCCCCTCCACCCAAAAGAAAAACCAACAAACCAACAAAACACAAACATGTACAGGAAAATGAAGTTTACAAGAGAGTAAGGCAATCACAACAGCAAACCATCAGAGCAGGAACAATACCACCCAGCCCCACCACCTCTGCTCTATTTGTCAGCACACCAGCTGCTGGAAGCAGTGACAGTTAATACGAAAACTTCAATTTCTGCTATGGAATTTCTACTGTCTACGTTCAGAAAAATTACTGCATTCTGCCCATGACAAGTGTGCAGATATCCAATGTGGAGAGTGCCTCTTTAGTGCTGGCAAGAGATTCATCACTCCTCAGCAAATGCAATTTGGCTAGAAACCACTATTTATAATGTCTCTTTGACAGCCAACCAAATTTCATAAAATTAAAAGCTCTTCTTCTTACAATGTTCAACACATCTATTATGTAACAGGAAAAAAAAAGGGAGGAAGCATTATCTCTTTTCATTGCTAGGTTTCAAGTGGTAAAGATTCTTGTCTATAAACTCAGAGAAAACAACAGGGAAGCAATGTTTCCAAAAATTAATTTTGGTGGGATAAGTTAGATGATATGCAGCAGCACCAGCCAGCTTTATACAAACCAGCTAGTACAACATGCTTAACCTGCATGTGACCCCTTAGAGAGAAAGACACAGATTTCCACATCCTACACTTGCAGCATTCAAAGGGTGCTTTTTCTAATCTGCTCTCCTGAGTCAGTGCCTGCACATAGTACTGACCTTCTCCAATGCCAGTGTTCATCATTCTAGGAAGTTATCCAGTGATATTTTGTTCAAGGAGGCTCTGGAGATGTAAGGAATCTTTTTAATGATACAAGCTATGATGTCACTAGAATGAAATAGTAACTTTGTACCTTTTTTCCTTGCAGCTGAAGAATTTTTATGCAGTTAGTATCCATTTAGACCTGCACTCAACAGGCAGGAACTAATATCCCTGAACTGCGTGGCCCTGAAAGTCACCTCCAAGTCTGGTGCTCTCAAGCTTTTGATCAGCTAGAAATATCTGAGGGCTTTGAGAGTCACCCCTAAAGAGCTGTTTAGAAGGAGAAAATGTAAATTGAGGCCATGGAGGCCTTCCTGTAGCTCCTTCTCACAGCATCCTGCTCTTAAAAAACCAAAGTGTCCTGGAGACAGGGAAGACTTGCAGGCTTGATGACTACCAGTGGCACAAACCAACAGAATAACACAAAACCTTATTTTGGAGCAGAGCAGAGAAGGCTCCCAGAGAACTGCAGCTGCCCTGTGCAGCAGTCCAGGGGTGAACGTGATGACTTGTAGCTTCAAACTGAGACTGCCCCAGGGTGAGAGAAGGAGGGGGCTGGGGGGGGGATGTGAGGGGGTGGGGTGGGAGGAATTCCCTAGCAGAAAAATTAATCTGAAATGCAGACACTTCCAGTTAAGTTTTTTTTCCATGCTGCCTTTCAGAAGAAGTTATCTAACATGCTATTGGTGGGGTTGATTATAAAATTAAGAGCACTGCATGGACCTCAGGTATCATATTATTCGTTTCTGTTGGGACAAATCCCTCACAGTGCTTGTGAAAACGACCACACAGCCCAAGAGCTCCCAATGGTAACAAAAAGCAACTACATAGCACTGAATAAATCCCAGAAAACAAGACTGCAAACCCGTTCCTAAAGCCTTATTTACATACCATTGACAAAATCCTGATACTATTTATTAACTATAAAATACTTAAAGCTGAAAAATAAACTTAAATGAGATGTAGAAATATGCATTTGACTTCAAAAGTTTATCTAAAATACTTACTGGAGAAAAGAAACCTAGTGCCTATTGCAGAAGAATAAACCTGATTGGTATAGAATCTCTACACAGTGCCTCTGTCATTTTCAGGTGAAAGTATTCTGGTTTCCAGCTATGGTTTACCTTCCCTGGGATCAGAACTGAAGCCAGGCTTCATCTCAGGATGCACTCAAAGTTAAATTATTTATTCAACCAGAACAATTAACATTAAAATTACTCTTTTCTCTGAGAATATCTTAAATGTAAAGTGTAGAATAGCACTCTCTCAACACCAAGAGAGAAACTCCTGTGATTCAAGAACATTGAGAAAAACAAATAAAATAAATCCTTAAGACGAATTTACAAAAAAACCCCTTCAAAATATAATTTCAAAGTTGACTGTATTTGAACAGGAATTATTAAAATAAGTAGCTTGCAGAAGAAAGGACAACCTTGTGTAGCTCCAGGCCTGGAGGTTGGTGGCCCTGCCTGTGGCAGGGGGGTTGGAGCTCTATGATCCTTGGGGTCCCTTCCAACCCAGACCAGTCTATGATTCTAGGATTAGATGGGGTCTTGCCTTAGAGGTTATCCTATTCCTTCTCTAGTTCTCTACAACATTAACACCCTACAGTTACTACTTTTCATTTTTTTTTGAAGATCTCATGAACACTGCTTGTATCCTTTCATCTTTTGCAGAAGACACTCTAACCAGCTGAAGTGTCTGCAGAAAACAAATGCCTGTGAAAGTGGGAGCACTATCTGAAGATGATGTTCATGAGAACAGAAACACTTGTTACTGGTCCTGACATGAACAGAGGAACACAACGGTAAGATAAATCCTCTGCCACTGAACCAGGTTATTGACTTTCTGCTAGGCACCTAGCAAACAACACTTACTGAGACTTCACTGGTTAGAAATTAAAAGTAAGTTTGCAAACAGGTCTGCCAAGAAAATGAAAACAGGCATCCGAATCAGAGGATTGACAGGCTGACTACTCTGTGTCCTCTCCTACTGTGGTACCAAGAATCCCAAACACCTTTAACCAGAACAATTGTTCAGTTTTGCCCACAAAAGAAATTTGAAACCCTGAGTATTTTAGAAAGACTCCAACTGCTAACCAGAACTTAACAGTGTTTAGTATAAAAGTAGCCCAACTTGGATATCCTAACTTCTGGCTACTTGCCACATACAATGAAAATTTATCAAGTAATTCTTTAGAAGACAGCATCTGCAAATTTCTAACTGTTCACTGGCAAGAAACTAATGCTTCACACTCCCCCACAGGGTACTGGTAAATCATTCACTTCATTTCCATGAACCTCTTACTGATTCAAACTAAAACCTGACAATTAAGAACAGTAATTTACAGAGCTGTGATTACAGAATTTAAAATTATAAAAAAACCTCCTTATCCTAATCATTGTTATCAGGAGTTTTTATTTTTGTATTATTCATGGACAACTTCTAAGAAGCAAATGTGTGCAAAGTTGCGTGGATGGCAATGTAGGAAATCAGAAGATGTTACCTTATTTAGAACAGTTGTTGAAAAGCCTGACAGAACACATTATACATTTAATGTGAAATACATTTTTATTTTGTAAGTTATTGTAGACACATGGTATTCTCAGTCTCTGACAAATTAGTGAAAGCCTAAGATCACTAGGGATACACACTTTGTACTATCCTGGAAAGAAAAGTAAGTCCAAAGTCATTTTAATACTCAGTTTCATAGCATTTTGTAACCTTTTCCTCTGTCCCCCATATCACTAGCTAATTGAAACAGTCAACACAAGTAATCACTTAAATCCTCATTACCTTATAGACCTGGCCAACAGAGGCATGCTGCACAGGCAAGCACCCCAGAATGTTAAAAGAGATGTATCTAACAGGACTGGCTTTCAAGATGTGAACTGCATTGCTTTACTTGCTGAAAACCGGAGGACAGAAAAACATCCCTGGATTGCATTTAATAATTTGAAAGCTGAATTCACCTCAACAGACTGAATGGGACTCAGGTGGGACTGAGTTCAAAAGACACAATGCTGCTCTAGTCAGTACAGTCACTGAATGAGAAGAAGTTACTAATATCCTCTCATTTCTAATGCTTTACAAGGCAATAGAAATTCAGTTGTTCTTAGAATCACAGCATCAGACTGGTTTGGGTTGGAAGGGACACATTTATTTCTAATCCCCTGCTATGTGTAAGGACACCCTCCAGTAACCCAGGGTGCCCAAAGCCCCATCCAGCCTGGCCTTGAACCCTGCCAGGGATCCAGGGGCAGCCACAGCTTCTCTGGGCAGCCTGCGCCAGGCTCAGGCTCACAGGGAAGGATTTCTTACTTCTATCTAATCTAAATCTACTCTGTTTTAGTTTAAAACCATTACCCTTTGTGCTATCACTACTTGCCCTTGTAAGCTTCCTTCCAAAAGCTTACGTTACATTAATTAGTGAAGAACACCCAAGAAAGTTATTCTCCAAAATTCAGCAATGATACCCTCAATAATAAGAGAACTCCTTAAAAATACCTGTCACCTAAGGAACATAAATTACACACAGTTAATCTGGCAGATTTCTGCTTAATTCTAAATCTTTCCATTGTATTTTTAAAACTGGACTTGCTTGAGTGAGTTCACTTTGTCCATCCCACATTACACACAACCTTACAGGAGCTGGCTCTCAAGGCACAAGAGTCAAGCCCTCAGAGGAACAGGGAGTCTGGTAGCAGGAAGAGGATGCAATAGCTTAAATTCCACGCTCAAACATGCCAAACACATCAATGGACTGCTTTCCACAGGTCCATCAGCTTTTACATTTACTCAAACACAGAACTAAGCATTTCTTTTTCTTGCCCTGAGTGAGAAAGGTATGACTTGTTCCTGTACAGAGGCACCAAACTGAGGTTTCCCTACTGCAGTGTCTCCTGAGGGACAGATCTGCCAGCACTGACAGAGAGCACAGCAGAAGGCCAGTGCAAGGTGGAGAAGTTTATGAAAGCTGCATTAAGCAACTGAAGCTCCAAACAAGTTTACCCCAATTTTCCTACAGGAAACCATTAACACTGTATAAATGTTGTTGATGGTCACAAGGGAAAGAACAGATTAAGAGTACAATCATTTTGCTGAAGGTTAAATTACAAGCAGAGATATCCAAATTAGGGTGTTCACTTGTGAGCTGACAATATTAGCCCAAAGAAGCTGAAAAAATGGAGACAAAGAAAAACTCATCCCTAAAATATGCACAGGTTTACACTTGCTACTCTTGGATTCCAGGGAGGGAACTCGAGGTAATTAAGTTAATGTGCATATGTAGCTGAAGGATTGAGGCCAAGGGGGGATTAAAAGGCAGAAACTATAGTAACAGACTAGGGACAACAGCTGAAGTATTCAGTGCAAGTGAACTTTTCCCCTTTAAACCTGTGGACGCTATGGAAAATCCAATTCGCATTGTGACTAGGTTAAATCATATCAGGGGAGAGTTTTAGAAAGATAAATACCACTGTTCAGTGTCAGAGTTTCAACTTGACTGTTAAGAGAGCTGGTCAGCTTCACAGTCAAATTTTTGTTTGTCCCCCCTCCCCCTTGCCCACACAATACTATCACAGGGAAAGCCTTTCAATCCCTATCAGTAATACTGCAATAAGCAACAGAAGTTGTTTTATAAATCTCACTTTATGTTTAAATAACTGTCTTTTATTAACTTAAAAGGATTTTCAAGCCTGATTTAAAATGCTGCAAACAAAACAGGTGTTTTTATTAATAATTTTATCAAATGAAAGTTACATAAGCCAAAGACTGTTTTGTTAAATATTATTACATGTATACGAAATATAATCCTAACATTGGAGATTTATGTTACTATGAAATGACCAGACATGAAGCTAAATTATCTACAAATATATGTACAGCACAGCTTAATGTATTTCTACTGAGCTACTTAACACTGTCAGAAATACAGTTCAGATGTACTGTGATATGTCCAACACACATTTTTAGAAAAAAACACAGCAAATAATGTTCAACTTATTTGAACACTCACTACAACTTTTACATATTATTGTCTTTTTCAAAAAGAACATCTCCATGTGACAGAAAACAGGTTCAATGAATATTATTACACCACCTTTTTTTCCCCTTGAAAGGTGGGCATAATCTACCCCAGAGGCATCGTTACAACACTGTAAATATAAATGAAAGGCCTAAGTAATTTTTGTTATCCTGGCAATAAACACAAACACAATTAAGCAAGAAACAAACAAAATAAATTACTCTGCCACAAAGCAGTAACATTTCTGGAAGTTACTTCTGGGTTCTTGACAACTAACAAGTTCTGTTTGTCTGACTGTCATTGTTGCTTTCCAGAGCAATAGCAACAATGCTTGTTTAGCATATAATTACACGTATGCAACTGCATTGTAATAACAGTTCCCTGCTTCCTGCACAATAGATAAATTAGTGTGTATGACAAAACCAGTAAGCACTGCTATACATATACAGATACACACATATGTAATAAACATGAAAAGGTACCTTTACTTTTTAATTTTCTAGCCTTTAAGAATCTAACTACACAGGCAAATTGAGAGAATCTAGTTTTTGCATGACTTTAAATTTAAATGTTTATTTTCAGGCATAAAAAAAACTAAAAATAAACTAAAAAAAAAAAAAAGCCAACACAACCACCACCACAGTTCTAGAGAAAACCCGGCAAGACACAGACAAGTTACTCTGCTGAGATAAACCCCTCCACAGTTTCTATTCAGCACTCAGTCTCACGGTGATTTCTGCATTACATAGGATGCCCAACACTGCTGTCACCTCAAGACTTGAATTTCATAGCCTAGATTTTTATGGTAAAGGTATGAAGAAACTGACTAGCTGAATTTCAATGCCAAGTTTTGTGATTTAACTGATATTTCTAGGACAGACAGGAAGACTAATCTTCGTAATCCCACCCTATAAGCCTCAAGTAAATCAATAAAGCAATATATGGAAGCAAGGAATTTTTTAGTTTAGAAACTAGTCTTTTGGGTTAAGAACAATAAAGACTGCATGTGATATGCCAGACACTATAAGCTATTCTGGCAAATTACTGAGGAGTTTACCAGAAAGGACAAGAATTTATTATGCTAAATATGTGAATGCTCAAAACCTGTCTCAGTCCAGCCCAATGATTCTGACTGATTCTGGAGGCTGTGGGCAGCACAACAATTCTGAGAAAGACGCAGAAACCTGTAAATGGTAGTGATGTAGTGATTTCGGGAAAAGGCTTTTCCATAGATTTAAAAAAAAAAGTCATGATTATGTAATCTCTAGTGCATAATAGAATATACTATAGGATATGTTGGTTAAGATTTCTTACAAAACAGAATTAATGCAGACCCCCTCAAGGGGTGAAAAACAGTACCATCATACTCCATCCAGAGAATAAAAGACTAACAAGAAGATAGGAAAGGCACATGTAAGACATAAAAGCCCCCCAAATCTCCTGTGGTCTGCTAACCATTTTAAAATGTCATCAGTGTGCTGCTCCCTCAGCAATCAAGATGAAACACACAGAGCAGCTTTGGGTGGATGATGTCCATTTCTTTATCGTGTTTAGTGAAATCACTCTGTAGGAAGAGATTTCTAATGAAGAACACTTCTAACCCACTTTCAAGCAAGCGTGTTCCTGGACAATCTCTATCCAAATACAGCTCATCTGTGAACCAAGCAATGCATAAAAATCTAACAAGCTGCATCCTGGTTACAAACTGTTCTTTTTGCCTACTGCTGTCCGAATAGCACCATCTCTGCAGTGGAGCTCTGAAAAAATGGAGCTTGTTACTTATTATTTTAAATACAAAAATCTTCCCTCTGCTCCTGTGCACCTCCCTCCAACTGACCAACTGGTAAAACTGGAATGAAATTAAGGGCAACATTATTTGTGTAGTTCGAAAAAGCTGGGAAGAATTTTTGCCACCAGCAGCTACATCAATGGAACATTCATTTCCATTAATATTTACAAGCACTACTTTGTTTTTATTCTTAAGTGATTTACCTCAGATTTCAATTTATTGTGAAAGGCACCTGGGAAACATCTTCCACTCAATTTCCACTCAAACAGAAACGTTCTCTTTTTCCTGCTTCACATACCACTCCATCCTGTGCTTTCTGATTTTTTTCAAGATTTCTTATAAAAGGTAATCTTAAGCCTTGAAACATTTTAACCTGTGTAAAAGTAAATCATCCCCATTTAAATATCTGTAAAATTATTGAGACAGTGACAGTCCAGTGAAGCAAAGAAAAAAACAAATGCAAACATCTAAAACTGACTGCCCAAATGTTTGCTGGTTTTATGCACAGTATTTGCTTTGCATCACAGTTTTTAATTGTAATTAGATCTGTAATGATGCCATAAATATGTACATTTTATAGATTTTTTTAAAAGCTTGTCTAGAGTGAAAATAGTGAGGTTTGTCTAATAGTTTCTTTCAGCTCCACACACTCATGACAAAACTGTAGAATGAGTTTGTCAAGTTGTCAGAATTAAATAGCTGTTAAAGTACTTAGGGAGGTAACATACAAAATTTATCTATTGTGAGACCCAACCTTTTTGAAAGTCCAAAACTTAGAGAACAGACAGAATAAAACACAGAGAAGAAAGCATTATGGCATGTTTGATGGACAGCCTTTTAAGAAATGTGGATTTATAAGGGCTGAATTTTCCTGGGTTTTTTAGCTTACTTTGAAGAAATCCTTCATATCTACACCATCTTCTCAGCTTTAACAGCATTTCTTTCCAGAGTATCATCTCATCTTCTAGACAAGGTAAGGATTAAGGGCTTCAAAACAAATTCAGTTGTTTCTAAAGGTCCTTTGTATCATATGTAAGAAATTACTACAACTAGTCACAGTTCTGTCTTGTAATATACAACTATAGGTGGAATAAACATACTTCTCCTACATGGGAGAACAATGTGTCAGTCAGAAGCTGATCCCAGTTTGTTTTCTCACCTTGGCAGAGAATAGCCACACTCTGCTGTGCACAGTAGAAGACCTGACAGAAAGAATACATTATCTACACTCCCCTGAGTCTTATGCATCTCATGTTTGTGTGCTTCAGCTGATGATCATGCCACTGACAATACGTGAGATTTTTCTGGCACAAGGAAAACAACCCTCTCATCCCCAAAAGCTGGGCACACCAATGGGAAAAGATTTCTCTTCACACACCTTGCAGAAGCAGAGATACCTGCAGTCCTTGGAGGGATTATGTGAACAAGCCAACAGCTCCACACATTCTGCATTTGTGCTTGAGCCTACAGAGGTGCAGCCAGAAGCTTTCCCTTACTCTCTGGCCAGTAAATTCTCATTGTGCCACCAACTACCAAGGCTGAGAAATAAAATGGGTGAAGAGTCCATGACGGCTGTAGCACCTCATAGAAGAAATGTCACTTCAGGATGACATAAGTGCTCTTTCTTCCATCTTCATGAATCCCATTGCACGTGACTGACAAAGGTCTTTCTGCTCACAGGATGATGGAAATAAGTCACATCAGCAAGCATTGAGATGTTGCTTTTTTAGATCTAACATCAGCTCTCACTACCCATGCAAGCATGCAGTGTTCACAGGTAAAGTGTAATGGCCCACATGTCAGCTTTGTGCATTTCAGGACCAGTTAAAGGTGCTACCAGAGCAGTAGCAGAGCAAGCAATGACAAGCAGTAAGGGAAGTACAGCCACCAGCTGGCAGAACAGCACGATGCATTGAGGAACTTGGTGATGAAATGTCTTGGCCTCTAAAGCAGCTTCCTACTAACAAAGAGAGACTTAATCTCATCAGCGTCACCATGTGAAGCCAGGCATACATACAAATAATGCCATTTCTTCTTTACTCTGGAACACACAATGGAAGCTGACTGACTGACTTGTGAAGAGGACTGAAAACATGCACGGTCACTTTGTTCAAAGAGCTGAGAACACAAAAAGAGCTTTGTTTCCTTACACCTATTCTCTTTCATAGATGAGAAAGAAGGTGGGAACTACTAGGATGCCTCTAAAACAGAGTGCCACTCTGCCACAAGAAGGCTCAACTGGAATAAAAAATCCAGGCTGGAGTGATGTGCTGGTCTGTGACTGACTGGCTGTGTCTTGCTCAATGACACTGCAATGGCAAACCAAGCAATGCAGCCACCTGGGATGTCTTTTCAAGGGTAAAGCCTGCCTGTTCAGAGATGATTTCTTAGACTCGAAAAAGATCAATGAGGTGAGAGAGGCCCCTGAACTCTGTCACCACATCTAACAGCTGTGAGGACATAGCTGATGCTTACCATGGGTTGGGCCTGAAATGCAGTTTTCAATAGCAGGAGTTGATCTTCAGTTGGCAAATCTCAATAGCACTGTTGTTCCTTGTAGCAATCAAAACTCCTTCCCTTTACCAACCCCCTGATCAACTCAGAACCACCACTCCTGGCCGAGGTATGTGGCTGGAACTGGATCTTGGATGCTGGACTTGAAATAAACGACCCAACTAAGGCCAGCAGCCAGGAGGATGAATTTGCCTCATTATTTCAGTATTAAATGAGGCTGGCAGTTCTCAACCAATATAGAAAAACATCCTTTCCTTTCCTCTGCCTCCCCTCTCTCCTTATGAAAGCAAAGACCACAAATGTGTCCTGTGTGTGAAGGACAATGAGGTAGGTCTCTGAGCAGAGGTTTGAAGACTGCCTTCAAAGTCACCTTTCAGAAGCTCAGCCTGAACCTGATGCTTTCCCTTGGTTTCCATATCTGCAAACACAAGTAGGCTGTGTGCAAGCCAGGGACACACACAAGTACCTCAGCAGGAAACAGCTTCTGCTGCATCGATCAGAAGCATCAAGTTACTGTATGATGGCAACAGCTCAAAGTCAGAGGGCCTAATTTATATGGCTCTGCAACTTTGTTATGCCAAACAGACGTGTTAAAGATCAGCTGCCTGAAGATCTTTGCACTCCAGTTTTAGTTGAATGAGCAACTATTACACATGTTCAAAATCATTATACGAAGACAGACAGACAAGCCAGTGACACAGCTATGTCACTTAAGCCCAAGAACGGATTCAGGATTCCACTGTGGCCTTGTCTATAAGAAAGACCCTGTATACAGACACTCAATACAAGCCAGAAGAACAAAACCATTCCTCCCCAGCTGAGGTGAACAACTACCATCTGTTTTCACAGCATTTTCAGATACACAGGGGAATTTGAGCTGAGTATCTCCTAGCTATAGATTTAGCAATAAGGAGTGCCCTCCATGTTAAAAATACATTTAAATCATCTGTTACAAGGATAAAATGTAGGACAAAGTTCTGTAAACCTTCATACAGATCACGCAATGCACAGAGCCTCTACCAAGACAACTGCCTGGAAGTGCAGGCAACTGCGTGTCTTACATGAAGCAAAAGCATTAAACTGCTGCTTACCCAGGCAACCCACCACTATCACTCACTAACCTGTACTGCCAACCTCCACCACCTCTCTCTCTTCTTAATACACCTCCATAGACAACTCAAACTCTATATTTCTTTGCTATCATGAAGATTAAAGACATGCTGAGAATCAGTAGACAGCAGGATAACTTTCAGAAGAGACAAAGTGCACAAAAGGATAATCTACATGGATCTTACTGATGCTTCTATTTATTCCTGCAACGTTTAAGCATGTGGCACGTAACCTGCAAGAGGCAATTTCCAAACTGAAGCACAACGCAATGTATTAGCTCAGTCAACTGAAGCTGCACCTTCAACAGTAAGCCCAATTTGACTGATGGTGTTAAATGTCCTTGGAAGATGCATGTCACCAAAGTGTGACTGTGCATCTGATCACTGAATATAAGTGAAACTGCTTTTAATTCAGCACACAGGGAGAGCCAGGCAGGTAGGCGCTCTAGGAAGGAAATTCTTCTTTGTCCCTTCACCATCATCTAGAGTTGGTAGGAGTTGGCCTCTTTCACAGTATTCTTTCTAATGGCAGCTTGTGATTTAATAAATTGAGTCAGAATCTTGAATACAAGGCACTCAGTAATTTGAATTATTAATTACCTTGTTTATTTGAACACATTTTACCTTGAAGTTGTTCTAGCATTCTTATTCTCGATTTTGAAAATTGACCCTCATGAAAAGCTACTGGTGACTTACAGGTACTTTTCTAGCTCTAAGAAACTGCATTAGTAATTAAGTGAGACCTCTTTTAAAGGTCAGATGTCTTCAGCAGCTAAACATCATCTCTTCTGACCACATGATTAGGTCAACAGAATTTCTCTCATTAGTTCCTCCATATGTACATCTCCACACTTGCTTTGTCTTTCTACACAAACACAAACATGTTAATTTCCATGTTTGAATAACTGTAGTAGAAGAACAAATTGAATGTTCAAATTTGAAGCAGAAATTCAACCCATTTACTGAACGGAGAAACTTGATTAGGAATTTTCAAACATCAGAGAACTAAGTACTCAAATCACACTGAAAGTCAATATAAATTGAGCACTGATCTTTCCAAAACTACGCTAAACACAGCTTTAAATACAGCAATATGAAGAATATTTCAGTGGTTTTTTTAGTCTGATGTTATGAAGCTCGGACCACCAAACAGTAATGCAAACTTTTTGCTTACTAACAACCACTATCACCCTCTTCTCAGGTTTAGGAACAAAATCCTATCAATGGAAACACTTAAGGCTATTTTTAAGCATAAAACATGGTGAGATTTGGGAGAGTCCATCAGAGCACTCAAGATACTTACGTGAATAACACGAGCTGAATACTTTTCACCCCCACCCCTCCAAATTTTCAATTCACAGACTTGTAACAGCATATCATCTGGGCTTAGGGACATTTTGCAGGAGAAGATTTTCTCCTATTATACCTCTTTAGGATGGAATGCTCAACACTACTGTGAAATGTTCAGAGTAGCCTTAGCACTCTACTGTGTGTACACACCCAGTAATGAAGATTAATCACTTTTATTTTCACCGTACCTGTAACCAATATAATTCCTTTTGCATCTTTAAAAATGTTTAATATAATGCTGTATTTAAAGCCAGTTTAGAGAAGCTATCATACATAAATACTAGGCAGATCCAAAGGAATAACCATAGTAGCAACCTCTCCATTTCCATGGAAACCCTACTTACAACACATGATCAAATCTTACATGAATGTTAATCTCTTAAATCTATATAAATTCACACTTCAAAGATGCAGTCTACAAACAAAAGAGTCTGCAATATAAAGCACCAGTATCTCAAAAAATTTAGCAAGCAGCAGAACTGTTGGTGCTCCTTATGCACAGAACTCCTCAGAGTCAGCCTGTAAAGCATCCCTCACAGCAGGGGTGCTAGAAAACAACACACCATGGCAGTGATGAAAATAACTTGGAAACTGACATCTTCCCATGCAATGTTTTTTAAAGATTAAAAAGATACCAAAATCATCAACAACAACAAAAAAAAATCTCATTCTCCAGAAAGACATGTATGTGGTCTGGTGTGGCAGTGCAAAAAGGAGGTCAGCATAGATGTGCCCTTCTGACAACAAAACACAGAAGAAGAAAACAACTAAAAAAGCCAAACCAAAACTGGGGGCAAGTCAAGAGAAAAATCTAATAATTTCAAGCTCATTCCCTACTAGAGCAGAGTTCTTGGCAAAAGCAGAGAACTTTTTCTAAGGCTTTATACATGTCTGTTCAGTGAGAGCACTAAAGAAACAATGTAAGACATTTTGCATGGTAGCTGAATTTATTGGTTTTCTCTTCCAACCAGGCATTAAAAACTACTCATCAATTACTTCCTAGGGCTAAGAAATACTATGAGTGTAACACCACGTTAACCTAGACTTACATACTTTAAGGCCTTCCCAGAACACTGAAAAAAAACCCCAAAAAACCCTACCCCAAACTCTCAAACTAACCAAAACAGAGGTACCAACTTTCTGCACAGTCTCTGTACACGTTTTCCCTCTGAGTTGCAGAATCTGCTAAGTTTCTCCTTTTCTCATGGCAGAGAGCAAAGTTCACGATTTGGAGAAGATGTGGACAAAGCAGGAAGTAGGCATGCCCAGACTGGGGACAAAAGACCACTCTGTGGCTACTGACAATCCAACACAGCAGAACAGAAAAGAGCACTGACAACTGACCTACAATCATCAGCATGGATGATGATCACTTGGATATGTACAGCAAGGAAGGGCTATACTCCATAGGCTGAAGCAAAATGATCCAAGTATTTTAAGCATTTTTACTGAAAGAAAAGCTACAACTGGGTCAAGATCCTGTAAGAACACCACAGTTAATGCCTGTCCCACCAGTACAATCAATTCCCTCAAAATACACTATACAGAAGAGAGAAGTTTAAAGAGATGCAGACAAGCAGATCCACTTACAGTCTTTTACAAACTGAAGTGACCACCCTGGATTTCTGAAGGAATGCATTACATAAGCTCAGCTTCTTTTCTATTTTTTTATCCTTCCTGTTAACCTTTTAACTAATGCATGACTCTTCCTATCTCAATGTATGTTCAATTTCTTCTTGATTAATATTGAGCCAATTAGCTTACTCTTAATTGCCAGCACAATGACAAGATTTTAAGTAATTCTTTACTATATTCATCTGGTGTTTGACACATTTCACATTAAATGAAGAATGGCATATCTAGCTGAGCTTCCAAAGCTAATTTAGACAAGGGAAAAAAATAAATCAGTCAATCCCCTGTGTTAGAATTTGTCTGGGCTCCAAATTAATGGTCTGAAACCTCAGTCAGTAAGTAACATGCTCTGTGTCTGCTTGGCTTGAAACCTGAAAGAACAAATTCTATCTTCAACCACACTACATTATCAGAACAGATCTGAACAATATCAATAATGTAGAGAAAAGCCAAGTAGAATCAGAGAAATGCAGTGCAGAACAGGTGGAACTCAGATACATAAATTTCAAGGTACTGTAGAGGATAAGAACCGATTTATTCTCTTTCTAGAAGGTACAAAATGAAATGGCATGCCCAGTGACTCTGTCACATTTCTTAATTTTTCTGCAAAAATAAGCAATTACAGCCAAATAAAAATAGAGAAAAGGGGAGATTAAGCTTAAGAGTAACAGACCTTTGCAAGTATGGTTAGAAATTGTCAGTGTGAACACAAGATAAGTACTCTGTTCACTTACAAAGGAAAACAAAAATAATGTTCAAATTGTTAATAATGTTGTAATTTTTTTCTGTAAAGTAATTCAGATCTTGTGTGTCCTATATTCCCTTGAGAAAAGCTCATCCAATCAACCAGTCAATTACTTTCAACGCAGGACAGGGAAAAAGGTAATCATTTTGAATTTTCAGCTCCAATTAATTTTATAAAGATAACAGAAATTGTTTTCTAATTTATTCACCTGCTTAGCACCAAAGTGCATCAAAGCACAACTGCATTCATTTTTGTCATGACACAGTGAGGCCTAAGAACATATCATCATTATATGATGAAGCAATCCCAAATGACCAGTATTTAGATTCCTTGTAAAATTAAGAAATGCACTCTGCCATCACAGAACTAGAATTTCAGAAAAAATAATCCTACTACAGATATATAATTGTTGTGAAAATTAAAACCACAAATAAGTTTCCATCTCCAGTACCACCAGTAACACAGAACTTCTGCTGATTACAAAAACAGACTAAAAAAAGGGGGGGAAAACCAGCTGGATGATCCTTGGCAAACATTAGACAGTAAAATAGGGAAGTTTTGACTTCAAAAATTACTCAGCACTGTCCTGAAAATGAGACATGTTAAGTGAAATGAACTGCCATTATTAATTTTTTTAAAATACCTGAAGTGTGTTCAAGACTGATAGTACAGAAAGGACAAAACCCCAAAATTCTCAGTGTCAAATACTGTATGTACAACTGTGCTGCCCTGCAGAAACCGATCTGATTTTTAGAGGTGACAGTATTCATTTTAGGGGAAACATCATTTGGCTATCACCTGGCAGAATAAATTTGGCTGAGGTGTCCATTCAGACACATGATGTTCAATACCTGCATCTTAATCAAGAGAGACACATTAACATTTTTATCCTTTAGAGATTCAAAGACTCCAAAACAAGTACCATAGCTTAGCAGGAAATCAGAACCAAAACCCAACAACCAATGCACGTATTTAAAATGAAAAAGGGAAACATCAAATATAAATTCTAAAGCTCTAAGTGAAACATTAAATTATACTTGGATGTGCACACACATGCCCCACCACAGTAATATTTTCATAAACATACAGCAAAGTTTGAAAGATTACCTGGTAAAAATACCATCCACAATACCAATCGTCGACTCCTCTGCGGGAACATAAGAACCAATCTGTGCCATGACTGTGATCAATGCAACTTGCTTTATATATGAACTCTTTCCTCCCATGTTGGGTCCAGTTATTATCATGACCCTTTCACCATCTCCCTGGAAACATAAAACATTGGTGAAACATATTGTCCTGCACATGGTGCTGTTCTAAGAAAGGCTGCTGAGTGTATGTGCCTACAGGGATAAAGGACAAGCCCTCAGGACACAGTCTGTAGTTGAAAAAGCTTCCTTCACAGCATTCAGTTTTCAAGAGTTTATGATGCCACGTATCAAAAATCTTCCTAAGTCCTCTCCAGGCTCATAAGAGAGGAGCATCACTATCATCTTTCATTATTCTTGAGCAAAACAAAGTGAGGAGAACCTTCTTGGTCCATCAAGGAACCAAGAGAATCCATGAAGCATCTGTACAATTTCATTTGAAGGGGGAACTTCACCAGCTTTCAGCACAGCCAGTGCTGTCCTAATTTGGATTCTGCTCCAGTTAAGGAGTTCTCATTGCCAAATGGGGGGGAAATCTGTCAGCCAAAGATCAGACCTAGACCCCTTCATAACTGCTTGCCTTGGTACAACACACACACATTCAAACAGAAGGGCTACAAGAAGAAATCAAGACATTTTTGAGTTTGGCAATACTTGACTGCAACACAGATATTGTGAGCAGATTGTATCCAATCTCTGATTGACTGGTGCATCCAACCACTGAAATCTTACAGAAAAATGAATCAGATGCAAGAGCTTGTCTCAGCTGTAAAAGTCCCTACAGTACTGCTGTAGGTCTATGGCTCCAGAGTAAAACTGTCATCTTCTGGTGGAAGACAGTTGCTAATACAAAATTAAAACTCATCAATGAGTCTATAAAGCCTTATCACAGCCTGCATCAAAACTAGGAAATTAGATTATGCAAGGATGTTGAATAACTAGAGTTTTTACTTTCTACTACATACATACAATGAAATCCAACAACTGATGAACTAACCAAAAGTCAGCATATTTCACTGCTCCACAGGCGGGGCATGTCAGACAGGACAAGCATAATGAACATTAGACACACTACTTAGGGAAGTTGGAACTGACCAGGCACTGTGATGACAACAACATATCTCTGAGGAATAAACATGATTATCTTTACAGGGATTTCATTTTGTTAAGAGGGAGGCAAATAAGATTTATATGTCACATGTCATAATCCACATCATAGAAAAGATGGATGGAATCAGTCTTAGGTCAATGCAGAAAACTGTTTAGCTTTTGCTGGAAAAAAAAAAAAAAACCCTGTCCATAAGGAAGTCACAATAAAGTCAAAACCCAAAAAATGTCATTATCAGGAATAAAGAATGGAAGTAATAACATGCATATGACTACATGAGAACAAAACTCACAACATTCTAGTCTCTGAGGTGTAGTTTCAATACAGCAACTGAAACTTCATCAGGACCACCATTTGGCTCAACACAACAGAATTACAGATACTTAAATCCAGGATGAGTTAATCTGTTAGAACCCACAAACTTCTTCCATGTGTTTGGTATCCCTCTGGGGTCCCTCCAGCCATGTTCTGACACTGGTGGCTGGCTTGCAAAGCCAGCTTTCAGAAAGAACATATGCTGTAACATCAGACCAGAGAGCCCATCTGCCCTTATAATTGCACAGAACCATAAGCTAACATCTTAGTGGAATTTATGGATGAAGTTAGAATTTCCATGAATATTTGGATGAGAGAGGGAGAACTGAAAAATAAGATGTTTATTTCAGGGCACTGCAAGAAAGCTTTTCCTAAAGTTAGTTATTTGACAACATTTCAGCTGAAAACATGACAGCAATTGCATTTTACTGTTGATTCAAATACATCAGCTTAAAACCAGACACGTTTTAATAAACTGGGTTCCCACCTACCTCTCTCAAAAAAGACAGAACTCTAACAGTAGAGGCAAAAATGATTCCACCACGATCAGCTGATTTTGTAATATTCAGTATTTAGAAAGCCAACATAAGAATGGGGCTAACAGGGGAAAGTGCATGATGATTACTGAATGAAATGATGAGTTTTCTGTAAATGCCATCTGTCGTTTGTTTGGAGTTGACAAATAATTTTGAAAACATTCCCTGATGTATTGCACAATATCTGTATCATTGTTCAGTATATAACATGGTTTAAAAATATCTCCAGAGAAATACATACACATTTGAATGGTATTTATCACAGCCCATGCTCCACACTGACATACCTTTTATATATCAACTGTATGAAAAAGCAGTTACGTGTACACAGTTCAGTGCATTTTTTGTATTAAGAACAAAAACACAGTATTTAAAAAAAGGTTCAGAAAGGTAAATATTTAATAAAAAACGCCAAAAGGGCATGCCACTTAAAAAAACAAATTTAGGTTTTGATGAAAAAAAAAGGAGGAAACAAAATAAAAGATGTTTATCAGAAACAGATTAAGTGAAGTAAAATATGACAATATTTCCTACCTGTGGTAATTGTGTATTTATAGCAATTTTAGGTAATGTAGGTCATGCAATTTAGGTAATGTTGCATAGAAAATGTCAGGAAATAACCTACCCACTTTCTTTGACGACTTGGCAACAATAACAAGCAAGAGTCTTACTACTTCTCAACATCACTCTCTATTGCAGAAAACAACAGCCAGAAGGAGACTTAGGGGCAACACACTGCCTGCAAGCTAAGCATGGGGGATCTTTAGCATATGTTAATATGAAAGGCTTCTTCCAACCAGTGTGCAATCTACAAAGAATGGACTTGCCACTACACAGTCAAGAGTCAGAGCTCCAAATCTGCTCTGTCAGATTAAAAAAGGCTGCATGAAATCAATACCTCCAGAAAGAAAGGAAAACACATAGTAAAGTAATACCACCAAAAATGATCTGAGCTATCTTAGAACTGTCTTGGAAAGTGAGCCTGTAAGACATGGAAACATTTGTTGTGCATTTGAACATTAAAAAGTTCCACTAATCTCACATAAAGTTATGACAAAATGTAGACTTCTTCTGATAACACTGGTAAAACCCCTGGAATTATTAATTTGTTTTTCAAAAAGAGCCACTTTAAACTTTTATTTTCCTAGTTTTGAGATCATCTGTTTTAGCTTAGGAAGGGATTGGTTGGACTTGATGATCTTCAAAGGTCTTTTGCAACCCTGTGATCCTGTGATCTTTCTTAATGCCGTGAAAAGCGAACAATGTTGTAAAGAGAGTGTCTGGCTGCTAGATAGCAGAAAAAGGACACAACAGATGTGATCACATCTAGCCATATCTCTCTGAAATGTAACCAAGCAGAAAGCTGTATGATTAAATTATTTATTTTAACTTCGTGGCCAGGATGCAGATGCCAAATTCCCCCCCTTGGATGATGCTGAAGCTCAAACCATTTCTCAGTACTTACTGAAAGGTTAGTGGTATTTGGAACATACTGATCCTGTTCTCCCAGTAGCACATCAATCACAGGGTGCCTCCCATTTTTTATAATTATTTCTCGACGATTATCTTGCACAGTTGGTCTGCAGAAAGGAAGAGACATTAATTTCAACATTCATTGTAACTGATTACTTAGAAGTACTGCAGCTAAAGCCTGAAGAAGGGTAGGAAAAAAATAGAAATGACAAAAATTAATTAATGCTGTCAAATATTTCTAAGGACTTCCCTGGTTTCATTCAGTGATAAAAAAGTATTAGCAGATTGGGTAACAAAATTTTAGAATTCTTCATTTTTCCACTCCCTAGGGAATGTTTTTGTTTGTTTAGTTGTATTCTAAAGGAATACTAGGAACTACAAAATGAACAAGCAGTAGCAAAAATACGCAAACTGGAGGGGACTGCTTTCTTCCCACCACTACAGTGGCTTCTGCAAGTGCCACCTTTTGCAGACACATTTCATACTCTCAGAATGATCTTGCTGAACTAGTCCAACCTGCTACTGCATTAAACCCTAACTAGTGTGGGGAGTGGAAAAATAATTGTCCAACTTTGTATATTATGACTGATAACACATTAAATGATATAAATCAAAGAGTACAGTATGACAGAGCTGTAACTCTCCTATAAACATTAGCAGCTCTCATAATGTGACAGCAACTCCCAAACATATGAGTCATCAAACCATAACAGTCTATAGAAAGAGCTTACTATTTAAGTTGACATACTGAAATGACAGTACCTTTTCAGAGATTAGTATGCAAACCAGATCAATACTACTTACTTTCTTCTCTCATCTCCAAACCATGTAAAAAGTTTTGCCTTTAATGCTTCCACCTTAGCTACAAATTTATCTATGTGTCTAGTCATACATGTGTAATTCCACGTTATACATCTTCACATCAACAAAGTTCTACCTCCAAGAGCTGTGTGCTCTTCACAGAGAGAAAAATGCAAAAGAAGCATGTTCCACTAAATTATGACTGTGATTTCCTTTTGTTCTCTTGCAACTTAAATTTACTTTTTCATTGCAAACTGAAGTGCAGCATTCAATGGAGAGGTAAATGTGGTGTCATGTCTCAGCAACATTTTGTTACACAAGAAGTATAATCACTCTGAAATAAGAGCAGTAATTTAGGAAAGTGACGACAGCTGAGTAAAAGAGTAATACTGGAATAAAGACACATATTTTTTTTACTGGAAATTAACTAACACTTTGGATGGACTTTAGAGGGGAGGGAAGAAAAGACGCGAGGAGCGTGATTTTTCCTGAGTGGAAGAATGATGATGCAATTTGAAAAGAACATGGAGATAAAATAAATGACATATTAGGAGCACAATGCACTGGAGAAAGAGGTGCAAGTTAAGAATGGTGTGGGTTGGTTTCTTTTTAGCACGAAGATATTTCCAGCAGTTGAATAGCTGAGATTAAACCAATATGGACAGAGTCTTAGGCCTTTGGGATAAAGAAAGGAAATGTCACCCTCCATTTGATGAACTGGTAAGCTGTTTGGAGCTGTAATATGATAGTCCTAAAAGGGAGAACATCCCTAGAAGCACTTCCTTCTGGATTTCTCCACTTTGCATTCAGAAGAGAGGCATAACAGCTGAATGATCCATTTGCCATTTTATAATTCTGCCCTCTACTTTGGGCATAATTGTCTTTATCCTAACTGCTCAAGCCTCCATACACGTAACTGTGAAATATGATGTGAGTTTCAGATGCCATGAGCCTTGCTGACTCTGCCTATTCTGGTTTCACACAATGGGGCTTGCAGAGGCAGGCCCTCAGCCACAGTCATTTAAAAGTTCTTCCCTGTCCCAGTTAGACAATCACATGTCATGCAGTAAGAGAGAACTGGGGGACGGGGGTGGAAATTGCTCTGGAATGTATAACGTCCTTTATTCATGCATCTTTTCAATGGTGCTCCTTAAACAAACTCACTGCTTGCAGAATGGATACTCAAACTTCAGATGATGATCTCTGGGCTACCTACACCAGTTAGGCATCTAACTTTGTGTCCTGGGAGCCCAATGCCTTACATTGTCCATGTCAGGGTTGAGTCTCCCAAAGCAGGGTTCCAGAGACAGGTTGAAACTCCAAGATATGCTTACTACTCTCCAACAACCATGTGGAGCACCAGTGCTCCCAACCTCACAACTTGTTTACCTGCCTCAGGTAGGATGATATGAAACAATCCTCAATCAAAAAAACATTCTCCCGAAATACTCGAGTTGGTTAATATGGATGTCCCGTCTTTCCTTCAGTAGTCCTCCAAAATTAATTATTGACACCTTCCCTGCAGCTGAAGTTTCACTGAGAAGTCTCCTTCCTGCCAGTTTATAAGCTCTAAGCCACTCTTTAAAATTCAGTGAATTATTTAAACACTGCACAGTGAATTAATAAAATTTCAGTTTGTTTTCTCATCTCAGTATACAGAATAAACGAGCAATTACTTTTAAAGAGATTTTGATTAGCAGCAGGCATGATCAAGAATCCAGAAGTGATCAATACTGTCTTTAATGCTGTATAAATGCAGAAGGATATCTAAGTGGATTTCCCTTTATCCACACACATTTAATACATGATTTGCTGTTATTTCCACGGGTCACAAATGTTACCAATTCATATGGTTATACATAAGCAATTGCCCAATTACTTGCAATGTAGCCCCACAATGACATTTAAAAACCACACAGCACTTTTCAAAAAAAGAGTATGTGGACTGTATGGAAGAAGGAATGGCTGAGGACTGGAAACAGATAGCCCTCACAAGGGTGTTCACAGTAAGCCTCAGAAACAGTAAATGCCAATCTCTAGGACAGCACTCAGCAAGCTGAAGCAGTGGTTCAGCGAGCGTCGAGTCTCTCTGGGGACACAGACCTCGTGATATAGAAGAAAACACACCAATAAGACTGACTATCTCTGTGTAGGTGCAAGGGATGTGGGTTTGCGAGGGGGAGGAAGACCCAAGTTGCAGATTGTACACACTCAGGAGCCAGCTCTGGACCAATCTCTGAGGCAGAAAGCCTTAAGGGTTCATGCTTCCTCATGGCAGAATGCAGCAGGCTGTGGTGCCTGGTGTGCACGTGTGGGTCTTGCACAGAGGGAAGGGCACAGCTCATCAGATTTAACACACATTCCTAGGTAAGGCACCATCCCTGCTCTGGAAGCTGGCTCTAATTACCTATTATTTACCTGAAATACATCTTTGAAACATACCTCATACACCTTAAAATCTTAGGTATTATACACTATAAAGTCAGACTTTGATGAGGAGAAAAGAAATAGGAGGAAAAAAATTTCCATGCAAAGTCCAACATATATTTATGTTTGTGAGATATCATCTACCAACCACACACAGTTTGAAAACCAGACAAACATGAGATGTCAAATTTAAACCGCAATGTTTACAGACTTGAATTAAGCCCAGAAGTGCCGCTTTGCAAAATCAGATTAAGTCGAAACTACTGCAAACAATTTCAATAATGCATTTTATCACGGTACACATATTAAAATCAAATTTATTTAAAAAGCTCTCTCATAATTCCCTATAAAATCTTACATAAAAATTAAACATTTATTACCTGCAGTAGTCTCCTTGTTTAGCCACCTGAGCCAATGAGAACAGACAGTCGATAGTTGCTAGGTGACCAATTGCTTTAGACACGGGGTGATAATGTTCACTGAAATGGCTACACCAAAACAGGGGAAAATAACAGGAGGAAGAAAAGAGGAAAAAAAAAAATCATTTCATACAGATAGGAATGTACTGTCAAAATACACCTCGTGCATGCTTCTCACAGAGCTCTCTACAGTCTCTAAATTACTCTGAATTCAAATCTCCCAGCAGTGTATTAACTTACAGTGTGAGGACACAATCTTGCTCACAGCAGACTTCGTGCTTCCCTTGTAACAGGGCATTATTTTTAAGCACAAAAAGGTGGCAAAATGAAACTCATTTAATAGCATATAAAGGGTCCACAGTTGATCCCTGCTGCCTAAATAAGGTCTCTGAAAATGCCACTGTTTATCACAGTGGCAGCTGAATCGCAACTGCCAATTCACTTCAGCTGTAAGTTACAGTCAAATAACCCCCCCCTCCAAACAATAAAAAAAAACCCTCAAACCCTGAAGTGCCTGAATACAGGATTTGTCTACAATATCAATAAAATATGGTAAGTACAATAGAAAATTCAAGAATTCACCTTCCATTTATGGTACCGATGCCCCTAGTACAACAATAACATTACCAGGAGAAAGCAGAGTTCATTCTTTTAGTACTGTAGAATTTATTTCTCTCCACTCCTAGCCTCAAAGATACAATTGGGGAATATAAAGCAAGTAAGGGAGCAAAAATGAATAAATAAATAAATGGAGGGCTGGGGAAGATCACTCTCTACACATCTTTCCTTGCTGTACGCTGCTATCATATGACACTATTGAAATCATCAAAGTGAACATGAAAAGCAGCAGATCTAAGTAAAGAAAGGTCTACTAAAACTTATATGGCTAATATAGTAACAAAAAAAATAATGTAACTATTTTTATGGTATTGCAAAGGCAATACATCTGGAAGAGTGAATTGGAATTTCAGTTTCTAATAAAGTTTACAGAACCTCTGGGTTCCTACCAAGAGGCAAAACTTGGCATCAGTTACATCCAGTGAGGCAATTTCAGAAGGAAGTTTTTGTGGTATGGAAAAAAGCACAAGTGAGTTAATTATTATTGCAAGAATTGAGGGATAATTTCAGTGTGCTAGTAATTCCTGGAAGTAAAGCAGTGATTTATAACCTGACACCTGAAAATTAAAGGTGTTCAGAAGTTTGAGAAATATATTTTAAACTTAACATACACAGGTCTATGGGGCCAGATGGGATCCATCCCACGGTGCTGAAGGAGCTAGCAGAAGTGCTCACCAGGCCGCTTTCCATACAGGGGTAGGGAGAATCACACTCACACAAGCAACTGCCCAAACACCCTGAACATTCCTAACTGAAAAACTGTAACACTGCAATTGTTGTATAATAAATTCTATTCTCATCTCAGTTACACTGTACTAGATTCCGTTTCACTCAATTTTCAAATTTTGAGAGCCACTGTATATATTTAATAGTGTGCTGTCATCAGAATTTTAAAATCTAGAGACATCACTGCTGCCTTCAGGACTTAGTGTGTAAAGGTCTCGCTTTCAAATGCTTTATGTTGAAGAACAGTATTTTACCATGGGCAGCATAACTGAGTTATCAACTGCGTTTTTTCCTTTGGTTGTTTTTTTTTTGTTAAGATAAAACTCTTTCTTCTTCTGTTCTTACAGCAATAAATAAAATAATAAAAAATGAGTCTATTTTGTCAACTCACTCTAAAAAGTTTAGCCATTCAGCGTTGCAGTCAAGGACTAGCTGCTCCCGGAGCTGATTCAGATGTTTGTCATTTTCTATAACAAACGGCGAGTGGAAACGGCTGACAGCTTTTGTGCTGGAAAACAGAGAGAAGCCAAATAGGAAATCAAGGTTACTAAGCAATCAGTTACACCATCTACATGCAAAATTGGACTAGTTTTCTAACTCACTCTGAGCCTTGAAAATGCACGGTAAAAAAGCCAGTTCTTTTATTGTGGTACCAAACTCTATTGATACCAGTGATCTTCACTGTGAATAAAGTGATTGGCTACTGTACTGCTGCCCATTCTGAAGGCTGCATTTTTCACAATGTATTATGTATCACTGAAGCTTATATATCTCACAAAATTCTCTTCAGCAACAGGCTTCACAAAGATGATTTTTCTTTGACTGGCTGCATATACAACAACCTCCAACAAAAAAATTTCTACTTTAAAGCTGAAACTTCACAATAAACCTGGAATAAACTTAGTAAATACAGACTGTATTGCATGGATACTAGTTTCCATTTAAGGCACTTGCTCTTTATTTATGTATTTCCATTAAGGACTCATGTTGGCATTCCCAGGCATTCTTTTACAATATCCAGAATAGCTGTATTTTTCCTTCATCGCCTTAATTCTGTCTACTCTGTGCACTTCAATATCGAATTCTTGCATAAGTGAATAGAACATCGCTTCAGAGTTCACCTTTATTATGCCTACTTCTGATGAGACATGGCTCTGTGTACACATCATAACATAAGGTATTCTACCTGTTTAAATAATAAATGATCTTCCAGTTCACCTCTGTTTCATGTACTGGAAAAAGTATCTAAACTATCTAAAATCATGCTTACACAACACTAAGTAACAAAGCAAGCAAAGCTTGTTTGTATGAACAAATAAAATTAAAACATTTTTAATACACTAAGTCTTAGATACTGAGATATTTTGCACAGCTACTTTTACCTTTCTGAATAAAGTAAGAACAACTAAAATTTTATGAAAAATGTATATCTACAATCTACAGGCACAACTGAATCAAAACCGTAATTTTCATGCCAATACATCTGCTTTGAAACATTAAGTACTATTTAAAAATAAACACTTTTAAAAGTTCCGGTTTTTCAGCTTGGTCTTGTTTGGTTTTAAGCAAAACTTACTATGGCAATAAATCAATGTAACCATTTTCATTGGTTGCTTTTAGTTTAAAGAAACCCCAAACCACAAACACACATGGAGCTGTGACAATGTGTATCTAATTAACTGTAAAACCAAAATGGCCCATACTATATTTTTTTCCTTATATATTAAAATACAGCAAACTTTAAAGACATTTTACATACCTACTAACCATAACCCAGTCAGATGGAACGGATGATTTATTGGAATTCTTGACTTCTATCATAAACTAAACAAACAGAAATATAATATTACACATCATGGGAAGTTAAGAAGACTACAGAAGCATAACCATAATGAAATCAAGAAATCTGCAAGCATCAGACGAAACCCATACTCATCCTGAAGAGACTGAGCAGACCAGAAGCTAATGTTCTTTCTTCCCTAAAAATGAGGGTAATCACGTACATTTGCTGCCAATAGAGCAACTTCTACCCTGAGCTGTTCTTTTGCTCTGCCATGTTCCTGCCTCATCTTTGCCCTTTTGCTCCTCCATCTACTAAAATGTTCTGCTCACCTCCCTCTTACCAAGCCAAACCCAGACTAAAGCTAGTTAAGACTTACCTGATCCTGACTGGGCCTCGCAGAGAATTCAGCATTTACACAGACTCTACACTATACACAAGCTGTACTCAGGCTGTTTCACAGAATCACATAATGATCAGGGTTGGAAGGGGCCTTTGAAGATCATCTAGTCCAACCCCCCTGCCAGAGCAGGGTCACCTTGAGCAGGTTGCACAGGACACAGTCCAGGCAGGTTTTGAATGTCTCCAGAGATGGAGACTCCACAACCTCTCTAGGCAGCCCTGGCCCTGAGCTCTGCCACCCCCACAGTAAAGAAGTTCCTCCTCATGTTTAGCTGAAACTTCCTATATTTCACTTTGTACCCATTGCCTCTGTCCTGTTGCAGGGCATCACTGTCAAAAGACTGACCCTGTTCTCCTGACACCCAGCCTACAAGTATTTAAAAGGACTGGTAAGATCCTCCCTCAGTCTCACCTAGGCTAAAGAGTCCCAAGTCCCTCAGCCTTACGAGTAAGATGTGCTTTCCTGCCCAGGGATCAGTGATTCCTATTGAGCCATATTTACCTACAGTATTTCACAGACAAGAGCTCAAAACCTCAAATGCTAGCACTGCATGTACAGTACCTTCCTTCACGTTTGGATCAATTGGAGTTCAGAAATGGAAAGAACAGAGGAAACCAGCAGTAATGGCAAGAAGCTTAGTACAGTGAAATTTACATTACGTCTTTCCTGCAGTATTTTATACAATTCATGTCAGTTATTTTTATAACACCAGCCTGAGGTTCTAGACGTCAAAGAATAAAAAACACAGATGGAAAATTAATTTCCAGCAGAGATTAGATTAGCCCAGTATCTGATCACCTTTACAGAAATGCCCAAGACTCATCTGACAAAGCTCTTACATTACAGTTAGTATGATTTAGATAAAACCTTCCACACCTCACCAGAATACCCAGCAATCACCTTAGACTACAAACAAGAAGAATAACCCTAACATGAGCACACTCCAGAATGGACAGACTACACTAGTTCTTAATTTACCTAAAACACCTTGAAAATAATCGGTACCTCTGAAACCCTGAAGTTGCATAATACACAAGACAAAGATTTGAAAATGAATCAACTGCTGCTGCTACTAGTAGTGTTGCTGATGTGCTAGTATTGCATTTTTTTCTTGAATTTTAGCTCAAAACAATTAAGCAAGCTGTGTTCATGAAGAGTAGTCAGAAAACAAGACCATATTTGTGTCTATGCTAGACGACTAACTGAACTCAGAACAGTTACACAGCCAGTTCAATTGCCTGGTGTGTTTGTGTGGCTAGCAAGAAATAAGTAGAGAGGTTGCAATCTTCTTCAAAACAACAAAAACATTTCCTTTTTTACCCTTTAATTCTTAGGCCTATTATATAAATATGTGCAGTATTAAATAAACTGGGCCTGAAGCACTGCTTATCAGGAAGCAAACTTTTCCCAAATGTAGCAATTTCTCTCTAAATCCTGCCTGAAAAGAATAGCAATGCTATCACTATCTGGACAGCTTTCTGTCCTGTTTAGTGATGCTATTAGTTACATCAGAGGTCTGGAAATGAAAGATAAGATAGATATGGATGTAACCTCATATTTTTGAAAAGGTGTATGTCAAGTGGATCTTCACAAATTTAAGTTAATAAACTGTGGGCTGACTGCATTCATAAGAGTGTGTTTGGAGGGCACACATGCAGGAGCAAAGAATCTGAGTGCCTCCCTGACAGAACGTCTGTTCTCTGAATGTGTTCAGAGTGGGAAGATAAAGAGAACAGATTTCCTGGCAGCTTCTTTTTCTTCCAGAACCAGCAAACCATAAACCTACTTCTGACCAGTCCTGTTGCAAAGAAGTGCTTGAACACAACATCTATCAGAGTGCTAGAGTGCTACAACAGCACAAGTTCTGAGGAAGGCTGAGCTTAACTCAGACTCGTGTCTATGCTTTGCTCCTCCCCTTCAATTCCCTTTCCTCACTGACCCTCTTCTCTAACCCTTCCTCTTTTGTGTCTTTTGATGTCTGCAATACACTCATACCAGATGTAATTAAATGACAGATAGCTTTAACTTGTGCAGCTCCATTAATGAATTTCCCAAGATAGAGCTCTTTGCCTGCAATGGTTTCTGAGCTGTCTGCTGCTACAAGGGGCCCCTCTAAAACAGGCATAGTTAACTGGTGGTTTCTGAAACTCTCCAGTTCAGACCTGGCTACTTTCTTGATACTCTCCTCTTTCATCAACTCTTCCCTCTTTCACACACATGTCATCATCCAACTCTTAAGCCAGTATTTCAGAGAAATCCTTCAAATCCTGGCTCTTTCCTTCCTCATGCAATACCGAAATGCACTCTTCCACATTTCCTCTTGGACTTAGCATCTTAGCTGACATCCTCCCCGACTCTCCTGCCACATGTTTGTTCTTCTGAACCTCAGTAGCAAAAGAAATATCCACCCAAGGTCTTTATCAAGTGATACTCTAACTCATCCCTTCTCCCATCCCCTCTCAGCATTGTCTATTTGCTCCCTGCTGCATCTCTTGGGTCTTTCTCAGCGTCCCAGGTCCTCAGTGGGACGGTGATCTGCTTCCAGCTTCATACCACACTGTCCTCACTGATTCATCTCTTTTACTCTCAACCCTCATTCAGTTGCCAAGCTAATTTCTTTTCCCAACTTTCTGTGGAGTTTTCCCCAGGTCTCCCACTCTCAGTTCCAGCGCAATGCTGAACAGTGGTATCTCACTGATACTTTCAATTCAATACACAAAAAAGCAAAGCATTACTGAAACAAATTTGACTGCAGTAATGTGGTTTTATTATTTAAATCACCAAAGAAATTGACTTAAATAAAGTGACACTGTCAAAAACCTGTTTTTTGAAGTTGTGCAAATATAGGCAAATGACCTGATCAAGTACCATACTAAATGAAGAGAGTTCTAGTTAAGCCTAGCTTTTAAGCTATTTTCTAGACAAGCAAGGGAACAGCCATCCATAATAGACACCATATTACCTCTTGACCAGAAACTGTAACATACTCGGCAGAAGGATTCTTGATCTGTTTACGAATGTCTACCAGATGCAACTGGATTTTAGAAAGCACATCCGAGATCTCCTCTTTTTTCTTTCTGATGACAGGGAAGTCCGTAAGGTCCCTGAACAATTGGGTTTTATCTCCAGTCCTATCCATAAGAAGCAAAAGATATAGTAATGGTAAAACCAAAAGACACACTCCCCAATTCTACTGGCTGTGTCCATATTTTTATTTGTTATTCTCACTTAATACTAGCTTCATTCCTCTCTCAGTAAGTTTTTTCTGTTATTTGTTCATAGTACAGCACATTTACCAAAAGCTGCTATGCACAGTATATAAACACAAAGGCATTTAAACACTGATAGTCCTTTCCCCATTGTATTAAAAAACCCATCTATTGCTATTGCTTTCTACTCGTCTACATTATATTTGCCCTTCTATGCCAAACCCTGCTGACTTGGATTTCTGTCATCTCTCAGTGTGCATCCTGCGGCTTTATGCTTGTTTTCCCTTAGTCAAGTAAAGCAAGAAAAGGAATCACAAGACAGATCATTCCCTTCTGGCTCAATCCAGAATTTCAGAATACAACTGTTGTCCCAACATGGAGGATCCCAAGTACAGACAACCCCTTTTACCATGATCAAAAGTGAAGCTCTAGATAATTTCTGCATAACAGGAACACAGATTTTTTGCATATTTAGAATTTGTCCAAATTTGGACAGATTTTAATGAGGATTACAAAGAAAAAAAACATCCTATAAAGTTCTCATCAAAGCAGAATATCACCAGGAGTTTTTCAGAGTACCTTGCTTCTTTTCTAAAGAAATGATTAACCAGAGCAGTTTTTAATACATGCAAAAAATCTGCTCTTTTCTAGTCTTAATGTCAGAAAATGACAAAATAGTTTTGGCTGCAATATCTCAGCTCAGGATTGAAACCTGAAATAACATCATTCAAATATTTAAAACTGGAAGCTGAACAAACTATTAAAAATATTGTTGTCATCAAAAGTAACAAAAATTTAAGTTGTCCTAATAACTATCAGGCAAACAACAAAAAGTAGTACAAACAGGCCTAAATGAACTGAAGTATACATTTCTACTTTAGAGCAAATACAAAACTGTACCATTTAATTAGATAATTACCTTGAAATCTAATATTTGGAGAACAAATAGTTAGCAAACTGAAAGTACTAAAACACAAAAATAATAGAAAGTCTCATTTTCTACTTATATCAATACCCCTTTTGCTTGAGAATGAAACTACAGATGGAGCCAGTGACCATACAGGTAACGCAAAGCTGGACTTTGATTTTGCATTACACAGGATTATTATATAAGTGACAGTAAAGATGCCATTTGTAAATACAGTACTAATTTTTAGAAATGATTTTGTGCTAATTAGACTTGTTTCCATGGGAATGGAAAGGATAAAATGATCGGTAGTAGCCAGCAGCTGATTGTGAAGACTGTCACTATGTGATGTACACCAAAAATTCAAAACCTGACAGTTTAAAAACCCCAACATAAAACCCAACATCTCAAACTCCCCTTAACCCTTAATCTCAAACTCCTCCCTGGAGCAAAGGGCCACTTTTGAAAACTATTACAGGATTTACCTGCACTATACAACTAACACAATGCAATATACACATGCACGTGCAAGCATGCATGTAGCTGTCAACTGCATATTCTCTGTTGTTAGTGAGCATATAAATGTATTTTTAAGAAGGATGGTGGGACATGCAAAGCTTTGAAAAATTTTCACAAACAATAGTAGAAGCCACATTCCTGACTGCAAAGCAGCCACTTTGCTAAAGGTCAAGTCTCACTTCAAAAGGAATAGCTTAAAAACAAAGTATTTCATACATTGTTAAACAATTTAACATGAGCAAAACACATTTTGCTATAAATTCATTCCCCCAAAGAGCCAAGAAACTAAAAAACTCTTCAACCTGAGGCAGATATCCACTAGGCAAAATATTTGCTTGCCTGGTTTAGGGGAAGGGTATGAGCTGTAGAAAAGCACAATCTCTGCTTAACTATAAGCAACCTGTACATATATAAAATCAAAAATATAAACCTAGGGTATATTAAAATAAGATGTGTAATTCACATAACTGAATACATGTAGTCAGCAAGCCCACAAGGCACAGAAGACTAATCTATTTTCTCTACTTACTTGGCTGCTTCTTCATTAAGGATCTTTAAATAATGTTTTACTGGGGAGAGAAGTTCTGGGATTTCCAAAAGCACATTTTGTAATAGTGGAGTTTTCACTTGAGAATGTATGACTGGAACAAGAGCTTGAATTTCCAAATCCAGACGGGACAGGGTGCTGAGTATCAAGAAAAACTCTTGGGTTGAGCACTGAGAAAGAAGGCAATATGTAAACCATTACAGTGTATTTTCATTTAATCCTACATAGTTGGGGTTTTTTTGCATTCGGAAAATGACATAAAATACAGTTTAAATGAATTAACTGTAACACAGTTGCATAATCATCACATTCAAAAGGTTAATAAAGCATACTAATTGTTTTAACCATTGTTGTCAACAAACAGTTGAGAGCTGATGTACATTACACTTTTTGCTGGATGGTGGTCTGTAGCACATATGCAGTACACAAATAGCTGAAAAATGGACTAATTATGTCCAAGAATCAAAAACGCAGGCTGAGAAACTTTATGAGTACCACAACTTCTCCATATGGATTTCTGCATCTATGTGCTGTTATCTGAATCCCCAGGCTGCTGTTTTGGCAAGAGGGGGTTTGGAAAGACAAGGTCAGGCACTAAGAGGCAGAGTCTTGGAATAAGAACACAGAAAATAAAAGAAAAAAAAACCCACAGAAAGAGAAAACCAGCAGTCATTGCTTAAAGTGCTTGTAGCTATTGCCAGTTTCAGCCTCTGTCAGGTCACTCCTAGGTCTATGTAATAAGAACACACTAACCTGGACTTTGCCTTTCATCCTCTCCTCAATTGGTAGAAAGAGATTGTTCTACCTATGTTAGCCAGGTACCACAGAAGAGGAATCTTCCAGATTTCAGCCAATACCACACAGCACTTTCAGAGCTTGCTTCATGATATCCACAGAGCAGGAGCATATTGGTTCCCTGTCCTGGTTTTGGTCAGGATGGAGTTCATTTCATTTGTAACAGCAGATGAATGCTGTGTTTGAGAGTAAGATGGGAGTAGTGCTGATAACACCCTGATGTTTCTAGTTGCTGTCAGACAGTCAAGGACTTTCTCAGCTCTTCATGAGAAAGGAGGGGCGAAGCCAGGACAGGTGACCCAACTGGCCAAAGAGAGTATTCCACGCCAGTTACGTCCTGCCCAGGATATCGGGGGCTGACGGGAGGAAGAACGGGGGTGGCTCCGGGATGCGCGGTTCTTGGGGGACGGTCGGGTTCTGGGACGGCTCTGGGTGGCACGGCCTGAGCTGTGGGTTCGGTGAGAAACTGCATTGTGTATCAACAGCTTCATATATTTTGCTTTGAAGTCCTGTTAGTATTGTTACATTGTATCTTTCTGTTATCTTAGTAAACTATCCTTATCCCAACCCACGGGCCTCTTAATTTCTTGATCTTGGGGTTATTTGCCCCTTCCTCTTCCTTTTCCCTTCCCTTACTTCTCACCCCCCCCCCTCCCCTTCCCTTTCACCTGCTCTTTTCCTTTAAGGAGCAGGCAGCTGCGTGGATCTTGGCCCTCAGCCGGGTGAAACCACGACACAGGTCTATTAATTGGAAAAATTCACTCTGGGATTCGCTTGTGTTCTTTGTTTTGATGGGTAAACACCCAGTTCCACTGCCTTTTTTTGTGCTCCCATGAAACACAGGCACTGCTTTCACAAGACCTATCAAAAATAAGGTATTGTTTTCATGCAGGTTTTTCAATAGTCCTCTTTAGAATAAAGATAAATGGGTAGATTAGGCAGATTGAAGAAGATGACAAAAGACCAAGGCATCAGTCTGGTGCAGTATATATGCTACAGCTTGATATGGACTGATTCTGAAGTGGTGTTCATCACAAAGCTCTTCAAGTCTGCTCAAGTTGTGGATGCTTAATCAATCCTTTTGATTAAGCCTACAAATAGCTCCCAACTTACATTTTGCCTTATTTTCCAAAGCACTTGATATTTCCCTATTGCTCTGATGTCACGGAGTGGAACAGCAGTCTCTGGTTGCTCTGTTGACGTAAAAGGAGGGATCAACAACACTTGAGAAAGTGTCTTGGAAGTCAAAATCCTGAACATTACAAATTCTTCTTTAGAGCGCCAGACCTTACCTCTTCAGTTAGGACTCCTCTAGGACTGTTTGAGCCCTGTTTCTCTCTTCCTTAGTTCTCCAAGGAAATTTCCTGCCCAACCAGAAAACCTAATCTTAATATTCCCAGGATTGACAGGGGTGGAAGAGAAATGTAGGGGGGGGGGGGGGGGGGGGGCAACCTGCAGAGGTGGCTTCTGCAAGAAGCTGCTAGAAGCTTCCCCTAGGCCCAAGAGTGTCAACACCAGCTGGGCTCAAGGACAGACCCACCACTGAACAAGGGAGAGCTTTCCCTGCAGTCCATGCTGGACCATGGTGAGACAGGCTGCCCCCCCCTGCAGCCCGTGGAAGATGATGGGGAGTAAAGATTCCACCTCAAGCCTGTGGAGGACCCTATGCGGAGACATATGAAGGAGGCTGTGACCCCATGAGAAGCCCGTGCTGGAGCAAGATCCTGGCAGGACCTGCAGCCCACGGAGAGAGGCGACCACACTGGACCAGGTTTTCTGGCAGGACTTGTGACCCTGTTGGGGTCTGACCCTGGAGCAGTCTGGTGCTGAAGGTCTGTACCCCATGACAACCATGCTGAAGCAATTTGTGAAGAACTGTAGCCCATGGGAAGGGCTCACATTAAAGAAGTTCATGGAGGACTGTCTCCTGCGAGAGGGATCCCTTGCTAGAGCCAGGGAAGACCGTGAGGAGTCCTCCCCTTGAGGAGGAAGGAGCAACTGAGACAAGGTGTGATGAACTGACTGAACCCCCATTCCTCGCCTCCATGCCACTCAGGGGGAGGAGAGAAAAGAAATGAGGAATAAAGTTGAGCCCGGCAAGAAGGGAGGCATGGGAGGAGGTGTTTGGAATTATTTCTCCTTATCCTACTCTGTTTTCATTGGATAATAATTTTTTCCTAGTTGTCTCTGTTTTGCCTGTGACTGTAACTGCCCAACGATCTCTCCCTGTCCCTATGGTGACCCACAAGCCTTTCGTCATCTGTTCTCTCTCCTGTCCAGCTAAGGAGAGGGAGTGATAGAGCAGCTTTGGTGGGTACCTGGTCTTCAGCCAGCATCAGGCCACCACAGACAGACAGAAGGATGTCAGTGACCCCCCTTATAAGAGATTTGTCTGCTGACCTGCTTAGAGCAGCACACTGTGCCTGCATAGAGCTGGTCCCACTGACGTGTTAACAGCTACAAAGGTTGATGGGGTTGAGATGAAGGAAGAAAGGAATACATGTTTTCTGGGATGTATCTCTACAGTGGGGTCGTGGTTTAAAGAATACTACGGTAAACAGAAGCCAAACACTAACCCTCTTATTTCTCATCTCTGTAACATGAGAAGCTGGCTCCATGCAGCAGAAGTGTTCACTTGTGAGAAGCAGGCAACAGGGCTGAGAGCCCTCAGCTGTATTTGTGCATCCCAGGCAGGGAGCCAGGGCACTCACACCGAGTCAAGGTGGCAACTAACAGATCTACTGCTCTAGGCTGGAAAGACCTAGTCCTCTTCTGCAGAAACCTCACTTGCAGCTGCTATGGCAACAGGATAAGAAAGGCTGTGGAAGGGGACATATTTTTTTCCACCTGTACCGAGTCACCTGCTCCGCCACGACAAGAAAGTGAGATTGTTTCATCCTGAAGCGGGTGGGTTGTTTCTGTAGTTCGAAACAAAGCATCACAAAGCAGTTGGTGCCTATTCCAGCTGGAATCCCAGTACTCGATTTGAAATAGGGTCTGCTCACCACACCCACCGCTGCAGCACAGCCACAGCACAGAGGAACAGCGCTGCAGAAGATGATAACCGGTAATCAAGAAGCATTGCAGGCAGGCAGAGCACAGTCCACACTATTACAGTTACAGGGCTCACAGGCTTTGCGTTAGAAAGCCTGACACTTCCTAATTAACTCCTACAAACAATCAGGCTTCATCTTGTGCTCAAGCTAAATGGCAGTTATTAAGGAGGCATCGTGCATCCTGACATCAGTGTGTACTTTTGGCGAGGCCAGTGAGAGAAATCTCCAGTTCGGTGGCCTACAGCATCCTGGGCTTCCCTTGCAGCCTTCATCTCCAAGTTCTGGCCAGCTTCTGAAGAGTGATGAGCTCAGCATCCCTGGAGTGTTGGCGCCCTGGGTGCATGCTGATATAATCACAGACACTGGGTTCCACCCTCAGCTGACTCCATCAGCTGTCACAGGAGGAAGCATGGCTGTGCCATACTATACAGGGAAGGCCTGACTATCGCTGCCTAGCTCCTGAGAAGATCAACACTGTTATTTTGGGAGGAGCTTTTGCTAATTACTGTAGCAGCCCAAAGAACTCAGCCATCCTCACTGAGCAAAGCACGCTCCAGAAAGCATACTGCCCCAAGGAACCAGCTCCCACAAAAGCCAAGACGAAGAGCAAGACATACAGTCACTTCGCTTTCACTGCTAAAAGTCCTATTTCTTTACCCCTCTGAGATGCCGTGGCAATTAACATGGGTAACACTTTCTAGGAAGCTACAGAAATGGAAGGCACTGTAGAAGTTCAAAGCAATATTACTATATGGCTCAGAAAATAGTGCAGTATGCTGACAGAAATTACGCAGTGTAGTGCTTAATAAACTTACAGCCAGCATCATAAAAATTCTGCCAGTCATGAACTCCTTTCACACTTGCAGACTTGTGTTGCCAAAAATTATCACCCCCCCTTGCAGATCTTACAGTACTCTACCTTCACACTCTGTAAAATGGCACCTCAGTGACATTTGGAGCCATTTTATTTATTATCTACAGTAATGAAAAACACAAATAATTGACCTTAGAATTCTTGAACTTAGTCCTGAATTAACACATTAGAAAAGCAGTAAGACGTTATGCACACTCAGGTGAACGTGCTGACATCCAAGTGAGTAAGCCATCCATCAGTGGACTTCCCTGGCTCTAATATGTTAGAGGCAGCCTTTATTCCCCTGTACAGTTCTCTCCCTTGCTGCCTGACATCTCGCTTACACGCTGTCTTCTTGCAGAACCTGCTCTGGCAGGGGGGTTGGACACAATGATCTCTCGAGGTCCCTTCTAATCCCTACAATTCTGTGATGATCATCTGGACAATCCATCCTTACATCCCTTGTCTGGAGTGCAAAGCAACCAACACATGCCCAGGAGCTTTAAAAATAATACAGAACAGCACTAAAGCATTAGTGGACATTTGTTCCCTTGTAGCGTGGTATCAGCTCTTCCTGTTTAACAAGTAACAAGTGATGGATTTGTGCACACAACTGACTGTGGAGAATAAACATGCCACCATAACTGCCAATGGCCAGTAACGTCCAGTGGACCATTCTGAGTGGGTTGTGATTTACTTCTTGTTAGGCATAAACGATCTGTCATTGATTATCTGACCGAAACCAACATCTTGTCCACTCTGCTGTCAGCACTTTCCAAAACGAGAGCAACAGGGTCAGAAAATGATTTGTAAATAACAGAGCGAAAGCTGTTTATGTCAACAGGTCGATGGACAAATGCATAGAGACAACAGGGCCTATTGACAGATGAGTCCTAAAGAGAAGTGATTAGAATTCGTTACATGAGAGTTCCTAGTTTACTGGCTTTAACTATCTGAGACACCAGATCTCAGAAGACATTCCTCAGTAGTGTGAGCAGCACAATGTGTTTGAAGTATTGGAATGCCCATGAGCTACTGGTTTGAATCCAGGCATCAGCAAAACCTGTTGTCCCTGTACGGATGACAGGCCACATGTCAGGATGTTTACTGAACACAGAGAAGACTTGGAAAGCAGCCTCCCCTGCCAGGATGAGAACAATCTCATCTTAGCTTTTAATTTCAGGAAAAGAATTAGTCAGCAGTATGCTTAGCCAAACATCATCGTCTCAAGTCCAAACCTACCCGGATGCAATCCTGTGCAACCTGCTCTAGGAGAGCCTGCTTTGGCAGAGGGGTTAGACCAGATGATCTGCAGAGATCCCTTCCAACGCCTACCATTATGTGATGCTGTGTGTTGCCAAGCTGTGGACAAGGGTTTTTCATCCTGTGCACACCACAGATCTCTGTTCCCGTGCAATCCTTTGCCTTGCCACACCAATCTGAAAGATTGGTGCAGGCCACAAAAGCGACAGGTTCTGTCTTTCCAATTCCTTTCCCAGGCAATACCACCACTGAGAAGATCAACAGAGAGAGTGTTAGTTTTTAGTTCCCGATTCAATTGGAATACGGAGCCATAAGGCAAATTCAGCTAAGCTGTGAAATACAGGCCATGGTCAAAACAAGGGGAATAGGGGTGGGGGAGCCCCTGGTACTGCCTGACACCAAGATTGGGTTCTCTAGTCTCTACAGGTAATTTCTAATCCAAAGGCTGTTGAAACTGTGTGGCTTTCAGAGAGACCACAGTGTGTCTTCAGAGTGTGATCACAGTGTGGCTTCAGAGAGGTCACTGTGTGGCTTTCAGAGAGATCACAGCAGGGCATGGCAAGAGAGTGCTTGGCATATCCACGGGTGGGACACCCAGATTGAAAAGAGAGCTGTTGTCTGCACTGTCTTATTCAAACACCATGGGTAGATGGTGCTGACCCTACCTGAAACTAGCCAGAAGTTGAGTGACAGAGTATGAATGGTCAAACAGCATCAGTGGGGAGTACAATTCATTAGAGAGCACTAATGATGCAATTAGAGAGACACAGTAGCTATCATGATACAGACATAAAGCTTTACCTGAATCCTACTGAAGGACTTAAGCATCATCCTGATGGGATTCTTCTCTTTGTGTGTGTTATAACAGAGCACTCAAGCCTTGGAACTGACTCAGAGAAAAATCATCGTGTGAAATCCACAAAGTCTAAGACCAGCCTCGTTCTTTCTTGCACTAAACATCCTTGCTTAAGGATCCTTTAAAAACACACACACAGGCACAAAGAGCTGAAAAAGTAATTTGGCAAAGGAAAGGATGAAAAGTGCTTTTTCTACACAATAATGTCTCAAGAACAAGACAGATTGATCATAATATGGGAAACATCAAAATTCTTTTGATCTATGTACAGTGCTCTTAGTCTGTGTTATGTCTTCTAAAGATGTACTGACCAAATGCCACAAGGCCTTCTCAGAAACACAGCATAGACCTAACAAATACATAAATAATCCAACATTTCTTTGACATTTATGGACTTCCCAGGGGCTCATGGAATAGGAAAGACAGGCCTCTGGAATTTTAAGCAGTGTTGCCTCGCATCCTTGAAAGTCAAAAGATGGAAGAACTTTCCGTACCCATAGTCTGAGATGTGAAAAGAATACAAGAAGCTGAAGGTGGGAAGAGAGGAAGTAGTTACTGAGCACATTCTGAAGCCAGAGATCATACAGGTACCAATCTCTCATCCAGAGAGCCCATCAGATAAACCTCATCTGCCAGAGCGGACAGGGAGTGGTGTTCCACACAAGAAAACAGAAATTAGGGTTGGACACAATTCAAGATGCCTTCTCATGTCCCAGTGCCTTTGCTGGGGTTTCTCCCTTGTCCACACCACTGGGATGTGGCTGCTGCTGGAATCCTTCAGTGCAGCACCAAGAAAAGGAATTTTTCCCCCTACTTCTTCCCCCCCCTCAGACAGTGGTACCGGGAAACCGATTTTGTCATGATTCGGGTATTTCCTCTTCCTGTGAGATACTTCAAAATGCGGTTTGTGAAGATCCTCAGTTTGGACAGGAAGGAATGAACCCAGGAGGATTCCAGGAGGCAAACCCGGCGTTACCGGGGATACCTGGTTCAGTGTTGTGAAGAGCCCAAAATCTGTGCTGTCTTCTTAAAAAACGTCTTGTAGCTGTAAGAAACACATGGAATGGCAAAGCTGTAAATGCAAATAGTTTCTATGTCTGTGTGTGTACATATCAGGGAAGAAGCAGAATATAAAGACAATGGAATAGCTCAGACTCCAATTCAGCTGCCATGCTTGCATAGCCTGATGTACTGTTTTTAATAGGGTGTCATCTTGATGTTGGAGCTGTCTTAAGCATCATGAAATGACTAAAATTTGTTGCAAGCCGAGAACATACATGTGGTTTTACAATGGCTCAGCTCAAAGACCATAAGTCATCTGACAGCAATTGCAAACCACCACAAGGTGAGGCTGAGTCCAGAGTGAACCCTCTTGTACCCCCCAAAATCGCAAACAAGATCAACATGGGGGAAAAACGAACTGCCAGTTTAATTTCCAGGGCCAAGTCAGAGAGAACGAGGGTCTGAGTCTTTTTGTCCCAAATACAGACCCGCCAACCTGGCTGCCAGGCTGTGTGTTGGTCTGAATTGTGAACTCTTTTCTCCACTATCTGAAAAATCCTAATCTGTTCTGGAATGGGAGGAAACCCTTTTAAATCAGCTGTCCATATCAACTATAAGCCATGTCATCTGCATAGGAAGCACTAAAAATCAAGCCTGAAATCATTTTTTTGGTACTCTTGGTTAAATCAAGGAGGAGACAGATGCATCGAGTAGATTCACAAAAGGACCATCCTGGGAAAGACATCTCTTTTGCAATGCTCATGCTCCTCAAGCAATAAATCCAGGGAAGTTACCAGACCTCTTAACTTACTCTTGCCAAATGTTCAAGAGGATGCTGCAGTCATGAGATGGCTTTGAGCGTTGGCCCTTGGCGGGTCTTTCTCTGCTCTTGCAGAAGTCATTTTGAAAAGAGGACACGTTTTGAACACACAGAACACGTTGCTACCCCTTCCCATCTCACGTCAAGAGGATGTGTCTGATGTGTGCCCGACAGAGGCCATCGTGCTGAGCCACAAGGTTCAGAAAGGACCCCCTTGCTTTCCAAACTCCTCCGGAGAGAGGAGCCAAGGTGCAGCTAGGTCCAGTCTTAGTTCCAGACTTGGTCAACAATTTATGTCTGAAGGATTAGATATAAAACTACATGTCAGAGTCAATGTTTGCCAGCCAGAGCCCCCAGAGGACTTTCACTGAAACAGCTTCACAGAGCGGAAACCAGTAGAAAGTTTATTAAAGGGACAGATATAAAAGTTCCCGATTGCTGTTGATAAATGCACTTACTGATATAGGACTAGAATGCCAATGACAATGCTATGATTCTAACAAAATGCTGAGACTATAACCAAATGTTAGCGAAATACCACCCTGGGTATTCTCACCACAAAAACAAAGGGGTGAAATCGCAACCGCGCGGCGTAACTGTGTCTTGGGTGGAGGAGAAGCAGCACAGCCCAGCAACTGCCTCTTCAGGGGTCTTCAGTTTCTTCTCTCCCCCCTCCAGGTGGTCGCTTTCTCAATACCCTTAATACCCTCAATACCCTCATCTTGAAGACGCTTTCCTGGTGGTGATGCTCAACGTGACTTGGGTGGAGATTCAAGTCCTATAGTCACCCACGTTTAGCACGCACAGCTTTCTGCTCATTGGCATATTGAGGGCTGCCAACTTTCATGTTTATTTTGATTAATTTAATTAATTAGTTTATTAACTGACTAATGCGCTTAACGAAGCAAAAGGTCTCATTCTAGGCCCATCAGGGGATGCTGTGGCAAGGGGGGGCGAAGCCCCCAGGGACACCCGCTGCCTGGGAGCCCACTGCATCCCCCCCCCTCACCTTCCAGCCTGCAGCTCCTGGCCCCAGCTCGGCTCCTTGAGGAGGGGGTCCGGTGGGTGAGGGGTGGCCCGGGCTGCCCCATGGGCTCGGGGGTTGAAGGCAGCAGAGGAAGAGTCCAGAAGGGGCAGTGGGGCAGCAGGACCTGTGTCCCCTCCGTGGGCGATGCCGGGGTCAGATCCGGAGCAGGGTGAGGAGCGCGAGCACCAGGCATGGGGCGCGGGGCTGCAGCGGGGCCGCCCTGTCCCGGGCGGGCACCGGCTCTGCCAGGACAGGGTGAGAGGTGAGGGCAAACCTCGCAGCCCCCCAGTGCCCCCCTCACCCCCCACCCCCACCCCAACACTCACCCTCTGGCCCCCCACGCCCGTGGGGCTGCGAATTGGGAACCTCTGTCACCGGCTCCGGCGCTGGAACAAACCCACCCGAGTCAGGATGGGTGGAATGGGGGGGTCTGTGCCCCCCCCCCCCAGTGCTCCAGAGCAAACCAGGGTCCCCAGCAAGGACCAGGCTGCCCCAGATTCAGGAGAAGGGGGAACCCCTAGACTTTTTGGGGGTGCAGACCACCCCACCCCACCCACCCCACCCCGGACTGGACTCACTGGTGTGTCTGCAGCAGACGGAGACTTGCAGCTTCAGGCAGCGCCCGGCGCTCCCGGGGTTGGGGACAGCTGGGAGTGGGGACAGATCAGCGTGGGGGGGGGGGGGTGTCCCCCCCAGAGCTCCAGCCCGAGACGGGACCCCCCCCCCCACCGCCACGGGCCAGAACCGGGCCTGGGGCTCCCCCTCCCGGCCAACAGCGGCCGCACCCCGGGCCACGCAGACCCCCGACCCACCCCCCCTCCATCACCCCCCCTCCATGTGCAACCGGACACCCCCCTCCCCACATACACCCCCTCCCTGTGCACACCCCCACCGCCCACCTCCTCCCTCAAAGACCCCTCCCCCTCCTTTTTCAGGACACAACCCAACCCCGCTGAGACCCATCCCCAGGTAACCCCATCCCTCAGGACCACCCCCTTTGCCCGCCCCCCCCCCCCCCTCCCCATCTCACAGATGTAGTAATAGGTCTCCCCAGGCTGGAACTCGACGCCCAGAGGAAAGGGGGTGAAGCGCTGGATCTTCTCCGGAAAGCGGACGGGGCCGAAGGGCGCCCGGGGCCGGTTGCACTCCCAGCGCTTGAAGGCGCCGGGGGTCTTGTTGCAGCCGCGGTGACCCTCCAGATCCACCATGAAGAGCGTGAAGGTCTCTGCCCGCCCGCCGGGCGCGGCCCCCTCGTAGTGCGGGCAGTAGATGTCCAGGTAGTCATTGATGGCCACCTGGATGGTGTAGTCGTCCCGTAGGAACCTGATGGAGGGGGAGAGACGGCGGGTCCTGTGGGCCATGGGGTGGGATGCCCCACAGGGGGGGTCCTGTGGGCCATGGGGTGGGATGCCCTGCTGGGGGGTCCTGTGGGCCATGGGGTGGGATGCCCCACAGGGCGGGTCCTGTGGGCCATGGGGTGGGATGCCCTGCTGGGGGGGGGGGTCCTGTGGGCCATGGGGTGGGATGCCCCACTGGGGGGGGAGGTCCTGTGAACCATGGGGTGGGATGCCCTGCTGGGGGGGGGGCCTGTGGGCTATGGGGTGGGATGCCCCATTGGGGGGGGGGGGTCCTGTGGGCCATGGGGTGGGATGCCCCATTGGGGGGGGGGGTCCTGTGGGCCATGGGGTGGGATGCCCCACTGGGGGGGGGAGTCCTGTGGGCCATGGGGTGGGATGCCCCACTGGGGGGGGGGTCCTGTGGGCCATGGGGTGGGATGCCCCACTGGGGGGGGGGTCCTGTGGGCCATGGGGTGGGATGCCCCACTGGGGGGGGGGGGGTCCTGTGGGCCATGGGGTGGGATGTCCCACTGGGGGGGGGGGTCCTGTGGGCCATGGGGTGGGATGCCCTGCTGGGGGGTCCTGTGGGCCATGGGGTAGGATGCCCCACAGGGGGGGTCCTGTGGGCCATGGGGTGGGATGCCCCACTGGGGGGGTCCTGTGGGCCATGGGGTGGGATGCCCCACGGGGGGGGTCCTGTGGGCCATGGGGTGGGATGCCCTGCTGGGGGGGGGGCCTGTGGGCTATGGGGTGGGATGCCCTGCTGGGGGGTCCTGTGGGCCATGGGGTGGGATGCCCCACAGGGGGGGTGCTGTGGGCCATGGGGTGGGATGCCCTGCTGGGGGGGGGGGGGCCTGTGGGCCATGGGGTGGGATGCCCCACTGGGGGGGTCCTGTGGGCCATGGGGTGGGATGCCCTGCTGGGGGGGGGGTCCTGTGGGCCATGGGGTGGGATGCCCTGCTGGGGGGGGGGGTCCTGTGAACCATGGGGTGGGATGCCCTGCTGGGGGAGGGGGCCTGTGGGCCATGGGGTGGGATGCCCTGCTGGGGGGGGGGGTCCTGTGGGCCATGGGGTGGGATGCCCTGCTGGGGGGGGGGTCCTGTGAACCATGGGGTGGGATGCCCTGCTGGGGGAGGGGGCCTGTGGGCTATGGGGTGGGATGCCCTGCTGGGGGGGGGGTCCTGTGGGCCATGGGGTGGGATGTCCCACTGGGGGGGGGGTCCTGTGGGCCATGGGGTGGGATGCCCCACTGCGCCCCTGTCCCATGGAGCAGGTGGATGGGGGGGTTGAGTTGGAACCACTGCATCATCAGCAACCAGCTGTGGTTGCTGGAGCTGAATGGGTTTGGCTGGGGGGTTGGAGGGGGGGGAAGGCGACGAAGCCCCCTGCCCCAGGCACCCACCTCATGGCCATCACCCCCAACCTGACTGGGGGCTGCCCCCTGTGACACCCCTGCGCTGGCTGGCGTGGGGGGCACGGGGGCTCCGAGGGTGGGGTGGTGAGCAGGGGAGGGGGCCCAGCCGGGTAGTGGGGGGTGGGTGAGCAGGGGAGGGGGCCCAGCCGGGTAGGGGGGGGTGGGTGAGCAGGGGGGGGGCCCCAGCCCCGGTCCGGGCGCTGCCATGGCGTGAGCTCACTCCCGCCTGTGCAAACAGAGCAGCCAGCCAGGCCGGGGTGGAGCAGCCGCTGCCACGGGCACCCACACGCGTGTGCTCCCGTGCACATGTGTGTGCACACGCCTGGGCCCTGCCTGCCCGGGGGGGCGGGGGGGGACGGAGCAGCAGCCCCCCAGCCCCCTGCCCAGGCTGCGGCCTGCGCCCGCCTCTCCCAGCCGGGCCCGTCCTCGGCACTGCTGCACCCCCCCCGCCTCACCCAGCTGCTGCGGGGCCCGCAGGGTCACCCCGTCCCACGGGCTGGGGCGGGGGGACACCCCAACACTGGCTGCAGCCCCCTCGTGCCCCCAGCACGGGCACCGGCAGCGCTGACACCAGCGCCGGTTCCGGCGGCCTGGGCGGAGGCCGCAGCGTCGCTCCCCAGGCTGGCGGTGCTGGGAGGTTTGGGGGTCCCCCCCTTGCCCCCCCCCACCCCCACCCCCCAAAGCCGGGGGCTCTCAGCGGCCAGGACGGGGCGCAGGCTCCCTGCTGACTCACAGCATCCCCACGCCGGCCGGGACGGGCCCGGGCACGGCCAAGAGCTGCCGGGGGGCTGGGGCGCTGCCCTGACCCCGTGAAGGGCCAAAAGCCCCCCCCACACCCCCCCCACACCTCCCCATCCCCAGGGCACCCATGGGTGGTGGGTTCCCACAGCTCCCATCCCTGTCACCCCACCCCAGCGTCGCTGCCCGGGGAGCACCTGCCCACCCCAGCCGGGTTTGGTGGGGTGATGAGACCCCTTCTGTGTGTGGGGGGGTGCAGCCCCCTCACTCCCACCCCCAAACCCACCCCCCTGGTCCCACCCAGCCCGGAGCTCGGGAGTGCCTGAAGAGGAGAGGGCAGGAGGAGGGATGGGGCTGGACCCCAGCCCGGACACCACGGCACAGCCCGTGGGCAGCCCCCCCAATCCGGGGCGGGGGGGCAGTTTGGGGGGCTGCGGTGCCCGGTACCACCCCCCCCCCGCAGCAGCCCCACCTGACCCCAGGCTCGGTGCTGTGCCGGGTGCCACCGGCCCCACACCGCCGGTACCGGGGCCAGGTGCAGGTTGGTACCAGGGACTCGAACCCCCCCCCACACCCCACCCAAAACACCCACCGGCCTGGGTGCCCCCCCCAACCCCCGGGTGCTTCACCTGCCGGTGCCGCCCGGTGCCGCCCCGGGGCTCGGGCTCACGGGGGGATGCCCGGTGCTGCTACGGGCTCGGTACCGCCCCGGGGGTACCCACCGGCTCGGTAACGCCCAGAAGCGCTCGGTGGCTCGGTACCCCCCCCCCCGGGATGCGGTGTCGCTCGGTGATGTTGGTTGGGTACCAGCCCCGGTACCAACCCACCGGGCATCACCGAGCGACACCGCATCCCGGAGGGGGGGGGGGGGGGTACCACCCCACCTCGGTCTCACCTGGGGGGCACCCGGTAACCCGCTGCTCCCCCCGGGGGGGGCACCACCCCCTCCTCCCCTCAACCTCCTGCCTTCCCGACCCTCCCGGTAGCGCGGGGCCCCCCGGATAGGGGGGAGAGGGGGGGGGGGCTGCCTCGGCGGGGCCCGGGGGGCTCACCAAGGGGGCGGGGAGGGCTACCTGGGGTTGCTGCGCCCAGGGCGGTACTTCCGGTGGGCGCCGCGGGGGCTGCTGGGAGATGTAGTCCCGGCCCCTGTGTGGTGGTTCCCCCCCCCCCAACTCCTCCCCGTTACCCCCCGGCGCGGCCCTTCCCTCCCCACCCCCCGGAGTCCGGCGCTGCGACGGTCCCGGGCCGCGCTCAGGCCTCAGGCGGGGGGGGCGCGGGCCTGGGGAGAGAAGGGGAGGGGGAGAGAGGGGGGAGAAGGGGGGGCCATGGGGCGCAGCCCGGCTCTCCCGCCCCGCCCCCCCTCGCTGCAGCCCTCTGCCCCCATCCCTCCCGCCTCCCTGTCCGACCCCCCAGCCCCCCATCCCTCCTGCCTGCCCCCCCGAGCACCCCACAACCCCTTCTGCCCCCCCATAGCCCCCCCCAACCCCTTCAGCCCCACATCCCTCCTGTCTGTCCCCCCATAGCCCCCCCAACCCCTTCTGCCCCCCCATAGCCCCCACAACCCCTTCTGCCCCCCCATAGCCCCCCCCAACCCCTTCAGCCCCACATCCCTCCTGTCTGTCCCCCCATAGCCCCCCCAACCCCTTCTGCCCCCCCATAGCCCCCCCCCAACCCCTTCAGCCCCACATCCCTCCTGCCTGCCCCCTCACAGCCCCCCCACAACCCCTTCTGCCCCCCCCATAGCCCCCCCAACCCCTTCTGCCCCCCCATAGCCCCCCCCAACCCCTTCAGCCCCACATCCCTCCTGTCTGTCCCCCCATAGCCCCCCCAACCCCTTCTGCCCCCCCATAGTCCCCCCCAACCCCTTCTGTCCCCCCCATAGTCCCCCCCAACCCCTTCTGCCCCCCCATAGCCCCCCCCCAACCCCTTCAGCCCCACATCCCTCCTGTCTGTCCCCCCATAGCCCCCCCAACCCCTTCTGCCCCCCCCATAGTCCCCCCCAACCCCTTCTGCCCCCATCCCTCCTGTCTCCCCCGCAGAGACCCCTCTGCTCCTCCTTCCCCCCCATATCTCGTGTCTGCCCCCCCATCCCTCCTCTGCCCCCCCCCCATCCCAGCCGTGCCTGTGTCCCCCCCCTCACCTGGAGGGAATCACCGTGACATAGGGGTGATCCGGGGGGGTCTCGCTGGGGGGCAGCGAAGGCACAGGGGGCCCTGAAGGCAGCGGGCGCTGGGGCGGGGGCGGCTTGCTGGGCCCTGGGGGCTGTGTGGAAAGCGGGGGGGTCAGAGCTCCAATGGGGGGGAGGGGGGGGGGTCCCCTAACCCCCATCCCTTGCCCGGGGGGGCCCAGCCCGGGCAGACGCCGTCCTGCCCCACACGCCGGCGCCGCCGGTGCCGCCGTTACCTGAGCGCCGGGTGCCGCGGGGTCTGCGGGCAGCGGGCGTGTGGGGGGGGGCGGCCTGTCCGAAGGGGGGGCCTGGGGCGGACAGAGCGGGGACACTGAGGCAGCTCCGGGCACGGAGGGGGAGGAGGAGGAGGAGGAGGAAGAGGAGGAGGAGTGGGGGTGGGGGGGTGCCCCCAGGGGCTGCAGCCCGGACCCCCCCGCATGCAGAGCCAGCCATGCAGCAGCGGCTGGGCCGGGGCAGCCAGGACCGCCCCCCCCCAGCCCGGGCTTTACCTTGGGAGGAGGGTCCGGCGGGAGGGGCCGGGAGGGCGGGTCGGGCCGTGCCGAGCCGGGGGCAGCCGGCTGCAGAGAGAGGGAGAGGGGGGTGTGGAGGAGTGGCTCCGTGAGATGCCAGGCCATGGCTCTATGGAGCCATTGTTCGAGCAGTCTCCTGTGTAACTTACTAGTAGGAGTAGGCGTTGCCCCATCCCGACGCAAACGATGGAGAGGAAGGTCGGTGTTTTTGAGAGCGAATGTTACACAGGGACAAGAAGGAGAAGCAAGAGGTTTGTTTCAAGGATCTGCTGTTCCTGAGAAAGGGAAAGAAACGCTGTTCCCAGGGTTACCGACAAGCGAGACGCTCACGCGGGGAGTGTGCTTAGCAGCAGTTTATTCAGAGAGAAAGACACAGCGCTGGGCGGGAGGAGACCTGAGTCTCACCACTCCGCGCTGTGGAGAGGTAGGATACAAGGATTTATACTCTTTAATAAACAAAGCAATCTATTTTCCAGTTATTCATTCATTTTTGTGATTAGCCAAGCAAAGTTCATATATTCGTTTTTCTTCGTCTTCTTGTCCAATCATTAAACAGACTTTTTCATTCCTCCTTATCGATGACCCTGGTGTCAGATGTATTTCGCACATGGTTTCCTTTCACACTAGTGTGGTCACAGACTCTTTTTATAGGATGTTTTCCAAATCCGCTTCGTCTTCTTTCTCTTCCTCTGATCGCTCGTTCCATTCCATAAGCAAAGCATAATACAAAATAAGCTTAATATTAACTTCAAAATACTTTACCTTTGTTTTAACTCGTACAAGCATAAAAAGAATCATTCCCTCCTCCTGCAGTTTATTTTGATCGAGTCTAGGCAAGCAGAAAAGCTTCTAAAGCATTTCGTTGATGATCATTCATCCAAACCTCGTACTATTTCAACTATTATCGGAGGAATCAGCAAACGTTCACTTGTCCCTTAGTTGGCCCCTCTCCCATATTTGCTCATCTTTAACAGCAAGCTCATCCATTGGCTACTTAATTTCTGTGGTTTCCACTTCTAAGTGACCTATAACTCAATTCCATGTCTCGTTAGCGACTCACAATGTACGTTACACAATCATTCTTACAAAATCAGAACGTTACAACCTGTTTCAAGGTACATGTGGTTTACTGAACCAAAGGCTCATCTATCACACCCAGATTGCAAGGTGAGGGATGTAACCTTTAACCAAGAACCAATCAAGTGGTGACAATTCTAATAGGCATGAGTAACAGTTATAATATGCATTAAGGATAGGATAAAAGAAAGCCGTTGGCCATCATCAACCCATCACTTTGCTTACATGAAGCGGTGTCCCGTCTCTCAGCTGCGGCAGAAACTATGTCCTCAGGTAGTGGGAAAACTCTGAAATCGTGGGGGAGAGGCGTGCAGGCCCTCCGGAAGGTGACCCAAGAGCAGGACACTTGGAGGGTGGTGAAAGAATGTTTGTGGGTCACCCCACAACTGGGAATCGGGGCGGCCACACAAACTTTGCAGCCCCCAGACGGTGACGAGCCTGCTGAGCCCAAAGATCGAGAGGGCGATACGCCTCGTAAAAGTTCGTGTAAAGTATCATTGGTTGGTTTTCCCCCAGCCCCTGAGCTACAAGGGGCAGCAATAGGACGTGATTGGGATTTTTGCAATGGGACAAATTCAAATCGTTAATTAATGTCTGTCGAATGTTCACAGTTCTTACTGACTATTGCAAATGCAATTGGAAAACTGTTTATTGTTTGAATGTTTTGATTGTCGCTGTTGAGCTGTTGTGCACACATTTTACTTTTCCTTCCTCCTTACTTTATCTCCATCCTCTATCCATCACGGAGTAGGTACCATCAATAAGATGGCAATGTTGAGCCACGGGGTGGTGTGACATACCATGTCCCTCAACGAATGCCTGTACCAGAGGACTTATGTCTCAACATTGCTGAAATATTACATTAAGATGCTTGTAAAGGGTTAAGGAAGACTTGCTACCAGGATGGCTTGAAGTGCCCTAGCAGTGACCTCCCATGAACAATGCCTGGCTTGAACGACTCTGCCTCACTGATAAAGAAGAAACATCAAAAGGGATGTAAGTTTGGGTCTAACACCATGTCTTAAGTAAATTGCACACTCAAGGACTATGTGCTCTGTGGAAATAAAATGACTTCTTTAATGAGTTCCAGTACCCCCCTCCTCCTTATTTGTTCATGAATTCCTTGCTTGTCTCTAATTGGTCACAAATGCAGGCAAAGCATCTCACTTTAACTAGTTCAAGCTCCCCTTGTCCTTCAAGGTACACAAAACCTGCTAAATCCAACTTGTAGTTGGGATCAGAGTCAAGGGGTAACTGAGTCTGCGCAAGACAGAAGGTTACTTGCGGTGAGGAAGAGGAGCCATCCGACTTCATCCCCACGACCCTCCACGACCACCCCCAAACAGCAGTGCGCAGGCACAATGGGGAGGAGTTGATGGAAATCACTTCTTGGGGCACATTTTAATATGAAGCGGGACGAGTTAGGAATATGTACAGGGGTATGAGGTCACCTAATGAGTAAGTATCATTGTTAGTGTGCGCATGTTGCAGGCTGAATAAAGTAACTTAAACCTTGACTCAGTTTTGAGTCTTAATTCTGTTCCCGAGAATTGTGGAGACCTCCTCACGATAAAGCACCTCATTGGACATCACTCAGGGGTTCAGCCCAGCCGCCCCCAGCCCCCCAGAGCAACCTGAGGTCGGTTGGAATGCGAGGGGGTTTAACCTCTGCCAAAGCCGCTGATCTGGGTGTGGATCGTGACATTTTAATAGTGTAGGTTGGCAGGATTCTCGGAGAACAGAAAGGTGTGAGGTCCTGAGAGTGAATAGGGGAACTTTGATGCTTAAGTTGGACCCTCTCAGGATGTATTGCCCCTTTGAGTTGTATAGGATGGCTGCCCCTATGGCAGTCGGTAGAAGTGAACCAACAGTTGCTGCTAAGAGAGAGAACTCCTGCCTGTCACGCAGGAGACCGGGGTTCCATTCCCCAACAGGGAGTCCTTTCCTGGTGACATTGATTTATTGGTATCGACTTCAGATATTGCCAAAAGGAACTGAGTTTTGGAAATCGATTTAAATGTGATGAACTCTTTGTGTGAGTGAAACGAGTTGACTCTGGTGTGAGTGGTGAGTGACTGAGCTGCAGCGTATCTGTGAGAGAGAGAAAAACCTTTTCATACCCATTGTCGTGCTTTGCACATGCAAGAAATCCTTGTACCTGGTACCGTGTGTTGTTTGAATGATTTAAGTGTTTGACTGAGATGCAGTCTGACTGTGAAGCGAGTGTGAGTGCTGATCGGTGGTTCTGTGTCTCCGCAAGGAGAGCAGCTGGAGACAGACAAAGCAAGTGGCAAATTTAAGCTGTTTGTGTGGACAGGAGTCAGACTATGTGTTGAGAGTGTCCCTGTCAGTAGGAGATGGAATTTTGTTATCAGAAAGAGAAGAAAAAGGGAAATAATTACGGAAGCAATGGGATGGCAAAAAGGCATTCCCTGAGAACTCATGATGGGGTGCCGACAGATAAATTGGTAAAGTTAGTACTAAGACAACCCAAAAATCCACAAATCAAGGTCGAAAATCCTGTTCCTAGTGCTCTTTTATTGCATTTAACCGTGTCCCCCAAGCTGCCGGGAGGCTAGCTCCTTCGTCCCCTTGTAAGTGAGTGGGGGGCAAAGGGTGTATATATATATCAGAAAACTCACTGAAAAACCACTGAGGTGATTTACTGATTACTTGTTTTGTAGAACCTAAGTTAATACCTGTAACATTTTTGGTAGACACTACAGTTTATCTCCACACTTAGAAAAGAAGATGCTATCTGCATAGTTTTATAAGAAATTGCCTTGTTGCTGCCTTTAACATTAAGGGCTCACTTTCCCCTTTTCCCCCCTTGCTGTTTTTTCCTCTTCTCACCAAGAAGCGAATTTGTTTATTTTTCCAGGGAGAAGAAAGAAGTCACAGTGAGGATGCCTGCCTTATCAGCTGTGTTTATCCCTGCCCTCATTTATGGGGGTAGAGGGAAGCCAATGGAATGTAGCAACTTGCATCTTGCAATGTTGCTTATGTGGTGGGTCGGTTTGCAGCGTTCACGAATTAGCTAACTGAGAGCAAGGCTGGTTACGTAGCAAAGAAAATGGAAAATAACAGGAACTGGTATTAGAGGAAATACAAGCCTCAACTCAGCAGCTGGAGTTACAAGGCAGTTGTAAAAGATCTGTCGAGATTGAAATAGGTGGAACACAAAATTAGGGGGAAAAATGAGTGGCCTCCCAAAAGAACAAAGCATTACAGGCTGGCCACGTGGAAGCCTAATGAATTGATAACAGGGGCATGGGAACCAATTTACAACCTGAACTGCATAATTCGCTTGCAAGCAGTTTTGGAAATAATTTCCAACAAAACTGCCAATGCTACAGACCTCCTGAATCAACAATCTCGAGAGAGTATATGGCAAATTCAGTATTTCTACCGTGTCTGATCCTATGGATCCAACACGTGGTGAACCGCATGCAAGCGGTTACCGTGACAGAATAAAATATCAGGTTTCTAAAACCCACAAAACAAGTAACTGTTAGGATCATATAACCCTATCCCTTCTATGCTTGCTATAAACTTATTAGTCACGTGGTGTAGCAACTTTCTCCCCCTGAGGTCTAATAGAGACACAGATGGAAACTCTTGATTAACTGAACAAAGCTAAACTTTATTGGTGCACATAACTGAACAAAAACTAAACTTTATTGCTGTGCACAACTATAACAACAATAGAACCAGCCGCAACAAGAAAAAGAATCAAAATAATAATAAGTCCTGACAATATATAACATTCAATTTTAAAGCGTCGCTCCCACATCTCCAGATCATTTTCATGAGAAGCCTGGGTCATCTGCCTAGAATTAAAACAATTAACAGAAAAGGAAAATCTTGATTCTTTCTAAATTATCTGAGCTTGAAGAGACCTTTTAGTCTCAGTAACACCCACCTGTCCGGTTGCTCCGGTGGGTAAAGCCGCACTCGTTCGGAAGGCGACAACCTGAAAGTCTAAGGGCAAGGGAACAATATACCACTAGAGCCATAGCAAGGACATTGTCCCTACTGCCTGGCTATAGTGCTGTAGAAAGGAACATTTACCACTCGTGGAGTTGCATACGAATCCTGCGATTCAGGCGGGGGAATTGGGGTCTCGTCTTCTCTAACGCCGGCCATTTTGTACGGCTCTGCTGCTCAGCTGCGTGTTCAGCTACCCGTGTGCTTTCGGAAACGCGCATGCGCAGTTTTCCCTCACCACCTCCCCACAGAAAGTACTGGAAAAGGAATGTTTGTTTGTTATAGGAAGGTTATAGGAATGTTTGTTATAGGAGTAAATGGTTGAGGGTCTGGCAAGTAGAAATGTCATAGGGATGTTTGCTATAGGATTAAATGGTTGAGGGTCTGGCCAGTAGGAGTGTCACACTCTTTATTCCATGGATGGCCTGCTTAAGATATGTAAACGACCAGAGAGATATGGACTAGATAACGGGAAGCTCCCGAGGACTGGTGGTGCCTGGTGTTACCCCTTGCTCAGATAAGAGCCCAGCTTGCCTAGTACGCATGCGTCAAGGAGAAAGGTGAAAAGTTTATTTCTGAGGAAGACTTTGAGCCTTCATCTTGGGACCCCCGACGACCACCCTCAAAAGACACTGCACCTGCGCCACTAGGAGGAGACTATGGAAATGCTCATTTTAATACGAAGCGGGACAGGCCATGCATATGTATAGGCGGGTGGGGCGACCTTATGAATTTTGTAACAATTTGCGGTATAAATATGAGTGCGTTACTGTACTGGGCACGCACGTCTTTGGAGGAGCTATCCCCCGTGCGTCCGCCGGCGATTAAACATACCTTCTTTATAACTTTCTAAGTTGTAAAGTGTGTTTTCCGCGTGTCAGTTTTGGCGACCCAGATGGGACCTCCTCTGCCTGGCTGCAGGACCGCCTGAGGCGCGGACGCCCTAGCTGCAGCCCGAGACACTTTTTTCGGAGGGACTCCGCTCTCAGCTGGTCACTACAGGGGTAGACAAGGACCATCTTCTTTGCGGACAAGGTATGTGAAATAATATTTCTGGGATCGTGCACCCGTATCGTGCACCCGTATCGTGCACCCGTATCATGCACCCGTATCGTGCACCTGTATTAACTGAGTGTGATCGCGATCGGGGCGGTCTATAAGTCGCGGAGAGACGTCTCGCGCACGACGGAGTCCCCTTGTCCTGGACCTGGAAGTGCTAGAGTAGTGGGGGGGTCACTGAACTGTGACTTATGGCCCATGCGTCTAGTACCTGGTAACTGGTTGACTCGAGTCATCTGTGTACTGTTTTGTCTTGTTCTATTGCACGTGCGTCCTTTTGCTATAACTGAGTGTAACTGTTTATCGTGTGAGTGACCTGAGTGAATGAATGAATGAATGAATGAGAAGTGGTCTGACTGTGAAGTTTGTAACGTAACTGTGTAACTACAGTGTGACCTCCTGAGAGTGAATAGGGGAAATTTGGATACTAAGGTGTGGCCCTCTCAGGATGTATTGCCCCTGTGAAGTTTGTAACATAACTGTGTAGCTACAGTGTGACCTCCTGAGAGTGAATAGGGGAAATTTGGATACTAAGGTGTGGCCCTCTCAGGATGTATTGCCCCTGTGAAGTTTGTACCTAATTATAGGATGGCCGCCCCTAAGGCAGTCAATATCTAATGATGTCTCTTCCCTGGCCCAGGGGATAGATAAGACAATCTTGAGATGCACTGATCTCGTCCCTTACACCAGGGACAGGATTGGGTGAACAACTGCTAGCTCCTTTAAATCATCTGGGCTGGCTGAATCAGTGCCAAAAGGCTGTGTGTATACAAGCCATGTATGAGCGTGGGAGACAGGGTGTTCCCCTTGCTGCTCCAATTGACCCCACCCGCCTTAAACCATTGATTAGGGGTCTCCCGCATGCCTTGAAAATCTATATGCAAACCCTAAAGGAAAAGATTGCACAGACAATTGACTGTAATGCTCACAACCCAAACCAGCTACAGCCTGTTTTAACGTGGGGGGAGCTATTACAAGAAATGGTGATTTATGGCAGAGAGATAGGCTGGTTAGAAGAGGGTCCAAATTTGCAGCGCCGGGTCCGCCAAGCACGGTTTTTCGAGAGAAATAATCCCCACCCTCCTCGACAAACCAATCTCCATTTCAAATCTCAGCGCAATGAGCTGTGAAAAAAAGGCGCTAGCATTAGGGATACCGCTAGCATTAGGGATACCGCAGGCGGCCCTAGATGGGCAATCCACAGAGATTATTCGCACACTGATAAATTTATCGGAACGGCCGATCAGCAAGGCCTTAGAATCTGTGATACCACCAAAATGCAGGAGAAGGTCAAATACTACAATATGCGGATGACATCCTAATCGCTACCAAAACAAAGGAGGTATGCATTTCTTGGACTGTAAGCTTACTGAACTTTTTAGGGCTACAGGGATACCGGGTGTCACGGAAGAAGATAGCTGAAGTCACGCATGAGCTGCAAGAACAAATAGAGGACACTTGGTTGGGAAATATTTTTGGTAGAATAGGATGGGTATTTTCAGAGTGGGTTACTAACCTGCTGCAGACCTTAATTGTTATTATAATTTGCATTATTATAGTAAGTATTGCTATCAGTTGTATCAAAAGAATCATGGTAAAATCCATCTCTCACATAAGGGTTCACTTAAAAACCAAGGAATATGTAGCTCTGCTAAAGTATGCAGATGAAACCCATGCATCTGCCAATAGTAATATATAAGTGGTTGAATTGTGACTCAGATCACGGTGTGGAATGTAAGGCTGAGCTACACACACAGGTTTCAATAGTGCCTAGGCAGAGCATGCGGCCTACGGGGAGTTGTAATACACAACTCAGTCTTGGGCTGCTTTTAAGCTCTTTATCTGCAGAGACACCTCATGGGGAGCTGTGTAGATGGCTCCGACTTGAGTTGTGTGTAAACAGACTGAAGCCAGCACTTCACAGAACCTGAAAAACCTGCATGGAACCTTGCTAAGCCTTGGCTTCCTTCCACAGACATATGTCCTGAGTCCCAGTCAAACCACTACTCAAACTGTTTGACAAGCCCTAAGGGTCCGCATTTGGTTTCGATGGGCCAAGACAATGGGAATATGCAAGAGACAGGGCCGGAGGTGTCAGGCCCAGCCCTGCATCCTGTCACACATCAGCAAAATGAACCAAATGAAAGCCCTGGCATTCGAGCTCGTATTGGGAGCCGTTCCTCCAACCTTAGGAGGAGACCCTTCCCCCTTAGCCGGGCGGCTGGCTGAGATAACGTATTGGGAACCCTTACCTGAGAGACGGGATAAGTGACTATTTGATATGTTTTAAGGTTTTAAGTGTGTCGTTCTGAGTGACTAATGTATGGGTAATATTTTGTGTGCTTGAGAGCTGTGATCCTATGTTTTAGGGAAGCCACAGTGATTGTAATAAGAGTATTTTGTGGATCTTTTGTGATTGTAATCAGTGTGGTCATACTTCCAAACTGCAATAGTGAATTCCCCATTGTATCCAACAATAACCTGCAAGTGACGTACTGAATCAAACACCAAAATTGAGAATGGGTCAAACTGGACGAGGAAAGGGGCCGGGACAACATTGGCAAATTGATTTCTCGGAACTTCCAAGAAAAGGGGGGTACAGATATCTATTGGTATTAACAGAAAGAAGGCCCCAGGAAGGTGGAGAAGTGAGCCTGCTGGACCCTTGAAGATCCGACTACAGAGGCAACTCCAACGATGATAACTCATGTGACTGTGTTTGTAAGTATGTACCTGGTATACATTGCTGCCGGATTCGAAGTATGGGCCCCACATAAACAATATGAAGTTGCCGAAGGGGAGTCAGTGCTCTTGCAATGTGCTTTTACCAAACCCCAATCAGCAGGATATGAAGTATTATCTGTAAGTTGGAATAGGAATAAATAAAGATGATACTTCTTGGAGGTTTGCTGAGGTTTGGGGATAACTGACATCTTGGATATCAGTACCATGGATATGGGTAAGACACCTCATTATGATAATAATCATCATTATTGGATTTTGTATTGTGGTTGAGACCAGCATACAATGTCTCCAATGCATTATACAAAAGAGCTTTTAGAAAAAGGGCAATCTACAAGGGAATGAATGAATCGTGGCACCATGTAACCAATTGCATACTTTATGACATTGAGCGCATATCAACTAAAGTCTCATGACATTGGAGGGATATGTAGTAAAAGAATTTACTAACTTTGTAGAAAAGGGGGGAATTGAAACGGGGAATGTTATAGGAATGTTATGTTATATATGGGAATGTTAGGTTATAGGAAGGTTATAGGAATGTTTGTTATAGAATTAAATGGTTGAGGGTCTGGCCAGTAAGAATGTCACACCCTTTATTCCATGGATGGCCTGCTTAGATAACGGGAAACTCCCAAGGACTGGTGTTACCCCCTGCTTAGATAACGGGCGCCTGGTGTTACCCCCTGCTTAGATAAAAGCCCAGCTTGCCTAGTACGCATGCGTCAAGAAGAAAGGTGAAAAGTTTATTTCTGAGGAAGACTTTGAGCCTTCATCTTGGGACCCCCCGACGACCACCCTCAAAAGACACTGCGCCTGCGCCACTAGGAGGAGACTATGGAAATGCTCATTTTAATACGAAGCGGGACAGGCCATGCATATGTATAGGCGGGTTGGGCGACCTTATGAATTTTGTAACAATTTGCGGTATAAATATGAGTGCGTTACTGTACTGGGCACGCACGTCTTTGGAGGAGCTATCCCCCGTGTGTCCGCCGGCGATTAAACATACCTTCTTTATAACTTTCTAAGTTGTAAAGTGTGTTTTCCGCGTGTCACAGGATCTCCGCCTGGTTCACACAGGCTTGCTTTTTTCTGGATCCATGGCATCTGTAATGACACAGCCAGATCTCCTTTCCCCAAATTACTACCTGTAATTTAATTTTTTACTAACACTTGACATTGACTTTTTTTCTTTTCATCTTTTCTTTTTTTTTTTTTAAACCTCCTTTTAAACCTCCTGCATATTTCACATTGGAGGTACCAAGCTGTTCTGTGGCAGACATAAACAACTCAAAACATACAGAGCTTTGTTTAATTGATCAGCTGGAGAGATGTCCTTCTCTCCCCCTTTTTGTTTGTGAAGCAAAAACACTTGAGAGTTTGATTCATACGTTCCACCATGGCCTGACCTGCAGGCCAATGTGGTGTCCCTGTAACATAGGTAATGTCCCACAATTGGAAAGAGGTTTGTATTGTTTGTGCTGTATATCCTGGGCTGTTGTCCATTTTGATTTCACGGGGTACATGGCATTGGACACGGTTACCAGATTCCCGCGTTTGTGCCGTCCAAAACCTCCCGTGTGCCTGTGCCACAAGGTTTCAGGCCAGGGGCAAGGCCGCTGGGGAATTGCTGACAGTCCAGGTGACTGTGCAACCCCTTTAGCCTCAGTAAACAAAGAAGTGGTATTGTAGCTAAAGCACCTTAGCAGACTGATGAAACAATTCATGCAACTTTTGAACATCCAAATATTTTCACACTGGCTTCCTTGGAATTTTCCCTGGAACCCCTTGCTTCTCAAATGCAGTTCACTCATCAATCAAACTTTCAACGTCTAAGTCTTTTCCCGCAATCAGTATTTCAACCAAGTAATGATACTGTGGTGAATGGGTTAATATTTTGTTCATTGAAACAAGGTATGAATGACAGGAAACCACTTAGCTTCTAATATTAGTTCTAATATCAGGGAGGTTGCTGACTTATATCTCGAAACCCGTCACAACATCTGCTGACACATTTCGAAATCGGTCACCACATCTTATTTTGTAAAAATAACTGTGAGGAACTATGGACCAGAGTATTTTTTATTAAGGCTTATGCTAAGCTTAATATGAAATCACTTATGCCAGCAGCTACCAAAAATGTGCAATTGCTTATGCAAGCTACCAGACACCGCTTGTCCAGGATAAGATAACCACAATTGCTTACACAAACTAAACCAGATACCGCTTGTGCAAGATAACCGCCAGATGTCCAGGAACCACAGATAGGACAAAGGAGGAAGACTTCTTACTCCGGCCTCAAAGACCACCAAGAGGCAGAAAACGACCCCCTAACAACAACTGAAGCATGCGCAGAGTACCTCCACTACTTCATGAACACGGAAGTAAAAAATATATAAAAAGGGACTGTTTGAACTGATCAGTGTTATAAATTTGAGACATACTCCAGTTGATAAAGCCAAACAACAATTTATTAATTAAGCAAGCCCGCAAGATATAGGCAAATATCAGCGCTGGGCGTCCGGAGGAGACCCTTGCTCCTGCAAACGGCACGCGCCTCACCCTTCTGGAGTCCCCTTTTTATAGTCCTGTAGTTCCGGGTACACGTGGCATATTCCAGTGTTTTTCTGTGGCTGTGTAAGCTGGTAGTGGGGGTCGTCCGGGTCCCCCGTCGTCCTCCTCTACGTTGTGTTCAGTTGCTTATTTGGTTAACTCCTTTAATCCTATCAGGATGTTGCTAATGATAAAACAATGGTTCCCCCTGGTTACCCATTCACAGCCATAGTCTACCACAGGCACCAACTCAGCAAGATCTGAAGTTCTTTCAGGGTGTTACTAATGATGGAACAATGGTTCCCCTTTGCCCTAGTTGCTTATTTACAGTCAGAAGGTTTGAAAACAATTCCTAGTTAGTTTCCTTATCACAGACCCCTCTTCCATAGTTGGTCTTCTTCTCTTTTTTTTTTTTAGCAGGCATTGTATTTATTGGTTGATTTTACTACTTAAGGTAAGCTCCATTAATGCTTCATCAGCAACTTACAATATCATTCGTTCCTTGTTTCAATGAACAAAATATTAACCCATTCATCACAATCCCCCCTTTTTCTTTTTCTTTATTTTTGTTCATTGAACCTTTTTAATTCCTGCTTGGCCCATTCTAATTCCTCGCCGCCCGATTCTTCAGGTGACGATTCATATTGTGTTCTAATAAGCATTAAATGTGCTGCTTCTAAGCGTCCTTTTACAATGGTAATTAGTTTATTAAAGATACATGGTCCAAATGTTAAACCCAATATTAGCAGGATTAGTGGGCCTGCTATGGTTGATAAAAGGGTAGTTAACCAAGGAGAATAGTTGAACCAGGATTCGTACCAGCTTTGATTAGTCTCTCTCTCTCTCTTTCGTTTTTCGAGCCCTTCCCTTAACTTAGTCATAGAATCTCGTACCACACCCGTGTGATCCGCATAGAAGCAGCATTCTTCTCCCAGAGCGGCACAAAGCCCACCTTGTTGTAGAAAAAGGATATCCATCCCTCTTCTATTTTGTAAAACTACCTCTGACAACGAGGTCAAGGATTTTTCCAAGGCTGTAATGGAATTCTCTATTCGTTTCAGGTCCTCATCTATGGCTACTTGTAGAGAATTAAACCCCTGTTGTTGTTGGGCGAGAGAAGCTATTCCCGTCCCTGCTCCCACTGCTCCAAGACCTAATAGTGTGGCTATTGTGATAGCTGTTATGGGTTCTCTTTTTACGATATGAGGAGTGTCTGTATTCCAATGGTTATATACTTCCTCCTCAGAATGGTATAATATCTTTGGAATTAGAACAACCTGGATACAATATTCCTTAGAAGCGCTAATCACTTTGAGGGATACACAAGGAGTGAGGCCTGTTTTTGAACATATCCATCGGGCCCCTTTCGAAGGAATGATCCACTTCCCTCCGGGATTTTCTAATATGGAACTGCATAGTTTTTTAGTTGATTCTTGCATTTTACCAATACAGGCTCCTTTCCCAGAAACATATTGCATTGTTATTCCCTTTGTCCTTTCCCCCCAGGAGCACTGGGAAGGTGCATTTTCCGAGCTAGAATTATATGTATCATTCACTCCTATTGCTTCATAAAAAGGAGGTTCTATATTATAACATAACCAACACTTATCAGTTAATGCAGGGTTGGTTTTGTTCAGGGAATTATATGTAGCTTGCATTATTTTCCACAGAGGAGAGTCCTTTTTCCTATTGGTAGGGGGGTTTATAATGGAGTTGTCTACTTCTGGTGCTGTGAAGTTTGTCGTACTCGGAATTGTAGTGCTCTCGCCGAATCCTGTAAGAATTTGATTGGGCCCAACTGGTTGGGATATTGTTATTGGGAGCCTAGTGATCTCTATATTTACCCAAATGTCTCTGGGGGCACGGACAAACACTGTCCACACTTTCCCAGTAGCCCAACTTTTATGAGTTGGCTGGAGAATGGTCATATTGTATCCTTTACAAGTGTGTTTTTGTCCGTTTTGGGGTGTGTATATCTGTTTGTCAGTTCCAAATTTTGGCTCGCGACAGTGAAGAGGCGTGTACTTGATTTGCAAGAATTTATCAGGTTGTTGTGGTTGCCATCTATTACTTGTCACAATAGTTTCACAACCCCAATATCCACAATATCCATACCCCGGGTAGTTACAGTAACCTTTACCCGGATTGGAAGCAGGACACCAATAAGTTTGATACAATGATTGATCACCAAATTTGGGAAATCCTAGTTGTGAAGGAAATATGTCCTTTAGTTTAAATTCAAAAAATGGACTACCCGGTGTGGTAGTTTCGTGGAGTGCCTTGTCACTGGAAAGGTGACGCAGGACCCACTTAAATGGTTGATGAGGAATGTATTCTCCTGTTCCTACTTTAAATAACAAAGAATATATTATGATAGTTTGCAGAGTCAAGAGGTAACCACCGCTGTAACAAATGGGGAAACTTTCAAAGTTTCTTTTTGGTTGCACTTTGTTCCCTTTCCCAAAATAATTGTTTCTAGTTCCACCCCTGAGGTAGTTCCAGGAATACCTTTTCTGCGTCCCAGTCTGGGGGTTCGTTTCTCCACAGCTTTTGATCCCTCTGCCTCGCTCGTCGACTCGGTTGCTTCGAGCCACGAGGGGTACCATCTTCTCGGCAGCAAGGATCTTCTTCAGGAGTCCCCTGAGACAGACTTCGTTGTCTTTCAAATTTTTATGTTTGACCGGGGGGTGAATGACACAAAACTCTTTTAAGAGAAGTCCGACAAGTGCAATCAACAATATCTATTACAAAGGGACTTGGTTTTGGTTCAACTCCGAATACAAAAATGTCCCACCATTCCCTTGACAACCAGATTAGTCCCTCATATTTCACCCTATATCTTAAAGTCCAACTGGTAATTTTATGCTGTAATTTCCAACAGGGGTCACAAACTGCCCTGGGAGGAATTCCCCAGTTGCAATGTTCCCACTACTTGTCTCTGCAAACCTTACAGATACAACAAACAAAAGGATAACAATTACATCTAGAATTTAAATTTTTTTTTTTTTTTTTTTTTTTTTTACACTTTACCCTTATTCCGAATTACAAATTATTCCTTCTTTGGTATAACCAGCATCTGAGGTATATTCAATGCAATATTTGTCCATCAGTCAATTTCCTTTCCTTTGTATTTTTAACCTAAGATCCCCTGGTTTTCCAATTACTTGCCACCCCGAGGTTGGTTTTGGTTCGGGGGTTGGTCCTTCCACGGGTCCTTTGATTCTACTGGCGTGAGTCCATCCCTTTTCTGCTGTCCGGACCGCAGTTTCTGTAGTCAGTAACACAAGATAAGGTCCTTCCCATCGTGGGGTTAATGTTGTTTCCTTCCACGTTCTAATCATTATCCAGTCCCCTGGCTGGACACGATGTAGCTTCAGGTCTAATGGGGGCCTTTGTGCTAATATCCCTTTTTTCCATAAATTTTCCCTATACTTCATTAAGTTTGCTATATACATATTCATATCCTGATCCCTCAGAATTGGGTGATCCTGGGGCCTTTCCATATTGTAGGGCATTCCATACAGCATTTCAAATGGGGAAATTCCCATGTCAGTTCTGGGTTGTGTTCTTATATTTAACAAGGCTAGGGGCAAGCACTTTACCCATGATAATTTGGTCTCAACCGTGAGTTTTGTTAATTGTTTTTTTATTTCCCCATTCATCCTTTCTACTCGCCCTGAACTCTGGGGATGCCAAGGGGTATGGTGATCCCACCGAATCCCTAGTGCTGTCATAATCTCTGTTATAATTTTAGATATAAAATGAGGGCCTCTGTCTGAATCAATGGTCTCTGTCACACCATACCGGGGAATAATTTGTTCCAAAAGAGTTTTGACCACTACTTGGGCAGTGGCTTTTACTGTAGGGAAGGCCTCCACATAATGGGTCAAATGGTCTACCATTACTAATAAATATTTATATCTTCCAATCTTTGGTAGCTCTGTAAAATCTAACTGGATGTTGGCAAACGGCCTTCGTGCTGCCGGTCGTCCTCCCCTCAAGGGTTGCCTTAAGTTGGTCCTGTTTACCCTTAAACAGGTGACACAGCCACGCACTACCTGTTTAGCCAGGTCGTCTGCCCCAAAACACATGTGATTTATGGTGAATTGATCTACCAGTGCCTGTGCTCCCCAATGCGTTTTGTTGTGTATTTTTCTCATTATTTCGAGGGCCACTGACTTAGGTAGAACTGTTCTGTTATCCTCTGGGAGTCTCCATTCCCCACTGGAGTCTTCTTTTAGTCCCATTTTTCTCATTTTCTCCTTCTCTCGGATGGTAAAGCTATATATCCTTTGTGCCCTATTTACCTCAAAAGGGCAGTTTTTACTTAGCTTCCCCTTATACCATTGAGCATCACATCTTGTCTCTTGGGGTAACAAAGCCGCCTTTCTGGCTTCCTGATCTGCTGCATTGTTTCCCCTGCTTTTAAAATTCATCCCCCTTTGGTGTCCTCTCAAATGCACCACAGCAATTCTTTTAGGTTCTCTTAAAGCTTTTAACACCTCCCTTATTAACTCCTGATGTATTAGGCCTTTTCCTTGTGAATTTATTAATCCTCTTTCTTCCCAAATTTTCCCAAATGTATGTACAACCCCATATGCATATCTTGAGTCTGTATAGATAGTACCAGATTTGTTACGTAACAATTGTAGTGCCCGTAGCACAGCATAAAGTTCACAGGCTTGTGCTGACCAGGATTTGCTCAATGGCCCTGATTCTATAACAGTTAAATCTTCTCCTCCGATTATTGCATAGCCCGATACCCTTTTTCCATCCACCACCCGAGATGAGCCATCTACAAATAGTCTTTCTCCTTCCTCCAACTCCTCCTCGTCCAAATCTGGTCTAATTTTCGTTTGGTCCTCTATAACTGACAAACATTCATGCGTCAAGTTGTCCCCATCGGGTTTTCCGTACAAAAATTGGGCTAAGTTCTGTAAATTGGTTACTTCCAAGGATAACTTGGGAGAATTAAGCAAAATCCCTTCATACTTCAAAAGTCGAGCATCTGTAATCCACTTTTCGGCTTTTTGTTGCAATATTCCCCGAATATTATGGGGAGATAGTACCCGCAATTCCCCATTAAGGGTGATCTTATTGGCTTCCTCTATAAGTAATGCGCATGCTACTATGGCCTGTAAGCAAGTAGGCCATCCTTGACTCACTGGGTCTAACAATTTAGACAAGTACCCTACAGGTTTCTTTTTCCCTGCCCATTCCTGAGTCAATACTCCATAGGCCGTGCCACCGTCTGTGTTCACAAACAAATAAAAAGGTCTTTTAACATCTGGGAGGCTCAATACCGGGGCGTTAACTAAATCATGTCGTAGTTCATTTAAACGCTCATCATCCTCCCTGGTCCATTTTAATAACCCCTCATGACTTAGTTTTTTATATAAAAATTTTACTTTCGCACTAAAATTTTCTATCCACTGTCGGCAATAACCGACAAGTCCTAACAGCTGTCGTACTTGCCTTTTGTTTTTAGGAGGTGGCATAGCTAAAATTCCTTTTACCCTTTCTGGGTCTATTTTCTTTTCCCCTTTTCGGAGATAATGTCCCAAATATTTTACTTCTTCCTCAACAAATTGGAGTTTCGTTTTAGACACCTTCAATCCCTTCGAGCTTAAAAAGTTTAATAATCTGATACTCTCCTCCCGGACCTCCTCCTCCGTTTCTCCGGCAATAAGGAGGTCATCCACATACTGAATGAGAGTAACCCTTTCTCCCGTCTGGTATTCCTGTAACATTTGCTCTAAAGCTTGTCCGAATAGGTTTGGGGATTCAGTAAACCCCTGAGGAAGTACTGTCCATCTCAACTGCTGCCTTCTGTGTGTGTCCGGGTTCTCCCATTCAAATGCAAAGTAATCTCTACTCCCTTTATCCAGGGGACATGCCCAAAATGCATCTTTGAGATCTATCACACTATAATATTGTTTTTCAGGACCCAGTCTACTTAACAAGGTATAGGGGTTTGCTACTACTGGAAAACGAGCCACCGTCCTTTTATTAATTTCTCTGAGATCATGCACTAGCCGATACGACCCGTCTGCTTTCTTTATGGGCAAAATGGGGGTGTTGAAGGGGGACATACAAGGTTCAAGAAGGCCTTTATCCAGTAATCTTTGTATCTCCGGCTGTAGCCCCATTTTACCCTCAGGGGAGATGGGGTACTGCTTAATCCTTATTGGCACTTCTGGGTCCTTAATAGTAACCGAAAAAGGTGCTATATCTAGTCTTCCTATACTATCAGGAGTGTACCAAACTTCTGGATCGATTTTCGCTTCATCCTCTACTCTTAAGGAACAAAGTTTAATCCTCATTTCCTTGTTCACTACTTCTATGTTAATGCCTAGATCAATAATTAAATCTCTCCCCAATAGATTAAAATCCGCCTCCGGGATCAATAAAAAATTTCCTAGTCCAATTTTAAATTTTGTTTCTATTAACACGTCTTTAATTACTGGGACTTCAAAAGGTTCCCCTTTAGCCCCTACCACTTGAGCAGTTTCTTTAGATAATTTGCATCCCCCAGGTAATTTTTGAACAGTTGACCTCTCCGCCCCTGTATCTACCAAAAATTCCATCTCTTGTTGCTGGGGACCTACTTTTAACTTTATCAAGGGCTCTTGATATTTCTGTGTCCCCAGCAAGTAGAGCCCCTGACCCCTCTAGTCTTCCTTAAAGGCTTTCTCATCTTTTAATTTTTTTCTACATTCCCTTCTAAAGTGCCCTTTATTTCCACAGTAAAAACATACACCTACTTCTTTCCTTTCCACCCGGGGAGTCTTTTCCCCATTTCTCTGGGTCATTGACCTTGTTTCAGAGAAGGTTTCGGGTTTCCTAACTTCCTTAACAGCCGCTACCATCATCTTTACCTGTCTTCGATAGCTTTCTTCATCTCTCCTTACATACACTTTCTGTGCTTCCCTTAATAACTCATCTAAACCTCGATCTTGCCAATTATCTATCTTTTCTAGTTTTCTTCGAATATCCTCCCATGATTTGGCCACAAATTGTGTTTTTAACAAGGCCTGCCCCAGCAGAGTGTCAGGATCCAATCCTGAATACATTTGCAAATTTTTTCTTAATCGTTCCAACCACTCAGTGGGTGACTCGTCCTTCTTTTGGCTATCCTTAAATGCCTTGTTAATGTTTTGTCCCCTAGGTACTGCCTCTCTAATCCCTTGCACTATTATTCCCCTAAGGTCCTGCATATTAGTCCGATGGTCTGGTTGTTGATGGTTCCAATTAGGGTTTTGTAATGGCCATTTAGTATCTGCCAAGGGCCCTTGAGCATGCTGTGCATCCCAAATTCGCATCCCTGCTTTCCTAATCATATTTCGCTCCTCAGCTGTAAACAGAATATTCAATATGGATTGTAATTCTTCCCAAGTATAAATGCTAGGCCCCAGAAATTGATCTAATTTTTCTGAGACTCCTAGTGGGTCTTCTAAAAGGTTCCCCATGTCCTTCTTAAATTCCCGTACATCCCCCGAGCTTAGAGGAACCGATACAAATCCTATAATTGGATTTGGGCCCTGGCCACCAATGGGCAATTCTCGGAGTGGGTATAAATTTTGTTGTCGGGCCCGTCTCCGAGTCATGGGACCCTGGGTGTCATTCACTAATTCAGGGTGGCCCTCTACTGGGGGTGGTGCATTAGAGAGTGGATTGTCTTGAGGTGATACGTATGGGGGTGGAATTAATGGGATTTCTTCCTCTTCCCTATTTCTCCCTCTTTTTTCCTTCAGAGGAAATAATAATGTATTAGTACCTGGTCTAGTTACCCATACTCTAGCATACTCACTCTCCTCTTGGCTCAAAGGGGTCTTACTGTTTACCCACAGATTTAATTTCTGCCTAACCCAATCCTCCAGTGACCCAAACATTGGCCAAAAAACATTTTGGGAAATCTCCTTCCCTCCCCATATTGCTACACAATAATAGATCATCCTCGCCTTTTTCTTATCCCCTGTGGTGGGATAAAGTTCCCAATTGTCTAACATAAAGCCCAGTGGACTATCCCTGGGTACCGGTGGAAATTTTATGGGATTTGGGGGCTTGCTTTTCCCTTGTCCCATCGTCTGGAGCGCACTCAGTCAACAATATATTCACTCGCTTCCCCTGGTTCGTGGCTCACGCCCTCGCGGGCAATGAGAACCGCACTACTGAGGGTCCGCACTCGCTTGGGGAATCCGAGCTGCCGGTCCCCCTCTCATGCACACACACACTCGCCGCGCTTCCAGGATCCCCGACCCAGACCGAACGGATTTCCCCCACAGATACTCACGCGTCCTGCGTCTTCGTCCGGACCTTTGTGCACAAAGTTTATAGGGTCTGCCGGCCTCCTTTGCCTAATATCTTGGAATTTGGGTTCGTCGGTGCAATCGAGATGGGATATGGGCTACCAAGGCCGCCAAAAAAAACAGGCGGGGCGCCTCCCTGATAAGACCAAGAGTCCCGTCTCGTGAGTTGCATCCGAGTCACGGCACCAAATTGTTATAAATTTGAGACATACTCCAGTTGATAAAGCCAAACAACAATTTATTAATTAAGCAAGCCCGCAAGATATAGGCAAATATCAGCGCTGGGCGTCCGGAGGAGACCCTTGCTCCTGCAAACGGCACGCGCCTCACCCTTCTGGAGTCCCCTTTTTATAGTCCTGTAGTTCCGGGTACACGTGGCATATTCCAGTGTTTTTCTGTGGCTGTGTAAGCTGGTAGTGGGGGTCGTCCGGGTCCCCCGTCGTCCTCCTCTACGTTGTGTTCAGTTGCTTATTTGGTTAACTCCTTTAATCCTATCAGGATGTTGCTAATGATAAAACAATGGTTCCCCCTGGTTACCCATTCACAGCCATAGTCTACCACAGGCACCAACTCAGCAAGATCTGAAGTTCTTTCAGGGTGTTACTAATGATGGAACAATGGTTCCCCTTTGCCCTAGTTGCTTATTTACAGTCAGAAGGTTTGAAAACAATTCCTAGTTAGTTTCCTTATCACAGACCCCTCTTCCATAGTTGGTCTTCTTCTCTTTTTTTTTTTTAGCAGGCATTGTATTTATTGGTTGATTTTACTACTTAAGGTAAGCTCCATTAATGCTTCATCAGCAACTTACAATATCATTCGTTCCTTGTTTCAATGAACAAAATATTAACCCATTCATCACAATCAGCACGGCAGTTGGCGGAGCGCAGACTCTCCTGCCGTCCAGCGCTGTCTTTGCTCATATTCTACTTGCTATAATTAATAAAATTCTAATTGGATTATGATCCATTGTAGTCTCAATTTATAACACTTTCCTTCTAGGCAGAGGCCCCATGCTTCTCCTCGCAGGGTAGCAGATGCCGTCTGATAGAATTCTATGCACTGTTAGGAGCTGTTGCTATTTTGGTTTTGGTTTTGGTTTTGGTGGTGGCTGGTTTCTATTGTTGTTACAGCTCTGTACACCAATAAAGTTTAGTTTGGTTCAGTTAATCAAGAGTTTCTATATATAAATTCTTCTACAGAAAATACAATAACCCTTTTCAATTTGCAAAAGCAACATTTCCCAGCATTTTCCACAGTGCTACAAACTCTGACCAAAGCTGTGCCTACTTAGTTAGGTCACACGCTCTTGCAGGAATGTATAATAAATTACTGTTTCACTAATGTTTCTAGCTCAAGTCCTTTCTTTAGGACCATTGGCATTTCTAACACATTGAAATGGAACAGTGAGTTGGAAATGCTGAATGACTGCAGCCATGGGGGTGCCAGAAAACCTGCCATCCAACTGCTTTAGGTGAGTCGGCCCTGGCCATGGGGTCTCTGGCCCTGGCCATGGGGTCTCCGGCAGAGCCAGCACTTGACAGCAGTCCAGTGACCGCATTAGGCTTCGTGCCACCACCCCCACTCACTGAAACTTCAAAGCAATATTTAAGGGCAACTTTCCCTCCCTGGAGATTCCTGGCTCCGTGTTACGCTGCAGCCAGCGACAGGTATCTGCAGCCTCAAAGCTCTGCTGCATTTAACAGCCTCGAGGTGAACTTCTGCTCTTGGACTGCAGCATGTTTAGATGCTCCAGCTGGTACAATTGCTTCCCTAGTGTGATATATGTCCATCTGATTCGTGTTAATATGGAATCATGTTGGGGGTGCATCATGACCTACCCTTGTATGGCCAGGGGCCTGGGAGGGACAGTTTAAGATTCTTGCATGTGCTGAATGAAGGATGTTGAAGCAGCAACAAACTAGATAAAGGATGTGCAAAGCTTTGCCTAAAGGACCACAGTGTTAGCACATTGTGTGCATTGTGATACCTGAGGAGAAACAACTTGTCTCTGAGGAGGAGGTGATGAAGAGGAACAGAAGAATAGGAAGGCTCCTGAAATCTGCCTCAAGTCTGCAGAACCAGCTGCCTGACTTTGTTAGCAAGACAAAAGCTAAAGCTGCCCTAAAGGATGCCTGGTGGGGGTGTCCTGGCGGGCGCTCCAGCCTGTCAGTGGGGCCTGCGGGCGGTGCTGGCCCTGGAAGAGATCTAAGCCAGGGGCTGGGGCTGTACGGGGTGCGGCCTGGCGGAGCGGAGCCTGGCGGAGCGGAGCCTCCCGCAGCACCCGGCGCTGCGCCTGCAGCCCGGTGCCGTCTGCTCGCCTTTGTTCGTTTAATAAATCGTTCCGTTTGGTTCTAATCCTGTTTGGGACCGAGTCACTTGTAACAACTGGGGGCTCGTCCGGGATGGCTCTAGTACTGAACGCTGAGGTGATCTAGGAGGGGCGCCGCGCCATTCGGTGGCTCCTGCTCGGGTCGGGACTAACGCCATCCTGAACCTGAGAATCGGATTTTTACGAGCTCCCTTGCCGGCTGCAGCAGGTTTTTGTGCCCGGAATTGTGCGCGCAGAGACCCAAAGGAGACGCCAGTCGTGCAGCGTGAGGCGGGTTCCGTTCGGCTGCCCGAGCGAGGCCGGCAGGAGCCGTGTCCGTCGGCCCGGCCCATCGGGTTGGGGCCGAGTGAAGACGACAGAGTCGTAAGTATTTTGCGTGTAGCGTTGGGTTGGGTGGGATTCGGTTGCCTGTGTGTGTGAGAGTGCGACTGAGACGGAACGTGGTTCCGAAGCGAGTGCGGAGGTTCTTCTGACCGCGGCTCCGATCTCCCGCCAGCGACTCGTCAGGGAAGGGCCGGAGCGAGTCCTATAGGACTCGGGGGGGTGACAGGTCCCCAGCCCCCTGCAAGACACTCTTACGGGTAACCGAGGGCTGTAGGAATTGCTGGAGTGAAATTCCGAGGTGGGTCAGACGACAGACCCCGGGACCAGAAGAAAAGGGAGCAAATTACCCAACGTCCATTAGAAATGCTGATTAAAAATTGGAATGATCGGGGCCCTAGAGAAGGAAAAAGTAAATGAAACTGAGTTCAGTGTTGTGTGTGGGATGGCCAGAGGGGCTTGTGAGGCTGCCTGTCCTTTGGGCTGGGTTTGGCTCCTTTGAAACCCCCAGCTGGACAAACAGGCATGTAAATTCACAAAGGCCTTTTAGTCAGGAGGAGAGGGATTGTGCAGTCAGGACTTGACGTCCTTTTCCAGCTTCAATGTTTGCACTAAAAGCAGGAGAAGGGCTTGAAGATCCGTGGGAGCCGTTGCCAAGCCCGGCGGCGGCTGCCCCTCCGGGAGTCGTGGCATTTCCAGCGGTACCAGCGCTGCCCCTGCGCCTCCACCATCAGCAGCACCGGCACTAGACCGACCTCCGGCTGCAGGTGTAAGAAGCGGGGACCCTGTTAGATGATCCCCTCCGAGTAGCCGAAAAACTGGACCAATTCCTAGGCCCTAATACTTCTACCTGGGAAGAAATACAGTCCATTTTAGGGATTTTGTTCACTGCTGAGGAGAAGGGAATGATTAGACAAGCTGGACCGAGAATATGGGAAAGACAGAATCAGGCAGGACCCCCGGGAGGGCAAAAATGGGACAATTTGTAGCTAAATCCGGGGGCTGGGGGAACATAAGAAGAAAGTTAGAGAAGCTGGAGGACTGGCAAGAAGGGAAATACTATTCAAAAGAGGTGCTGGTAGCAGGGCTGGAGCCTCCAAATTGTCAAACTGTTTTTTTCACACTAAGAAAACATTATCCCAACTTAGAGAGATGGAGACGGGATCCTGGCTTTGCTACAGGTGAATGCCTGCACCAGAGTGGCATGTTAAGAAGGTTAATTGTTCTACCTCACTGGGGAAACAGAAGGTTCTTGCTGCCTTTTAAAACTGCGTATAGCAGCAATAAGAACAAAATTCTTCCTGAGCTGGATATTCCAGTGTTACCGAATGTTTTGTAACAGTGATCAATTGTACTTGTGACCTGACAATGAGAATATCTTTCTACAATCTAAGATGCCACGTTACTCAAGGGGTTACAGTGTACAGCTGGCTGTCTTTCTTACCCAGGTGTGTGCAGATGAGCCCAGTAATACCGTATCCGTAGGGAGGCAACAGCAACAGGCTACATCTTCACAGCTTTGCAGGCGCTGGACGTGCTGCTGGCTGTAGGGGAAGTGGTGTGAAAGCCGGTCACGGGGAGTCTGTATAATCCAGGTCGCTGGGTCCTGAGTGGCAGCCCAAGGAAACTTGCTTGAAACATCTCGCACACCCTGGTGTCTTTATAAATCTTTTAATTGCATAACGTCCTTCTGACTTTGTGGCTGTGGGGTTTTTTCTGTGCACTGTGGGCCTCTTTCCTGGGTTGCTCCCAGGACATTGTGGAGTCTGGTTTGATTTGTTACGAATGGGCTGGAAATAAAATCTTCCCGGCCACAATGCCATTTGTGTTGGGTTTAAAGAGGTTTGCTAGGGAGTTGTTTGGAAAAATGAAACTGGGCTTGATGATGCTTTGTTTCAGCTCTCTGTGCCTGGCCTCTTGTTCATTAGAGATGTGAATTTGTTCCTGGTTTAGTGCTTTGTCATGGTAAGGAAAGCCACCCCTAAGGTGGGACAACCTTTTGGATAGGAATGTTGTGGTTCAAAGTTCTGAAAGCTGACCCGAGGCTGCTGCATCAGCCAGGAGAGGGGATAACAGTTTGCTCAGTCGTTAACAGATCATTCTGAGCAAATGCCCCCTAACTCCTGAGAGGGATAGAACTCTTTGCAAGGGGAGATGGCTGAGCCTGCAACTGCAGCATGTGCCTGAGGAGCACTTCACTCGGAGGTTTCTTTACAATCAGGCTTCTAAACTGGTGTTAAGAGGAGTGAAGTGACTTTCTGCTGGCTGCCAGTAGCGCCTTTGATTCGGGAGATGCAGGTAGATCAAAATTCTGCAATTTTGAAGCTTAATATGGGGATGTCTCTGTGTTTGGTGTTTGCTTTATTTTGGAGAAAGGGACATCTTCTGCTGTAAAGGCCAAAGGCATGTAGCCAGATGTGTAATATTTTAGCAGAGTATAATGATAATTATGGGTCTGCACTTTTGACATGGCAAAAAAATCCATATAAAATAAGATGAGAACTCATGAGTCAAGTTTGTTTTTTTTTTTAAAGTATGTTTGATATTGTTCAGGTATTTATCAAACCAGGAAATAAACCCACTGCTATAAAATGGTAAATTATGAGGTAAGGTTTTATTTTCTTTTCCTCTAACTTCATAATCAAGTATAAACAACATAATTAGGGCCCCCATAACACTATTTCATGAGGGGCAGATATGAAGAACACCCAAGAATGAGTAAGGGATCAATCAGAATGCTATTACAATATTGTTTGCATTTTCAG